>NC_056426.1:5000000-5625000 GCF_905147365.1 Aricia agestis
AAATTTTGAATTAATTACAAATAAGTAATTAATGTTCCACTCTGGGTGCGGCAGTAAGAAAATCGAGCGCACGCACACATAAGTGTGATTTCAGATTTCGAGAGCACAGGAGAGAGAGAGCAACCCGTTACATATTGAGTGATGTGTAAAGTTGTCGAAACTGTCTTCGACGGCCTACATATTTTTGGGATGATATAATATTTATGATAGAATATTACGTAGGTGTCTACTCAGTTAGCCCCACAATTTTAAATTTAAAATTTTCTGTAAAAACTATTAATATTAATTATTTTACTTAGTGCCCAGACAATTTATTACGTCGCCCGCGTAAGACCTGTCTCTGTGTTGAACGATATTACAAGAACACCGCAAGTTACACTACTGTATGTATTTGTGCTGGTATAAGCGTCAGAAACCAACGAAACTATTTTATCTACAGCCGCTACCCACAAGCTAGAAAATAGAGCATTTAATCTTTAAGGTCTGCTCACACCAAGATGCGATGCTGCAATTTTTAACCGACTTCCAAAAACGAGGAGGTTATACGTTCGGCTGTGGATATATACTTATATTTTTTTATGTATGTTCAACGATTACTCCGCCGTTTGTGAACCGATTTTCAAAATTTTTGCTTTGTTGTATAGGGTATTACTCTAATTTGGTACCATGTTCAGAAAAGTGGTACCTGATGATGGGATCCATGAGTAATCGAGGGAACTGTGGCGGCCACGGCGGTACCCACAGAACTCCTCAAAATTCAAATGGAAACATACGATTTTTTTGGTTTCATATGAAGTATTCTAGGCATATGTTACCAAAATGTAAGATTTTGCACCAGGATATACCATAGTTCGAAGGTGGTGAACAGAACTCCTTACTCCTTATAGATACATGTTTGGGGGTTTCGGCGTTGTCTTAAGAACTGAAAGCATATACTACTGTGCAAATTTCATTAATCATCATCATCATCACCACCATTCCACCTTACATCCATGAGTAATCCAGGGAACTCCTCAAAATTTATATGGAAACATATAGTGATTTCAATTTTTTAACCGACTTCCAAAAACGAGGAGGTTATACGTTCGGCTGTGAATATGTTTTTTTTTTTATGTATGTTCAACGATTACTCCGCCGTCTGTGAACAGATTTTTAACATTTTTGTTTTGTTGTATAGGGTATTACTCCAATTTGGTACCATGTTCAGAAAAGTGGTGACTTGATGGGATCCATGAGTAATCGAGGGAACTCCTCAAAATTCAAATGGAAACATATGATTTTTTTGGTTTCATATGAAGTACTCCAGGCGTATGTTACCAAAAAGTAAGATTTTGCACCAGGATATACCATGGTTCGAAGGTGGTGAACAGAACTCCTTACTCCTTATAGATACATGTTTGGGGGTTTCGGCGTTGCCTTAAGAACTGAAAGCATATACTACTATGCAAATTTCATTAATCATCATCATCATCACCACCATTCCACCATAAATCCATGAGTAATCGTGGGAACTCCTCAAAATAACAAAAGTTAAAAAGAAACATATAGTGATTTCAATTTTTTAAGAAGTATCCTAAGCATATGCTACCAAAAAGCAAGATTTTGCAATAAGATATACCGATGGTTCCGAAAGTGCTAAGAGAACTCCGGATTCCTTATAAATACAAGTTTGGGGGTTTCGGAGTTGTTTTAAGAACTGAAAGCATATGCTACTATGCAAGTTACATTCATCATCATCATCATTATCACTACCACCAGTCACCACACCGTGAATTATTATCTATTTATAACCCTTATTATTGGTACTTTTAATCGTCTTTAAGAACGAAACCCGAATTTGTCGAACGATTTACAAAATTATAATGTTATTTCAATGTAAATGATTCGATCTTGGTGTTTAGGTTACCAAGTTAGCAATTTGATCATAAAATTTTAAGGAGAATATCCTTAAAATTTATAAGGACGATTATAGTTAAGTATATTTGAGCATAATTTCCATGAATTTAATGATAGAAACAAATTCACTGAACAGTACTTTAGAGCCTTTAAAGACAGGCGTATGAATATTAATTTTATCATTGCTTGATTAAGAGCGAGCTGTCGGATCCAAAGTCACTAAGCATAACACATTAGTCTGTACAAAAACCAGCTTATTAAATATTATGGCTAAAAAGAGTGAAATTATTATTTTTAACATAACATATAAATTTTGAGGTACCGTCTTCAAAATAATGAAGATTGTGTACATATAAATAGTTGAGGTTTTGGAGAGTTATGCATAAGGCACATTCAAGAGTAAGAATTATTTAACACTTTTTTGTTCATTATAAATTATTATTGTTTGTACCCTGGCAGTCGGTTTTAATTTTTTGTTAAAAATAATAATTAACCATTGTTTTTAACACTATTTTATTAGCTTGGGCTGTAATATGTATGTATGCAACGGAATCTTTGAGCACGATTTTTACCTATCTTAGGTAGTCTAATTGATTCGAAACTTTGCATTCGTAAGGGTTAAATCAGACCGCAACACGACGCGTAGATGCATTTCTAAAAGTATGGATTTGATTCGACCATAGAAGGTTGAGAAGGGTCGACGCCTGAGGTTCTTAAGATACAGCCTGGAGACAGACGGACAGACAATGAAGTCTTAGTAATAGGGTCCCGTTTTCACCCTTTGGGTACGGAACCCTAAAAACTAGACCTAAAGTATGTCCACAACCACAAATGTCCAAATCCTTTAAGCGCGAACAGAGAGGACACATTACATATACTGATAACATCTGGTATAACCGTGTTGTCACATCTGTACTCATTAGGTAATAGGCGTATATTTCTACTCGTATACCCTGTCCCCTCTTTTCCTCTCTTCCCCCCTGGAGCACCCGGCGTTTCCCCCGCCGAGGAAGCACGCTTGTAATAACACAGTAAGTAAACGTTCAATCAGCGGAACAGTACTACGAGTTCTCGAAGATATATCGAAGGTGTGATAAAAATATAAGTGACTGTTAATTTGCAGAACGTCATTTCAGAGCTCAAACTTACTACTGTGGCGGTACCCACAATTCGCCTAACATTCCTGTCCCCGAAGTTTTCTAAGCGCGTCGGTATATATACGACAGCTGAAATGTATCACGTGGGCTTCGGTCTGACCGAGCATAACACCTCGCTCGGTCGGAAGATCTTTCTTTGCAGCCACCACGCTTTATACCCACATTGGTGACCTTCGACAGAACACGTCTCCTTCATTATCATCACTCCCCGCCCCTCCGCACCATGCCAGCCAGCATATCGCCTCATCGGGTACCTCGTCCACTTGCCGCAATATACCGCGGCCTGGGCGGACTCCGCATCGGCATCATCGGGCTTTCTCACTACACGACCGGTCAGCAAGCAGAGCACATCTCTCCTGGTCAGCACGTAGCATCGGCCCCGCACGGCAGCTATCCGACTCACTGGATCCCGTGCAGCAGCTTAAAGTTCCGACTCACTGGGACTCACTGCAACAGTTCCGACTCACTGGAATTCACTGGCACTGGCAACTCAAGCGACAAGACTTCAAGATTCGACCTCCGGTCTTCGGGGGGGAGTGATGTGGCGGTACTCACAATTCGCCTAACATTCCTGCATCGCGCTATCGAAGTTTTCTGAGCGCGTCGGTATATATACGACAGCTGAAATGAATCACGTGGGCTTCGGCATGACCGACCATAACACCTCGCTCGGTCGGAAAATCTTCCTTTGTGGCGGCCACGCATATACCCACACTTTTATACGTGTGGGTATATGCGTGGTTTTATACGTGGGAGAGCCATGCTTCGGCACGAATGAGCCGGCTCGACCGGAGAAATACCATGTTCTCACAGAAAACCGGCGTGAAACATTGCGCTTGCGCTGTGTTTCGCCGAGTGAGTGAGTTTACTGGAGGCCCAATCCCCTACCCTATTCCCTTTCCTACCCTCCCCTATTCCCTTCTCTTCCCATCCCTACCCTCCCCTATTCCCTTCCCTTCCCTTCCCATCCCTACCCTCCCCTATTACCCTATTCCCTCTTCAAAGGCCGGCAACGCACTTGCAGCTCTTCTGATGCTGCGAGTGTCCATGGGCGATGAAAGTCGCTTTCCATCAGGTGACCCGTTTGCTCGTTTGCCCCCTTATTTCATAAAAAAAAAACTACCATGCCAAAAATTAAAATCCGTCTCTGATTTTGTGCAATAAGTACAATAAATAAAATTATTAAAAATAAAGAAGTAACACACTCACTAAAAGGGCCCATTCACTGCAGGACTGCACGGCAGTCCTGCAGTGAATGGGCCTTTTTAAACAACAAATGGCAAAGACAATATTATCTGGTCGCTGTTAAGCATTAGTGTCCTAACCCACAATTTTTTTTGTTGTAAAATTTTGAATGCAGTCTTGTTCTAAATCATTTACAGAACATAACTGCCTTCATAACTCAATACGTAATTTTTGTGTGGGTTAGTACACAAATGCTTAACAGCGTCCATCTAATATCAATAAAAGAATCTGTTTTGACTTTTGAGTGTTTCCGCCACATCTTTGCATATTATGTATTATTTTTCATAGTGATGAATAATTTTTATTTTCATTTTGTCAAAATTCGCCATTTTCATACGATACGATATTATGATACCACCTTTACGCTTTATGAAACACCTACCATCACTTTAACTCACCGAATCAAACTTGTAAAATCCCATAAACTGGCCCAATAAATATACTATTTAACCGTTCATAAACTGGAACCCTCACAACCCTGGTACCCCATAACCGTAGTTATAAATCATACCAAATCAGGGGGGTGAGCCAAAATCTTTTCGTTTTCAAAAATAAGACGAGTCGAACGTCAATGTCATATTAACGAACGCTTATGTCAATTCCATACATTTTCATCGGCGATTCTATAACGAAGCGAAAACGAAAAAGTTTCGGCTAAATGGCCTGTAATGCTTCACGATATCGAAGCACAAATCTGGAGAATGATCGGATCGTAATATCTAAAAGCTTTGGTTCAGCGATCTCTATACAGGGTGTGACAAAACTAAGTGATAATACTTTAGGGTGTGTATGTGTCCCCTGTATAGAGTTCGCTGTGAAAGTAGCAGCGCTGAAAGAGCTACTTTTTTACCTTTGTATGGGAAAATTTATACGTGGGAGAGCCATGCTTCGGCACGAATGGGCCAGCTCGACCGGAGAAATACCACGTTCTCACAGAAAACCGGCGTGAAACAGCGCTTGCGCTGTGTTTCGCCGAGTGAGTGAGTTTACCGGAGGCCCAATTCCCTTCCCTATCATCCCCAATTCCCTTCCCTTCCCATCCCTACCCTCCCCTATTACCCTATTCGCTCTTAAAAGGCCGGCAACGCACCTGCAGCTCTTCTGATGCTGCGAGTGTCCATGGGCGACGGATGTTGCTTTCCATCAGGTGACCCGTTTGCTCGTTTGCCCCCTTATTTTATAAAAAAAAAAAAAAATTCATGACACTCGGGCACTTGCCCATAACAAAACACAAAAAATTTTGCTCTTTCAGCTCTGCCACTTTCACAGTGAACTCTATATTATAAGGGACACAAAAATGTTGCTGTATGTTTTGTTACACCTTGTCTATCTAAAATTCGGAGTATTTTATCTGGTAATTAAAAAAAATTGTTGTAACATAACCCTTCATCATGGGATTTTGTTAATGAGATGTCAACAGATCCCTGAAGATGTCCCGCAAAACGCAGGCTATAGTAATTTGAGTAGTCAGGAAAATAAATAGTACCGTAGGAGTTTTTACGATACACCAGGGGCTAGAGAAATGAAAAAAAAAGTACGTGTAATATCTATAGCTGTCTCCCTTACCTCAAGCCTATACCGCAGAACGCGACAGAGACAACTGCAGAAAATCAACGATTCGTTGTCCCCTGATTCCTTCTCCAAAACTTAACCGATTTAAGTACTTTTTTCATTAAAGATTAAAGAAAGGCTTGAGCTGTGTTCCTATGTTTTATTTTTTATGTAAAATCTAGCCAAATCTATTTTCTGGATGTTTGAACACAGCGGAAAATCTGGCCATTTTTTTGGGTTTTTGAATGTTCATATCTTATTTAATAATTAAATTATGAAAAAAAAGAAAACATAGGGACATTGTATTAGTAGCCGTAGATATTCAGGAAAAAGTTATAACTCTACTAGCATTATCCAGGGAGGAAACAGGGGACAACGTTTGTATGGAAAAAAGGGCCGTGTGGACTCCTCTTAAGAAAACGTTTACTCCGAGTTTTGTGGACTGCTCTTCAAGTCTTCATTTCATTCACTCGATGTTTTAAGAAAATTCTCATCGAGAACCTCTAGTAGGGGTAGGTTTAAGCAACGTCAGATGGCGTTCGGATTAAATTCAATTATAGTAATAATAATGAATCCGTTTAGCTCCTGTTATGCTCCCAACCTGCTGACTGTCATGGCGGCTGCGGCTTCATTACGTGACAGTTTATATTCTACTTTTGTGTGATGATAATTAAAAGTAGAAGTTCCGACTGTGTGAATTAAAGCAATATTGATGTATCAGGGGGTGGATGGATGTTCGCTACCCTTTGACGCAATATAAATAATATTTTGATGATTTATGGCAGTCTTTGCATTGTAAATACTAACTAGCCACTAAATTCTGTTTAACAAGAAATTCCCGAATGCTATGTCTATTTTATAAATGACTTGTAAAATGAAGATAGGCTACATCGTACCTACATTCAATTTAAATATTATTTTAATACATAATGTATGTCATCGGGTAAAATTGTGGTTTTCTTACAAGTAATCGTTGTCAATAAGCAAAATAGAAACAACAGGTTGTACTCCGTAAGTGCCGGTACAAATGACAATTTGAATAATAAAATATGCACTTTCACCATGCTAGAAAGGCATAATCACGGAGCTAATATTTAGCTCTATGGGCATAATAGACTTCTCCGCGGCGCGGCGGAGCCCGGAGGTCTACATTCCCTCCTTACTAATTTAAAATTTTAGATAAGGTCATTTCTGGGGGCACGGCAGTGTCCCAGCCAAGCTTTTTAGCAAAGGCACGGCCGTTCGGTTCGCGGCTTTTTTATTATTATGTCCTGACGTGAGTTTAACATTTTTACTTAGGTACCTACCTATCTGACTGACAAATATGAAACCTTAATAAAATACCCCAAACTATCCTGAAGTAGGGCAATTTAGGTGTGGACACTACTTATCTTCTCAAACGTGTGTCGTCCAAAACCATGTTTGTACAAATTCGGTCGCGTATATTTACGCGACCGAATTTGTACAAACATGGTTTTGTTTTATACAAATCATGACTCACAAAATTACGCTCGTGTGAATCAAACATGACTTTTGTATAAAACTGAATGCAGCAGAATTTCTGCCAGCCGAAATTCTGCGACTCACTACTCACAAATTACGCGCGTTTGGCATTACCCGGTTATATTTTAAAAACTACAGAGAAGCCACTAGTTTTCGAACGATCGTTTCGATCTATCGCATTGTTGGTATGAGAATGAAATTTAAAAATGCTTCTACGCGTCGCGTTGCGGTCTGAATTGACCCTCAGTCGCGGATGACAAAGACCGAGTTAATTTTACTACAACTTCTAAGCAAATATTATACGTATATCGATCCTGACCGATTTCGGCTACAATTACTTTTTTTATGAAATAAGGGGGCAAACGAGCAAACGGGTCACCTGATGGAAAGCAACTACCGTCGCCCATAGACAAAAACTTTGGATCTACGGCTATTGCAAGTGTCGTTCGTGTGCTCGCAGGTGACTGACGTAAACATGGGCGTACCCAGGTTCTGGGCCAGGGGGGGGCAAATTACCCATATTCTGGGCCAGGGGCGGGCAAATCAGATTTTTTATAAGCTAGGTGTTCATAAAGAATAAAAAATTAATAATTTTTAGTTGTAAAATATTGTATTGCAAACAAATGGCAAAAATTAGTTTTCTTAATTTTTAATTTTTATAGATAAAAGTACTAGATAATATACTTAGTAGGGACATCAAATAGACTGCCCCCCCCCCCCTCGGTACGCCCATGGACGTAAACGATTATTGCACTAAATGTGCGAGAACATTGAGCACAATAATTGTTATTACAAAACACTTCATAAGGGATTAATCTAGTTCTTTGTAGTAAATATAATATTCCATCCAACTTCCCTTGGGCGGATCGGGACGCAAGTCAAAAGAATTGTGCACTCAAAAGATTTACGGCGCAAACTATTTCCGCATTTGACGCCATTTTCGAAAAGTTTAAATTTAGAACTGTTTGCGAAATTACCTCGTACGGTCTACGGAAATTTATGGTTTAAAGTGAGTCTTTGAACTTTTTTTAATCCTTGTTAAAATGTATTATGGCAAAGGTAAGGGGCGTCCAATAATTACGTGAGGTGTTCTAGTGGCGCAAACTATTTTCGCATTTGACGCCATTTTGGAAAAGTTTAAATTTAGAACTGTTTGCGAAATTACCTCGTACGGTCTACGGAAATTTATGGTTTAAAGTGAGTCTTTGAACTTTTTTTAATCCTTGTTAAAATGTATTATGGCAAAGGTAAGGGGCGTCCAATAATTACGTGAGGTGTTCTAGTGGGGAGGGGGGTCAAACTAAATCTTTCCAAATCTCACTTAGAGGGGTCGTGGCAAATATTACGTAATTTTTTCCAGCAAAAAACTGTAAAATTGTGTGAAAAATTATTTCTTTGTGAAAGTTTTGAAAAAAAATTATTGTAAGTATTCAATGTAAGTCAATAGAACAAATTAAGTAATGTTTTTTCAATAATCAACACGTTTATACTTTATAGCCAAACATAGATAAATCTCGCGTAAGATTAGAGGATTGGAGAAAATCTTACAAAATCTAAAGGGGGGAGAGGGGGTAAAGATCCTCAAAAATGCCTCGCGCAATTAACGGACGCCCCCTGAGGCTTTAAATTTCATTCGCTCATCGACGCTTCCATATTTTCATAGCAGATACTTAACATATAATAGAATGCAATGGAGATGAGTATGCTTTGGCATAAAGTCGTGTTGTTTCGACTCTACCCCAGTGTAAGGGTCAATTCAGACTGCAACGCGATGCGATAGATGCATTTCTTTTCTACTGAATTGACAGATTTCAATTGCGTGAGACGTCTTGCAAATCTGTCAAATCCATACTAAATTAGAAATGTAAAGTCTACGCGTGACGCGTGACGCGTCTGAAATAACCATTAGGTAAGACTTAACACTCTGTATACACGGCCAGTGTTGAAAAGGGATTATAAGCGTTTCTAACTTTCTTAAATATTTTTTATGAACCCCATTCATTTCCCTAGCCAGTTTTAATTAAACTTATATTCAAGCCGGTTGCGCTAAACTTATCACTTGAACCGTTTCAGTTTTGCAGCTGCGTCGCGTAGTGACGTCGGCGTTAAGCCGGCCTAAGACGCGCGAACTCGGTTGACATAACTGCAAGTTGGGAAGCTAATGTTATTGTGTTTGATGTCAACGAATGTTTTCGAAATTATATCTGCAGGATGTCTGCGCTTGCTCATACAATACACAAAAAATAACTCTTCCGGAGCTGTTACTTTCACAGTAAACTCGATACAGGAGACAGATATACACCAAACCTGGATAAGCTAGAGTTCAAGGGAACACGATTTCATTCTCGCTCATAGAGGTTTCTCACTAACCCGAGTTTCTCGCTTATTCAGGTACAAGGTTAGCATTTCTCTCTTATAGAGGTACGCAGTAATGACAAGTCAAAAATTCATGCACTATGTATTTTATTTTATTTATAAACTCAGAAACTCTAGCCTTATTTATATTTCCATGTCCATCAGAGCACTCAGATTTTATAGAGTCATTTGATTTTATAATTTTATAATAGGTGGATTCTGGTAAATTAAACTCCCTCTTAATTTCATTTCGCGATTTTCCGGATTCAAACGCTCAATCAAAATGACTCAATAACAGTACTTTAATTTTCCGTTTTGACATGATACAGAACAGAACTTTCCTTCGCAATTGGTTAACTACAAAATGAGTAAGTCCGTTCGAAAAGAATTCAATAAAAAACAACGTTTTTTAGCTCAACGAAATAGAATGGGTACAATATTGACAAGAAAACAATACAAAAACAATGGTAGGAAGTTTAACGAAAGTTCAGAACGAGTCATAAAATAGCAGATGTTAAGTTGCAGCAGAATGCAGATGTTCAATTTGTAATTTGTTTTCTCATTTGACTCTCTCTAACAGTGGTTTCTGTTTCTCGCTAATAGAGGTTTTGGGAGCTTAAAATGACGGGTCCTAGCTATTACTCTCACTTATACAGTTTTCTCACTAATCATCAATCAGTTACACAATGTATAAATAAACAGACAAGACGTATGGATGACATAACAAAGATAGATGAGAGACAAAGTTATGTTCACGAGAGTACCACATTTTGCGTTTATATCTATAAAAACTAATGACATAAAAGTATTAGGCACATAAGGCAAGAAGGGGATAGGTAAACATTATTTACTTTCCTTTCTCTCCCTTCCCGGGCTCTATCCTGATATAATATTCAAATGCCAAATATCATATTATGTATTACCTTTTTTCTCTCTTTATCCGGCACTCAAAATATTCCAATGATACTAAACCAACACAGAGAGACAGGCATACTGTCGCATTTATAATAATTATTGACTTTTATAGATTTGCATCACTTTCTTGGTTAGCTAGTACTGATTACTTTAGTATTTAAACCCACAAACGCAAAAAAGACCTCCCAAATGTTCGCTAGTGTAACGAACGCTTAATTGATCGTCTAAATAAACATCTTGGGTCGAATTCTCGTAATGAAGGCGTACGATTTAACTGGATCTTGTTAGATAACTGTACTCACTTGTAATTGATACCAGATGGTACATTTAATGAATGTATAGTAGACACGGTCGGGGAAATTGAGGCTTTGCATTTTAGTAGTTTATTGTTGTGTTTAACGTTTACTAAAGAGTTACGTTTCTGTATGTATTATTTGTAACTTTTTAAGGTCCACTGTTTTCGTCATGTGACTATTACAGTATGCCAGACTAAGACATAGCTGATTCGCTGTGTAAATATTTTTATTAGTAAGTAGGTGAGAATATTGTAGCTTTTTTTTAAAACAACTATTAGTGTCTAAACACACCATGCGGAATCATCAATGATGCGGAATTTCCGCCGCGGAACTTCGGCATGGTGTGTTTAGACACTGAAACTACACCGTAATAATAATCCATAATAACATTAATAAATAAAATGTAATAAAATGTAATTAATAAAATGTACTTAATAATGGCATATTTCGTAGTATTTTAGCAGAGCCTTCTTCTGAGGCTGCTTAAATGCTATATAATTTTAACTTCAAGTCAGAATAGTTATTGTAAGCTAAATTGTTATATTTATCATAAGCTACGATGGGATTGACATCGTCTTTTTTGTACAAAAATCCCTTTAAATAAAAAAGAATTAAAAAAAACATTAATAATTATTATACATATACTAATAAATGCGAAAATGTGTCTGTCAATCTGAAAACAGTGACACCTCTACATACTTAAACCGCTGCACTGAATTACTAAGTACCGGAAACGTACGGTTCCGTGCATGTTATAGATTTCTGTGCAAACGAATAAGCGGGCAGCATCTAGTATATTAATATGATGAAGATCAATGTGATAAGCAATAAGTTACCTCGACTGTACTTAAGGCTTAATAGACTGGCGCATTGTAATTTATTAACATGACGAGTAAAATAAACTAAACTAGATGTTGCCAGCAACTAATATGCGCCAAAATTCATTAAATCGCATATAATCCGTACATTTTTTCGCGACAAAAACTATCATATGTTTTTCCCGGGACTCAATAGTATATCCGTTTTAAGCGTGAAAAGGTACTGACAGACAGACAGACAGATAAATTCTCGGTGTGCCTCTTCGTGCAGCAATTTTAATAATAAACTATAGGAGGAGGAGTAACAGTCATTTAAGCTTTATGTACGAAACTCTACAACGTAATGTAAGTACCAATTTCCTGCTGATCCCTAATTCTATACCTGTGTACAGAACCCGAGCGCGTTATTGATTTTTAGCTCCCACAAAGCTGAACAGTAAACTTTTAGGGTCTCAGCCAACTCGTGGCGCGGTTTTTTATTGCGTAGGTACTTGTTGCGTTTGCGTATTTTATTACAACATAAATCTATTTAGGGTCTGTACATATTACAATGTGAAAAGGCGATGTGATGAGTTTTTAAATTAGCCGTTCAAATTTGGAACAGGCCCAAGAATTTATTGCATATCTACTGTTATGTTCACACAACAGTGTATACATGGGCGTACCAGCAGGGCAGCTGCCCCCCCCCCCCCCCCTCGGTACGCCCCCCTGGATTATGTTGACGTCCCTACTAAGTATATTATCTAGTACTTTTATCTATAAAAATCAAAAATTATGAAAACGAATTTTTGCCATTTGTTTGCAATACAATATTTTTACAACTGAAAATTATAAATTTTTATTCTTTATAAACACCTAGCTTATAAAAAATCTGATTTGCCCCCCCCTGGCCTAGAACCTTTTTTTTTTAATATGAAATAAGGGGCCAAACGAGCAAACGGGTCACCTGATGGAAAGCAACTTCCGTCGCCCATGTACACTCGCAGCATCAGAAGAGCTACAAGTGCGTTGCCGGCCTTTTAAGAGGGAACAGGGTAATAGGGGAGGGTAAGGAAAGGAAAGGAAGGGAAGGGATTAGAGGAGAAGGGAAGGGAAGGGAATAGGGGTGGGTAGGGAAGGGAATAGGGTAGGGGATTGGGCCTCCGGTAAACTCACTCACTCGGCGAAACACAGCGCAAGCGCTGTTTCACGCCGGTTTTCTGTGAGAACGTGGTATTTCCGGCCCATTCGTGCCGAAGCATGGCTCTCCCACTTATAAACCTGGGCTATTTGCCCCCCCCCCTGGCCCAGAATTTGGGTATTTTGTCCCCCCCTGGCACAGAACCTGGGTACGCCCATGAGTGTATAAAAAGACAGAGTCTCGGGAAAGGACAGTATAGTTTTATTTATTATTTTATTTTATTTATTTATTTCTTTATTAGACTCGCCAACAGCAAAACACAGAAATACATTTAAATATACTCAAACTAAAACATGCTCTTATGTGTAAGCCAATTATAGGCGTGTACAGCATTCATTAAGGACAGTAGATATTATTTCTTAAATCTAATAACGATTACAAAGTAGTTTTAATTCTCGAAAACAGAAGTTTGAGTATTATATTTGGTTAATTTGCTTTTTAAACTCTTACAGGAATCATTAAAAATATCTAGGTCCCTTACAAATTTTCAAGCTAGGTTGTAATCAGTACAGATATTAGATAAGGGAGAGTATTTTAGGATGTTTGTCTTACTTTTAGGAGTGTAGAATAATTTGGTAATTGGATAACGAGGATAGTGATACGGGACATTTAATTTTATACAACGAAGTATATTGTCGCAGTTAATAATTCCGGATAATATCTTTTTTAAGAAAATTATATTATTTAGTTATCATTCGGCGATTACTAAGTGTCATTATTTTGAAGTGTTTTAAGCGTAAATCATAAGTAGCACGATGAGAAATACCAGGAGAGTGAAACGCAAGATGTCTCGTGAATGCACGTTGGACATTTTCTACGCGCATGGAGTGGGAAATATATCGAGAGCCCCAAACCACTGATGAAAACTCCAAATAGCTACGAACCAATGAGTTATAAAGAATAATTTTAGGCTTAATACTTAAAAATCCTGTAGTATTTCTTTTAAGAAATCCTAACATTCTATACGCTTTTTTGACACACAAATCTATGTGTGACTTGAAATTGAGCTTGGAGTCAAAAACTACGCCCTGTCCTGAATCTCTGTCACCTGTTTAAGTACGGCAGAGTTTATAACATAAGTTGCGGTTACATTATTTTGTTCACGTTTTCGTGTAAATTTGAGATGAAATGACTTTTTAGCGTTTAGAACCATACCGTTAGTACAGCACCAGTAATATATACTATTTAAATCTTGCTGAATAAGATCAGCATCCAGTGCGCAGGTTACCCTTCTGTATATTTTAAGATCATCAGCAAATAGACTGAACTCACTATTGTGTATGGCATCTGAGAGATCATTTATAAAAGCTAAAAAAAGTACTGGACCAAGATGGGAGCCCTGAGGTACACCAGAAATAGCTGTGTAATCGTCTGACATAAAACCATTAACAACAACATATAAAAGTCTTTTTGCTAGGTATGATCGAACCCATTCCAAAAGAGATCCTCCAATGCCATATCTTTTTAACTTTTTTAACAACCGGGCATGACAAACCTTGTCGAAGGCACTAGAAAAGTCCATATAAATTGTGTCTACTTCTCGACCACTATCTATTTCATTACACAAGTAAGTTTTAAAGGTTACCAAGTTAGTTTCCACTGAGTAGCCTTTTCTAAACCCGTGTTGGCGGATGGAAAGATTTTTTTCTATCTGATGCGTGATTAGAGGGCAAATTATAGACTCAAATAATTTAGGGATACACGAAATGATTGCAATAGGTCTATAATTACTAACATCATTGCTATCGCCTTTTTTGAAAATGGGAATTATTTTGGTTTTTTTCCAAATCTCCGGGAATATTCCGTCCCGCAATGATCTATTAAAAATAATTGTTAGAGGATGTGATAGGGCAGAACTACAACGCTTTACAAAGACAGGGGGAATTCCATCTGCGCCAGCACCTTTTCGTATGTCAAGTTTCTTAATTGCTCGTGACACCTGGTTCTCGGTAATATAAATTTTGTTTAATGATGATACACCATCGAAAGTTAAATCTGTGTCATTGTCTAAGACAGTGTTAGAAAAAACGGCAATTTCGGTACCATTTGTTGCTATCATGTCGCCATTATTCATGACTGCCGGTATAGTGGTGTTGCCCTTCCACACTATACAAAAATCACGGCAAACTCGAGTTATTAACAAACTTCCAAAATTATTTATTATTATAATTAATGCGAAGGTATATCTATCTATCTGTCTGTCACCTCTTCACGCTAAACCTGTGTATAGAACCTTTTTTTTAAACAACTAAAATTGCTGAAATTTGGTATGGAGATACTTTGAATCCCGAGAAAGGACATAGGATACTTTTTATCCCGGAAAAATTTACGGTTTCCGTGCGATAAATGAGTTTAGGCGCAACGGAGTGGCGGGCTAGTATGAAATATTATAGAAAGCTGTGAATATATTTTTAATTTTTATCAACAATCGCAGCGTACGAACGCACATGGGCGCCCACCCCGCGTCAAACTCGGTAACTGCCACATGCCCTGGGCTTCCGCTGAGACAGCATTCTATCTTTATCTGTCTTGTTCCGACTTGTAGTTTGAAAAGTGCTGACTGTGCAATAGGTCCATAGACGTGTAGACATGGCATGCAGCTGGGCCGTTATGGTGTTGTTCTTCTTAAAACATTGACTATAACATTGACTCTGCTTTTGTTTTGTTAAAACGTTAAGTGCTGAGTCTGCAAGAGGTTTGGACCTCTTGCAGACTCAGACATGGCATATCGTTTCGGTGTTTTATGGGGCCAATCCCTATGAATAAATGCGAAAGTATACAAGAAATACGTCCAAGAAGCTACACCAATTTCGATAACATTTGGTACTATATAGATACTTTGAGAGACGGCAAAAGACATAGGATAGTTTTATTCAGGAAAAACGTACTGTTTCCACATGATAAACAAACGAAGTTATATGTAATAAATACTTTAATAACATACCAAATAAATTGCATCATTCACAATTAAGTACCAGTGGCGAAGGGTGAATATTTTCGGAAGGGAAGCCGGAGTAAAAAATCTACTTACCAAAACGCTCAGCACTGATGTTCAACAATGTTCGAGTTTCAAGTTTGATAATGATGCCTTTGAAAAATGCCTTCTGAGTTAAGTTGTATGCGTGACGACTGACGGCACATGCGGTCATTCAAAACTAAGTTTGGAAAACGAAGTTTCCTTCGACAGCAAATAATCTGTCAGACAACAGTCTCAGCTGTACGAGTCAAAATTAACAAATCACAATACAAATTAATTTAAATTCGCGACACTGCACTCTTCTTAACGCTAAAATAAAATAACATTCGACATTTAAACACAAAACAAACAAGTTGTTTACAAACACTCATCCGCCATTTGACTCATAACAATTTTACTTCATGAAGTTCATCTTTCTCGCTCGCACTTGTGCGTTGCTAATAAACCTTTCTCCGTAATAACTCGCCGAGTATAGGCTTATTTCCGAGTATATTGGCGCGTGGTAGAACAAGACAGAACATGACGATCAGTTCACAGGAATGAAAAGGACAGACGCTTACTATGAAATATCGTTGTATGAAGAAATAACCCGCTAATTTATCGGCTTCTATCGGAGATAGCCTGCACGTTGCATTGCCTATATAAATTTGTAGGCGATTAATTAATTCAAACTATTTCAAGTGAGAGACAAAATTTATTGCATATAAAATTTTGTAGGCGTTTAGTGAATTCAAAGTTTTTTAAGTAAGTATGTAAAATATTTATTAGATAAAAATGTATTTGGCCCATTGATTCGATTTTCCAAAAGGGAAGCCGACGGGAATCGGGCTATATGGACTCTTCGCCACTGTTAAGTACATAATTTCAATTATTCAGATCGCAACGCTACGAGTAGATGCATTTCTGTACTGAATTGACAGATTTCAATTGCGTGAGATGTCTTGCAAATCTGTCAAATCCATAAGAAATGAATCTACGCGTCGCGTATTTGATATGACCCTAACGTTGACATAACCCGATCAAATTACATAGGTCCGCCATCTGTCAATGAATAAATTTCGCTGTAACTTGCAAAATTCCACAACACATGAGAAACGAAAATAAAAACGCACCGTATTCAACACATGAAATGAAATGAAAGAAATAAAACGCACATTGAATGAAATTCCATTCGCTTCCATTCCCCCATCCAAATCACTTAGTGGCTCTGAAAGACAAAACCACTGGTAATATCTAGTCTTTTGAGAGCGCCATTTACCTTTCATTCCTCCATCTTTTCCATACTCCAACCCCATTAAAACTGTATATTGTAAATGAAAAAAAACTTCAGCCTACGTTCTATGTCCTATTATTTTAACACGAGCGAAAATGAGCTTTATCTTTACAGTGTAGAGTACAAAGTAGCGTAATAGTTTGATAATTTCAACGCTAGAATGAAATACTTTATTACCTACGTAATAGAGTCTAGAATTATTTAACAAGCCCCGTCGGTTTGGGCGTTCGAAAATGTGTTTTATAACAGCGTACTAAAGTTGTTTTTGGTTTGGCGCTGGGGTTTTCATAGTCCTATTTTGCAGGACAAAAAGCATTTCAGTAGTTTGTTTTGATGTAAAAGCTGTTTAAAATCAAACCACAATTACTTTTATGGGTATTATTTTAATTCCGAAATGGCTCGACGTTTTAGTTGAGATGAAAATAATATTTTAGCGTCTAAATAGAAAGTGTCGAGTAGTCTTTAAGTTTTCTAGGGGTTTCACGTCGCGGCGCGATCAGACATGCGCGTTTTCTGCTGTAGCGTTTGGGAAAACACGCGAGCTGAATCGTTTGTATATTGGCGTGGCGACGCGTCTCTCGCCGAGTCTACAGGGCCCAGTACAGCGCGTTCAAACGTGCGCGTTTTCTGCTGTAGCGTTTGGGAAAACTCGCGAGTTGAATCGTTTGTATATTGGCGTGGCGACGCGTCATTCGCCGAGCCTGCAGGGCCCAGAACGGCGCGTTTAGACGTGCGCTGTTTCAGCTGCAGCGATTGGGAAAACATGTCGGCTGAAACCGTCGCGGGTTCGTCGGTATGGATCGCTCCGTATAGACTTTAGACTATAGACCGATCTGTATTTAGCTAAGGGCTAAATCAGACCGCAACGCGATGCGTAGATGCATTTCTAAAGTATGAATTTGACAGACTTCAATTGCGTGAGACGTCTCGAAAGTCTGTCAATTCAGTACAAATGTAATGCACAGTATGTCTACGCGTCGCGTTGCGGTCTGAATTGGACCTACGAAGTAATGTGGATAGGTCCATAAGGAAGCCTTAAACTTACTTTGCAATACATACCTTGAAAACCTCCCTCGTTGCTGAGAAAGGCAGCACCGCGAGGCCGACGAGCAGGTCCGCGACAGCCAGCGAGACGATGAACAGGTTCGTGACAGACCGCAGTTTGGACGAGCACAGCACAGCCGCTATCACCAGACAGTTGCCTGGAACAAGAATAATAGATAAGGTTTGGAAGAGGAATACTGTGCTTAGTCAAGAGTTCAAGACTCAAGGCCGGATTGATACGGGGCCCTGGGGAACTAGCCAACACGTTTTCTTTATTGCTTCTTCGCCGATCAAATGTATGAAATTGACACAAGCGTACTATTTATCTATACTTACTATAAAACAAAGTCGCTTTTTCACCTCGTGTCCCTTTGTTCCCTTTAATCTTTAAAACTACGCAACTGATTTTGATGATCCCTTCAGTGTTAGATAGTCCATTTATCGAGGAAGGATATAGACTATATTATAATATCACGCTAAGACTAATAGGAGCCAAGAAATAGAGGAAAATGTGGAAAAAAACAGGGAAAATTATTTGAAAGGGCTAACTTGAACGCGCTAATCTCAGGAACTACTGGTCCGATTTTAAAAATGCTTTCAGTGTTAGATAGGCCATTTATTGAGGAAGGCTATAGGCTATATTTTATCACGCAAAGACTAATAGGAGAATGTGGAAAAAACGGAGGAAATTATTTGAAAGGGCTTCTTATCTAACGAACTAATTGAGCAATTTTTATGTTATTTGGCACAGATAAGAAGTACACCACGTGAAGGATCATAGGCTATATTATATTTTATACCCGTGCGGCGCCGGGGCGGGTCGCTAGTTATAATATAAAGTGGACCTTTGACTCACGTCTTGTCAATGCGATACATATTTTGATCGGCGATTTTATAAAGAAGGGAGAGATAAAGAAAACGTGTTGACAAGCCCCCAGTTTCACCAAAATAAGGCAGTGTTTGGGAAAAACATACTGCAACAACTGAACGTGGTGATAAAAAATTAAGTTTTATTTCTGAATAAACAGAACGTCCTTCGTGTTGCCTACCACCGGTTTGGGAACTAGCCCGGCGAGAAGAACCGTAAGGAACGTGCACGGGGCGAGGGGATATGAATGATAATAATATAGTCATAAGATCGTAACATGACTTTAAACCGAGATTTTAGCTTAGGCAAGTATGCTAAAGTGAATTTTAAGTAAGCAGAGACAAATTCAAACTTTTATACCCGACCGCCTGGACTAAAGTCTGATAGTGCAGTGCATTCTGAAAATTTGAATCTTTCCAAGTCCTAAGTTTTAGTGTCCCAAGCACTCCAATGTTGTACTGACTCAACTCGTTTTTGAAGATTTGATTTATTAATATTTGGGAAAAATAATATTGTTATACCTATAATTCAGTATTAATAGTTATAATATTATTATTAGTTATTACTAAATAAACAAACATGCTTCATGATCAATCAAATTTCAATCACTTTCATATTATGTAAACAGATTCATGTTTATAAAGCGAAATAGTTATATTGTACATCGATATCCATATATGAATATTACTCTTGTATAATTCAGTACGAAATCGCGCTCGAAATCTGATGTTTGCATAGTAAATTGATGCTTCTACACGTGGGCCGTGGGCGTTGCATAGAGTTTAATCCCTTTCGGTTATTAGGTAAAGATAATAATTGCCTTTACCCTCTAAATATGATCCGGGACAGAAGGACCATATCCCACCGCTGCCACCGAAATAACCTAAGCTATTTTCCATGCAATATACTTCCCTGTAATTTGTTCTACATAAGGAAGGATGTTTGTTACTTTATCATGCAAAACTGGATGGAATGCGGGATGTATCGGCGCACAAAGGGTGGTATAATCAAATTTTAAGGGGCTGATGCCGCTCCTCTGATGTGGTTACGTCTCCAACAAAAGCACACTTTGAAGCCTAATAACTTGTAAAAGGACTTTTGAAAGAAAAAATTCTTTGTACACCGTTAAATATTATACTCGTCTGCCGCAGTAATCTTACATTTTCCGCGGTAACAGTAGCCTCTATCCTTTGACGCCTCCGTGGTCTAATGATTTAGAGCGTGGCTCTTGACTCGGAGGTCGTGGGTTCGAATCCCGCGATGGATACATGTTATTTCCTAGTTTGGTTAGGACAGTGTAGGCTAACCAATTGATTATCTGACAAGTAAGATGGTCCATGCGTCGGATGGGCATGTAAAAAGTCGGTCCTGCGCCTGATCTCTCGCCGGTTGTGTCGGTCTTCCGTCCCACTGGGTTATGGGAGTAAAGGAATAGAGGGTGCTCTTGTGTACTGCGCACACACTTGGGCACTATAAAATTTATTTTGCCTAACTGGCCTGGTTTCAATGAAACTGGCTACCGTCACCGAAACCGGTGAGAATATTATTATATCCTTCATTGTGGTCTGCTCTATGTCTATGCCAAATTTAATTTTCAGTTCGGTTCTTTTGGAGTCTATTCAGCGCTAACAAACAAACAACAAAACTATTCCTCTTTGTTTAAAGTATATAAATGAAAGGATGGATTCTTATTGCATTACGCGATAACCCTACTCCAATCGTAGGGCTCGGAAAATACGATGCAGAGTTTTCATTTCATCATGACGCAGAACTTATTGCCTATAATTTTTGCGTTGAGAGATTGTAAAATAAAATAACAAATAACAAAAAACGTTGGCGCCAAACTGGAGGAAATTCTGCCTCCAGTTTGGCGCAAACGTTTTTTGTTATTTGTTATTGAGCAAGATGCTGGCAGCTTCGTTCGTTCAGAATTAAATTTTGCGGGGTTTAAAAATGACTCTTTGCCAGAACTTAAGGTATCTTTTCATCTTTTTGTCGGTATAGCAGCGTGAGAGGTAACAGGCAGACCTTTGTGAGGCACATGGGCGTAATGACGATTAAACTTCAATTTAATTAAGAGTTTGACAGATAATGTATGGGGCTAATATCAAAATCTTCATTTAATTACATTTAAGTAATTAAAATTTCAAGTTCTTCAAAACAAAATTATAAAAATCTTATACAATCACAATTACCTAACTCCATCAGACACTATTTAAAAAGAAACTAAACTTTTAACTATCTCTCAACTATTCACATACCAAACATGTATTCTTGTTTACAAAATAAAACACTAACTTATACACACACAACTTACATTTACAACAAAAAAACAAACAAACACGTACATTACGCGACGAGCAAGTAACCAATTTTGGTAAAAATAACATTACTTATAAGGGAGCACAGCTATTTAACAAACTACCAAAATCGGTAAAAGAAGCGAAATCTTTGAATACTTTTAAACGACAATTACGCAATTACATCAACGACAGCTAAATTCTTAACCTTAATTCAAATATAACCAGTGATAGCGTTTTGTACTTGGACCACCACCCAAGATGTTTACCAAAGACATTCGCTTCTTATGTTGTTTTTTTTAACTACCCGCACTGTCGATATTTTAAAATGTTGTAATATCCTATTGTTCTCATATAAGTGACGAAAAATGTCTTATATGAGAAATAAAGATCTTTAAACCGAAAATCGTCTCAGTGCGGCAGTTAGGGCCAGGCCCCAACACTGCGTTGCGGCGTCGCATCGTATAAATCGTAGATCGCCGCAGAACGCATCGTGAAAATTTTCGATGTAAAGAGTGCTATACTATATGAAATTTTTGCGTTGCGACATCGCATCGCATTTCTGTGCGATGTTGTTTTTGCGATACGACGCCGCAACGCAGTGTTGTGGCCTGGCCCTTAGACTATCAGAATCCGACTTCAAAACCAACTATAGTAAGCACAACAAAGCACCCATTTGTCCGCAAATAAATCCAACACGAAAACCCTCAGTAGTTTCACAAAAACACGACAAATAAAACACATAATTGTGTTGTCTGCGGCAATAAAAAAGGTATCTTAAGTACTTTACGAACTGTTGAAAACTCTAACGGGCCCGGGGGATTACCGAAATGTGATACGAGCTATAAAGATTGCCAGAGACCTAGTATTGGTAGAAGCGGAAGAGTTGGTGATGGAATTATTGCTTTTTTATGAGATATGATTTGACTCTGGTAATGGAAATTGAAAGAGACCTAGGAATAGTTCTGTCTGTGCATAGATTTTTGTACTTTGATTGTACTATCAGAGAAGTTGATTCCTAGGCAGATGGGGGACCTACGTAGTTTGGCCGCGTTATGTCACACCCAGCCAACAGATCACAATTAACATTAAGAGGAGCCCACACCGCTCTTTTTTCCATACAAACGTTGTTCCCTGTTTCCTCCCTGGATAATGCTACTAGAGTTATAATTTTTTTTCTGAATATCTACGGCCACTAATACAATGTCCCTATGTTTTCTTTTTTTTCATAATTTAATTATTAAATAAGATATGAACGTTCAAAAACCCAAAAAAATGGCCAGATTTTCCGCTGTGTTCAAACGTCCAGAAAACAGATTTGGCTAGATTAAACAAAAAAAAGCAAAACATAGGAACACAGCTCAAGCCTTTTTTTAATCTTTAATGAAAAAAGTACTTAAATCGGTTAAGTTTTGGAGAAGGAATCAGGGGACAACGAATCGTTGATTTTCTGGATTTTCTGCAGTTGTCTCTATCGCGTTCTGTGGTATAGGCTTGAGGTAAGGGAGACAGCTATAGATATTACACGTACTTTTTTTTCATTTCTCTAGCCCCTGGTGTATCCTCTTAAAATGACATGATCCGACCAAAGACGTTAGTCCTTTTCTAGGAATCAATTTCCTCGAAAGTACATAATACGGTGAAAAAAAAACATGAAAAAATACACGGTATCCCGCGAATAACGACTTTCCACCCAACAATAATTAATAAAAATCTGAAAATTACAAAGCTTGTCTATTTATTTCAAGCTCTATGTCTTTGTGGCTGTGCAATATTTTCTGCTACTATATTATTATAATGAATAAAGGGTTCTTCTATCGCTTCAGGTACTTTTTCAACGACAAAAGTTCTAGCTATATTATATTTTATTCAGCAATAAAGAGACTTAGGGTCAGTTCACATTATAACACGACGTGGCGATGCGATGTATTAATTTTTAACGATCGAATTGGTCATTCAAAACTAAACTTTATTCACTGCAAAAGAAGATAAGTACTTATTTATTGAAAGAATAGGGATGATGACAAGGTCAAAGATTAGCGAATTTTGTTAATGAAATAAAGAGATCACGGTAAAAAATAAGCGTTCCCAAAATTTCAGCTTGATAGCATTTGTATTTTTTTTGTTTCGCGCCTTCAAAGTTGGATATTCAAGTCGATTTTTTTTTCAATTAAATTTCTTAATATTAGTATACAATTCGATAACTTATGCAATAAAAAGCAACTTTTGTTATGAAACTACTTTCATAAACGCAATATTTAATATACCTGTCGAACAAATTTTGAAACCTTTATTTTAAATATTTAAAAGTAAATTATATCAGCCAGCGCGAGGCACATTCCGTTCATAATCCTAGTGAAACCCGACGAATTTGACAGATATTGAAACCTGTACGTTTCTTTGCAGTCGAACTACTGGTAGTTATGTCTATTGTGGTTTCGGGTCAGATCTTTTTTATGAGATATTTGAATTGTCATAATATCTTGGTGAATTTTTAAGCTCCCTATCAGAGTCATTTTTTCAACGATGTTTCTATTTTTTAAGTGTCTTTCAATTACCGATAAGAAAAAAAAAATAGTCATCATGCCTATTGTCGCATGCGGTTTTGGTGTTCCTTTGGTTCATTTAAAAATCTATGTATCGCCTTGTCACGTCGCGTTGCAATGTAAACCTAAACCGTATCCGAAAATTATATTTCTCCATCTGCCAAATTCGAAATTTAAAATTATTATTTTTCTACATTATCACTGTTTCCATTTTTCTCCACCTAAAAATCTAATGAACTGTGTTATTATAATTAAAATAACAATAATAAAAGCGGAGTTAAATTTTATTTTCATAAAGTAATACGAATTAAAATCCCACAGATATGTTGTACATAAAAATTATGTTATGAAAAAGTTTTACATTAAAATTCGTTTGCGGTGTAGTCGGCACGTTTTGATATTGTTTATTTTCATGTAAAAAGTTACGTGTTGAAAACTTTTGCATACAATACGACGTGATAACTGCGAAAGTTGCTTGGGTACGAATCATCTGGCCCTAGCAGAACGCTGGCAAAAGATATTATACTATTTTTATTCGACGTTTGATGACATTACGAATACGGAGCTGTCAATAATTCCTGCTAAGGCCTAATTCGTATTGCAAGATGACGAGGCGATGCGATGTATTTTTAAGGGGCGATTCAAATTTGGAACTGGCGGCCAACAGGCCACAGGCAGTAAACAAAAATCGCAACGCCTTGTTGCGTGAATTTGCTCGGAGGCTCTAATAAAAAAAAACTTACTTTAAAGCATTTTTATTTCAATACTTGACACTGGTAGAATGTTGCAAAAAACGATGGTTTGTCTTCAATAAAAAAAATAAGAAACAAGGATATTAACAACACAGTTAACTTACAGAAAGCTGTAGACCGCTCTTTAAAAAACTTAATTGTCTGCCTCTTCCATGTATGTACTTATACGAAATAAATGTATTTATTAAGAATCACATTCACCTTTTCGACCAAAAGTCGGACAACACAAGCAGATCTTTAAGACACAAAAATAAATTATGTGTACCTACACAAAGGCTAGACGTATTCAAAAAAAATGCTTTCTGTATGGGAATTAAAATTTATAACCTTTTACCTGACGTAATAAAAAACAATAACCCAAGAATATTTAAGAAACAATTATTTCAACTATTGATAAAAAAATGCTATTATTCTGTAAATGAATATATTAATGATAAAGAATTAAATAAAATGTAATAAATAAATTCATAAAATGTAATTATTAAAGTTATAAAATTTAATTATTGAATCTATAAAATGTTATTAATGAATTTATAAAATGTTATTTACTGTATCTAATTTATTTCAATCTTACTGTTTTAATTAATTATTGTAATCCAAGCTATTATGTCTTATCTATATTTAAATATTTGCACGCCGTGTATGGCAGAATATGTTTGTGCTTATTTATTATTATTAACATCTTTTTTGTACCATATTCTGGCAAATAAAATATTTGAATTTGAATTTGAATTTAGAATATGTCGATACTTGTCTTAACCTTTAATTCGACGGAATTTTTTTTCGCGATTTTTAATTTTTTTTGTTCATATTCCTTTCCTTTAGTGTCTAAAGACGTACAGAAAAATATAAAAAAAAATCCCTATTTGACAATTTTCGACAAAATGATAGTATAGTATATTATACATTGCCGGGTTCCTACAAAACAACCTTCCAATATATACGTATAGCCCGCTTTGCAACTCTGATTCAGAGCACATTACATTTAATTTTTTTAGAAATAAAAATAAATTTAAAAGAATTAATTGGTTTTAAGGCTAAGTTAGGACAAATAATAGCTGTTTCATTAGCTTGTTTATCAATTTGATCAAGCAGTGACATTAATTGGGGATGAAACATAGGGGTAGTTATAAGTTTCTGCAAAAGATAATTATAAATGTCATTTTTTAGGGTGTTAAATGTCCACATAGAGTAGTAGCTACATTATAGACTTAATTTCAAACGTAATTTTCTACAAATTGGAGGTTTTCTTTATGGATTTTAAAATTAATCAAAATTTGACTACTAAGAGCATTCACAGATAAAAGCTTCTGAAGCTTTGAGTAAAAATATTTATCAACTGGCTGATTTCATAAATCATTTAGAAGCCGCTTTTAAGGCCCTGATCTGTAAAAAAATTTAAATTTCAATAAAATACAGCTATATAACTTACTTATGGCTGGTTGGCAAAAGCGCAGTAATGACAGAAACTTTGAAAGCTCTAACAAAATGTTTCATGACCTATAATGGAGTCATATACCTAGAGAACCACAGGATAAACATTGGAAAAGATAATATTATATAAAAAACTGATTTAGTAGCCATATAAGTACCTACTAAAAGTGTTTTAGTCAAGGTGGTTGGTGAGGGGTTTCATCTAGAAGTAAAGATCAATTAATTAAATTTTACTTGTAAAAAAAGCTCAGTTATCGTGTCCAGCTATACTTTTGGGCCTTTAAAAGGCCTATCATGTATTTTTTGTAAAAAAAAATCATTGACAACTAAAAAGAAATGCCTCAAACTAGCAATTTACCAATTTTTACAAAATTAAGAATATCAGAAAAACTTTTTTTCAGTAAGCTACATCTCACTCAATGAGGAAAATAAAGCTTTGTAAGAGCTTAGAGTGGGTAGAAATGTAAAATTCCTATAATAACCAACATATTTTTCATAGACCAGTACAAAAGTAAGCTAAGACTAATGAGGCCGAACAATTTTTCCATAGATATTATCAAATCTGAGACCAAATGTCGAAATATTAAGTATAATGAAGACCATGGACAAAGTTTAAGTCCAATAAGTCCAACAGCTCCAGCTGCAGCAGTTCACAAAAGGTCCAGGATGATAGTACCGACTTCACCTTTAATTCGACGAAGTGAAACTCGCTATACATAGAATTTTGTAGTGTGATTTCAGAAAGTGGCAATGTATAATCGGCTAAACGTATAGTTTAGGCATAACTATAGGTATGATATGAAAGCAGATTTGTCCAAATTATTATTCAGTCGCATGATTCAGATAGTTGACAGTTAATTACTATTGCTAAAGTGTAACTTAGACCATTTTAAATATCTTAAATAACATTATTTAAAAACGTATCCTGCAAACCATCGTCTTTGGTTTACACTTTTCGATTTTTTATATTATTTTTCTTTGAAACATATAAAATAGTATTTTTTTTATAAAAACTAGAAGAGATTTTTAATAGCACAATACAGAAACCTCATTAAAATATGGAATAATTTTCGAGCTAGAATTTTTTAAAGTAAACGTATAGCCCGCTATTTAGGGTCGAATTAAGGGTTAAACGATTTCTCTCAGCAAATCTTTTCTATCATAAACATATTTGCCCATGGATGTCAATATATCGGCGGGAACCAAGTCTTATTTCCGTTCCGATTACACTGCAGTCGACGTTCAGCAAATATTCTACAGAGCTTATGCCGCGGATTTGCCCGATATTTTCATATGAATTCTATTTATGCATGTAACTATACGGGATGGATTTTGAGATAGTTTAATGTATGAATGTATAGATTAGATTGGTATTATAATGGTTGTTATAACAATTTTCTGTTTGCAGATGGTACAATTTTACTCATATTTTAGGGCAGCTATATGTTTTAATAAATAATAATATAAAAATCACAACACTGTTACAAACTATGAAAAAAGAAATTGAGAAAGTATACATTGTTATAATAATGTTACATTGTTAGGAAGCTTTAAAAAATATTTTAGTATTTTGAAAGTTGTACCTGTTGTTCATAAAATGTGTGTCATTGACAGCAAATACTTTATTTTCGTTTCGGATGCGGTATCGAATATTTTCGTAAATATTATATATAACGAAATCTGTGGCTCAGTTGGTTGGCTGTTGGTAGCTCAAGCCGGGGGTCGCGGATTCGAATCCCGCCGATGGAACAAAAAGTTTTCAAAGTTTTTCATGTGAAGTTTCAAGGTCATGAATGTGTATTAAATTTGTGTATCATATAATAAAATCTTAAATATATGTATGGTATAAAAGTATTATATATATTTCCGTTGTCTGGTTACCTGTAACACAAGTCCTTCAGGTACTTAGCACGGGGCCAGACTGACGTGGTGTGAAGCGTCCATAGATATTATTATATTATTTCAATTGCGGTTACGGATACTGTTAAATGTCAGTTAAACACCGAAAATCATTGTAAATAGTGAAAATTTAATTGTGAGCACGAATGATTGAAAACCAATTCATTTATTCCATTGAAAACGGTAATTGGATTAAATATTAAGAGGAAAAACTGATTGCGTTTACACTATCAACCGTCCTATGGAAATTCAAATAAGTAAACACTTTGAACAGATACCTTCAAAAACTCGATTACATAGATATTTTAAATTTGCATTTTAAAAGACAACTTGCATTCGATAATTTTTTACAAGCTACTTGACAAAAATAAAATATCCTTAATATCGTATCAAGGGTAAGTTCCAAAATTTTACCCAGTGTATTGGCCAGCGCTTATGATGTATGGAACCGACGTCATACTGGTGATTCCATAAAGTTAATATACCTAGCGTAATAGAGAAACAAAGACCTGAGCAAGAGAGATGTCACTATCAGTAACACTGCGTGGTAAAAAGAGACGTGTGAAGTGACAGCAGCACTCTTTTTTTGACGTCCAGTCGGCACGTGCCGCACGTTCACAATTTAATCTCATAGAATTCATGTTCAATCATGCTTGTGTAAGTGTATACGTACACACATTTTTCACACAGATGAAAACCAATTTCGGTTTCGTTTGACAGCTCGAGATTGTTGCTCTATTCCGCTAGGTATATTAACTTTATGGGTGATTCGCAGTTCAGAAATTTATGCTATAATTAGTAGCGCTGCTACTTTCACAGAGAACTCTATAGGTAATAGGTATAGCATATACGGGCCCCGTACACACCCTACAGTATTATCACTTAGTTTTGTTACACCTTGTTTAAATGTACACTATATTCTTCGCTATACGAGTATAATAGTATGAAATATACCGAATATACTAAAGCTGTATTCTTCAATGTATAGAAAACTAATTTTCCGACAAAACTGATATTTCAAGAAAATACGACGGGAAAATTCTGACGAAAGGAGAGATTTAGATTCCAATTTACTTTTTCATACAACACATGAAAATACAAGACTTCATATTATGTAAATGTATATTGTATGTTCTTATTTATCATGCAGTTCCTTATCCTTTAGATACAAAATAAAATCGGATCAATATCTCTGATGGTATACATACTATCAGATACATTGTTCCGATTTTTAGTATTAGCAATATCTAATAGTAAAAGTAGCAGCGCTGAAAGACTTTTACTTCTTTGTTTCTATGAGAAATGCCCTAACGTCATGAATTTGCCCACACAATTAAAAAGTGACTATCACCTGCCTCACTCAAAGACATTTAATGATGATTAAACTTTAATTTAATGAGGAGTTTGACAGATAATGTTTATTTTATGATATAAGGGGGCAAACGAGCAAACGGGTCACCTGATGGAAAGCAACTTCCGTCGCCCATAGACACTCGCAGCATCAGAAGAGCTGCAGGTGCGTTGCCGGCCTTTTAATAGGGAATAGGGAAATATGAGAGGGTAGGGAAGGGAAGGGAATAGGGGAGGGTATGGAAGGGAATAGGGTAGGGGATTGGGCCTCCGGTAAACTCACTCACTCGGCGAAACACAGCGCAAGCGCTGTTTCACGCCGGTTTTCTGTGAGGACGTGGTATTTCTCCGGTCGAGCCGGCCCATTCGTGCCGAAGCATGGCTTCCCACTTATAAACCTGGGTTATTTGCCCCCCCCTGGCCCAGAACTTGGGTATTTTGTCCCCCCCTGGCACAGAACCTGGGTACGCCCATGAATGTATAAAAAGACAAGAGTCTCGGGAAAGGACAGTATAGTTTTATTTATTATTTTATTTTTTTATTAGACTCGCCAACAGCAAATACATTTAAATATACTTGAACTAAAACATGCTCTTATGTGTAAGCCAATTATAGGCGTGTACAGCATTCATTAAGGACAGTAGATATTATTTCTCCCACGTACAAAATAATGTATGGGGCTGATGTCAAAATAAAAATAAAAAAAATAAAATAAAAATAACTTTATTAAACATGTGAAAGGGACAGAACACAGCCAGAGTTAAATAACAATAAAACAAGGAATTCAAGTAAATTGACATGACGCATACAACATTTAACTACCTACTTAAAATTAAACTCGGCTATGGCTGTGCAATGCACACACCGCATGTTTAAAGGGTAATCCACTCAGGCATCGACCGCGGCAAGCCGTGGCGCCTGATCTTCCGTGGCCCCCTGTCAGTCTGTGATCCCACAAACGGCACTCTCTTATAACTTATAAGTATATCTTGTAAACATAACAACAAACACATACATGAAATATAAACACTGGACAAATATTTACAATGGACAGATAAAAGCGGCAATTTTCCCACGGGTTTTAACCCCCTTAACTGTAATCAAATCTACATTTGATTACAGTTAAGGGGGCTACTAACCCAACATTTTCGTTTTATAATTCTTTTGTATACTTGAAAATAAGCCCTGAATTGTTTCATTTTCTAAAATAAGATACTAAGTTATATTTCCGAGAATTCGAGCAAAAACACGATATCTTAAAATTTTCTCGATAGAAAAAAATCACAAAGATGCATCTAATTTTCACGAATTTTTCATTTATTGCCATAACTGTGCATTGAACTAAGTTAATATTTTAACACATTGTATAAAATTATATCATTGAGAAACTGACCTAGCGGATTTTTAAAATGTTGTATATTTATCGAGTTATTGAGAAAAAACTAATTTGGCGATGAATCCGCGTCGTCCTTTTTCACCTGGCATACGAAAGATGGGCGTGAGTGTGAAGAGAGAAGGACGATGCTTGATTTTTTGGGTTAGTCGCCCTCTTAAGTAATTTTAATGTCCGTCTCTGAGTGCGGCAGTTACTTTTGTTACACCCTGTATAGTCCATAGAACAGATTCAACTTTGATGCCTTCACAGACTAAGAGCCACCGCAGACTTACAATTATTTCAAGTTGGCCGACTATCGTACAACTAAATTGCGTTTCACTAGTTAATTGGACAACTTGTTAATTTGTAGGTAATCGGAAAGGAATCGCGGCTTGATTGGTGTCCAACTATTTAGTTGTACAATTTAGTTGGATGCAATGTGCGAGCTCGCATAAGTCGCTATAGCTATTGGTATACTATGAGATTTAGTTTGCCAACTTGAAATTGTAAGTCTGCGTTTACTGAGCCTCCGCAGACTGCAGACTATCGGCCGGTAGTGCGCATGTTACAACGATACCACAGTATAGCAATATGACATATCAATATTGCTATACTGTGACGATACCGAGTCGGCCGATAATTAAGTTTGATAGGCTATACGATTGCCTTCAAACTTAACCGTCGGCAAACTGTCGGTCGATGCTTAATCAGCACGACGATCCAAACTAACCGTCCAACCAACCGTCGGCAAACTGTACGACGATCTTCGACGTGCGCACACGACGCTGATTGTTTGGTCGGCCGACTCGGCACAAATCCGAATAGTGTAAAAATTTCCATTAAAAAATCCGTCGCTATAAATCGGAATCGCGTGAGAACAATCGGCCGATTGTCTAGTCTGCGCACTCACCACTTGTTTAGTTGGCGTAGTATGCGCGCTAAGAGTCAATTCAGACCGCAACGCGACGAGGCGAGGCGAGGCGAGGCGTGGCGCGGCATAAATTTGTATGGATTTGACAGATTTCAATTGCGTGAGACGTCTTGCGAATCTGTCAAATCCATATAAATTTAGAAATGCATCTACGCGTCGCGTTGCGGTCTGAATCAACCCTAACAGCCCAACCCGATCAAACTATCGGCCGACAGAAAGTTTGCAGTCTGCGGGGGCTCTTAAGATTCTAGACTGAAATCAGTTTATTTTTGGATTGCATGTGACCTATGTAGGTCAAGACTCTAGACTCGACAAGTCTAGACCAAATGAGCTATTTCTCAAACGAATGAGGAATTAAGATGTATAGCTATTTAGTTGGCGAGTACAAAACGCTTGCATCCGCTTCTGCTTCCCTGTCCCACCTAGAGGTCACGTAACTCCCTTCATAAATAACGCCAATCTGTTAAAAATGGAAATACGTCGGCACTTTCATCTCGCTACACTAATGTTTGGCATCATTAAATCTCGCCATCCCTCATACCTATACGAAAAACTCGTATTCTCCAAGCGAGATGCTAGAAACCCCGACTTACTCATATTCCCCACTTACACGAAGTCAGCTTTTCGTGGCAGTTTCAGATACTCTGCTACAAAATGCTGGAATAATATCCCACCACCCCTTAAAACTTGCATCACCATTGGAGTTTTCAAACGTAAATTAAAGGAATATCTTTTAAATGAACAAAAAAATTCTGCGTAATTTGAAATAACCTCCCACAGCTTCCTGCCACTAACTTATATTTTTACTTACCAAAATAAGAAAAAAAAATTATCACGATGTAGAAAACTTAAATAACCTAGCATTTAGTGTGTCGCACCTATTCTATATTATAATATTTTATCTATGTTGTTAGTTTGCTAATTATTAATAAATAACCAAAATATTATACCTAAGATGCTGTATACTGTACTTAGATAACTTTTATAATTATGTTAATGTCACCAATGCCTTCAAGAGTTGTTTTATTATAAACTTATATACATACTTATTTTTTAAAGTAGCTTTAAATACAATAATATTTTGTTACATTATGATTAGTAAGGATTTTTATAATTTTTATGTTTTTAAGTAAAAGTAAGGTGTCCATTGAAAATCAGCGTTGCGGATCCGTTCGCAACATTGCTGAATGGGAACCAATTTGGTATTATATAGGATAGTATTAGTAGTTAAGAATTATTTTTGTAAGATGCTAAATACCAAATAAATTTATTTTTCTTTCTTTCTTTCTTTCTATTTCAAGTTTACAATGTTGCCCACTCTCTCTGAATCTTACAGAAACTGAACAATGAACATTTTGCCATTTTTAATGCAAGAGAGCATATTATGTGGTCCCGTGGGGTATATCTGTGAAGAATTTTATCAAAATCGGATCAATTTCAACAATCAAAATATATTTACATAACAAATATAAGGGTCAACTCAGACCGCAACGTGACGCGCAGATATGCATTTCTAAAGTACTGAATTGATAGATCTCAATTGTGTGAGACGTCTTGCAAATCTGTCAAATCCCTACAAATTTAGAAATGCCTACGCGTCGCGTTGCGGTCTGAACTCTGAATTGACCCTATGGAGGCTTTTAAGGCATACGGCATACCTTAATGCTTCGCTTAAAATAATTTTGACACTGTCAATAAGGCTCAATGGGTTATAAATTACTAGCTGCCCAGCAAATGTTGTTTTGCCATAAAATGATTTTCCCTGTTTTCCTGCTTTTCTCTTCAAGTTTTTTCTGATTTTTTTTTCTATAGACCTCACGGAGCCCGAGACCTTTCCAACGAATGCAAAACCGTGGAAATCGGTTCGTGCGTTCTGGAGTTATAGCGTCAGGAAGGAAAACCCGACTTATTTTTATATATTAGATAATGCTAACGCATCCTTGCGTCATGTATCGTTTTTGTGAGATCCTTACTATGAATTTGAAACGTGACACACATATAATTTTTCTCATTATATTCTCCCACTGGATGGAAAATTTAAATATTATAGTGCAAGACAATTTTCCAGTTCAGTGAGCTGTTTGTTTTATGAAAGCGTAAAGACCAATGTAGCAAAAACTAATCTCCTTAGGGTCGTTTCACATTGCAACGTGACGAGGCGTTGCGATGCATTTTTAAATGATCCACTTTGAACTGAACTTTAGTTAATTTGACTTCTGTTTCCATGAAAAATGCCTTAACAGCATAATTAATCCCATTAAAAAGTAACTCTTTCAGTGCTGCTACTTTCACAGTGAACTCTATACAAACACCCCCTAAAGTAGGCATGGCGTCAGGGCCCCCGTAAGGTCTACTGGCGCCTGTGTGCAAAAAAAGGATTTTGGCGCCTCTTTAGGCAAATTTTTTGGGTCCTTGGTTTTGGCGCCCCTAAAGATGACGATTTGGCGCCCTTAGAGGATGGCGCCCGTGTGCATTGCACACATTGCACATAAGCGGTGGTAGCGGGGGCCCTGCATGGCGTACCATAAGTACCATGTTATAGATCCACCTCTGCATAGTGAGCACCAAATTAGGCTCAAATACCCATTCAATCACAAAAAAAAAAAAAACAATTGAACGGCACGTTTATGACTTCTTCAGAAAAAGGGCGCGAAAAGGTTCACCATCCCTGTTCTTAAGAGCCCATATGACCCTAACTTGACTACATACTTTAACCTAGATCTCAAAATCTGTAAGGTCTAGAAAACTGATTTTTTGACACAAGTAACTTCAGTTCATAAAGATTAAATGCTCAAGACGAAAACACGATTACTCAAAAAATGCTCGATAGTTTCTTTTTTACAAAAAACCTTGTTTTAGACACATTTTTGACAAGTTTGCTGTCTTTTCTTTAATATTTTTTAATATCTAAAAAGGTATTGATAAAACCTAAATTTGCTCAAAACACTTTTTTCATAATCATTATAGTTCGTCTTTTATTCAAGTAAAACTAACTCGGCGATGATTCCGCGCCGTCCTTTTTCACCTGGCATATGAAAGACGGGCGTGAGTGTGAAGAGAGAAGGACGATGATGGATTTTTAGAGTCAGGTGAGCTCTTAAGTATTATGACTTCCAGTTACTCTGTAAAATAACACCTGAGAGATTTTGAGTGACTTTCCTTGCTGATGACGATGGAAGATATCATAATCTCGGAATTACTTTTAAAAGAAATAAAATGCGAAGTTGCCCAAGTACATTCGGAGTTTTTTACCTGGAGTTCATACGAAAATGAACCTTACACAAACGACATAAATGCGGCGCCGAAAGCAAAATAACTGCGAACTGTAAATAAGGGCATTAGGAACACGCATTTTGTGAAAAGTTCTCAAGTATTTATTTATTCAGAAGTTTTTCAATATCCATGAGATCGAGTACGTTCCGAGTTGGGTATTCTCGAATTACAATTATGGTGTTTTTGGCCTAAAGGCAAAATAAAAATTAAATAAAAATGCAAAATAAATTTTATTTTGCTGGCTCTAAACCAAAAAAGTCCTTCTTAAGGCACCATTCCATCGATGCGGCAAGCGACCGACAAAAATCAAATAAAATGCTAATAATAATTGCCTGCCTGACTGCAACGTGACGAGCCGTGAGCTATGTATTTCTAAAACTGGAAACAAATTATCCGACACGTCCATACGTCGCGGCTGATGGCGTCCATCAGCTGCGACTTATTTCTATCTGATTATGCGGCTTGTTTCTATCTGATTAATACAAAATACAATAAACTGTGCACATTGTCTGTCATAAATCGCGGACCTTGAGCGTACGGACGTCCGAACAGGATCTGGCTGGCTGGACGGTATGAACAGGGCGCAGGGACGCGTCCGTGGACGTTTTGGGTTCGCTAATTCTTTCTGAAATGACTGGCCAGAGTCCAGACGTACGTAGACTCGTCGTCCTACAAACGTGCATATTGTTAAGCCACGTCACGTCAGCCGCGGCTTACGGACGCGTCCAATAATTTGTTTCCAGCTTAAATTTTGTATTATGGAATTGACAGATGTAACTTTCATGACGTCTCACGCAATAGTCTGTCAAATACATACAAAAGAAATCCATTTCCGCGTCGCGTTGCGGTCTGAATTTACCCTTTGTGGAATTTGATTTCAATTTTTGTCGATCGCGGTCGCTTGCCACAAGGATTAGCAGCAAAAACATTGCAACGTCGCGTCGAAAGGTGTTTGTAAATTGTAATGCTACAATCGACTTCCATTAAAGTATATTGTCGTTCTATATTCTGCAGTTTGAATTACTTAATTGATAGTTTTAATATAATCAAAGTTCGACAGAAATACAATTTCACAGAAGTTAAGGCGTTGTCTTGGCGTAGTGCCTATAAAAAATATGTTTTATTTCTGAGTAAATTTGAATCAATTTTTTTCAGAATGTCTACCTGATGCCTACCACCGATTAAGAAACCGGCGTAAGAAACTCGCTCGGGTCCCACTTTTTACCAAAAAAGTGAGAGAAAAATTGTTCTTTTTAATTCTTATAATTGTTCTTTTTGTTCTTTTTAAATCTATAATTTTACTAGTTTGTTCCCAAACTAGTAAAATTATAGACAAATAGCACAAGCCTTCAAATCCACTTCAGTTCGCAATAAAAAAAATCAATTCATAAGTGCAATTCGAAATTTAAAACTCAAATGTCGAATTTATATACAGCATTCGCCTTTCAAAGGCTGTGTAATCTACTAATGGAATCGTCTACGTGTAAATGAAATACCTTTGAGTACGGCCGTTTTATTTTACGTCCGACAGGACCTTATGCTCGGTACATAAGGTTCATTTTCGGGCAAAATAATTCGCACTGTAGATGTTTCCCGCCAGAAAATCATAGACAAAACGCATTTTTACTTTTCAGCTACATGTGTTTGAGTTAAATACTTTTGAGACCAACATAAAAACTTCCCAGTGTGTGAATATGAATTTTACACGTGGTAGAGCCATTCTGCAGCTCGACCGGAGAAATACCATGTTCTCACAGAAAACCGGCGTAAAACAGCGCTTGCGCTGTGTTTCGTCGAGTGTGTGAGTTTACCGGAGGCCCAATGCCCTACCCTATTCCCTTTCCTTCCCTTCCCTTCCCTTCCCTACTCTCCCCTATTACCCTATTCCCTATTAAAAGGCCGGCGACGCACCTGCAGCTCTTCTGATGCTGCGAGTGTCCATGGGCGACGGAAGTTGCTTTCCACCAGGTGACCCGTTTGCTCGCCCCTTATTTCATAAAAAAATATTATATATATCATTTTATTAAAATATACATTAGAAACATATTGTAGTCCGCATTTTTAGCCTCGCAACACGGATTCTTGTTATTGTCGTAATTAGATTCATTGACTTGTGTTGCTGCAACGCCCAGTTACATCAACTTATGTTGCTACAAAGCTTAGCGTAGCGGCATCAACTCATGTTTCTTACTAGCAGAGTGCACTTACTTTGCTGCAACACCTAGCGTTATCAACTCAATAACATTTTTACAACAGCACATAGCTACAAAGACATGTTGCTGCAACACCCAGCTGCAAAATTATTATGTATCAACAATTAACTACAAACTTATATCATGGCAGCAACACAAAGCTATTTAACTACAACACAATCCAAAAAAATCATATTTCAGCAACGGTAAAAATGACCTTGTAGCTAATGTGTTGTTGCAGCAATACACAACTACAAACTAATGTTGCAGTAACACCTAACTTGGCGCAACTCACCAATGACGACGAGCACGTCTATCAGCGCCAGCACGGCCAGGCTGGCGATGCTAACGGGGTCCTCCCAGCGGACGCCCTCGAGTAGCGCCGCGCACGCGCTCTCATTTATCGTCCGCATGTTGCGCGCAACGCACGTGCCGCGCGCATCGCCCCGCGCCTATGTTGCGCATCTCCGCATGATTTTGGGACGGGCCTGGAACGAAAGACATAAGTATCTTAATTAATATGTAAGGTACCTTTTTAAGCAATTACATAGTTTTCATCACGGGCTTTGAACGCGGCGAGCGAATCAAGAAATTCCGTAACGATAAAAACCTAACATCCCCCACTCAGGACCGGTGCAGTTGTAATAAATAGTAATATCCACTTAATCCTAATAGCTTTTTCGATTTGTTTGCTTTAAGAAGAGCTTACTGTAACTTCTGAGAAGTATTTCGATGGTACTCTCATAAATATTAATATTTTTCACGTTAAGCATAGAAAGTTCTTTGGCATACGTAATCTTATTTCCAATATATTTCAAAGTTAACGAATAGTCTGTAGGTTTAAGGGTCAGGTCACACTAGAGCGTGACGAGACGAGAGACACTTGTTAGTGCGTAAAAATTCAATTCAAAGTTTGTTCCAAGAATCAAGATCATTTATTCACAGATATGTAGGCAAAAGGGTAACAAAGGTTATAATAGTATATCCTACCATAACAATGGTGTGTGAATGTCATTATTGTATACAGAAAAAATTAAAATAACATGAAGCGCAACTAGAATTTCATAATCATAAATTTAACAATCTTCATAAATTAACTAGATATTTTCATTAAGTACATTGTATACAAAATTGTTTATACATAGAACGTGTGACGTACTATGACATTTAAATTTTCGAGGCCGATCACCAAGAATATGTCACTACGATTATATACTATGTGTAATGTGTGTAGTCAAGAAGTATGGTTTATGTGACGGATTGACGTATATATCTAATGTCGGTCCTGCGCCTGATCTCTCGCCAGTCGTGTCGGTCGTCCGTCCTCTTAGGTTACGAGAGTAAAAGAAAGGAATTAGTGCAAGAACAAAAACACTCTCTCTGCTTTTACTCTCCACCAGCGCCCGTGGCATGGCTATAACAGTAGAAATACGAAAGTCATAAAAATTCAAATAAAATCCTACGTTATGACGTAGACTATAGTCTATGTCATAAAGTGGCATTTTAATTGAATTTTTGTCGTTTGCGGCTAGCTGCGGTAAAGATCGGAACGGCACCTTCAGTTTATCTCCGCTGTTTGTCTATACTTCCGTATTTCTACTGTAGCCATGCTACGAGTGCTGGTATGTGCGCAGTACACACATGTACTGCACAAAATCACTCGTAAGGGTCAATTCAGACAGCAACGCGACGCGTAGATGTATTTCTAAAATATGGATTTGACAGATTCGCAAGACGTCTCACGCAAATTGAAATCTGTCAAATCATTACTTTAGAAATGCATCTACGCATCGCGTTGCGGTCTGAATTGACCCTTACTGGCAGGGTTTCTAAGAAACCAGTTACAGTCACCGAAACCGCATGTATGTTTTATGTATTTAAGTAAGTCAGCGCTAACTCGCTTCGTTTGTGTAAACCAAGTGACGGGAATGATTCATTTTACACATATTGGATTGACTGGAATATATTATGAAACTGCCGTAGCATAGACGGTGGATGGAGCGATGTTTTCTTGCTATGGACGGTTCACACTTTTTTTACGCAGCGGGATTTTTCGTGTATAAAAGGCGTTGGTTGTTATTGGTATGACACGTAAATAATATAATAATTGTTTCATAAGTTCATAATTTTATTTATAAGTCATACTTGGGCCCGACGGACTTTTCCCGTAAGGGTCGATTCAGACCGCAACGCGACGTGTAGATGCATTTCTTTTGTATGAATTTAACAGATTTGTAAGACGTCTCACGCAATTGAAATCTGTCGGTTCAGTACAAATTTAGAAATGCATCTCCACGTCGCGTTGCAGTCTGGATTGACCCTAACGTAACTAAAGTTCTAAATACACAAAACTTAAATATACGGCATATACTGAAGTAGAAGGCACTAATGACTGAATTTTAGTACTTCAAAATAGCACTAAAACCTCTGATAAGAGGCTGTAAGACCGCACTTATGATCCATTTTAACCTTATATGATACCCCGTGGTATTAAAAACCAATAAGTTTCAGACATTCTTAGGTTATGCAGCTCAATAAGACGTGTTCAAAGTTTCAAAGTTTAAGAACGCTGTTCTATCTCCCAGAATGGTGTTGTGGGTTGTTAACGTTTTCCCCATTGTTCACTTACCACCAGGTCATTCTTCAGCTCGTTTTCTATTTCACAAGGACTTTTAATACAAAATCTCAGGTTCAAAAATAAATCGGCGAATTACTTAACATTTTAATTCTGGGGATCAAAAGCGGTTATAACGGCGACCCCTGAGGGACCCCTGTGATTTTGTGTAATTATGTTTTTTGTTCAAGCGAGGTTCTACGTGTTCACACATTTTGACCCCTTTTTTACCTTTTTTGCTCGTATATTAGCCTTTGCGAGGCTTTGCGTGGTTTTTCACCCGAAAATATTCTTCATCGCGGTAAAAACAAAGTGGCCAAGTGCGAGTTGGACTCGCCCATGAAGGGTTCCGCAACAGTAATAAGGTTTATTTTAATGAAATTAAAAGGTTTTTGATTTATTTTTATATTTCAGTTGATTTAATGAAAATTAATTTAACACTGCAGTACACGCGTGGACTACCGTGGTAGACCAGGGTCACTTGTTCAGCGATATTTTTTCAGTAAAGCTTGCTAGAAACTTGCCATTCCAGGTAATCCTCGTTTGATAAATTTGACAAAACCTCAGTACCTCCTGTAACCTGATAGTCAATGGAAATTATAGATATTTAGCATCAAAAACGCTGGACTACCATAGTAGTCCGCGCGAGTATTGGTGTACTAAATTCAACCATGTATGTGTTTTTCAATTATTGATTTATAACGTTTTTATTGATTATGATTGTATATTTTATGCATTCATACTAAAACCTATTTATGATAATTCGATTACAAACACTAAAATTTAATTTTTTAATAAGATATTAAGACCTGTACAGATTGACGTCGTAGTTCTATGTTATGACTAACCAGAAACATAGGAAATCTCACCAAATTGCATAAATAAAATAAAAAGTTTATTAAAAAATGACATATTTAACTAGTGTTAAGTATTTAATTAATCAATAAATAAACTATTTTGTAGTTTTCACAATGAAAACTTAGCGCCATCAGTGCCGTTTGTCTAATTTCCTCGTCAGGCTTTTGATGTGAATTTTGAAATGGAAAATTGTGATCTAAGTTGGCTGCGGTAACTAAATAAGCGATCAAGAGTAATACAAGTGACAAATATTGATCAGTTTTGTAAACCCCAGTCTAGGAGTCACACTTGTATGAAAATGAGCTAATCCGGTGAGTTCTGAAGTTTAGGGTCGTTTATTCTTAGAAAAAAATAATCAAAATATAAAAATAATTGAGTTTATAAATAGAAGAAATAACTTATAAGTATTTTATGTAGTAAAGTTTAGGATTTTTAAGAATCCAACACGATTTAGCCCCACTGATAAGACGTATGGGGCAATGTCAACGCAGCATGTTAGCCCAAATTTGATCGCAAAGAAAGTGGTCATAGATTTGTCATTTCTGGTTTTATTCTGACCTGTAAGTAGGATCGAATCTTGAATAACATAAAAACAAAAGTCTAACTTATTTTAGTTTCACGTGAGAAATACACACGTTTGATTTCATCACTACGATTTTTGACACATTTTCATAGAAATTCACAAATTTGTTGATTTTTCAGTAATTAAATAATTAATTAAATAGTTCTTGATTATAAAAGTCAGTTAATTCATTATATTTTTTATTTTATTTGTCATTTTGAATAAATAATAATTATTATGGAAACAATTAAGATTTTTAGATGGCCTACCATGGTAGGCCACGCGAGTACTCGTGTAAAAAAAAGGGGCGCGTGTACTGCAGTGTTAAGGTTTACCATTTATGACGTATAAAAAAAACTACTTGCTAGATCTCGTTCAAACCAATTTTCGTTGGTAGTTTTTATAGTAATGTACATCATGTATTATTTTTAGGACTTATCATGCCCCTACTTTAGAAGTTAGAGGGGGGGGGGGGGGGGACACAAATTTTTCCACTTTGGAAGAGTCTCTCTCGCAAACTATTCAGGTTACAAAAACATTATAGAAGAAACTTCAATATGATTTTTAAAGACCTATCCATAGATACCCTACACGCATAGGTTAGATTAATTTTTTTTTAAATTGGTTTAAGGTTTACCAATTATGACGTATAAAAAAACTACTTGCTAGATATCGTTCAAACCAATTTTCGTTGGTACTTTTTATAGTAATGTATATCATATATTATATTTAGACTTATCATGCCCCTACTTTAGAAGTTAGAGGGGGGGGACACACATTTTACCACTTTGGAAGAGTCTCTCTCGCAAACTATTTAGGTTAGAAAAAAATGACATGAGAAACCTCAATATGATTTTTGAAGACCTATCCATACCTATACCCCACACGTATAGGTTAGATGAAAAATTTTTTTTTGTTTTAGTTGTACCTATGGGGACCCCTAACATTTTTAATAATTTTTCCATTTTTGTATCAAAATCTCAAATCAAAATTTTCAATAGTATAGCTCTTATAGTTTCGGAGGAAAGTGGCTGTGACATACGGACGGACAGACAGACAGACATGACGAATCTATAAGGGTTCCGTTTTTTGCCATTTGGCTACGAAACCCTAAAAACTAGCTAAGGGTCATGTGACACCGAGATGCGAATCTGCGCTACGTTGTTAATTCGATCTTTATTCAGTAAATTAAAACATAATATTCATTGGAAAAGTAGAACGAAATCAAACACTTGTTGAAAGATTATTGAAACGAAGTTCCTTATCGCGCGTTGCGAAAGGGGGCTTGACGGAATAAATTAAGACCAAAAGGTTGTAACCACACTTTTTGCCACAGATATAGATCAAGATAGATACCGCATGTGTATGTACTTCGCGGTACATGCGGTATCTATCTTGATTTTAGTCTGTGCTTTTTGCTATAGTTGTAAGCGCGTGTTTCTCTCTCTCTCTCTCTCTTTTTTTTGAGTCAATACAGGTTTTTTGTACATAAGAAATAACTTCGTTCCATCCGGGTGTCCCTTGATACATCTCAAGTTTTTATATATCATGGTGGTATGTTTATCAGTCTGTCTGTAACCTCTTCACGCCTAAACCGCTGAACCGATTTTGATGGATATTGACATTTAAGATGCTTAGTATTCGAATGAAAAACATAGGATAGTTTCTGTTCCGGTAAAAGAAACGTTGCAGCAAAAGGCTTCATTGTTATAATAACTTACAACAAAAAAATAAACATGAAAGCGATCTTATTTTTTTTTGGCACACTTTAAAAGTAACAAAGCCTGGCAACATTTTGAATTGACATCTTAAGCCTATCATACACGTGCTCTTATTGTTTCAAATACCAAGCAAATGCCATGGAAAGGTCAGCCTGAAAAGCCTTTGAGAATTCACTCAACTCAAAAGTCATAAATAATAATATAAGCCTCTATGGGACTGAGCATAGGAAAATACATTTTATCCAAAAAAGTGCTATTGGGCTGAAAAGTCAAAAGATTCATGTATCTAACCTAAAGTTATGTTATATTGACGGTTCGCTCATTTAAATTTTTACCAAATGGCCTGTTAACACTTAACACTCCAAATAAATTCTGCCGCGCACTGTAAAACTCTGGAACGAACTGTCACCAGCAGTATTTCCGGACCTATACGACCTGCAAACCTTCAAGAAGAGAGCGTATTCCCTCTTAAAAGGCCGGCAACGCACCTGCAGCTCTTTTGATGTTGCGAGTGTCCATGGGCGACGGTAGTTATTTTCCATCAGCTGTGAGTTGTGACCCGTATGCTCGTTTGCCCCCTTATTTCATAAAAAAAATGCGTACTTTAAAATGTACGTACGTGCATCTGTTTGGAGGAAAGCCGGCTATGATTATATTGCATCGCTTTGGGAAGTTGTCTATGCGGTCGCTTCAATGCATCATTAATGCTACTGTCATTTTAACGTACTGCTTTGCATCCATACCCTCGGGTACTCGTTGAAATTTCATCCAAGTGCCACAAGATCCTTGTAAGTCTGCGTTGATGACATGGCGATACAAACTTGAACATTATTTAATACTAGATGACGCCCGCAACTCCGTTGTGGCAAAATTCGTTTATCGCGTGGAAACCGTTCATTTTTCCGGGATAAAAGTATCCTATGTCCTTTCTCGGGTCTCGAAGTATCTCTATGCCAAATTTTAGCAAAATCGGTTGAGCGGTTGGAGCGTGAAGAGGTAACAGACAGACAGACAGACAGACACATTTTCGCATTTATAATATTAGTATGGAAGTATGGATGTAGTACAATAAGGTAAATAATAGTTTATCCAAATTTTGATTTAGCATTATTTGCAAACGTGTATGTTGCTTTGTAGGGAATAAAGCCTAATTTTGAATAGCTAAAATGTAGTTGCAGTTGTGAATTAACTGGATTTATCTGGAATTATCTAATACTAGTTGGTTTTAGTGCTCAGCGTTCGCCGAACACCGTTATGAGCTTATTTCATTTGAGTTCGCTTTGGATTGTGGTAGGAAAGTTTAGCAAAGGAATGTTTAGGTGTTTATTACAAAATTTTATCCTTTAAAAATTGTCAGTTGTTGTATTATATTATTAGTTTTAAGTAGCCTATGTGTCAATCAAGATTTTTGGGTCTTATGTTACTACAAGGCTTTCATTTATCTTTTTGATAATTTTAGTACGAGATCCTAATATAAAACATATACCAACTTTCGTCAAAATTCTAAATCTAAGTTGACGAGGCGACAAAATTCATAAGTCACCTTTTCAAACCTTTACTCATCTATTATATACAGGGTGTAACAAAAATAAGTGATAATACTTTAGGGTGTATACGTGTTTCTTATACAGAGTTTACTGTGAAAGTAGCAACGCTGAAAGACAAAAAAAAACACTTTTGTATGGGGAAACTCGTGGCTCGCTCGGTCCCTTGCCGCTAAAGTGAAAAAAAAATGTCTTTCAGCGCTGCTACTTTCACAGTGAACTCTCTACATGGAACACGTATACACCCTAAAGTATTCCCACTTAGTTTTGGCATCATATCGCCATATCTCGTCGCAATACAAAGTGAAGGGTCACTTTGTATTGCGACGAGATATGAAATTGTGCTATTGAGTCGATTCAACCGTCGCTCCTAAATTAGCAATCAAAACTGCCTATCGCTCATAATTTGGCTCAATCCCCGGTTTGCTCACGTAATTGCTCTGAACTTTTGTATTCGATCAATGGGTTAGAAACCAGGCGTTGGGTATTATTTCTACAAACTATAGCCTATTCGCGCTTGAAGTCATTAGCTTAATCACGAAAGCAGAGTCCGGGTGCCATCGCAGTTCTCATACAAACGTAATACCAAGATAATTTCCCATACGAGGATATTCATTTACCATATACCATAATATACCATATATACCATGATACCAAAAATAATATAAATGCGAAAGTGTGTCTGTTTGTCTGTCTATCTGGTACCTCTTCACGCCCAAACCGCTGGACCGATTTTGCTGAAATTTGGCATGGAGATACTTTGAGTCCCGGGAAAGGACATAGGATACTTTTTATTCCGAAAAAATGTACGGTTCCCGCGCGATAAACGAGTATTGGCGCAACGGAGTCGCGGGCGTCATCTAGTTTACCATATTTGAGTTATTATTCAGCTTAAGATAGTAATTACCTAGGTTCCTGTACAAAGATACACTGCAAAATATTTATATACCAAAAATATGAACGATTGCAATATTTACATACTAAATTGTAATCGTTCATATTTTTTGGTACTTATGTAAATATTTTGCAGTGAATTTATGTATTTTGTATTGTATGTAAAAATTTATGACGCTGGGGCGCTTGCCCATACAAATCACAAAAAAATTGCTCTTTCAGTGCTGCTACTTTCACCCTGAACTCTATTTGAAGGACATACACCCTAAGGCCTAAAGTATTATTACATCCTGTATAAAACCTACTGTGTTGATATAATGTGATGATTCACTGAGCAAAGACCTCGTAAACGTACGAATCCGCTTGAAATTAAACGTCGGTCGAGATAAGATTTAACGTCAATTTAACGTCAATTATATCGTCATAATGAGCAATTAAAACGCCATTTGTCTGAATTGGGGCGATAAATTATTTTAATGACTTTATCAAGGGGCTAAAATTATATCTAGCCGTTTGATTGTTGAAGGTCTTTCGTTGTGCCACGTTGGACGATGTACCGATGCTATTTTTATTATGAAATAAGGGGGCAAACGAGCAAACAGGTCACCTGATGGAAAGCAACATCCGATCCATGGACACTCGCAGCATCAGAAGAGCTGCAGGTGCGTTGCCGGCCTTTTAAAAGGGAATAGAGTTATAGGGGAGGGTAAGGATGGGATGGGAAGGGAATAGGGGAGGGTAGGGAAGGGAATAGGGTAGGGGATTCATGGGCCTCCGGTAAACTCACTCACTCGACGAAACACAGCGCAAGCGCTGTTTCACGCCAGTTTTCTGTGAGAACATGGTATTTCTCCGGTCGAGCCGGCCCATTCGTTCCGAAGCATGGCTCTCCCACGTCTAGGATGGTCTACTAATGGTTATGAAGGGCATATTATTTGGGAATTGGGTATGATTGCCCACGATTGCCGTTCTTGGTATAATTACAGTTCGTATTTATTATGGCTAATGTGAAGGGTCTTAACGAAAGTTTATTTTTGTGGCACCATACTTATCATGGATATACGTCGATTATTCATGCTATAGACACAAGCATCCTTCGTGGCCCAGGAAAAAGCTTTGGGGTGAAGCCACACTGTTAGTGAGACGTCAAGTCAATACGTTAGATTGACGTGGAAAAAACGCAGCTGTTGTAGATCGGAGTGTGTCTGACTGATTGGTCGATCTTATAGCCGCACAGCCACTGGTGTAATAATATTTCAGTATAGCTATGTCCACACGGTGCACTTTCATCTTTAATTTTCGTCATCAACTTTCATATTGGCGCATTCAATAATTGAATGTGTCAAGGAACGCAACGCCAATATTGTCATTTTTGAAGTTTTGGATACGGTCAGAGGGCATGCGTCGCGGGCATGCCTCACGTTTGCTGTTGACTGCGCTATAACGCATGCCCTTGACGTACAGAAAAAGGCACAGTGTGGACAAAGCTTATGCGCGTGATTCGTCAACGCAAACGTAAATATGTCATTCTATGCGTTATTTTATTGGTACTTATTTTTGATCTTAACCTCAAACAACGAAGAGAGTAGTGAGATAATAGCATTTCATATTTATTTGAAGCAACTTCTTTCTGCGTAGTTTTTAAAACTAAAACGCGTCGTGACCCGTGGCGTCTTATTGCGAATTTCAGCGAACTGACTAATACAGGATTCGATTCTAATTAGTTTTTCCCACCCCGAAGCCTCAGGAAACTTTCTATAAGCCGGAGATAAACCGAACTTGTTTAATACCAACGGAACTTAGAACTACCCTTCGTCCTTCCAGATCACGATAGATTAGTTAGAACATAGAATAAATTGTAACTTTGCATGTTTATGTCGTATGAATATTGAATATATTAATTATAAAATTTAATACGTCTTTAAATAACCTAATCAATAAAAAAAAACGACTGATACCTAATTAATATAATATTATGAATATTTTTGAAGTGCTGCCATGTCTTTAAAGATTTGCCATAGCTTCGTAAAAGAGCAATTATTATTGTAGTAAATTGAAAAACAATAAAAGCTCTACGAAGCTGTAGCAGCGCTACGAAGCTGTAGCAGCGCTACGAATCTGTAGCAGTGCTACGATTTTGTAGCAGCGCTACGAATCTGTAGCAGCGTTACGAATCTGTAGCAGCGCTACGAAACTGTAGCAGCGCTACGAATCTGTAGCAGTGCTACGATTCTGTAGCAGCGCTACGAATCTGTAGCAGCGTTGCGAATCTGTAGCAGCGCTACGAAGCTGTAGCAGCACTACGAAGCTGTAGCAGCGCTACGAATCTGTAGCAGTGTTACGATTCTGTAGCAGCGCTACGAATCTGTAGCAGCGTTACGAATCTGTAGCAGCGCTACGAAGTTGTTTAGTATGGAGAAAAGTAGTAACTGTTTTTTCCATTTAGTTACTGATTAAAAATCGAGTCTTTTAGGGTATTTTTTTCTTTAATACATTTATTCGTTTAAAATATTTGCAAATAATGTCTAAGCGGTACATAATGTAAATACATAGAATTCTACAACCCCTTTTAAATAGCAATAAAAGATAAAAGTTTATTCCTCCACAGCTAGCCGAAAACACCTCCGTATCGCACAGTCAGCGAGAACTTTTGTGTTAAATCGAAATGCACTTTGTTCGTACTTTGTGAAATCGACCGTGCGCTCGACAAATGAATTCGAGGTGATACAAGCCTTTTACTTATTTATTCTTTGACTTGTGATGGTGGCTTTTCTATTTTTGCCGCAAACGACTGCGAATGCTCAGATAAAATGACATTTTATGACATTGAATAGCATAAAATATAGATTTCAAAGGCGTTGCGGTCTGAAATGGGTCGCAAGACTAATGTTGATAGAACATGAAACCTATATATCCTTAATCATAAAAGGCATTTTATTTGATTTTTTTTCGGTCGCGGTCGCTTGCTGCGAGGATCGGAAAGCTACCTTAAAGCTAAGTTGCGCGAGAGTTAAGGTATGGGTTGGCAGCGGACGACATGAAGCAACCGCAGACGACGTGTCGTCGCGACACTACTAGTTTGTTTGTATTTCTATAAAATACTCTGCGCAGCTAGCGACACGAAGCTAGCGACACATTCATAGAAATACATAGAAATGACGTGTCGCAACGACATGTCGTCTGCTGCAACTTCATGTAGCCGGCTTTCAACTTGTACCTTTACAGTTAAACTTGTGTTAAAATGCCATGCCTCTTCTGTCATAAACACGATAAACACTAAACAGTATGACATAATATAATATTTATCTTAAGTTTTATACGTGGGAGAGCCATGCTTCGGCATGAATGGGCCGGCTCGACCGGAGAAATACCACGTTCTCACAGAAAACCGGCGTGAAACAGCGCTTGCGCTGTGTTTCGCCGAGTAAGTGAGTTTACCGGAGGCCCAATCCCCTAAACTATTCCCATCACTACCCTCAACTATCCCCTTCCCTTCCCTTCCCATCCCTACCCTCCCCTATTACCCTATTCCCTCTTAAAAGGCCGGCAATGCACCTGCAGCTCTTCTGATGCTGGGAGTGTCCATGGGCGATGAAAGTCACTTTCCATCATGTGACCCGTTTGCTCGTTTGCCCCCTTATTTCATAAAAAAAAAGTTTATCAATTGACTGATTAATAAGATTACATAAATCTTAAACGCGAAATAAAACCCAGCTTACTAGCCAGTGCCCAAAGTGTCATATTGTATCCGACACCATTTTATTGGTGTGTCATTACTGAGACAAGTGTGACGTATTATAATGTCAACTCAACAAAGTCATATACGTCAAAGTACTGTCGTTTATTTCGGAACAAATCAACGTTGATTTACGACGTCTAAACACTAACCAGTATACGGTATTTGTATCGGAACCTACCCCGTATCAACTTACAGCTGTCATTAGTATTATTGGACTTCAGTCTCTATTTGTTCAGCGGTATTGTACACTGCGCTATATTTGTTATGCAGATCATTAGGGGCGCTAATTGCTTGTAACTACACCTAGGTGTTAGTGTATTAATCATGCCTAGATATCATTTGTCTGCGAGATGTAATGATCCGAGGTTTCACCCAAATATCATTAAGCAATTATAGACATATCGGACATAGTACTAATGATATTCCTGAGTATTTAGACAACTTGCATTCGATAATTTTGACAGGGAAGATATGAGTTAGTGCCTTGACATAACGCGTCGCTATAATATTAAAATATGGTGTTTGCGATTCTTCATATCAAATAACTTTCGGGGTAAAATACCATCTTATAGAAGAGTAACTGAGGGAAAAAGTGGTTCCATAAAATGGCATACAAAATGTACACCTACGTTGGTTGTTTTCTACGCATCAGGCATTTTTTTAAATGGAATATGCAAACGAGCAAACGGGTCACCTGATGGAAAGTAACTACCGTCGACCATGGACACTCGCAACATCAGAAGAGCTGCAGGTGCGTTGCCCGGCCGGTCATACAATTTTATTTTTTTAATAAAATCAGAAGGTAAAAGAGCTAACGGGTCACCTCATGGAAAGCAACTATCTTCGCCCATGTAATACAAACAATAAAAAATAAAAAAAAGATTCGCAACATCAGAAGAGTTGACTTTTAAGAAGTAATATACTCTCTCTTCTTGAATGTTTGTAGTTGGTTTGTAGGTCGTATTTATAGTCTGGAAATACTGCTGGTGACAGTTCTTTCCGGAGTTTGGCCGTGCGTGGCAGAAAGTTACGCGAATAACGCACTGAGGAAGGCTGTCACTCATCATTTCATTGCCCTAGCTATGTTTTTATGACACAGATATCAATTCCTAAGCAACTTATTCGAAAATGCCATTCTAACAATACTTATAAATCTATTAAATATAACAGGGAACCCTCCTATTCAGCGGTTTTTCAATTAACGCGGCCATATTGAAAGCGCCGCTTGGTCGCACAGATACATCTCGATTCGAGCCTTTTAAATTATACAAAAAACTATTGTTTGCATCAAAAAGATGCGATACCAGATAATGCTATTGCATTTCTATTATTTTCCCAGTCTGAATGGAGGTTTTTGTTCTGGTTTTAAGGCGGTGGAAAAAGATTTTTGACAGATTTCGCATGCCATGTTTGTTTTGACAGATGGCGGTCGCCATTTTTGTTGAAGTGTCAGACTTGACAACTGTGCATTATAATAATAATGCTAATACTAACACTACCACTAACACTACTAACCTAGTAGTGTTAGTGGTAGGTTACTAAGAGCAATTGTTACTAACTTAATAACTAATACTTATGGATGTGTTGTCCGAAATAAATGATTATTATTATTATTATTTGCCGTTGATAAAGAATGAAAGTTAATGACAATTCAGTGCAAATATAATCGGGAAAGAAACCTACGAAGTCCTAAAAATAACTCTTTTGGGGTCAGTTAACACCTTTCGAAACGAACCAAGGTGCAACTACACGATGTAAAGAAATACAAAATTAAAATGTCAATGAGCGACGCGACGCTGCGACGTATCGTTGCGATCATTGCGTCGCGTTTTCGTATATCACGTTTCGGTGTAATATTTATTTATGATTATTATATACTTTTTACCACAATTCGTCATCACTTAGGTGCGGTTCTCTCACGTATTAGGGTCAATTCAGACTGCACCGCGATGCGTAGATACATTTCTAAAGTATGGATTTGACAGACTTGCATGACGACTCACGAAACTTGGCTACCTTACCTATTTTTTTTTATGCTAATCTTCTTCTTCTTAATCATTCATTTTCACCAAAAAAACTAATATTTTAATATTTCAAACAGTAGAAACCCATAAAAATGTTGATTGAAAAATATGCCTTTTAAATGGCGCCGAAACCACTGTCCGCCATAGTGTGACGTATTGTTACGGTACATGGTATACGGACACGTGGTGCGCAAGTACATACTCGAACCTTCTAAAAAGGTCCAATGTTTGTTTACGTGTTTACCCTTTATTTGTTAGCGTGTTTGAATTTAGACCTTATGACTGAGTCCATAAGGTCTAAATTAAATTCAACTTACTGCACTTATCGCAAGGACGGCAGTTTTATTGTGGCACATTCCCGAGCCTACTAGAAATTTCCCACGGTTGTTTACTTGTTTACGTGAAATCGGGAAATTTCTGGAATTCGTCTCGCCGTATAAAAAGAGCCGCAGGTAGGCCCGGCAAGTCAGTTCAATCAGAGAGATCTTCAAGGCGATTTCGGAGTGAACACAAGTGATCAATAGTGAGTGAACCAGTGAAACCTACGACTTGGCTACGACCTAGGAAAGTGATAGTGCTTAGTGATTGGACCTAGTGATTAGTGTTTGGACTTAGTGCTAAGTGTTGTGACCTAGTGTTTAGTGCAGTGTTAATAAAGTCTCGAAGAGAGTCACCAGGTCTTTCTCTCCAAATCCTCGAACCCTAGCACGTAACAACTGGTGTCAGAAGTGGGATTTGGAGATGCCATTGACTCCGAGAGAGGACTTCAAGGGGAGTGTCAGGACAAGGGCGCAGCGAGCTGCTGCCATTGACTCCGAGAGAGGAGTTGCGGAGGCCACACCCACTGGGGACCAAGCTCCGCCCACTGAGGGACAGGCCCCACCCACTGGCCCCGCCCACATGGCTCCGCCCACTGACCACGCCCACCAGGCTCCGCCCACTTTGGCTGAAGCCACGCCCGCTGGCTCCACCCACCGGGACACGCCCACTGGCCACGCCCCTCAGGCTCCGCCCACTTTAGGCATGGCCACGCCCACTGGCTCCGCCCACCAGGCCACGCCCACTCAGGCCACGCCCACTAGCTCCGCCCGCCGAGCTCCGTCTGCTCAACCCCTGCCTACTGGCTCCAGCCACCATGCATCGCCCGTAGCTTCTGCGGCCCCTCAAGTGGCTCCCCAATTACAAAGCCTAATTGAGTTAATTCAGGCTCTGCAAGAATCACAAGACCGCAAGTTCAGCGCTTTGCAGGAGTCTCAAAAAGCTGAAAGTCAGGCGTTGAAAGATTCTCAAAGGGCAATGATGGAGTCACAAGAATGCAAGCTCGGCGCTTTGCAAGAATTTCAGAAGGCTGAAATCAGAGCGATTCGAGAATCACAAGAGCAGCAAAAATACCTCCAAGAAAAAGCACTTGGAGCTATAAAGAATGTAAGTGACACGGTGACTAAGCTTCGTAAAGATGTCGACGTAATGGACGAACGCGTTACCGGGTTAGGAGTGGATGTGGAAAATGTAAAAACCGGCCTCACTGAACTTCAGAAGAAAGTAGTGCGCCTGGAAACCACAGGAGTCGCGGCGTCTAGTGGAGCTTCCGTAGTGGTACAAGGACCAAGAGTTAAAGTGCCACCATACGACGGTACTACTTCTTGGAACGCTTTTCGTCAGCAATTCCAGACGGTTGCTTCTGCCAACGGATGGACTGACGAACAATGCCTGACCGCTCTCACTGTCGCGCTCAGAGGGCAAGCCTTGTCAGTCCTGGAAGCGCATACAGGAAATGGGTTTAAAGACCTGATGGAGGCCCTTGAATCCAGATACGGGGAGCGACACCTGGAGCACGTATTCCGTGCTCAACTTCGTGACAGAGTCCAACGCTCAGGAGAGGGACTACAACAATGGGCGTTGGAAATTGAAAAACTCGTCAAGAAGGCACACCCAGAAGCTGACGCCAAGATGGTCGACACGAATATTGTGCAAGCATTTGTCGACGGAATCAGGGACCTGGAGGTCAGAGCTGCAGTGAGGCTACGTCACCACACCTCGCTTAAGGAAGCATTGGCGCATGCTTTAGAGGTCGAGGCTGTTCGGCGTGACATACGGCAGACATATAAGATCCGCGAGGTCTCTGAGGAAGTCAAGGAGGTTAAGGCTCCTACGAAGAGAAGTTCTGGAGCCATGTGCTACAAGTGCGGCGAGAGGGGCCATCTTCAGCTTAACTGCCCGCAGAAAGAGACCCAAATGGCAAGGATGAAAATGCTCGAGGAACGTCTGGAACAAATGGAGGAGCTGCAAAAGCAAGGGGCCTCGTTCCCTGCCCGTGATCAGGGAAACGAATAAAAGCCAGGACTAAGGGGCGAGTGCTGGCTGACACGGAGGAAGCCCCGATAACGGTTGTCTCCCAAGCAAGCAGCGGGAATAGTCTGGTGATTCAGGGGACTATTAACGGGACGGACTGCAAAATGACTCTAGACACAGGAGCCTCTAGAACAATAGTGAACCCAAATTTGATAAAAGCCGCAAGGAGGCGCAAGAGGAGAATTAACTATCGGCTTCTTACCGCCTCCGGTCAGCCAATACCCGTCCTGGGAGAAATGTCAGTTACGATGAATGTGGGGGAGTCCTCATACCCTCATGACGTTATCGTGGCTGAGATTATGGATGATTGCATCTTGGGTTTGGATTTCATGAAGAAGCACAACTGCAGAATTAATGTCGCTGACGGAGTTTTCAAGTGTGGTGAAGAAGAAATTTTCATCCTTGGAGGCGCCTGCGGGAAAGTTGAATGTGTAAAGAAAGTCATAATACCTGGACGTGCGGAAGCTCGGGTGCTGGTGAAACTACCGCCAGCTGGAAAGAAGAAGTTGAATAGATGCGTGTTGATCGAAGACACACCTACCAAGACATCAGCGCAAAAACTGATGACGGCGAGAACCCTTGTTAGTGGAAGCAGTAACGCTGTGGTCAGGGTTTTGAATCTTGCTGATCGCGAGATCTGCTTGAACAAAGGTGACGTCATTGGAAAGTGCGAGGAAGTTCTCTGGATGAGAAAGTGTAGTTCGATCACAGGCTCAGACTCAGCAAACACCAGCAACTATGGATTAGTGACTGAGCTACTCGATGACTGCAAGAGTAATCTGACTTATTCGCAGGGTATGAAAGCTAAGAAGTTTTTACAACGCCACGCGAATATCTTCTCCAGTCAGGAAGGCGACCTTGGAAGAACGTCGATGGTTCAGCACAGGATAGATACCGGAAGCGAGAACCCAATTCGTCAACGAGCAAGACGGATACCCATTGCAAAGGAAAAAGAAGTTGAAGGCCTTTTGGAGGACATGAGAAGGCATAAGATCATTGAACCGTCTGCAAGTCCGTGGTGCTCACCGGTTGTATTAGTGAAGAAGAAAGATGGCAGCACAAGATTTTGTGTGGACTACAGACGTCTCAATGATGTCACCAAGAAGGACAGTTATCCATTACCTCGAATTGACGACACTCTGGATACCTTGAGTGGCATGAAATGGTTCTCGACCCTGGACCTGAAATCTGGATACTGGCAGGTGGAAATTCATCCAAAAGACAAAGAGAAGACAGCTTTCTCCACCGGTAAAGGTTTATGGCAGTTTAACGTCATGCCCTTTGGATTGTGCATCGCACCTGCCACATTTGAGCGACTCATGGAGTGTGTACTGGCAGGCTTAGTTGGAGAGGCTTGCTTAGTCTACTTGGACGACGTCATCATTGTTGGCCGCGACTTCGAGGACCATTTGCGAAACTTAGAACGAGTTTTCGCCAAAATAGAGGGGGCCAAGTTAAAGTTGAATCCGAAAAAGTGTCGTTTATTCAGGAGTAAGGTGAACTATCTCGGCCATGTTATCTCCAGTGATGGAATTCAGACGGACCCGGAGAAACTAGAAGCAGTCCAAAATTGGCCAACCCCTAAGAACAAAACCGAAGTGCGGGCATTTCTCGGCCTATGCTCCTACTACAGGCGTTTTGTTAAGGGATTCTCAGAGATAGCCAAGCCATTACATCGGCTGACAGAAGATAAACGACAGTTTATTTGGGACGAGACTTCCGAAGATTCTTTTCAAGAACTAAAGAAACATCTGTGTGAAACACCAATCCTGGGGTATCCACAACCTGAAGGGCAGTTTATAGTCGACACGGACGCAAGCAACACGGCCATTGGAGGGGTGTTATCTCAAAAACAGGGTGAAAGAGAAGTTGTAATTGCATATTTCAGCAAATCTTTATCTAAGCCAGAGAGAAACTACTGTGTGACAAGAAGAGAACTCTTGGCTGTCGTAAAGACGCTACAACATTTCAGCAAGTATCTCATCGGCAGACACTTTTTACTGCGAACTGATCACGCAGCCTTGAAGTGGCTACTACAATTCAAGAACCCAGAAGGCCAAGTAGCTCGATGGATTGAACAACTCCAGGAGTATGACTTCAAGACGGAACACCGTAGCGGAAAGGCACATGGAAATGCCGACGCACTTTCGCGAAGGCCGTGTTCGGAAGACTGCAAACATTGTGTTAAGCAGGAATCTAATGAAGTAACATTAAAGTTAACGAAAACAAGTCCTTTGGGCCCATGGGAGAATGATGCTATGAGGGAGGCTCAAGAAACAGATGACGACCTTCGGCACATCATCACATGGAAGAAACGGGGTGATGAAAAACCAATCTGGAGTGAGGTTGCACCCACTGGCGCTGTCACTAAGGCGTACTGGGCGCAATGGGACAGTCTGATACTTAAAAACGGAATACTCTACCGGAAATGGGAGAAGACCAACGGCAGAGAGTTCCATCTTCAGATAGTTGTCCCAAGAACGAGAGTACCGGATGTTCTCCGTGAAATGCATGATGGCGTATCAGGAGGTCATCTAGGAGTAAAAAGGACGTTAACAAAAGTGCGAGAGCGATTCTACTGGTTGCATTGTCGAGACGATGTACAGGATTGGTGCCGCAAATGCACTACTTGCGCTGCAGTGAAGGGACCACAGACAAGGAGCCGTGGGAGCCTGCGCTTGTATAACGTTGGCGCACCGTGGGAACGAATGGCAGTTGACGTAGCTGGGCCATTTCCTGTAACGGAATCAGGAAACAAGTATTTTATGGTTGTCATGGATTACTTCACCAAATGGCCCGAAGTGTTCGCCATACCAAACCAAGAAGCTACAACAGTCGCTTCTAAGTTAGTCGAAGAAGTGATATCTCGGTTTGGTGTGCCTCTGGAAATCCATTCCGATCAGGGCAGGAATTTCGAATCGCAGGTCTTCCAGGAAGTGTGCAGAATTTTGGGAATGTATAAAACGAGGACCACCGCGTACCATCCACAGTCTGATGGAATGGTTGAGAGATTTAACCAGACCCTTGAGAGGCATTTGGCGAAATTGGTAGATGACAAACAAAAGGACTGGGACAAGTATATACCACTCTTCCTTCTGTCGTACCGTACCGCCGAGCATGAGAGCATAAAAGCTACCCCGGCGTATGTCAATTACGGTAGAGAACTACGAGTACCAGTAGACCTTTTGACAGGAGGATCACCGGAAGAACCAAAGGCCGTACCAGATTATGTCTGCGATTTAAGGGAAAAGATGCGTTATATACACGCCATGGTTCGGGAAAATGGGTTACAGTCAAGTGAGAACATGAAGACCAGATACGACCGGAAATCGAATACAAGCGGCTTCGAAGAAGGGTCACTGGTGTGGCTGCATAACCCAACTCGCCGAAAAGGCAAATCTCCAAAGTTGCAGACCAAGTGGGACGGCCCATACAAAGTGGTTACCCGATTGAACGATGTGACTTACAGGATTCAAAAGCAACCAAGAGGGACATTCAAAGTGGTACACATAGACCGTCTGGCGCGATACCATGGCAGTAACAATGATGCTCGGGACGAGCATCTCTAAGAGGGGAGTAGTGTTACGGTACATGGTATACGGACACGTGGTGCGCAAGTACATACTCGAACCTTCTAAAAAGGTCCAATGTTTGTTTACGTGTTTACCCTTTATTTGTTAGCGTGTTTGAATTTAGACCTTATGACTGAGTCCATAAGGTCTAAATTAAATTCAACTTACTGCACTTATCGCAAGGACGGCAGTTTTATTGTGGCACATTCCTGAGCCTACTAGAAATTTCCCACGGTTGTTTACTTGTTTACGTGAAATCGGGAAATTTCTGGAATTCGTCTCGCCGTATAAAAAGAGCCGCAGGTAGGCCCGGCAAGTCAGTTCAATCAGAGCGATCTTCAAGGCGATTTCGGAGTGAACACAAGTGATCAATAGTGAGTGAACCAGTGAAACCTACGACTTGGCTACGACCTAGGAAAGTGATAGTGCTTAGTGATTGGACCTAGTGATTAGTGTTTGGACTTAGTGCTAAGTGTTGTGACCTAGTGTTTAGTGCAGTGTTAATAAAGTCTCGAAGAGAGTCACCAGGTCTTTCTCTCCAAATCCTCGAACCCTAGCACGTAACAGTATTTTTTGCATTTTATACTTTCTTTATTGATTTATGTGCAAGTCTAAAAGCGCCAAAAATTAAAAAAAATTGTACGTTTAATTAAATAAGAAATGAAAAATAATTTGTAATGTTTGGAGAAAAGTTTTGGTCATTTAATTTCCCAACTTATATTAAATAGAGATCATACGTATCATGAAACCTATATTATATAAGTTCCGCAAAAGCGTTTTCGTCACTACAAATTAAAAAAGATAAAATCACATTTTCAAATCGACTTTGTCAATCATAAGCTTTTATTTGATGATAAGGTTGAAATACGGTTTCCTAGGCTAAGTTCTACTAGAAATATGCGTTTGTTCAATGAAATCGAATATAGGTCAAGTAGCCTATTGAAGTCTGTCATTTCAATACTTTAGAAATGCATCTACGCGTCGCGTTGCGGTCTGAATTGACTTACCGCCATTGTATCCTAAAGTCACCTACTACTCCACCAAGCCAACTATACGAATGTCAAAGCTTGCTCTCTCGCACTTACGCACGTCGCTAGCAATGCATAAGTGCGAGAGAGCATGATTTGACAGTCGTCTAGTTGGCTTGGTCGAGAAGTACCATTTATAGTTTTCAGTAAAACAGCGATTGAGAATACGCGGCGCAGCACGAAATTGTTCTATCAGGTCGCTGGCGGGTCGCCAGACGAGCAATGCGTTGGTCGCACGCGAACCCAACTTTATAACCGTACTTATAAGTTTTTTGGCAACCACTCCAACGGTAAATATTCACAAGTTGAATATGGTAATGTTTATGCTTTATGGAGTTGTGCCATTTTCGAAAAGTTTTTGTATACGAAATTATTGTATTGGTATCACGGAACGTGCAGGAAATACTGACAGTAAATAAAAAGTTAATAATATAGTACAAGTTTCTGATATTGTACATATTATTAGGGTCAGCTCAGACCACACGGTGACGCGTAGCTGCCGTGAAATGCATTTTTAAATTCGTATTGAACTGACAGACTTTAATTGCGTGGGACGTCATTCAAGGTACTTAGAAATCTGTCAATTCCATGTATTATAATTTAGAAATGCATCTCAATGTCTCGCATCAGGTTGCAATTTGAATTTATTTGATCATTCTCTTCGATAACTATGCTTTATCATAATGTCATGTTGCTAAAGATGTTCCATTATTGAGTTTTAGAGCAGAAACGTTGCCTCTATCAAACACATGCTCATCTTCGCAAACTTTTGCTTGGATCTACGTTATAAAGCCAAAAATAAATCTTTTCAAAGCTAGTACAGAGCCAACTCAAGCTATAAACCAGCTTAATCTAATTGCGCAGTTGACTTTATTGCAGCTAGCTGTAACGCTGTTATTTTATTTATCTGCGTTGGGATCAGAGACTTCTGTGTGCTAAAGACTTCTAAGTATAAGGTTAGGAAACACCAAAAAGTTTTTGAATAATATGGAATATAGATACATCTTATATATAAAATTCTTCTTATATATAAAATTCTCGTGTCACATTGTTAGTTAACGTACTCCTCCGAAACGGCTTTAAGCTAAGAATCGGCTACTGGCTACTTTTTATAATGATTAGTGCATTTGTCTATACTAATATTATAAAGAGGTAAACTTTGTTTGTTTGTTTGTTTAATTGTAATGAATAGGCTCAAAAACTACTGGACCGATTTTAAAAATTCTTTCACCATTCGAAAGCTACATTATTTACGAGTAACATAGGCTACTTTTTATTTTGGGAAATATAGGTTTCCGTAAGATATTTCAGTTTTTCGGAAACAACCAGAAAATTTACTTATTTTGCGTACGCTGCCTAAACTATAAAAGATAGAACTTTACAATGTTCTAAGTAAATGTAGATCTTATAAATATCTACAAAAATTCCGCAACACACTATACCTATCTATGTCAAGTGAGGCACAACAACCATTTTTTTATTTAAAAATCTTGATTTTTTTTTGGACCACATTTAAACGCATTTATTTCACCTATGCTAATAATCCTAATCAAAATAAATTATTTCATCATTAAGTACAGTTTATTTAAATTATATTTGGTCATTGAATGATTAAAATTGGACGTTTGGTTTAGAAGTTATGGCGAAATTAAAATATTGCGATTTACGCCCGTTTCGAAGTGGGCGCTACCAATGCGGGGGTGCGCTCGCGGTGCGAGGGGTATCACTTAGTATTTTTAGGGTTCCGTAGCCAAATGGCAAAAAACGGAACCCTTATAGATTCGTCATGTATATCTGTCTGTCTGTCTGTCTGTCTGTCAGTCCGTCCGTATGTCACAGCCACTTTTCTCCGAACCAATAAGAGCTATTATACTATTGAAACTTGGTGGGTAGATGTAGTCTGTGAACCGCTCTACGATTTTCATACGAAAATGGAAAAATTATTAAAAATTTTAGGGGTCCCCATAGATACAACTGAAACAAAAAAAAAATATCTAATCTATGCGTGTGGGGTATCTCCATATAGGTCTTCAAAAATCATACTGAGGTTTTTAACATCATTTTTTTCTAACCTGCAAAGTGGTAAAATGTCCCCCCCCCCTTCTAACTTCTTAAGCAGGGGCATGATAAGTCTAAAAAATATATATTCAATGTACATTACTACAAAAACTACCAACGAAAATTGGTTTGAACGAGATCTAGCAAGTAGTTTTTTTATACGTCATAAATGGTAAACCTTAATTTAATATAAAAATAAATCAAAAACCTTTTAATTTCATAAAAATATACCTTATTGCTGCTGCGGAACTCTTCATGGGTGAGTCCAACTCGCACTTGGCCGGTTTTTTAATCATTTTTTTAGTGACATAGGCTATAATATATTTTATACCCGTGCGAAGCCGGGGCGGGTCGCTAGTTGAATAGATAATTTAGTAAATTATTACAACTTGAGACTGACAGCAACCATTGTTTGTGCGACGGGATAGCGATGGACGTTGCCATGGTGCCATATTTATTTAGTCACTTCAATAAAATAATATCCAGGGCGAAATACTTTAATATCTAATATCTACCGGTTGTATCACGGAGAGTGCTCTGAGGAATTGTTCGGAATCATACCACCTGCAACTTTTCGCCATCGTCCCACGCGAAAAATATACCATCCTCATCACCTTGATGAGTGGCAGTCTTCCACCGTGCGTTTCTCGCGTAACTTTCTGCCGCGCACTGTAAAACTCTGGAACGAACTGTCACCAACAGTATTTTCGGACCTATACGACCAGCAAACCTTCAAAAAGAGAGCGTCTTCCCGCTTAAAAGACCGGCAACGCACCTGCAGCTCTTCTGATGTTGCGAGTGTCCATGGGCGACGGTAGTTGCTTTCCAGGTGACCCGGTCGCTATTTTACCCCCTTATTTCATAAAAAAAGGCAAAACAACGTTTGCCGGGCCAGCTAGTAATATATTATAGTATTTGAAATAGCAAACTCGGAGTGACTCAAAAATTTATAGTAGTGAAGCCCAAATTGAAGTTCATTACATACATTCGTCTTACGTTTCAGTTCCGTATACTTCGGCTCGGTGGGCTCGGTGTGGCTCGGGGTGTGGTGCTCGCCACACCGCCAGACTTTGGCACGGTGTTTGTGTGCGAGCGACTAGACGTATGCAAATTATAATTACATAACTTGATAAACAATGCTTTGCTATAGCTTTTTGCGGCAGTACGGGAGCGCCACACTTATTTTTTTTTATTACAGAATCCCAATTTATTTTCATGCACCCCACTTACGATTATACGAGTTTCCAGTGAACCCCTGGATAACTTTGGGAATCGCCGGTATAAATTGTCCACAGGATGCATAACCCTTAAATTATTCGTGTAATTAACCTACCATATGCAAATTTTTCACCGACTTGAACTTATCATGGCCGAGTTTAATCGATACATCGTCAATTCGCTAAATTATTTATTACAATCCAGATTGCTTAGTCACATTTTTGCTAGTTTCGATACCGAGCTAAATAGTTTAATAGTACTTTGAATTCCTATATCATACCAAATGTTAATTAAGGCGACGCCTTGATAATTTGGCTGTAGCGATGTCGATTTTTCTTAGCAATGACTAAAGCTAAGAAATTAAAGTTCATTCTCAACTCAATACATTTCTGCTATACGTGAAAAAAATGTAAATAATTTTAAAATGAAAAGTGACATTCACTGCAGGAACACCCTAGTGTTCCTGCAGTGAATGTCACTTTTCATTGGTATATCTAGCTTGTGCTTATTCCTAAATAAGCACAAGCTAGATATACCAATAACCAGGCTGAGCAAAGTAAACAAATCTTTCAAAGGTCAATGTATACGCCTATACAATAAAATCCCAGTAAACGTCCAAAATCTTTTAAATAATAAATTTAAAAAAGTTGTTAAAGAACGTTTGTGTGCTAAGGCTTATTATAAGGTAACTGATTTTCTCAATGACAGCACACCTTGGGAAAAATAGGCTGACAAACCTATCTTCTATAATACAATTAGTGATACTACATTTTTACATACTTAGGCCCGATTCGACCAAACTTGAAGTTACACGAGTATAACTATCATGAGAATAATTTTACTCCTTTAATTTACTCTAGGGTATTATCGTTTGCATTTTACCAAGTTACTCAAAGAGTATGAAATAAAATGTCAATTATAGTTCACAATGACACCAACCGTGACAGTTGAACCCTGTTGTGCAACTATTCTCAGTTTAATATTTACTCCACCAAAATAGCCCATGTAAATATTTACTCCCGTGTAATTACCTCATTCTTGGATTACAAGTTGTAAAAACGCAAAACCAGCTTACTCTTAGATTAGGAGACAGTTATACTCGAGTAAAATTTTACTCCAGTTTGGTCGAATCCGCCCTTAGTGTAATTTAGCTTAAGCTATATTGTTATTTTCCACCTTTTTGGTGGCCCCGTGCGAGTTTCTTACGCCGGTTCTTCTCGGCGGGGTAGTTCCCGAACCGGTGGTAGGCCTCATGTAGACACGACGTTCTATAAGTGTTAACTTTGTTAACCTACTTAGAAATAAATATTTTTCATTTCATTTCATTTCAGTATTCATCATGTCTTTGTCTTTGAATTACCCATAGCATAACACGATTGGTCAACTTTCATAACACATGATAATCAATCAAAAAGACCTCTGTATAAAAAGGGATTCCTATTTAGCCAATTACAGAGGAGAGTGATTTAAGCTTTCAAAATTTGTATATAGATTGGTTCAAGCATACACTTTAATTTGCCCATAGCTTGTATGAAATGTATTTATGGTTTTAAATAACGCGACAAAAACTATTTTGTCGCTTACGCCCTTTCCTTTTTTGCTGTTCCATTGCTTGTTTTCTATGAGAGACCGGGCTGGCCTCTTATTGAAAATCAAATCAAATCAAAATCAACAACAATAAAAACGTATCCAACAAAAAACACAAAAAAAAAAAACAACCAAACCAAACCCAACAAAAACAAAAAAAAAACAAGCAATATAAAACGTATCCAACACGGTTTTTTACTTAAACGCGGCGTCACCTTAATCTGTTTAGCGGTATAAGCGTAAAGATCAGATAAACAGCTTCCGACGCTTATTTATAGACAGTAAACACAAATTCGCATTCGCAATTTTAGTATGGATATTGTTTCTAAAGATTTGTATTTATAATACCAAAAGGGGACCCCAAGAAAGATTGGAAAACCTTGTGTTATTACTCCATAGTCCATACATATTTTCATATTGCAAGTTCTTAAATTTAATACTATATATACAATAAACTTAATTTTCCAGTATATGAGTAAATTACTGAGTCGATTTTGATAAAATTCGCACGAGTTTTTCATGAAAAAACCAAGAAAATTCATGATTTGACAACACACAAACTTGAAAATACACAAGAGATGCTAAATTGAGATGTCTAAACGGCGTCTTGGTATTTGACATATAAGGGTCAATTCAGACAACGTGACGTGCGATGCATTTCTAAATTTGTATGGATTTGACAGATTTGCTAGATGTCACGCGCAATTGAAATCTGTCAATTCAGTACACATTTAAAAATGCATTTACGCGTCGCGTTGCGGTCTGAATTGACCCTTATGCATCGCCTAGTCGCGTTTCGTCTCGTTTCGATGTTAACTGACCTTTATAATCAAACAAACCTTTCTTTGATGTCTTCACAATGGTTCTCAAGTTATTTCAATCGATGCGAAGGTCGACAGTCCTCAATATAGACGCCATGAATAAAAAATATTATTTATGACGTATATTGGTGTGGTGAACTAACGATATTTAGGAATATCTACAGTTTACATTATAATATTAGCTTAGGTAAAATATAACTGGCATTTTAAAAATAACAATTACCAGCTGTGCCCCGCGATGTTACCCGCGGTTTATTAAGGGATATAAATTGTGATATTCTCCCACGGTAAAATGTAGCCTATGTGTTAATCAAGGGTACAACTAACTCCATACCAAATTTTACTAAAATCGCTCCAGCCGTCTAGACGTGAACAAGTTTTCGAACCATTTTCGAAAACCGGCGTGAAACAGCGCTTACGCTGTGTTTCGCCGAGTGAGTGAGTTTACCGGAGGCCCAATCCCCTACCCTATTCCCTTCCCTTCCCATCCTTACCTTCCCCTATTACCCTATTCCCTCTTAAAAGGCCAGCAACGCACTTGCAGCTCTTCTGATGCTGCGAGTGTCCATGGGCGACGGAAGTTGCTTTCCATCAGGTGACCCGTTAGCTCGTTTGCCCCCTTATTTCATAAAAAAAAAAACCCGGGACGGTCTGGGCGTGAAGAGGTAAAACCGACATACACAATTTCGCATTTATAATATTAGCATGCACCCGGACAGATGGGCGCGTCTAGTTACGGAGTGGCTACCGAAAGGTCGGCGAAACAGGGGCAGACCCAAGAAAAGATGGCGCGACGACTAGACGCTGTTGATAAAGAGTGGCCAAACACAGCAAAGGATAGAGACGTGTTGAAGGAAAGAGGGGAGGCCTTTGCCAAGCACTGGGACACAAACGGCTAATCAGAATAGAATAGAATATTAGCATGAATAATACCTATGTATTTCAACCGCAGCTCAAAACTTTTGTAGGCGATGAGTGAACTAAAAATAGAGGCATATAATATAGTTTTTCTATTGCTATTGGAATGAAAAATATCGTATAAATATATCACCTATTCTTCTGAAAAGCGAGCTATTTCGGTCATATTCCTAAAAGCAGATTTAAAAATATTCCATTTCATATTTGAACATCTTGCATTTTCATTGAAAATGATCCTTTATATTGAACAAAACAAGCAAAATAATATGATTATTGAAATACGTGAACTCTGACATACAAAAGAGAACGCGCAGCGGAATTCTTGACTGGCGCTACACACAGACGGGTAGAATTAAAAATATTTAAAAACTGGACGATGGACATAGCTTTTTCCCGGACCGTCGCCCGCGTGGGTTTTCTAAGAACGACATAATTTCAGAAAAAAACATACCTTTTATACTTACATAAAAATATATAGCCTATGTCACTCAGAAACGCACCAGCTCTTTAATATCGGTGTTTATTGTTTAAGCAATTGGACCAGTAGTTTTTTAACTTGTTTATTAGGGTAAAAAAACAATATCAGAATATAAGATACGTTTACACACAGTCTTACTCTGAAAATATAAGTAATTGTGATATCCACATCATTTACCACATATATAATACTAGATGACGCCCGCAACTCCGTTGCGCCAAAACTCGTTTATCGCGTGGGAACCGTACATTTTTCTGAACCAAAAACTATCCTATGTCCTTTCCCGGGACTCAAAGTATCTCCATGCCAAATTTCAGCAAAATCGGTTCAGCGGTTTAAGCGTGAAGAGGTAACAGACAGACAGACACACTTTCGCATTTATAATATTAGTATGGATGTAAAATGTTTTTTTAAGTTTAATTATAAGTAGTTGAGATTTCAACCTTGATTGATTAACAGGTGGCACCCTAGCCCTACGACACTAGGTCTTGGGATCAGTGACAAGGACCACTAGGTGCCGTATGCGAGATCAATCTGGTTTACACTAAGTACCTATTTAGTATCATGTAGTTAACTTTAAATAATGTACTTGTTACAAGATTAAAGCCAGACACCTAAACAAATTCTATATCAAATAAAACGAAAAGATTTACAGGATCTAACACTGTTTAAAGTAATACCTAATTACTAGGAGTTAACAATCAAAGGGGAGGCCTTTGCCCAGCAGTGGGACACTGTAGGCTGATAATAATAACAATCAAAGCCATGTGTTTGTCTGTGTGTGTGCTGTGTACTTTGGTAAGTTCTAAAGATTACCTCCTACAACAAAAACAAGTGCCGTAATTTTTCCTGTTATGATTTCCAGACCGTATACAGCAAAACAACATTTGCCGGGTCCGCTAGTATTATCATTTTTACGTGGGAGAGCCATGCTTCGGCACGAATGGGTCGGCTCGACCGGAGAAATACCACGTTCTCACAGATAACCGGCTTGAAACAGCGCTTGCGCTGTGTTTCGCCGAGTGAGTGAGTTTACCGGAGGCCCAATTCCCTTTCCTATCCTCCCCTTTTCCCTTCCCTTCCCTTCCCATCGTAGGGATGGGAAGGGAAGGGAAGGGAAATCCCCTATTATCCTATATTCCTATCCCCCTCCTATTCCTTCTTAAAAGGCCGGCAACGCACCTGCAGCTCTTCTGATGCTGCGAGTGTCCATGGGCGACGAAAGTTGCTTTCCATCAGGTGACCCGTTTGCTCGTTTGCCCCCTTATTTCATTAAAAAAAAAAAAAAACAATATAATCTACAGGTATAATATAATTCACTTCACAGTGAAATCTATACAGTAGACTCATTAACACCTTAAAGTATTGTCAATATTACGTTTTACTAGCTGTTGCCCGCGACTTCGTCCGCATCAGCAAAATGTGATAACAAAGATTATAAAAAAGAGAGAAAAAATCCCCTTGTTAAGGTTCCTGTATAAAAAAAAAGTAAAATATATCCTCCTCCTTTTCGGAAGTCGGTTAAGTATCCTAAGTTATTCCTTACTACATCAGCCATGTGCCTAAAAAAGTCCCGTCAAAATCGCTCCAGCCATTTCAGAGATTAGCCGGAACAAACAGACAGACAGACAGACAGTCATACAGACAAAAATTGTAAAAAATGTTGTTTTGGTGTATGTACTCTTTAAACATTCATATGCATTTGGTAAAAAACGGTTCTTTCAATATTACAAACAGACACTCTAATTTTATTTTAAAAAATATTATGTAGTATAGATGTATAGATTGCACCAGCTTGTGTAATATCTTCTTTATCTTTTCTATAAATCCGAGCCGTGTGTGTGATGTTAGCATTTCTGCCTACATTCTACATGGCGGGGAGTGAAAACTGAGGTCTGCCGTGATTTATTCGAGCTTTACTTCTCAGATATTTCATTAATCTATACTATTATAAGTTCGAATGTCGGTATTTCTGTTAGTATACAGTGTGTTTCGTCTTACTTCTTCATGCTAAAGATATTGAATTTAGGTATAAAGATTCTTGGAAGGACTTAGGACATAGTTTTTCCAGTTCGGAAAATGTACAGTTTCTACGCGACAAACAAACATCCCGTCGAGTTATCAACGTGATATTTTCTATCTAATATCATCTAAAAAACTTAAGAGGTGTCAAGGGACACCCGGATGTAACGAAGTTATAAAAAAACGCCATCTAGTTGACGCCCAGGAACACTATCAAAGACCTCTGCCCGTACAGCGTAGGAGCTAATAAAAATGTGTCGTTACAACTTTTTCCATCTAGCCCCCTTTCGCAACGCGCGATAAGGAACTTCGTTCCAAAACTTAGTTCCAAAAATTTAATACGCAGACCGCTTGAGGTGGTATGTCGGCAGATTCCATACTTACGTTTGAAAAACTCAAGCAACATTTCTGACAATCGAATTATTTCACGGTAAATATGGCCACAAGATGGCCGCCGAGTGGCCAATTCAAAATGGCCAACACATTACTTAATGGCGTCATTATGAAGGCCAAAGGAGAGCTTTCAGTTTGGGAACACTCTGTATAATTGTTTACAGTCATTAGCTCGTTACGTGGCCGAGTCTATAATATTTTGTTTCTAAGTAATTGCTCGTTATACAGGGTAAGGAAAAATGTTACTTCCTTATTGAAATTTTTGAGATTTTGTACGATAAAAATTCTATCCATACCACGACAGTCTGGCTTCGTGCTAAGTTCCTTAAGGATATGTGTTGCAAGTACCACTTACAAGACAGCGGGAGACAACGGAAATTGAATACTATAAGTTAACTATTTACTAGCTGCAGGTGCGTTGCCGGCCTTTTAAGAGGGAATAGGGTAATCCCTATTCCCTCCCCGGGTAGGGATGGGAAGGGACTAAGGGAGGGTAGGGAAGGGAATAGGGTAGGGGATTGGGCCTCCGGTAAACTCACTCACTCGGCGAAACACAGCGCTAGCGCTGTTTCACGCCGGTTTTCTGTGAGAACGTGGTATTTCTCCGGTCGAGCCGGCCCATTCGTGCCGAAGCATGGCTCTCCCACGTGTAAAATGATCCGAGATGTTTTCTGTTTTAACATAGCAAGTATTATTATAATAATTATTTGATACGGACTTTTGTTTTTATTTTTACGTTGTATCATAATATTTTATGAATTTGTGCAGAACTGTACATTTCCTAATTGAGCCTTCTCGATAAATAAGAGTCCAGCGGAAAGAGCAAATCCAATCGAACCTAATAAAAATATGTAGGCTTTGAAAGCGTAGACAGGACGTTTGAAATTTTGGTTAAGAATTTATGCCTTTTATAATCTTTCTGTGAACTTCGGGTTTTATTAGGCTTTTCGGCATTTTTCGTTGACCAATTTGATGATGACATGACAGTTATACCTAATTCTTGAATGCAGTTACTAATTTTTAGATATACTTAACCAAGTTATAATAATAATTATTATTAAGTATAAAAATTTCTGTAAAGAAAACGGAACTTGCGTAGGGGGTCGCATGAAGGTAGAAAAAATAGTATCTAATATTTTTTAAGATAATACTGTTTAATGTTTATCCATAATAGCTGCTGCAAGTTTCTTATAAGCACAATAGGCAGGGTACAGCAAATTGACGGTAATAAAACAATATTTTTTCCCCAATCTCCTTTGTAATCTGTTATTCTTGCTTGAAAAGTACGTACGGAATTCATTCCGTTCGGAAAAAGCTAACGTGTGTGCCAATGTATTTTCTACTGATTCCATTCTGACGGAATTCCAAATCGTAATTCCACATAAGCAGTGACAGATTAGCCCTTAATCAAATTAAGCAATTGCCTAGGGCATCACGTCTGAGGGGGCACCAGAAGAGTAAAGGTTCAAAGACCGATTCTAGTTGAGATACGGATAGGGGGCCCACAGGCATGGATTGCTTAGGGCATCAAGTAGTCTTAATCCGTCACTGCACATAAGGAAATCGAATATGGAAAACTTGTGTATGCGGCCAGGTTTATAATATTACGAGCTTTTGCCCGCGGCTTCGCTCGCGTTAAGAAGTATTATTTTATACAAACTTTCATCCCCTATTTTAACCCCTTGGGGTTGGAATTTATTAAAATCCTTTCTTAGCGGATGCCTACGTCATAACATCTACCTGCATGCAAAATTTCAGCCCGATCCGTCCAGTAGTTTGGGCTGTGCGTTGATAGATCACCATGTCAGTCAGTCACCTTTGAGTTTTATATATAAAGATAACTACGACATTCGTCATTATAAACTTAAAATCCTTACTGATAATATCTTATATATCTTTATTAAAAATCGGCTAAGTGCGAGTTGGACTTGCGCACGAAGGGTTCCGTGCCAATAAAGAGCAAAAATAGTAAAAAATGTGTTTTTTGTATGGAAGCCCCCCCTAATAATTTATTTTATTTAAATTTTATTACTAGTTGTTAAAGTATAAATACAGTTGAGTATTTTATGTACATTCCAAGTGCCTACCTGTTGTCATCATTGATACCGAGCAAAAAATGTTTGAAAAATCACGTTTGTTGTATGGGAGCCCCCCTTAAATATTTTATCTATTTTGTTTTTAGTATTTGTTGTTATAGCGGCAACATAAATACATAATCTGTAAAAATTTCAACTAGAGCTTTTACCGTTCTTGAGTTACTGCCTGGAGACAGACGGACAGACACTGAAGTCTCAGAAATAGGGTCCCGTTTTTACCCCTTTATGTATGGAACCCTAATAAAAATATGCTAATCTTTCTCCGCCTCTACCATTCTTAGGTCTATCAAATTGAATACGGAACCACCGACAAAATTGTGATCGGTCTCTTTGATGCGATTCAAATTAATTTTTAAAATTAATATCAAGGTAAGAAATACTCGATATGCATTCTAATATTAATTGGTTTTGTGATGAGGTCTTTACAATTTGATTAAGATGGACAGGGATGTTTTGGCGCTTCGATTCCGTTTTATATTTGTGGGTAAATTATGATTATGGGGTACGTGGATGATATTGACAGGCTTGAATTATATACTTTATCGTAATATGTTATACGTATAATTTACAAGGTATATTAACACTAGAATATGACGCCCACATCTCCGTTGCGACAAAATTCATCAATCGCGCGGTAACCGAACATTTTCTGAGATGAAAAGTATCCTGTGTCCTTTCCCGGGACTTAAGTAACTCTATACCAAATTTCAGTAAATCGATTTAGCGGTTTGGGCGTAAAGGAGGTAAAAGAGCGCAAACAGATAGAAAAACGCATTTCTTATATAAGTATGGATAACGTAATGTATTTAATATCACTCATATGTATTTATAACTTAGATGAACATTATGGTTAATTCCAGACGTCATGAGCGTACAGTGTACTGAGCTCAATTTCGGAACATGCCCAAGATAATAATATGACCTTATCAAAATAAATAAGATACTTGTAGGTCTGTGAGTTCTACGCATTCTTTTAAAACTTTTACGCCTAGCTGACGCGGGTGCTCTGTTCCAATAAGCAAAGTTATCAATTTTTTACAGCGATCGATCGAGCGGTAGGTTTGATATTGGCAAATTGAAGGTTTCTGGTTATATAAAACTTAAAATATACCTAATAGACTAGATATTCCGCGCGGCTTCGCCCGCGTTATTTAGGACTGTCACGGAAACCGTACATTTTTCCGCAAAGAAGAAACCTATATGTCCTTTCACGTGGTCTATTCTTCATGTGTGCCAAATAATATAAAAATTGCTCCAGTATGTTCAAATAAGCCCTTTCAAATAATTTCCCCCCGGTTTTTTTCCACAGTTTCCTCTATTTCTTCGCTCCTATTAGTCTTAGCGTGATAAAATATAGCCTATAGCCTTTCTCAATAAATGGGCTATCTAACACTGAAATAATTTTTCAAATCGGATCAGTCGTTCCTGAGATTAGCGCGTTCAAATAAGCCCTTTCAAATAATTTCCCCCCGGTTTTATCCACACATTCCTTTATTTCTTCATTCCTATTAGTATTAGCGTGATAAAATATAGCCTATAGCCTTTCTCGATAAGTAGGCTATCTAACACTGAAAGGATTTTCAAATAGGACCAGTAGTTACAGGACCAGGAACAAACAAACAAACAAACTCTTCCCAATTATAATATTAGTATAGATGTGACCTTCGACTACCCTGCAGTGAATATTCCCTCATATATCGTACATTCTGCTTTGATAGAAAGTAGCCTATAAGCTTTGTCCACACTGTGCCTTTTTCTGTTCGTCAAGGGCATGCGTTACAGCGCAGCCAACAGCGACCGTGAGGCATGCCCGCGACGCATGCCCTCTGACCGTATCCAAAACTTTCGCTTTGTTATTGAAAATGACAGTTGTCATTGCGTTCGTTGACGCATTCAATTATTGAATGCGCCACGAAAGTTGAATGAAAGAAGATGACGAACATTGAAGACGAAAGCGTGTTGACGTAACTATTCAGTAATAGAAATAATGTTAGTGCCGAACATAGAGATATTAATTGTTTCTGATATCTGTGGTGCCGAACCAGCTTTTGGGATGCTCCAAAAATTTAATGCGACATTTAGAAACACATTCACGAGATTCAAATTGTCTTTGTACCAAAATCGAAATTGCTGAAACGGGTTTGGGTATCGGACAAACAGATCGGCATACTTATGCATTTATAATATTAGTGTCTATAGCAGTATTATAATATATTTGGCAACGCACCTGCAGCTCTTTTGATGTTGCGAGTGTCCATGGGCGACAATAGAATGCTTTCCATCAGATGACCCGTTTGTTCGTTTGCCCCCTTATTTCATTAAAAAAAAAACTGGACGAGCAACAAGTGCGTTCCCCTCAGTGCCTCAGGCACCCTCGAAAATATAAAGCAGAAAAGTTTTGATCCCCATAATGATATTTTCATTTCGCGTAGCTTAATATAATAGGCGCCCCGACAAAAAGTAAAGGCGGCGCGCAAAAAAAGTTGAATAATGAATCGCGGGCTGCGCGTTAAATGCTGTTCTCATTATTTTTATGAAAGTTTAGGTGGGCTTCGTCAGAATGGCTTTTTTGCTTTTTTCTCAAGCAAAAACTTGAAGGCGTTGTGCATTTTGAGATGGGTACTGTTACGTGTTGTTACCCGCGCACGGATCCTATCCGCGTGCGGGTGACTCACAGACTTAGATCAAGATAGATACCGCATGTCGTTCCATTTGTATGAAAACGTGCGTGTCACTTTTTTCCTACCTACTGTGACGTACCGATGATAAGAATCGTGTCCATTATCTTGGCCAACTTTTCTATTTGAATTTCTACAGCTTAATACGGCACTTTTAGGCATTCAGGCATTTTTAAAATTCCGATTGACGTCCGATTCTGATAGCAGACTAAAGAACAGATTTCCGAAAGACGAGCATTGCTCGTCGTTTGGTAGCGCGATATAACACGCGAAGTACATACACATGCGGTATCTTGATCTATGTTTGTAGGGTGACTACATGCTTATGGCCACACGCGTGCTGCCCGCACACAGGAAAAATATGAAATTACAGGATGCGGGCAAATTGCATGCGGACTAGTTTTTATTATTCGTAGATGCGGACCAAATCCGCGCATGGGCGATGACACGCTTATCAGGAAAAGGGCTATAAAAATGCGACTCGCGTCAGGACATGTGACCTGCTCGAAATTCGTAAGAAGGAGGGAGAGTAGCCCCTGCGTCGGTGTGGCGTAGGAAAAAAAGTTAACACTTATCTTTCTATTTTAAATCGCACATTGAAAACGTACGCCTACACCTACTATTTCCTTTTCACTTGTTATAATTGGCTAGGTTTAAGCTTATGGTTAATCTCGAAGACAGTGGGAGTGCTGACGTTGATGATACTGATGATGATGGTGATGACAATGATGATTTTTTTTAATGAAATAAGGGGGCAAACGAGCAAACGGGTCACCTGATGGAAAGCAACTTCCGTCGCCCATGGACACTCGCAGCATCAGAAGAGCTGCAAGTGCGTTGCCGGCCTTTTAAGAGGGAATAGGGTAATTGGGGAGGGTAGGGACGGGAAGAGAAGGGAATAGTTGAGGGTAGGGAAGGGAATAGGGTAGGGGTTAGGGGATTGGGCCTCCGGTAAACTCACTCACTCGGCGAAACACAGCGCAAGCGCTGTTTCACGCCGGTTTTCTGTGAGATCGTGGTATTTATCCGGTCGAGCCGGCCCATTCGTGCCGAAGCATGGCTCTCCCACGTATGATGATGAAACAAAACAACCGCTGAGTTAAAATTGTTAACTGTTTAGTGGCCGCTAACGAATGGGGTCGAGTGCTGACACCTCATACACGTCGCATAGCTTCATATAGCTCACATAAGGGTCAATTCAGACCGCAAAGCGACGCGTAGATGCATTTCTAAATTTGTACTGTATTGACAGATTCCTTGAGCGTGAGACGTCTTGCAAATCTGTCAAATCTCATTGTCGCAAAGCATGTTGTATTTCACCTTTCATTGGAACACATTTCATCCATAAAAAACTGTGCTGTATTATTTTGTATTTTGTTAAATGTGATTCTGTTGGTAAATCAATAAATAAATAAAAAACAAAAATAATAATCCATACAAATTTTGAAATGCATTTACGCGTCGCTTTGCGGTCTGGATTGACCCTAGACCGTAAAGGCCCCTGTATACTTTTGGCTATGATGGATAATAATGATTGTCACCATGATTGTAAACCTGAACATACACATGAGGGTTTTTAAGTTGTTTGACAATAATAATTGTCGTTTGTCGTTGTCAAAAAAATATGACAGTTGTTTGACAACGACAACAGGGAACAGAAAGGTCAGAGCAGAGGGCGCTACTGGCCCATATAGTAAATTATATTCCGATCATAGTCATATCAGAATATTGACATAAATGTTGTCAAACGTCAAACAAAACATTTTGTTTGCTGTCTGTGCTGGTGCCGCCTCTAGCGTGAAAGCATTGCAGTAATATTTTAACCTATTAACACGTCTATATCTTATATATAAAACTCTCGTGTCACAATGTTAGGCCGCGTACTCCTCCGAAACGGCTTTACTGATTTTAACCAAATTTTATATGCATATTCAGTGGGTCTGAGAATCGGCTACTGGGTACTTTTATATTGATAAATGCATTTGTTGAAGAAATAATAGTAAATTATTACAACTCGAGACTGACGGCAACCATTGTTTGTGCGACGGGATAGCGATGGACGTTGCCATGGTACCATACTTATTTAGTCACTTCAATAAAATAATACGGGCGAAATAATTTATATGGCAAAGAAACGTTAGCCGGGACAGCTAGTTACAAAACGATACAAGGATAATTCCTACCTGGGGGCCGGGACACATAAACACGATACGACGTCAAACACGATAAGTCGTCGTGGGAATTTACGACGAGTATGGGTGTCGCAACGTAGTTTTTTACGATGCTCGTCGACGATTCCCACGACGCGACGTCGCATCGTGAAATGACGCTGCATCGTGGTACGACACGACGTCGCGTCGTGTTTATGTGTCCCGGCCCTAAGGCCTAAGGCTAATGCTAATGCCAACTTTAATAACAAAAGTATATTAGGTAAATTTAGGTAGAAGGCTAAATAGTAAATTATTGTGCTAATTTCTTAATTATGTTGTTAACCTAAACATTTACGTAAATAGAGCTCTAATATTTTAAATACAGAAGTGCAAAAATGTTATTATAATAATACTTAATTGGAGTGAATTAGTACAATTTTACATGCGAAGCGAAGATATTTTAGAATCAGTGTCAGAAATTATGAGTCATACGGGTAATTCATTAATAATTTTAAGGGAAAACTTAAAATAAAATGTACAATAAGTCAGTAGTAATTTTATAACGCGCAATTTTATGAGGAAATTGATTCCTAGGCAGTTGACAGACCTGCGTAGTTTGGTCGGCTTATGTCAATTCAATGTTAGCTGTGATTTGTCGGATGGGTTTGACTTAACGCGACCAAATTACTTAGGTCCGCCATCTACCTAGGCATAAGAGCTTTCTCTCTTCCTTAACTCTGGTAACCCAGGGAGATGACTAGCAGCAGATCTGGCGCAGGACTGTCTACATGCCCATTAGTATGGATCATTTTGTAACTACGATAGATAGCCAGGTGACTTGACCACAGACGCCTCCGTGGTCTAGTAGTACAGAGCGCGGCCCGCGTTGGGAACATGTTATTTCCAAGTTTGGTTAGGACAATGCAGGCTGATCACCTGATTGTCTGACAAGTAAGATGATCCATGCGTCGGATGGGCATGTAAAAAGTCGGTCCTGCGCCTGATCTCTCGCCGGTCGTGTCGGTCTGCCGTCCCACTGGGTTATGAGGAGCTATATTGACCACAGAATATATACTTGACTGCAATGTAACTTTGTTGGTTCCAACATCGAATCCACGACCTTCAAAGTCGAGTGCTAAGTTTATTAAACCACTAGACTACGAATGTGTGAATATAAATAACATGGTCATAGACGAATCTATACAGTGTGTAACAAAAATAAGTGATAATACTTTAGGGTGTGTACGTGTTCCTTGTAGAGAGTTCAATGTGAAAGTAGCAGCGCTAAAAGACCAAAATTTTTTTTCACTTTTGTATGGGGAAACAAACTACAAGGAACACGTACACACCCTAAACTATTATCACTTATTTTTGTTACACCCTGTAGAATATTAGGCATCGTCCGTACTAATATTTTGAATGAGAATTATTGAGAATGTGTGATAGACAGACATACAGACGGACGGACAGAACAACTTTCTGTCTGTCTGTCTCTCAGTTGTTCGTGGAAGTCCAGGGAAGGTTTATATTAGAAGGAAAGTAATACGAAGTTAGCTAGTTAATTTTATAAAATAGATTTAAACAGAACGCTAATCCCAATTAAAATTCAACCCCCGCAAGCACGACGGGGAACCCTTTGAATTTTTATTTATTACACTTATATTTTATCTATCCCATCTCGACTTGACCCCGATCTGGGGTCCGGTTATAATCAAAGGTCAAAAATTATGGGGTCAATAAATCCCCCAGACCTCTATAACCGTTTGACCCATTTCGGGGTTCGCAGTTTAGGGTTTATTCAATGAACTCAAAATCGAATTCGCAGAGCTTATTTCGTGGTGAGAGAATATCATTTTTTTAACCCTACATTACATAGGATTCAGCCACCCATAACAAAAAACTCGTTGAATGGGTTCCTACCCCGTAAACATTACAATACTAGATGACACCCGCAATTCGTTAAAAAGTATCCTAATGCGGGGTTTACACGGGTGACTATAGCCGCACGATTTACCAAAATCGACTGTCTAAACGGCAATTCGGCTATGCCGCATGCCCCAAAAGTAGCCTGCCAACCGACTTTTGCCGCGCGGCCATCGGCCGCGTGCAGCTAGTGACTAAAATCGACCGTACCGACGCTCAGTCGCAAGCGATCGCTTGCTGCGAATACATAGTTTGTCGGCACTGTAGTACCGTACCGTACCTTATATTAGTACCTTTTCCTTCATTTTAATTGGTCAATTATTTCTCCAACAATGGATGCTCGAACGATTCCAATGCCCCTACGCAATGCGACATTTTCACGAAGAATGAAATAGTCACAAGCGATTGTTGTAGAACTGTGTAAATGGGGTGGCCATTCGGCTTGGACAGGCGATTCGACTAGTGATTTGCCGCACGGCTAAAATCGACCCGTGTAAATCCACCATTATGTCCTTTCCAGGAATTCGATGTATCTTGATACCAAACAGCAAAACGGTTCAGACTTCAGCCGTCAGCGCTCTGGGCGTGAAGGTAACGGACAAACAGACGCACTTTTGCATTTATATTATTATTAAGGTAACTTTCAGCGGGGCTAAAATGGTCACATTTATGCAATTCCTCTCAATCAATTCAGCAAACGAATTGTAAAAACTGTCAAACTGACGAATGTCAAATTAGTACGAATGACATTCAAACAGAGTGACTATTTCGCGATTTGCGATCATATTATGATTCATTAGGTCATATGATTCTCCAAAGCGACCATTTTAGCCCCGCTGACCTTTTATGCAGCTAGCCGCGACCGACTTCAAATAAAATGCCACTTTACGACAGACTAGATGTCCCGCGCGGCTTCGCCCGCGTAAATTAGAAATTTTGAAATTTTATAAGCTATTTAATGGGAAAAACAGTACATTTTCCCATAAAAATAGCTTATGTCCCTACTCCCTTCACTTGGTCTTATATCTGTGCCAAATATTGCCATAGAAATTGCTCCAGTGGTTCGTAATTTCTAATATTTCCCCCGTTTTCCCACATTTTCCTGAGTTTCTTCGGTCTTAATCTTAGCGTGATAATATATAGCCTATAGTCTTACTCGATAAATGAGCTATCTAACACTGAAATAAGTTTTTAAATCGGACCTGTAGTTCCTGAGATTGTGAATATAATACCAAATTAGGATAATACCCTACGAACCAAAAGAAAAATTTTGAAAATCGGTTAACAAACGGCGGAGTAATCTTTGAACATAAGAAAACGAACATAACGCCTCCCCCATTTTGAAAGTCGATTAAAATTGTAGCCCATGTATTATTCTGATGTATAAGCTATATTATTGTAAAGTTTCATTAAAATCCGTTCAGTAGTTTTTTAGAAACAAACTTTCGCCTTTATAATATTAATAGGAAGTAGGATAGGACTATGTCTATATGTATCTATAGGTATCATTTTCTACTGACATTTGTTATGCGACCAATGCTGCCGCCGCTTGTGGCGTAAAATCCAGTGGCGTAGAGTAAAATGAAACGTATGCCTATGTCATAAAGTGGCATTTTATTTGAATTTTTGTCGGTCGCGGTAAGCCGCGGCAAAGATCGGAATGGTACCTTTAGAGACCTACAAAATCACCGAACATAACTGTATTGACATGGCAACGCGCTACTTCAAGACGTCCTTGAAGATAAGACACCTCCGGGGCCCTCGATCACGCAGCCCTTCACGAGTTCAGAGGGTCAAGCCCAAGGGCGGACATGAGATGAGCAAGCCCTTTGCGAAGTTCGACTTTTAAAATAAAATAAAAAAGACATTTAAGACATTTTTAAGATATTGCGCGGAAATTGTACATTTTACAACGATAAAAATATTATCGTATGTTTTTATCCTTCTAATATATGAAACTCTCGTGTCACAGTATTTGTGCGCGGACTCCTCGAAACGGCCCAACCGATTTTAATGAAATTTTGTATGTACATTTAGGCCTGAGAATAGGTTTTTATCTACTTTTTATATTGACTAGAGATCGCCCAATGGTCGAAATTCGACCTTAGTTTCAGCGACATTAGGACTACTACCTATATTTTGTAAAAAAATATTGACTTTATCATATTTTTTTCAACTTGTCTCTGGGACTCAGCTGGTCTCAGACTGGCCGTGTAAGCATTGTCTAATAGTATCTAAGATTAAATAAAAAAAAACTATAATCCATTTTCAATTTGTCACCTTGTTGTCAACAGACTTCAACCATAAATAAAAGAGTATAATTCGTATGTATAGGCTTGTCACTCAAAAATCTGTTATGTTTCCTAGTGTGTGTATGTTGTAGTGTGTGTAATGTTTTATTTGTTAGAAAAATGTATGATAAAAGCATAAGTAATTTCAAAATAATATTATTATCTCGATGCACTCCTTCACCATATAAACTATAACTGTGCAAAATTTCATTTACCTACGTTTCCCCATTTTTCGTCAAAAGGGATACAAAGTTTTTGGCTCACGTATTAATATATAGATTACTAGAAATATTTTATATTGATACTAGAAATAATTTATATAGCAAAACAAGGTTGCCGGGTGCTCAGTCAGTTATTTTTTTCATCCTGTTTAAAGAAGCGATAAAGAAAACGTCATGGCCAGGGGCTCTGAGTCGTCATGTCCTTTTAATATTTTCCCTATCGTAAATCAGGGGCTCAGGGCCAGGCCACAACAGTGCGTTGCGGCGCCGCATCGAGTAAATCTACGACGCCGCAGAACGCACCATTAAAATTTCAGATGTAAATAAAGGTGCCCATACACGGGACAATTTGTCGTTTCGATCGATCGTCAAGAAAATCGTCCAATCGATCTTTTGAACGTAAAATCGTTTGCGATATTGCTACACACGTACAATTTGTCGTTCGATTTTAACATTGAGGAGATAAATCGTTACGATAATTGTCCCGTGTATGGGCACCTTTAGAGTGCTATATGAAATTTTTGCGTTGCGACATCGCATCGCATTTCTGTGCGATGTTGTTATTGCGATACGACGCCGCAACGCATTGTTGTGGCCGGGCCCTACAACCATTTGAAGTTCATGAAATATCACTGGAAAATAAATATATTCTCGACATCACAAAAGCTGCCTAATTAGATGAACCGTTTACGTTGAAAAATGCACCAGTATTTGAAGACACGAGCGGATGAAGTGGGTAACTAACAATTTGAAGACTGTATTTTTTTTTAATAAATTGAAGTTTTAGGGACCAGGAAAATGATTAAAAAAATGTGGATTATATTAATATATACCTGTATAATTAGATCATAATATATTATGAGCTAGATGATGAAGCAGGCAAGTTACGAGCTTTTTTTTAAACGGGCAAATGGCCCATCACACATTCCCACCACTGCAACCCCTGTTTCGCCAGGATCAATTTCGTGGTAACCATCCACGAAAACCCTTTGACATGATCTCAGGAGTGTTTGAGCTACCTACAGCCCTCAAACTGAGCCATAGAGGTCGTTATGTTGTAAAATGTTAGTTACTCACTTTATCCACTCATGTCTTTATTTGATCGGCGAGCGCTTAGCTCATTATCTCTATTTGTATTCCGATCTCTCTCGCTCTAATGAAATACGTAATAGGAAAGAAGGAGACGGCAAATCGATGAAATCTTTGATGATCTGGTTGTTTGAAAAAGGAAATGTTTATATTTCTAAATTATGCAAACGATGTACGATTACAATTATTATGGTGCGTATACACGAAATGCGATACAAAATTAGCTAAATAACATTATACCGCTATAATTAAGGTTTAAACCAAATCTAAAACCTAAGCTAGAACTATTTAATGTTGATATTATTAGATTTTAATACGGACTCTATTAAAAATGTAGCAAGTAAATAAAGAGGTGAGTGAAAGAAGAAATCAAACCTTTGCCGAGCAACGTGACGCGTAGATGCATTTCTGAATTTGTACTGAATTGACAGATTTCATTTCATTCGCTAGAGAACTAAAGTCACCGACATCGCTCATAGACTGCCATAGTGTTTCACACAGCTTGGACCCCCTGGAATTACGCCGAGATGTAGCTTCACTCTGCATCCTCTATCGGTTGTATCACGGGGAGTGCTCTGAGGAATTGTTCGGAATCATACCACCTGCAACTTTTCGCTATCGTCCCACGCGAAAAACATACCATCCTCATCACCTTGATGAGTGGCAGTCTTCCACAGTGCGTTTTTCGCGTAACTTTCTGCCGCGCACTGTAAAACTCTGGAATGAACTGTCACCAGCAGTATTTCCGGACCGATACGACCTGCAAACCTTCAAGAAAAGAGCCTATACCCTCTTAAATGGCCGGCAACGCACCTGCAGCTCTTCTGATGTTGCGAGTGTCCATGGGCGACGGTAGTTGCTTACCATCAGGTGACCCGTTTGCTCGTTTGCCCACTTATTTAATAAAAAAAATAAAAATAGAATTAGCACGCTGAAGTGGAAGTGGGCTGGTCATGACTGCAGACGGGAAGACGGTAGATGGAGCAGACAAGCGTTAGAGTGGAGACCACGCTTAGGCAAACATAGAGTAGGACGTCCCGCAGCACGGTGGACCGACGATTTGAAGAAAGTGGCTGGCAGCGGTTGGATGAGGGCTGCCCAAGATCGGGATGGTTGGCGCTCATTGGGGGAGACCTACGTTCAGCAGTGGACGGCAATAGGCTGATGATGAATGACAGATTTCGTGAGCGTGAGAGCGTCTTGCGAATCTGTCAAATTTATACGTAAGAAATGCATCTACGCCGTACGCGTCGCGTTGCGGTCTGAATTAACCCTAAAACTGTACCAGTAGATTGAAACCAAACTCACGATGTTTTAATTCATGCCCGGGCCCTCGTTATTGGAATTTTACGGTCTCAGCGGCGCGGAATGGAGACGTTGAGGGCTCTTCACTGGTATATGAGGCACTGGCGTAGGGTGGTGACACACTGACGGGTTAGGTTGGTGACATACTGACGGGTATGGGCGGTGACACACTGACGGGTTAATGAGGTGACACACTCGTTTGAGTGGTGATCATAAGTTAATATACCTAGCGGAATAGAGCAACAATCTCAAGATATCAAACGAAACCGAAATTGGTTTTCATCTCTGTGAAAAATATGTGTACGTATACACTTATACAAGCATGATTGAAAACGAATTCTATGAGATTAAATTTTCAACGTGCGGCACGTGCCGACTACACGTCAAAAAAAGAGTGCTGCTGTCATGTATCACACGTCTCTTTTTACCACGCAGTGTTACTGATAGTTTTTGTTTCTCTATTCTGCTAGGTATGTTAACTTTTATGGGTGAAACACTGACGGGTTAATGTGGTGACACACTCGTTTGAGTGGTGAAGGTTTGCGGTGAGATACCACACTAGGCGTGGTTACGCCTACTGTGTGTTGTACAGAACTACATTGCACTTAAGTTTTGTTTAGTTATGATAATGCATCTTTTTATCTGATGTTATGATATTGCATCTTTTTATCTGCGGGGCTAAAATGGTCGCTTTGGAGAATCACACTAAGAATCATAATATGATTCATTTTCTTTTAAATCGTAAAATGCAAGTCTGCTTGCAATTCATGTCTCCAACACGACAAGTCTTTAAATGAACGTGTCGAAAAAAGGAACTAACGCTGCCATCATACAAAAACGTCATTTTTGACAGTTCTCCTTTACGAGCAGCGCCACCGCCCACGTTCATATTTAATTGTAGTAATTCGTACTAATTTGACATTTGTCAGTTTGACAGTTTTGACAATTCATTTGCTGAATTGACGAGAGGAATTGCTAAATGTGCTCATTTTAGCCCCGCTGATGTTATGATAATACATCTTTTTATCTGATGTTATGATAATGCATCTGTTTATCTGATTTAATTTTAAATGACGCATGGTCATAAAATAAGCATAATATAAAAACATATGAAAGTCCTGCGTATGATTTCTCGCTAGTCGTGTCGGTTATCCATCTCACTGAGTCACGAAGGTAAATCTACTACTTATTGGTTTTACCATAAATTGGTTCGATAATATATTTCTTATTTCCGTTACGGGAAAAACAATAACAAGAAAGATGGCATTACAATAAATGAATAATAATAACTGTCCTCATGACATTAATAAGGCTCGTGTATTATTGGTTCGTGACACATCCATACTAATAATATCACTAATGTGAAAGTGTATCTGTTTCCTTTGTACATACCGCCGAACTGTTTTAGGGAAATTGCAGTCAGTACAGATACTTTGAATCCTAGGATAAAAACAATCAACTATTTACTTCCGGGACACAAAAGTAAAGCCGCCTAAAGGCACAAACCCGGCGGGTTAATGCCGGCGAGCAAACCCGGCGGCTTCTGAATGTTTCAATTCGGACGCCGGCCCGGCGGCTACGGGCAGCGGGCAACAGAACGACCGGCAAGTTTGTTTGCCTTGGCCTTGCCCGACGGGTTATGCCGCCGGGCCGGCGGCTTTGGTGTGCCGCCAGTAAGCATGTTTCAAAATGAGGCCACCGGCCTTGCCCGGCGGGTTGTGCAACCGGGCCGGCGGCTTTGGTGTGTAGACAGCTTAATGTTTCTATACCGGTTTAAGAGCGAAGAGGTAACTGACAGACAGACAGACGTAGACATACACAGACAGACACACACACACACATACGTGGGAGAGCCATGCTTAGGTATGAATGGGCCGGCTCGACCGGAGAAATACCACATTCTCATAGAAAACCGGCGGGAAACAGCGCTTGCGCTGTGTTTCGCCGAGTGGGTGAGTTTACCGGAGGCCCAATCCCCTACCCTATTCCCTTCCCTACCCTCCCATATTCCCTTCCCATCCCATCCCTACCCTCCCCTATTACCCTATTCCCTCTTAAAAGTCCATGGGCGACGGAAGTTGCTTTCCATCAGGTGACCCGTTTGCTCGTTTGCCCCCTTATTTCATAAAAAAAAAAAACATAGACAGACAGACAATATATTATATGTATGATAACAATGATGCTTCCCACATCGGTTTTAACGACGATGGTCGGTTAAATTTAAACCAGGCTAGCCACGCAGGAGTAATTTTTCAGTGCGCATCTCCATATTGCTTCATCAAAAACGTTTCCCTCTCTGTCGCAGTCGGGTAGTTGAATTTTAATTGCAAATCCGCCGGCAAGCGACCACCCTAATACTTATGCTAAACGCAGCGCTACCTAGCAGAGAGCTTTTAAAGCCTTATTTTTATTCCAACAATGATTAAAACCTAGGATTGCTTAAAGGGCGAGGTTATTATGCGCTGTCATTTCATTATTCCTGAGGTAAGAGCTAGATTTCTAGGTAAAAGTGTAATAACGGTTGTAAAATTCTCATAAAAAGACCAAAAATATTATATTTTTTTTTATGACATAAGGGGGCAAACGAGCAAACGGGTGATGACACCTGATGGAAAGCAACTTCCGTCACCCATGGACACTCGCAGCATCAGAAGAGCTGCAGGTGCGTTGCCGGCCTTTTAAGAGAAAAGGGTAATAGGGAGGGTAGGGATGGGAAGGGAATAGAAGAGGCGATTGGGTCTACGGTAAACTCACTCACTCGGCGAAACACAGCGCAAGCGCTGTTTCACGCCGGTTTTCTGTGAGAACGTGCTATTTCTCCGGTCGAGCCGGCCCATTCGTGCCGAAGCATGGCTCTCCCACGTATAAAATTATCTTGTAAAAAAAAGTGTGCCTATCTGTATGTGTGTTATCATATTTTTATTCTTAAACAGTGAAGACGACTTTGATGAATACTTCCTTTGCAACGAAAGACTTAGCAAATAGGCCAAAGGATAATTATTTTCATCCTTGAAAAATGTGCAGTTCCCGTGCATTATAAGCTCAACCAAATCGCGGAGAACGTTGCGTATTTAATTAGCACTAGATGTTGCCAAAACAAGCCAAAATTAAGGCTTTGTTTGTTTTGGTAGCAATTATCGTAGCAGCGTTACGGCGTAGCACCGCTACGGCGTAGGCGTGCTACGACGTAGGCGCTATCTTTCGGTACTTCGATTCTACTATATTACGCAACGCCTCCGTGGTCCAGTAGTATAGAGCGCGGCTCTCGACTCGGAGGTCGTGGATTCGATTCCCGCGTTGGAAACATGTTATTTCCAAGTTTGGTTAGGACAATGCAGGCTGATTACCTGATTGTCTGACAAGTAAATTAATCCATGCGTCGGATGGGCATGTAAAAAGTCGGTCCTGCGCCTGAACTCTCGCCGGTTGTGTCGGTCTTCCGTCCCACTGGGTTATGAGAGTAAAGGAATAGAGGGTGCCCTTGTGTACTGCGCACACACTTGGGCACTATAAAATAACCCTGAGCAGCTGGCCTGGTTTCAATGAAACGCCACCGTCACCGAAACCGATGTGGGAGTTATTATTATGCAACGTCAATGCAGCTTCGTCTCTTGCTTAATCTTGGGGTCTGTTTATATTGCATTGAGATGCGATGCGATGTATTTAACTGACTTCCAAAAAGAGAGAGATTTGTTCAGTTGTAATTTTTTTTATGTACCATTGTATCAGGCTGTCCATGAGGGTCAATTCTGACCGCGACTTTTGTATTGAATTGACAGAATTCCTGAGCGTGAGACGTCTCGCAAATCTGTCAAATCCATACAAAACTAGAAATTTAATGCATCTACGCGTTGTGGTCTGAATTGACCCTTAGCCAGCCAGCCCATCAATTCAATGTGTTATAATATAATATAAGTACCTGAAGGACTTGTGTTACGGGTACCAGACAACAGAAATATATTTAATACTTTTATACTGTACAATATACATTTTTTACAAGATTTTTATTATATGATACACATCCATGACCCAGGAACTTTGAAAACTTTTTGTTCCGTCAGCGGGATTGGTAGCTCAAGCCGAATTCGAAGGGTTCGCTTCGAATTCGGCTTGAGCTACCAACAGCTCACCAACTGAGCCACAGAGGTCGTCAAATGTGTATCATTATAATGGTACCAAATCTTCGACGGATAGATAGATAGAAAGATAGGTGGCCGATGATGTATGACGGTGCACAAATGGACTCTGTTTTGATATGGAGATATGAATATATGATTGATTGTGTTGGTAAGGGAAAAAAGTAAAATATACAGTCTTTCTGTCCGACTGTTTGTTATATCTTCACGATTAGGGTCGGTTTATGTTTGTTTTGCTACTTTGTAAACATGAACTTTATTTTCTTCACAAGAATATACACGTGGTATTCAAAGAATTGCCGCACGCGGTGTCGGGATACCTATTCCAAATTTGAATGGCTTATTATGGCTAATTATTTATGTCGCCCCGTCACGTGACAATGTGAACTGACCCTTAATGTCAATTCAGACTGCAACACGACGCGCAGATGCATTTCTAAATTTATATGGATTTGACAGATTTACATTACGTCTCACGCAATTGAAATCTGTCAATTTCATACAAATTTAGAAATGCATCTACGCGTCGCGTTGCGGTCTGAATTGACCCTTACCCTAAATAAAGGAAGTTCCATACGAATTATGTGACATCATTGTATGACATCACACGGGTAGTAAAAATCATAACGTGCCCTCACATGTTATACTTGACAAAGTTTTTTTTTTTTATGAAATAAGGGGCCAAACGAGCAAACGGGTCACCTGATGGAAAGCAACTTCCGTCGCCCATGGACACTCGCAGCATCAGAAGAGCTGCAGGTGCGTTGCCAGCCTTTTAAGGGGTAACAGGGGAGGGTAGGGAAGGGAATTAAAGGGGAGGGTGAGGAAGGAAATAGGGGAGGGTAGGGAAGGGAAAAGGGTAGGGGATTGGGCCTCCGGTAAACTCACTCACTCGACGAAACACAGCGCAAGCGCTGTTTCACGCCGGTTTTCTGTGAGGACGTGGTATTTCTCCGGTCGAGCCGGCCCATTCTCATCCGGCCGCGTCAAAGTTCGTCCAAAATTAGCACACGATTTAACATCGCCGCAGGCTTTCAAGCATAAAATTATAATAGAAGTATCTGAACTCTACTTGTCTAATGGACGCACTCAGTTTAAAATATACCGCATATTCAGACCGCAACGCGACGCTTAGATGCATTTAAAAATTTATATGGATTTGACAGATTTGCAAGACGCCTCACGCAATTGAAATCTGTCAAATCCATACAAATTTATGCCGGGCCGCGCCTCGCCTCGCCTCGTCACGTTGCGGTCCGAATTGACCCTTAAACTTAATAGTTGAGACGGGACGGGACAGCATCCGTCGGGCCCGTTGGTAATAATATGATTTAATATAACCGCTCTATTGGTAATACGCTAGACGCCGCCGGCTGGCCCAAAGACCCGAATGCCGATATTGGATAATGTATAATGTGATATTGAAGCGATATTCGCTTAAGATGATGTGACAAAAGGCTCATATACTTGACAGCCTCTATGAGACTGATTATAGTTTTATGACACGCGTTTTTGCGTCGCGTCGGCTGATGTCCCAAGATTTAGGGGCAATTCAGCCGCAACCGCAACGCGACGCGTATATGTATTTCTAAGCCCAATAGCGCACTAGCGGCTAGGCCGCAGCGGCCAGGTCGCGGCGGCCATCGAGAGTAATATGGTGTGGCCGCTGGCCACGTGGCGGCCAGGTGCGCGTGGTCTATGGCGGTTTCATACTAAGGTATATATCTAGTTGGCCGCCACGACCTGGCCGCTAGTGCTGGCCTAAATTTGAACTGAATTGACAGATTTAAATTGCGTGAGGGTGAAGACGTCTTGCAAATCTGTCTAATCCATACAAATTTAGAAATGCATCTACGCATCGCGTTGCGGCCTGAATTGACCCTAAAGTCACGGAAAATATCTAGTACTCAATGTAGGTTTAAATAATAAAATATACTTATAAACTAAAATTAGCTAGACTTGAATCGACCATTTTGCCCAAACAAAACAATGTTATGCGAGCAAATGTTAATTACCCAGTTAGTTGCACAATATAAATGTTATTCAGTAGAGTAATTCAGCCTGTGTTTTAGAAATGGAAATTCATCAAGAAAAATATAAGTACGGCGCTACTATTTTAATCCCACGATACATCAGCTGTAATGCAGTCTACATCCTGTCAAACAACATGATACTAAATACTGTAAATACACATTTTTACAATGGACATAAATTTAAATTTCGGTTGATTTATGATAATATTTCGATACTTTTAAAATTATTGAATTATGTAAGCCATAAATGCTACGGTCTACCGAAGAGGTACACACAGGTACAGGTATACCTGCTCAGGTAGACCGGAATGTGTGTGAGAATAGACCTGTGCAGTCTTTTGGACTTACGCAGGCGACCGGTGCAAAATCGAAAATCAATTATTTCGACTGACACCCGCGCAGGCATACAGGTGTCGTCTCCGGTAGACCATAGCGTGTATGGCAGCCATTATAGTAAAAAAAAGCCTATTAAGATTCCAGCGCAAGTAACGTGATACTCCATTTCTGCTATTTAAAGTTTCTGAAATCACGACTGAATGCGAACGATTTCTATGTTTTTATGAAAATGATCTACCGTATATAATTTATACTGTGGTCAGTATTTAATGAGAACTAATTGCGGGCTATCAAATGCACAACGGGTTTATCTGTCAATGGCAAATTTTGGCCTGCGGTGGTAGCCGCTTACCGTAATTATATTTCGCCCGCGGCCCCGGGAAACACACTGGAAACCGGACATTTTGACGTTAAAGTAGCCTTTGTGAATTACTAGCTGTGAGAAATTCTGCGCAAACATACAATATGCCTTTATTTACACGCAGGTATCGCCTCGTGAACTGACTCTTTGGCACACATATTTAGGGTCAGGTGACATTGCAATGACGTGGCGATGCGATTTACATCGTAATGAGTACTTATATTAACCACGCATACTTAACGCTCACAAGCATAGTTTGATATTCAATATGGTGTGAGTTTCTTTTGGGGGGCTTCCTTGCGTAATTTCGGCCATTAAAGCCGCAGCGCCAGCTGTTGCAGCGGGCGCTTAAACGGCCATCAATCATCATCATCGTGACGCCGCCGGCTTGGGGAAGATCGAAGGTGAATCTAATATTATACAGTGTGTAACAAAAATAAGTGATAATACTTTAGTGTATGTACGTGTTCCTTGTAGAGAGTTCACTGTGAAACTAGCAGCGCTGAAAGACGAAAAATTTTTTTCACTTTTGTATGGACAAGGGCGCGAGCGTCACGAGTTTCCCCATACAAAAGTGAAAAAAAAATTTGGTCTTTCAGCGCTGCTACTTTCACAGTGAACTCTCTACAAGGAACACGTACACACCCTAAAGTATTATCACTTATTTTTGTTACACCCTGTATAAAATTCTCGTGTCACAGTTTTCGTTGCCATACTCCTCCGAAACGGCTTGACCGATTTTTATGAAATTTTGTGAGCATATGGAGTAGGTCTGAGAATCGGCCAACAGCTATTTTTCATACCAAAAAAAAAATATATGGCAAAACAACGTTTGCTGGGACAGCTAGTTCGTTTATAAGTTTTACATCAAAAATGAAGAGAAAAATGTAGACATGACGATATAATTTTAGATTATTTACACGATAAAGAAAGAATGTTTTGGTCTATGGAGAGACGGATGGACGGACAGACAATGAAATCATAGGGTCAATTCAGAGTTTAACGCGACGCGTAGATGCATTTCTAAATTTGTATGGATTTGACAGATTTGAAAGTCGTCTCACGCAATTGAAATCTGTCAATTCAGTACTTTGGAAATGCATCTACGGGTCGCGTTGCGGTCTGAATTGACCCTTAGCCCGGGCGCGCACTAGCGGCCAGGCCGCAGCGGCCAGGTCGCGGCGGACATCGAAAGTAGATGGTGTGGCCAGGCCGCTAGTGCGCGCCCGGGCTTAGGGGTATGTAAACAAATGAGCCGACCGCGATTTGACGACACACCATCGTGTCCGTCACGTTATCGCTCTCCAAGCAATATCGTATCGCATACTGTGAAAGGCACCTTCCATAAAGCCCTAACGACATCTTATCATGACACGACGGGGACATCTCGCCCGACTTGCACTCGACCGTTCCGTTATCAGCTTATAAGCACACAATGAAACAGAAAAATGCGACCGAAGCAGAAACACCGCGTAAACCCGAGAGAGATTCTTACCGAAATTATTAAGAAAATACTTCGCGATACGCCAATATGGACCGTGTTACAACGACGTAAGGCTTAGTTCGGATTGAGCCGGCAATAATCTCGAATCAATTCGAAGTATGTCATGCGAATACTAGCCTTGCTGGGGTGACCACAGTGGAAACGAATTGCGGATATGGTGTTTTTGAAGTAACAACTTCTTTGGCAATTTTAAGCTCTTTGGGATGAATAAAAAAGAGTCCCCTCCGTCCTATTTTGAGATTTTACTATGAAAGTAGCAGCGCTAAAAGAGTTATTTTTTTAATTTTTATGTGTGCGAATTCATGGCGTGTAACAATAAGACTTAATAAATAATTACTTTTTTAAATTTTGTGTAGACAAAGTCATGACATAAGGTGATTTCTCAGAGAAACATAGAAGTTATAAGTAGCCGAAGCAGCCGAAACGACGGGATTAATAATAATTAATAATAAAAGTGCTCCGCGACAAAATCCATAAGTGTTTCAACCTTATAATATCATATAATATAAGTAACTTTTTCAGCCCTGTTACTTTTATAGTGGACTAATGGAACATAATATTCACATAATTGCTTTTTTTTACGCTGCACATCTTACCTTTTTCAGAAACTTTGATAGCAAGAATCTTACGCTGTTTGTGTGGTCACCCGGAGACAACTAGCTTATATCGATCCGGCCTACAACCACTTAATGCGATGCTATCTTTTTTATAGCACGGTTCGAACAAACCTTCATATTCATTTAGATAAGATAGGGTTGATACAATTGGGTTTTTATTAACCGAGTTTATTAACTGGGTTTCAAATAAAACCTTTTATAGTCTCGTTTGTAAAAAATAAAACTTACTGGAGGATAAGGAATATAAAATAGCAATCAGATGAATACTATCTTCCCTTTTCTCGGGATTTTCTTTAAATATTTTCCTTTAATAATATTATTATGTTGCTATATTTAATTACAAGATTTAAGTAATTATTTTGATCATAAAAGTTTTATTTTTTACAATAGTAGATGACCAAACTTCATTGCGTGAAGTCTATACATTTTTCTATATACCTTTCCCGGGACTCTAAGTATCCATATTCCAATTTTCAACAAAATCGGATCAGCGGTTTAGGCGTGAAGGGGAGAACAGACCGGCAGACAGACAGCATTTTCGCATTTATAACATTAGTAGGTAAGTATAGATTTATGTGCGGTCTTTTTTTTTAAATGAAATAAGGGGGCAAACGAGCAAACGGGTCACATGATGGAAAACAACTTCCGTCGCCCATGGACACTCGCAGCATCAGAAGAGCTGCAGGTGCGTTGCCGGCCTTTCAAGAGGAAATAGGGTAATAGGGAAGGGTAGGGAATTGAAGGGAATAGAGGAGGGTAGGGAAGGGAATGGGATTGGGCCTCCGGTAAACTCACTCACTCGGCGAAACACAGCGCAAGCGCTGTTTCACGCCGGTTTTCTGTGAGAGCGTGGTATTTCTCCGGTCGAGCCGGCCCATTCGTGCCGAAGCATGGCTCTCCCACGTAAAAACGCCCGGCGCTTACGCATACACTCAAACCGATCGCGTCGCGTTTGTACAAAAGTGTTATACCGTTTTGTGCTGTGTCCCTAACAAGCCTCCTGGCTTTCTGCCCGTTGCGTTTGCCAGGATTTTTTGGCAGACATTTTGTGTGTAAGGATTATTTTAAATTGCTACATTCAATTTGTGTGAAATTCTGCCAAATTGTATGCTACGGAGATACAAGATATCGCGTACGTGTCCAGAATTGATACGATTTATGTGTCGTGATAAAAGTTTTTTGATATTTTACTGTCTTTAAGATACTGCAGTTTTCGACTACAGAGGATTATAATATTATTATTATTCTAGATAACCCGGTTAACTTCGTAGCACTTTAATATAAACCTTCCCTGGACTTCCACAAACATTAAATTAGAATTAGTCAAATTGGTTCAGTCGTTCGCGAGTTTTAGCGAGACTAACAAAGCTTAAAATTTATTTATATAGACGATCGTTGTTTTACGTCCGGTCTTCTATAAGGCCGTGTTATAAAATCAAATTAAGGGTAGTCTCAATCTGCTGCCGATCGCCTGTTGCGTTGCTGTCGCAAGGTAATTAAGGTGAGGATGCAGCGTTTTAGATTGCTTGTTTTCTATGAGAGACCAGCTCGGCCTCTCATAGAAAACAAGCAATGGGACAGCAAAAAATGTAAAGGGCGTAAGCGACAAAATGGTTTTTGTCGCGTTATTTAAAAACCATTAATACATTTCATATAAGCTATGGCAAATTAAAGTGTATGCTTGAACCAATTTATGTACAAATTTTGGAAGCTTAAATCACTCTCCTCTGTTGGTAAAATAGGAATCCCTTTTTTACAGAGGTCTTATTGATTGATTATTCTGTGTTATAAAAGTTGACCAATCGTGTTATGCTATGGGTGATTCAAAGACAAATACATGATGAATACTGACAATGAACTTTAATTTCTTAGCTTTACTCATTGCTGAGAAAAATCGATATCGCTACAGCCAAATTATCAAGGCGTCGCCTTAAGCGTCTTGCGAGTTGCGACAGCAATGCAACAAGCTACTGATAGCAGATATTGTTTAATTTTCACCTGTCTTATTTCTGTTGCAAGTTACAAATGCTGCTCCCTCCGCCTCCCCATAATATTAATTATATGTCTCTCTGTCTCAAGAACGCGCAGCACGATGCTTATGATGAATAATAAATAACCTATATTTATGAGCGGAAAAGCGAAAAAAATACATCGATAAAACAGTCCTAATGATGCCCCTCTTGAAATATTACATTTCGAATGATTATTGAAGTCGACGAAGAGAGGGTGGCCTAGGGCTGGCAAAAATAAAATAATAATAATTTCAAAAAAGCAGTAATTAAAGAATAATGAGCTAAGTGCAAGTTGGACTCGCGCACGAAGGTTTCCGTATCGTTATAGAGCAAAAATAGGAAAACAATAATAGTGTATATTTGTATAGGAGCCCCCTATAATTATTTATTTTATTAAAATTTTATTATTAATTATTTAAGTATAAATACAACTGAGTATTTTGTGAACATTTCAAGTGCCTACTTATTGCTATTATTGACATCGAGCAAAAAATAGCAAAAAAATTACGTTTGTTGTTATAGCGGCAACAGATATACATAATCTGTGAAAATTTCAGAAATCTAGCTGTAGCGGTTCTTGAGATACAGCGTACCCATAGGGTAAAAACGGGACCCTATTACTGAGACTTCGATGTCTGTCCGTCTGTCTGTCTGTCTCTAGGCTGTATCTCAAGAACCGCCATAGCTAGACTAGCTAACTCAAGAACAGTAATAGTAATTAGAGAGCTGAAATTTTCGCAGATTAATAAATGTATTTCTGTTGCCGCTATATCAACCAATACTAAAACAAAATAAATTAAATATTTAAAGGGGGCTCAGGTACGGAACCCCTCGTGCGCGAGTCTTACTCGCACTTGGCCGATTATTTATTCCTAAGCAGTAACTCGAAATCATAATAATATAAGTAGCAACTTAAAGCTTCAAAAACCACCACACCACAAACGCCACCACATGTAAAAACAAGTAAAGAAATAGCGGCATTTAATTTAAATTTTCAAACATAAACCCACAACATCTCAAGACAATATTTAATATCACAAAGAGGCATTTTTACAAATCCTACGAATTGTGAAGCGCGCACACCGTATTAATTTTCCAAGAAAAGTTACTAATAAGGTTTTAATAACGTTTTTACGCTCCCGTTTTGATCCTCACGTTTACTTAAATATTATAAAGATTTTATCTAAGGAAAATTTTGATAACGAAATTGTTGAATTTTATCAACCCCCGACAAAAGGGAAGATCTACTTACGAGCTTTAAGTTTAGGTATGACAAAGTTAGCGACTCATGCTGATTCTTTGTAACTTTAGTAATATTAATTTTGTTAAAATGGGTCCGCCCGAACGCGTGATTTAGTGGCTATGCCGCGACAGTACTTTGGAAATGCATCTACGCGTACCGCGTTGCGGTTTGAAATGATCCCTTAAGCTAATTTCTTTTCTAATTTTAATCCTGCGGCTACGAATAATAAAACCTACGGAAACGTAACTCCCATACTTCAACAGCTTCGAATACCGTTCTTTTTCGTACACTAAAATAATATGGCAATAGCTACGGAACACTAACATTCAATTTTAAGAGCCCATATGACCCTAACTTGAGTACATACTTTAACCTAGATCTCAAAATCTGTAAGGTCTAGAAAACTGATTTTTTGACACAAGTAACTTCAGTTCATAAAGATTATATATATATATATATATATATATATATATATATATATATATATATATATATATATATATATATATATATATATATATATATATATATATATATATATATATATTACATAAAGATTTTTGAGTAATCGTGTCGTATCTTGAGTAAATGCTCAAGACGAAAACACGATTACTCAAAAAATGCTCGATAGTTTCTTTTTTACAAAAAACCTTGTTTTAGACACATTTTTGCTTGGATCTTCGAAGTTTGCTGTCTTTTCTTTAGTATTTTTTAATATCTAAAAAGGTATTGATAAAACCTAAATTTGCTCAAAACACTTTTTTCATAATCATTATAGTCCGTCTTTTATTCAAGTAAAACCAACTCGGCAATGATTCCGCGCCGTCCTTTTTCACCTGGCGTATGAAAGACGGGCGTGAGTGTGAAGAGAGAAGGACGATGTTTGATTTTTAGAGTCAGGCGAGCTCTTAAGAATAATTGTCACTTGTATAAAAACACAAAATTGTGTACCTAATACATGCATAAAGTATGCAATATGCATTTTTTTTTATGAAAGAAGGGGGCAAACGAGCAAACGGGTCACCTGATGGAAATAGGGGAGGATAGGGAAGGGAATTGGGCCTCCGGTAAACTCACTCACTCGGCGAAACACAGCGCAAGCGCTGTTTCACGCCGGTTTTCTGTGAGAACGTGGTATTTCTCCGGTCGAACCGGCCCATTCGTGCCGAAGCATGGCTCTCCCACGTAGAGATGCATGTATTCGGGTCACATTTTGTAGACTCGCGGACAAAATTGTTGTCACAGTAATTATGCTAAGTACTCACATACGGTTTTGCTCTATCGAGCAATCGCTTAGAGTAAAAACCACGGCTCGGGCTTTCCTCCACACATTCAGCATTGCTCGATAGTTTTACTCTAAATCGATATATTTAATTCCATCAAGCCGGCTCGATGCGAGCCTTCGAGCTGTGAGTTTTGCGGTCCACACAGTAATTATTACTCGATTTGGAGTAAAACTATCGAGCAAGACCGTATGTGAGTACTAAGCATTTATACTTTTCCTTAGTTTTTATTTTTCGTAGTCCTGCGGGCAAAAAAAAATGTCGTGTGTGGCAAGTGGCAACCCTGCGGGCCGGTCAGCGGAGGCGGCGCGGCGGCGCGGAAACGGCGATAGCGAATTATCTCCCGGACGATTTGTTTGTTGAATATTTTATTAATCTCGCTGATGTGTTTTGTATTGCCGGCCGAGTTTGTTGAAATACATTAGGACAGCCCTTCTCAAAGTGTGCGAAGATTCATGTAACATGTTTTTAGAAATGTACTGACACCACCTTAGAGACAATTAATACAAAAACGAAACATTTTACTTTTTGTATGTCTGTCAAAATTTCACTTTTTAAAAGGTTTGAACACCGCGGGTCAATTCAAACCACAACGAGACGCATAGATGTATTTCTGTACTGATTTTTTTTTTTTTTATGAAATAAGGGGGCAAACGAGCAAACGGGTCACCTGATGGAAAGCAACTTCCGTTGCCCATGGACACTCGCAGCATCAGAAGAGCTGCAAGTGCGTTGCCGGCCTTTTAAGAGGGAATAGGGTAATAGGGGAGGGTAGGGAAGGGAAGGGAAGGGAATAGTTGAGGGTAGGGAAGGGAATAGGGTAGGGGTTAGGGGATTGGGCCTCCGGTAAACTCACTCACTCGGCGAAACACAGCGCAAGCGCTGTTTCACGCCGGTTTTCTGTGAGAACGTGGTATTTATCCGGTCGAGCCGGCCCATTCGTGCCGAAGCATTCGTGGGAGAATAATTGGCAGATTTCAATTGCGTGAGACGTCTTGCAAATCTGTCAAATCCATACAAATTTAGAAATTCATCTACGCGTCGCGTTGCAGTCTGAATTGACCCTAAAATGTATGCCTACACCACTAAATTATCTTCCAATATCCGCGGATTCTTCTCAATTTGTGTCAAACACCGTAACTTTTGGGCTAATTACTGCCAAAGTAGAAACTAATGAATTGACAAAGTTGTGTTTCTCGTACGCTCTATTAGCGGCGCATTCCGGGGATTTCCCGCGGGGAACCCGCCAAAAGTTCGCCTGTCAAATAATATCGATTCTGCTAAAATTATAGTCTCGATATCGTTTCGATACAGTTTCGGTATAAAAATCTAAATTACATTATCATCCTCATCATTATCTAGATTTACGAAAAAGATCTCCGCTTGAATAAAGAATTCTTCAGGAACTGTACATTTTCCAGCAAAGAAGTAAATTTTGTCCTTCCTCGTGGTCTACTCTATATCTGTGCCAAATTACGTAAAAATCGGTAGAGTAGTTTGTCACAACTCAGATTAGTTTAAACAAAAACTCTTCAGCTTTATAATATTGGTATACGCGTAATTTTAATATCAAGCTTTGATTTAGTTTTTGTTTTAAGCTAGTTTTATACAGACGGTTTCTAGCGAAAATATTTTCGACAAGGCCAGGTTAATCTTTGATGTCAGACCGTCAATACGCGCTGTCAAAATCAAGCCTCGCAGCTCGACTATTGGAGGATTTTCATCTGACAGTTGACATACAATATGAGGAAAAAGTTTTGATAAACTTTGAAAAATATTGCTTTGTTGCTTAGCAACTCGTTTATCGCGCGGTAATCGCACATTTTTTTCTCAAAAAGGTCAATACAGACTGCAACGAGACGCGTAGATGCATTTCTAAATTATACTCCGCTCGGGCTAACTTGTCGCTAGCGGTCATTGCCTCCCTGTCAAAAACTTGTCATTTTCCATATAAAACCACGATAAACAATATCTGACACTTCATTGTCAATCGCGGTTTATATGGAAAATGACAAGTTTTTGACAGGGAGTCAATGACCACTAGCGACAAGTTAGCCCGAGTGGAGTATAGTATTGAATTGACAGATTTTAAAGACGTCTTGCGAATCTGTCAAATCCATACAAATTAAGAAATGCAATCTACGCGTCGCGTTGCGGTCTGAATAATTGATCCTAAAGGTGGCTTTCGGATCTTTGCCGCGAGCGACCGCGACCGACGAAAATTCAAACGAAATGCCACTTTATGACATAGGCGATAGGTTTTATTTTACTCTACCTACTAGGTTGCCACCAAAATGTCAGTAGAAAATGACACTTATGTTCTATGTCATAAAGTAGCATTTTATTTGAATTTTCACCGGTCGCGGTCGCTCGCGGCAAAGTTCCGAAAGCCACCTTAACACCATTCCATGTTTTATAACAAGTTAAAAAATTCTATCGTATAAACTATAATACGTGATTTTCAGTATAGTCGAATCAACGTAATATTCAGTATGATAAAAGTCCGCAAGTGTGTTGTGAGGAAATTCATTATACAGGGTGTAACAAAAATAAGTGATAATACTTTAGGGTGTGTACGTGTTCCTTGTAGAGAGTTCACTGTGAAAGTAGCAGCGCTGAAAGAACAAATTTTTTTTTCACTTTTGTATGGGGAAACTCGTGACGCTCGGGCCCTTGGCCATACAAAAGTGAAAAAAAAATTTCGTCTTTCAGCGCTGCTACTTTCACAGTGAACTCTCTACAAGGAACATGTGCACACCCTAAAGTATTATCACTTATTTTTGTTACACACTGTATACAGTAAGATAAAAGTTTTAATATTCAGTAAGGTAAAATGTTTTGTGAGGAAATTAATTTTACGCGGGTCAACCGTACATTTTTTCGTATCTAAAACTCGGTCAAGTATCTGAAGACTCAGCTGGTATGTGATATGGTCGCGCTGAACTAACGTCATCAAATCGAGTCAACCGATGTCGTTTTAATGGCGGAAAGTGGTACGGTTCCTGCGCGGTTAACCGACTTCCAAAACAAAGAACGTTACAATATCAGGTTATAACGTCGGTTGAATTTGATATTAGGTCACGCCCAAAACGCCCGGAACCGTTAATTTTTCCGGGATAAAATGTATCCTTTGTTTTTTCCCGGGACTCGAAATTTCAGCAAAATTGATTCACCGATTTGGCGTGGAGAGCTCACAAACAGACATATACACTGTTGCATTTATATTATTAGTATGGATGTACAGACTTACAGATCTATACAGGTTGTAACAAAAATAAGTGTTAATACTTTAGGGTGTACGTGTTCCTTGTAGAGAGTTCACTGTAAAAGTAGCAGCGCTGAAAGACCAAAATTTTTTTTTACTTTTGTATGCGGAAACTCGTGACGCTTGGCCCTTGCTCGTGACGCTCGGGCCCTTGCCCATACAAAAGTGAAAAAAATTTCGTCTTTCAGCGCTGCTACTTTCACAGTGAACTCTCTACAAGGAACATGTACACACCCTAAAGTATTATCACTTATTTTTGTTACATACTGTATATATAAAACCTGACTGACTGATTGACATAGTGATCTATCAACGAACTGCCCAAACCACTGGACGGATCGAGCTGAAATTTGGCATGCAGGTAGATGTTATGACGTAGGCATCCGCTAAGAAAGGGTTTTGATAAATTCCAACCCCAAGGGGTTCAAATAGGGGATGAAAGTTTGTATATAATAATACTTCTTAACGCGAGCGAAGCCGCGGGCAAAAGCTCGTTAATAATATACGTCTAGTCTCAACTGAACGTTGTAACAAAAAAAAAAAAACATTTTCACAGAGAGAATGATAAATGTTTCTTTGAGTTGGGAGCTTTTTATAAACGCTAGATTGCGAGGAATGTCAGCCTGGTCTTAAGATTCACCAGCTGCTCTGAATACGGGGAAATACACAATATTCCAGCACAAAATGAGGTTTGCTTCCGACGCTTTTTTTTTGTTCTTTAGTTTTTTTTGTTTTTATGAAATAAGGGGGCAAACGAGCAAACGGGTCACCTGATGGAAAGCAACTTCCGTCGCCCATGGACACTCGCAGCATCAGAAGAGCTGCAGGTGCGTTGCCGGCCTTTTAAAGGTAATAGGGGAGGGTAGGAGATTGGGCCTCCGGTAAACTCACTCACTCGGCGAAACATAGCGCAAGCGCGTTTCACGCCGGTTTTCTGTGAGAACGTGGTATTTCTCCGGTCGAGCCGGCCCATTCGTGCCGAAGCATGGCTCTCCCACGTATATCGCTAGTTGTAAAGGATAAGATTACAGTTGCCATATTATTAAGTCATATTCTGTAACTTATTTAATGGGACTAGAGATCGCCCAATGGTCGAAATTAGACCCTTTTAATTATCTTTTGCTTTGGGCTTCCGTTTAAAGTATTGACTATTATTTCAGATTTAATAAAAAAAAAAAACAACAATCCATTTTTAATTTGACAACCAATGATATTCTACTTATACAGATCTGTTACGTTCATACTATTTTCCGGCTTAAATCTCTTCCGAACAACATTGACAAATTTGACAGATAAGTGAAACAAAAGATACGAAATGCCTTTTACATAAAAGAGACAGACTAAATAAAAGACGAGCCGATTGGGTCGTATTTGAAGCCTCACAAAGCGCGCGGTAGTAACATATCTGCTTTGAGTTTTTATATTATATATCATTGTTGACAACAGACTTCAACCATTAAAAAATAGACATAATTCGTATGTATAAGGTTGTCATTTAAAATATGGTAGTGTGCACAGTGTGTGTAATGTTTTATTTGGTACAAATAATTAATAATTTCCAAAAAAATATGCTTTTATCATACATTTTTAGCTCGATGCACTCCTGCACCCTATTAACTATAACTGTGGATAATTTCATTCACCTACTTTTCCGCATTTTTCGTCGACAGGGATTCAAAGTTTTTCGGTCGCGTGCTAGGGTTCGAGGATTTGGAGAGAAAGACCTGGTGACTCTCTTGAAGACTTTATTAACACTGCACTAAACACTAGGTCACAACACTTAGCACTAAGTCCAAACACCAATCACTAGGTCCAATCACTAAGCACTATCACTGTCCTAGGTCGTAGCCAAGTCGCAGGTTTCACTGGTTCACTCACTATTGATCACTTGTTGTCGCCTCGAAGATCGCTCGAACTGAACTGAATTGCCGGGCCGTCTACCTGCGGCTTTTTATATGGCGAGACGAATTCCAGAAAGTTCCCGATTCACGTAAACAAGTAAACAAGTATGGGAACTTTCTAGGAGGCTCCAGCATGTACCACCTAGCGCCATCTAGTTTCGAGTAGGGGATTTATGCCTAGTGTGTCCCCTGATCAGTTTCGCTGGTTTGCCGCTAGATGGCACCACATGTCCGTATACCGTGTACCGTAACAATACTTTAGGATGTGTACCTGTTCCTTGTAGAGAATTCACTGTAAAGTAGCAGCGCTGGAAGACCAAATTTTTTTTCACTTTTGTATGGGGAAACTCGTGACGCTCGGGCCCTTGCCCATACAAAAGTGAAAAAAAAATCATCTTTCAAAGCTGCTACTTTCACAGTGTACTCTCTACAAGGAACACGTATACACCCTAAAGTATTATCACTTATTTTTGTTATACACTGTATAATACCTATAATATTATGATAATAATATTATTATACTGCAAAGTTTGCAATATGTCGGAATTCAGTGGAGAACAAAAGATGTATGTAAAGAGTATGTGCTAATAACGACCTCTATTCCGACCTATGCGTAATATTCCCTATTTAAAAAATATATAGTCCGTGCAATCCACCAAGACGCGCCCCGTCACTTTTTGGGCGAGCATTTTTCCCTTTGACCGTGACGCTTTTTCTTAATTGATCTATTTATTGTAGTGTGCGCGTGCACTCAAAGGTTATTAGTGTGTACCGATAACACTCAAACATTGGCGGAAGCTTGCACACATATACTATAAACGATTACGAGGATTAGTGGGACGCGTCTTCGTGGATTGCGCGGACTATAACTTTCATTCGGTTGATGAACGTTGCAATGTGAACTAACCCGTCATATCACTCTTTACTTATAATGTCAAATAGTTATTAAGTCGTGTGACGTGGGAGAGCCATGCTTCGGAGCGAATGGGCCGGCTCGACCGGAGAAATACCACGGGCTCACAGAAAACCGGCGTGAAACAGCGCTTGCGCTGTGTTTCGCTGAGTGAGTGAGTTTATCGGAGGCCCAATCCCCTACCCTTTTCCCTTCCCTACCCTCTCCTTTTCCCTCCCCTACTCTCCCCTATTACCCTATTCCCTCTTAAAAGGCTGGCAACGCACCTGCCGCTTTTCTGATGCTGTGTCCATGGGCGGAAGTTGCATTCCAAAAGGTGACCCGTTTGCTCGTTTGCCCCGATATTTCATTTAAAAAAAAGTCTAGCCGAACGATTTTAAAGGCTTAGCTATACCGCAATGAAGCAATGCACCACCGAAGAAATTGATTTCAAAGATGGCGAACCTACGGTTCCCACAATAACTGCGAATTCGTGCGAATTCGCAGCGCAATGTCATTTTTAATATGAGTTTCGTCTCAGATATTGATGCGATGCGAATTCGCATTTGTGCGGGAGCCCTATGTCAATTTAATGTTGGACACAGTTGGACATGATATTCTGTCAGATGGGTTTGACATAAAACTAGGACTTTGAATCCGTTGTGGACTTGTGGTCTGTGGATGATTTATACAGTATTTTCAAAATAAAAAGATAAGTCGCGCGCGTCGCCTAGTGAATCATACCGCGAAGCTAATAAAAAGTGGCGGTTAGGACATTGATTGAATGTCGTATTTGCAATGCAAATCACGATTAAGTCTATTGGTTAACCGAAGCGGGTCTGAGCGGACTAAATTTGTTTCGGCTTTTTAATTACTCGGTATCGATGGTATTTTTTGCGGCTCGCTGTTGCCACGTGCCAATTTGCTTTGTGTCGACCCATTTTGATGTAATGTAAATAAGGAAAAAACACGACCAGCAGGCTTGGCATGACATGCGAAAGAACAAAAATACAGAGTCAGATTTGAGACAAAAAATGAAAGGTTTCCTTTGATAATCGGGCATTTTGTATATTTATGTATAGGTACTAAGTTTCACGATAAGTGCCAAATAGGCTATCCGCCACTTAACTTGACAGATGAAGTATGGAGAAGCTGTCAAAAAAGCTGTGAATAGCCTATGCCACGAAAAAAAATGTTTTATTTTCGAATAGATTTGTAACAAATACTTTCAGAACGTTGATGCTAATGGTGCCTACCACCGGTTCGGGAACTATCCCGGCGAGAAGAACCGGCGTAAGAAACTCGCAAAGGGTCCCACTTTTTACCAAAAAAGTGAGAAAAAATTAATCTGTTTAAAATAAAATTTACAATTGTAACTTAAAATTATTATACAATGTCAACATTCATACATAATTGTAAGTCATAATATAATAATGTAGAAGTAGCCTTGCAAGGAGCCATCCTACTCCCAAGATGTGCCATCGTTTATGAAATCATTGACCTTGTAATAGGCTTTGGCACACAAACATTCTTTGACTACTTTTTTAAATTTATTAATCGAAAATTTTGAACGTTTTCTGGGATTTTATTGTACAGGCGTATACATTGACCTTTAAACGATTTACTAACTTTACTAAGTCTGATCATCGGCAAATCCAGCTTGTGCTTATTTCTGGTGTTTCTACAATGAATGTCACTTTTAGCTTTAAATTTACTTATATTTTTTCTAACATATATTACATTATCCAAAATGTATTGAGAAGCGACAGTTAGAATACCAATTTCTTAAAATTTATCTCTCAGAGATTCAAAAGAAGACATTTTATAAATAGAGCGTATGGCTCGCTTCTGCAGCACAAATATTGTATTAATGTCGGCAGCGTTTCCCCATAAAAAGATTCCATATGCCATTCTACTATGAAAATAACTAAAATATACTAATCGTGCCGTGTCTTCATCAGAAATTTCTTTGATTTTATTATCTGACACACTTTATCAGAAAGTGGTGAAACCAGCCCTAAGAAACCTTTTCTAATAGCGGCATAGCGGTGCTGCAACGCCGCACCGCTGTGTCGCCGCAACGCCGGTCGGAGTGGGGGGGTGTTAGGTTTTGTCGTTACGGAATTTTTTGATTCGGTCACCGCGCTCAAAGCCTGCGCTAAAATATTATATAGCTTAAAGGTACAAGTTGGAACCGAGCGACTCGCGACAACAGAAGAGGACGTGTCGCCACGACACTACTGGTTTGTATGTAAGTATCAGTGGCGAAGAGTCCATATAACCCGATTCCCGTCGGCTTCCCTTTTCAAAAATCGAATCTATGGGCCAAATACATTTTTATCTAATAAATATTTTACATAGGTACTTAAAAAAACTTTGAATTCACTAAACGCCTACAAAATTTTATATCCAATAATTTTTTCTCTCACTTGAAATAGTTTGAAATAATAATTAATCGCCTACAAATTTATATAGGCAATGCAACGTGCAGGCCATCTACGATAGAAGCCGATAAATTAGCGGGTTATTTCTTCATACAACGATATTTCATAGTAAGCATCTGTCCTTTTCATTCCTGTGAACTGATCGTCATGTTCTGTCTCGTTCTACCACGCGCCAATATACTCGGAAATAAGCCAATACTCGGCGAGTTATTACGGAGAAAGGTTTATTAGCAACGCACAAGTGCAAGCGAGAAAGATAAACTTCATGAAGTAAAATTGTTATGAGTCAAATGGCGGATGAGTGTTTGTAAACAACTTGTGTTGTTTTGAATGTTATTTGTTTTAAAGCGTTAAAAAGAGTGCAGTGTCGCGAATTTAAATTAATTTGTATTGTGATTTGTTAATTGTGATTTGTGACTCGTACAGCTGAGACTGTTGTCTGACAGATTATTTGCTGTCGAAGGAAATTTCGTTTTCCAAACTTAGTTTTGAATGACCGTACTGTCCGTATGTGCCGTCAGTCGTCACGCATACAACTTAACTCAGAAGGCATTTTTCATTCAAAGGCATCATTATCAAACTTGAAACTCGAACATTGTTGAACATCAGTGCTGAGCGTTTTGGTAAGTAGACTTTTTACTCCGGCTTCCCTTCCGAAAATATTCACCCTTCGCCACTGGTATGTATTTCTATGAAATACCCTGCGCAAAGTAGCGACACGAAGCTAGCGACATATTCATTGAAATACATAGAACCAGTAGTGTCGCGACGACACTTCGCGTCGTCTGCAGTTTTCGCGTGTCGCTCGGTTCCAACTTTCCTTATAGTGTCTAAACACACTAGGCCGAAAATACGCGGCCAAAGTTCAGCATGACGCTTGTAATGCGCTACGCATACAGTATAACGCGACGTTATTTCGGTATGGTGTGTCATGAGTAATTTAAAAACATTGCATGCGTAATCATGCCGAATTTCGGCCGTGTTTTCTCGGCCTAGTGCGTTTAGATACCTACTAAAAGTAGTCACGTGCAGAACGCACAAAAATAATTCGTCGTCCTGCAAATCGGTAAATGTGATTGCGGCGTTACAATCCGATTGGGAAATTACGATTTCCCGCACCCGATAAACCGTTCGAGTTATTTTCTATCACTTCGATTGTATAGTCTAATCAAATAAATAGTCGTAAAAAATATAGTAATTTTGTATTGCACCGCTATTCAATTTTTAACAGATTTTTTAAAATAAAGTTTAAGCTCGGGAGCGTTCAAGTGTCTGAAAATTAACTGTTGCTCTACACGCTACAGGATGTAATAAAATAAAATGATAATGACAGAAATAAATCAAGATAGAACGGCTAAGCGGGTGGAGTACGCGTGGTTCAATCTTGCACAAGTGAGCAAGATTTGTTGAACGTTCATTTAGTCAGCGCGCACGTCTCGACTTGATTACACCTGGCCATTTAGCCGAAACTTTTTCGTTTTCGCTTCGTCATAGAATCGCCGCTCAAAATGATTGAAATTGACATAAGACGAGTCGAACGTCAACGTCATATTAACGAACGCTTATGTCAATTCCATATATTTTCATCAGCGATTCTATAACGAAGCGAAAACGAAAAGATTTTGGCTCACCCCCCTGAGCGGTTGTGCAAAAATGCTTCATTGTGCAGTGTCTAATTGTAAAAACAGAAGTACGAAAGTGAATCGGTCAAAAGGAGGTATTTCTTTCCACGGGTAAGTAATTTTTTCTAACTAATTGCAAAGCAAAAATTGACACGATCGATTCCTTAGCAACGCACGCGCGTCACCGTTCTATCTTGATTTATTTCTGTGGTGATAATACTTCAGAGTTTAGGGTTTGCATATGTCCCTTATATTAAGACGTGAGTGGTAGAATCGAACAAACGTAACATTTCGTAACATACGGACAATAACTCGTTTTTTCCCTAAATATTTTAATAAAACTTGTAACTTATCTACTTCATAACCTAGCTAATATATCTGGCCACGCACATAATCCATAGTTTTTCTATTTCAAATAATTTTCCGGCCCTAAAACGGGAAGTTTGACGTCTTGATTTTATACAAGTCAAGCAGGGCTGATCTAGTTACTTGTGACTTCTATGTTTCTATGAGAAATGTTCTATACACATCGTAAAGTATTATCATTTATACCTTGTATTATACCTTGTAGTAATATCAACACGGCTACTCCATTCCATCGTCACAGTTTCCTTTGTACGAAGTTTGAGCAGTCAATTTGCACTGGTACAAGTTGCACCGACCTCCCACTTGGAACTTGCTAATATGCTACAGTAATAGGCGGTGGGCGCAACATCATCGTGTCCACAATATTATGATGCCGCATTGCTCTGTTTTCTAGCCATCATCTCTTTGTGATATTGCATTGTTCTTTAACTGAGAATCTATGTGTCAATTCAGACCGCGACGCGACGCGTAAATGCATTTCTAAAATACTGAATTGACAGATTTCGTGAGCGTAAAACGTCTTGCAAATCTGTCCAGTGTCCAATCCATACAAATTTAGAAATGCATCTACGCGTCGTGGTGCGGTTTGAATTTACCCTTAAGGTCAATTCAGACAGCAACGCGACGAGGCAAGGCGAGGCGTGGCGCGGCATACATTTGTATGGATTTGACAGATTTTAGTTGCATGAGAAATCTGTCAAATCCATACAAATATAGAAATGCATCTACGCGTCGCATTGTTTTCTGAATCAACCCTTAGACAACGTCTTTCTTGCTAAGCTAGTTTTACATCCCCGGAAAAATTCGGGAGAAATATAATTTTTGTTACTTTTTTTATGCCAGTACACTTTTTTTACAAATTTTTAGAGATACTTCGGCGTTTCTGTTTTGTTTTAAATACATATTTTTCGTACTGCAATTACGTGACACTCTATCCAAAATTACCGTTAATGATGATAATATCTTTGATATTGTTATCACCCCTTTACTATTTTTACAGTAAACTCTATATAAAGGATACGTCATACAAACCTCAAAATATTAATATTTTGTTTTGCTTCACCGTGTGAACGAATAATGAATGTTGCCTAAAATAATTCAAACAAACAAAAACTACTTTAACAAATCATAGAAGCCTCTCGCGAGAACACGAAAGCGGTCTCAGACTTCATGAGTAACGTATGAACGGCTTTCACGAGTTAAAAATACATTTTCATTTACACAAAGATAAAGAACTCCACAACTTTTTGATAAATGACTTTCTGAGTGGAGTTTTAGAATACATTCAAAATGTTAGGAAAATATTGTTTTTGTCAGACCACGAATTGATGATCCGGCAGACATTGTTTTGAAGTTTCATTATGAGAAATAGATGTGTAACTACCGCAGAGATTCAGACCGCAACATGATGCATTTCTAAAGTATGGATTTAACAGATTGCAAGAAGTCTCACGCAATTGAAATCTGGCAATAAAGTACTTTAGAAATGCATCTACGGGTCGCGTTGCGGTCTGAATTGACCCATAAGGGAAAAGAAAGAAGCTCACACATACTGGGATAAGCCCACAATTAATGTTAACAAAATCGGTCCAGTCGTAGAAGAGCTTAATACTCTAGGCAGAACTGAAAACTAAACAGGCATAAGTTTTCGATTTCGAACTGGATTTCCTACGCCGTTGCAATATTCTTCCTCCGTCTTACGTAATATTATCGATCAGATATGTATGTATTGCTGCGAATTCTAAATGTTTGACCCACAACAAAAATAAATTCACCCCTAAAAATAGATGGCAGGCATAGTCGCGGGCGGCAGTATATTTTTGTGGGATTTTATGGAATTCAATTAGTACCGTCATGAATTTTAATTTGGGAATAAACTATACTATAGTAAATTATACTAACAAATAACAATACTCGGTGTGCGACCAAATAGTTACTATAATGACGTGGCTGGGAAACCTTTACTTATAAATTTTTGCACAACTAATTAGACAAGGTTTACCTATTTTTGTTTGACACAGAATGCCTTTGCTAATCGAAATATTGCGAATAACGCACTTCACTTCTAAATTTGTATAGTTTTGACAGATTCGCAAGACGCAATTGAAATCTGTCAAATCCATACAAATGTATGCCGCGCCGTACCTCGCCTCGTCGCGTTGCGGTCTGAATTGACCCCTAATTTGTATAGAAATCTATTAACATGTTTCAATTGCATGAGACGTCATGCAAATCTGTCAATTCAATACAAATTTAGAAATGCATTTACGCGTCGCATTTTGGTCTGAATTGACCCTAATTTATACAAGAAATGTCTGTCATTGTTTGGCATGGAAAGATCACATGATTAATGTATCTCCATGAAAAATTTCATCTTAATATTAAGTATTTTAAAGCGTTTAAGCATTAAACAGACTTACAAACTTTCGCATTGCTAATATCAATATGGATTAGTAAGAGGTTAAGAAGATAGTTACTTTCTCAAGGTCTAAACACATACAAATTACAAAGACCAAAGTTCTACTAGTACGGGAGCCCTAGAACATTTTTTTATTACTATCAAGCTAATTTTTTGTGAGTAGCTTCATTTTGATAAGACGAACGACATTTTCATTTGCGAAAAATCTTGAAAGTGGTAGCTGACAGATATAGAAAGGATTTCATACTTTGACTTGATGGTCCTAAAATATGGATTGTTCTATTTGTAGGACAATGTTAGTCTTAAATTATATAACTATTAATCTATCAATATACAAAAAATCAGCTTGTTGGGGTTCCGTTTTAGAGTTCAGTAGTCAATCAAATTTTGTTGATTCACAAAAAATTAGCTTGATAATAATAAAAATTGTTCTTGGGTCCCCGTACTATTCGGTCTGTCCGTACATAAATATCTTCCTACCGTAAGAACGTGGCAAGAACTAATATTAGGCCCACAGAATTCCATTTTGTGACAATTTTGTGGTTCTCTAAAGAGATTTCGTCGGCTTACGCGATACTGCACTCTATCACGAGGGCCGTAGAGTACGTTATCGAGAAATTAATGGAATGTGTTGGAGTAAGTAGGTATAGTGATGAGGAATGTCGGTGTTTGTAGTCCAAGTCAGGAGCGGAGCGAAATTATTTATTTATTTATTTCTTTATTTATTTTCTACTAGATGACGCCCGCAACTCCGTTGCGCCAAGAATCGTTTATCGCGTGGGAACCGTACATTTTTCCGGGATAAAAAGTATCCTTTGTCCTTTCCCGGGACTCAAAGTATCTCCATACCAAATTTCAGCAAAATCGGTTCAGCGGTTTGGGTGTATGAGGTAAGAGGTAACAGACAAACAGACAGACAGACACACTTTCGCATTTATAAGATTAGTATGGAAGTATGGATTTCATCTGTTTTTTTTCAATTACTGTACAGAACTTGTTTTACAATATTTTAAATTGAAATATCATCTTTTAGAACAATAACTTACATTGGACCGCTAATCACTTAATCGGTACTTACGCTAAAACGAAAATTATATAACTACCAACTGCAATTATGCCTTGGTAGACATTTCCTTGACTAAGTTGCCTGCTTCCCACTTCCTGACAAAGTGCTGGATAGGCTATTCACAACTTTCTTGACAGATTCTCCATACTCTATCTGTCAAGTTAAGTGGTGGATAGCCTATTCAGCACTTATCAGGAAGTGGTGAAACAGGCTCTTAACATGGTATTTCGATGATTCAACTTTTTCTTAGAGTCAATTCAGACTGCAACGCGACGAGGCGAGGCGAGGCGCCGTGGCATAAATTTGTATGGATCTGACAAGACCTCTCATACAAAGTTATGCCGCGCCGCGCCTCGCCTCGCCTCGTCGCGTTGCGGTCTTAATTGACCCTTAGATATAAGGACGTTATGTGACCAAAACTTTAAGTTTGAATTAAACCTGTTTTATAAGAAGTATAAAATATAATCAACTTACCGGAAAAATCTTTGGGCTCACTTCACTTTCTTTTTCACAATTCACTCCGCAATTCTTATCTGAAAATAAAGTAAGTAAAGTTTTTTTTTTTTATCTTGAAAACATAATATTTTAACTAACGTTAAAAGTTAACTGTTAAAAAAAATAACCACATACCCTCCAAAGTTGAATCAGACCATACATATTAAAATACATTAAAAAATATGCGGCTCGATAGCCCCGAGGCCTTAGAAATGCAATTAAAAGGAAAGAAAATACTTGTGTTATAATTATCATGAAATATGAAACCGCCATGAAGCAACTTAATTACACCTCTACGAGCCTTTCAATATTTTTGATACAGATAAATATCAATTTTAAAATAAACAAGCGGCCGGCCCAGCCGGGCCATTGAGATCCTAATCCCACTGAAATTAAAGTCAATATTTGTTTTGGCGTTTTTGAATTCGGTTTTAATAACGATGGATTATGAAGGGTTGATGGTGAAGGTGAAGTGAAAAATAGGACACCAAAAGTAATTAAATTGATTTACGTCGTGTACTTTTTTCGTGTTGTTTTGTATGGATATTGTGGCTTAGAAGCCTATGTGGCATAATATGAGATATCTTAATAAAAATCTTATCTTATATCGTTAAACGAGCAATTCTTGTATATATATATAGTCACTTTGCACTAAACGTCAATGTCAATGTCATTGTCCATAGATAATGCAACACAGATTATGAATAAAAAAGGCACAAAACTGTCAGCTTAACGAAACCAGCCACTGCCCACTGGTGCGGGAACGATTATATTATTATGTGACAGATGACAGATTTACAAAATCGCGACCTCTCATCCCTTGAATCGCACCGTTCACACACAAGCAATAAGATTTATCTAATAGCCGATAGTAGAGTCGGTCGCTCGCGAAATGATGGTGCTAATACCATAAGTTACTTTTTACAACCCCGATATGGGGGTCTGCTATAAACATTCTGTCATAAAATATTATTACCTTTATCTGTTTACTGTTTAGTCACTATAGTGCAACTAGATTCTTATGTCATAGGCATCATCGTGGGAGAGCCATGCTTCGGCACGAATGGGCCGGCTCGACCGGAGAAATACCACGTTCTCACAGAAAACCGGCGTGAAACAGCGATTGCGCTGTGTTTCGCCGAGTGAGTGAGTTTACCGGAGGCCCAATCCCCTGTCCCTTCCCTACCCTCCCCTATTCTCTTCCCTTTCCATCCCTATTCTCCCCTATTACCCTATTCCCTCTTAAAAGGTCGGCAACGCACCTGCAGCTCTCCTGATGCTGCGAGTGTCTATGGGCGACGGAAGTTGCTTTCCATCAGGTGACCCGTTTGCTCGTTTGCCCCCTATAAAAAAACATCTTATGGGAGTGACAGTGAGTGTTGGATTACTTTAATTATTACTCTTGTTAAACCCAAAAAATACGTAACCCAAAAACGTACGAAAAAAAACCGATCGTGCTGTAATGGATCCACCACTCCAAAGAAAAACTTAAAGCTGGGACCATAATTATTGCCTGCTTGTAAGCAGCTGTTTTGCACTCACGCCTCATATCCTTCATCTGTTACGGACTTTCAAACCATTTTCGAAAACTTTTTAACCGACTTCCAAAAAACGAGGAGGTTATATATTCGGCTGTTGATATATTTTTTTATTTTTTTTATTTTTGTATGTTCAACCACTACTCCGCCGTTTGTGAACCGATTTTCAAAATTTTTGTTCTGTTATATTAGGTTTCACTCCAATTTGGTCCCATTTTCATAAAAGTGGTGATCTGATGATGAGATCCATGAGTAATCGAGGGAACTCCTCAAAATTTATATGGAAACATATGGTGATTTTGATTTTATGAGAAGCATCCTAAGCATATGCTACCAAAACGCAAGATTTTGCACCAAGGTATACTATGGTTCCGAAGATACTAAGAGAACTCCGGATTCCTTATAGATACAAGTTTGGGGGTTTAGGCGTTGTTTTAAGAACTGAAAGCATATGCTACTATGCAAATTATATTCATCATCATCATCATCATCACTACCATGTCAGGGTCACCAATGTCACAACTCACATGGTTGTATATGGATATGTATATCGTTGTATGCAAGCTTGCTTTCTCATTATAAGTACTTATAAAAGAGAAAACATCTTATTTTATCATCAAAATGATGAAGATTGAGTACAGAAATAGTTGAGGTTTAGCCGAATTCGCAAAAATACACTATTAGATAGGAAAAAATATTTAATACTTTTTAGTTCATATTATAAGGATGTTATTATTGTTTTTACCTTGGAAGTCGGTTTTAATTTTTTGTTAAAAATAATAATCAATTTCCAATTACTTTCATTAAACCATAAAGTTAGCATACCTAGCGGAATAGAGAAACAAAGGCCTGAGCAAGAGAGATGTCACTATCAGTAACACCGCGTGGTAAAAAGAGACGTGTGATGCATGACAGCAGCACTCTTTTTTTGACGTTCAGTCGGCACGTGCCGCACGTTGACAATTTAATCTCATAGAAATCATGTTCAATCATGCTTGTGTAAGTGTATACGTACACATATTGTTACACACAGATGAAACCAATTTCGGTTACATTAATTGACAGCTCGAGATTGTGTCTCTATTCCGCCAGGTATAATAACCTAATGCATTAAACTGAATATAATATTATCTAAAGAAATTACCATAAAACTATATATAATTTTTAAGTAATTAGAATGTTTAATAAATAAGCTATTAGTGGCGCAAATACACATAGTTAATTATATTTGAAACAAAATACTAAATCGGTGGTCAAAGTTGAAATAGCTAGTTTTGAATAATTTTAGAGCAAGACGCCCATTTTGGGCGCTTTACAGACGGGCTATTATTATCTTGAATCTTCCCACTTTGCACTTTTGCGACAGAATAGGCAAAGTGTATATGTATATCGTTGTATGCAAGCTTGCTTTCTCATTATAAGTACTTATAAAAGAGAAGACATCTTATTTTATCATAGGACGGATAAGTGGCCATAAAATATAAATATGTAATTTAAACGATGTCTTTACACGCATAAAATCCAATTTAAAACGTCATTAAGCATCTTTAATTCCAAGGCAACATAGTATAAATGACACACAGTAGTGTAATTCCGACGTGTTTTTGAAATCAAATCAATCATTACACCGTTTACCGTGCGCACAACGTGTGTGCGTTTTGCTACTTGAAGATTTATGAAATAACGTTGCACCCGATTATAATTCAATAATTATATTTGTTATATTGTAGTGTTGTACTGTTACCATTATTGTACAAATAATATTCTTTCTATTTGAAATTGCTATCTTACAATGTCCTTGTTCGTCGTCAAAGTAGAAACCATAATAGCCGCTTACTGATCGAGCGAGCAGCCTCGCGAGGCTGTCTCGTGAGGCAAACCCTCGGTCGGTCAAGACGTGCCTCGCCCAATTCCTACGTACGCGCTGCCTCGCCCGAGCGTGCCGCGGCCCGAGCCTCGCGAGGCTGCTCGCTTGGTCAGTACACGGCTATTGAGCGAGCAGCCTCGCGAGACGAGATGTTAACGCGTCGACGAGATATCAATTTGCTACTTTAAGATAATAATAATACATATTCTGATATAGCGCGATAGATTACTCTGCGTTCGGTAGACTCAAGCAGGCCAGTATGGAGTCTACTGTGTAATATTACGCTGTGTCACCGGGGTACCTGTCACTTCTCAAATCTTAATTAGGGCCCCGACGTTTCACTTATAAATTCATAAGGCGGCCCCATTTTTTTCCCCAACTTTTCATAATTTCCAAATTATCGCGGAGATTTTCATCTCGAAATCGAGTTATTGGGATGTTTTAAGATTGCGAGCGTTTTATTTTATGCGGCCTCTTCACTTTGGTCTAAGATGGACAAGGGATACGAACATGCAGAGGCATGAGAGGAGGATAATATAATCCATACCTAATTACCTACTTACATCAAAAGAAAATCACGTGTCGTGTCTGTGTAAACTGATTTATATGTTCGGTATTCATTTACCTAATAGGTAGGTACAACAGTTTCCGTATGTATATACCTTGCGTGGTATTCATACTTATTTGATTTTGACAACCCTATTTTCGGAATATCTGACAAGTGGAATTGGTGTGGAATAAAGTCGACCTTCGCGCGGCGCCAGAGAGCTCAATGTCGGCTGCTCGCGTGCGGTCCGTTTGTTATTATTACTTATGTAGGCACATAAAACGGCGGCATTTGTGAACATCAAAGCAGTGAGACTTCTGTACTTATACTATTATCTATTCTGTGAAATAAGTCATAAGATAATCTAAAAAAATTATCATGATCTTCTACTGTATGACACTCTTACACAATGTTTCTGACGCTCTATGCCTGTTTCTATTTTTCAGTAAAGTTCGCACCCAAAATCTTTTTCTCCTCTCCTTCAGTGACGCCAATAGTTTCTTCTTCAATAAATCACAGACAGTCAAAATTGCTCCGCGTAATGGCGCATTTTCACTGGTCGATGAACCGGTCGATGATCACCGCATGCGGGGTGCGGGAGATCATGACCAATAGACATGCGCCATTCGTTGTCATAGACTCCCCGTATGCTGTATACCGTACGAGTTAACGACTAATGAAAATGCGCCCTTACATCAATTGTTGTTCCATGGCAAGAACGTCTGTAACTGGCGACGAACACAGAGGTTCTCCCCAGCCCTGCGGGCCCTATCGACTAATGAAAACGGTTCCCCGAATGCGGGCCCTGTAGCATGCGTTTCAGAAATCTCCCGCACCCCGCATGCGGGCCCTATCGACCAATGAAAATGAGCCATCATATTCGTCTATCGCCCATCATCGATGTCGTTTGCGGTTGCTATAGACATCTTTACAATCGTGAGAAAAGGGTGCAGAACCCTTTTTTAGGGTCAACTCAGACCGAAACGGTATGGATTTGGCAGATTTGCAATACGTCTGAATCTGTCAATTCAGTACAAATTTTGAAATGCATCTACGCGTCGCTTTGCGGTCTGAATTGACCCTTAGGGTCACAGACGACGAAAAACTTCCGTCATTTATGTTAGGGTTCGTTTTTATATCACAATGTGATGAGACGATGCGATGCCATCCAAAATTGGAATAAACCCGTGTTCGGAACACGGGCGGGACTGCTGTGGGCTCAAGTCTATAAATTAAATTCGAATAGTTTTGTGTAGTTAATAAGTTTTAAATTAATCTTTGTGTCATCAAATGCGTCGCGGCGCCTCGTCAAATTGCAATATGAACTGACCTTTATACGGCCGTAGTTGTGAACAAATGCTAATCTGGAATGACTAACCAAATAAATAACATTGTCTGAATGTAAACTACCTGCGTGCCAAACTTCATTCAAACCGTTCGGGAGATAATACTAACAAACATACATCCATCCTCGTGGTATTTCGCGTTTGTATTAATCGGATTTGTGTACAATGTGTTAGTTTAATAAATGATTGTATTAACATTCGTACAAGATAGCTTTTGTAGCCACGTAAATATACAGGATGTAGTAAAACAAAGTTATAAATGATAATAATTTAAGGTGCCGTTTGGCAGCGGACGACATGGAGCAACCGCAGACGACGTGTCGCAGCGACACTACTGGTTTGTATGTATTTCTATGAAATACTCTCCGCAGCTAGCGACACGAAGCTAGCGACACTTATTCATAGAAATACATAGAGACCAGTTACAGCATAGTATTTATCGATACTTGATACCGACTACGTAAATATTTAGTATGGCGATTTGAGTTCCGCAAGTGACCGCTAGAGGCGCTGTAAAATTTTCCATACTAAATATTTACGTAGTCGGTATCGAGTATCGATAAATACTGTAGCTCTACCATGAGTTTAAGCAAGCAATTAGTTGCAGCAGACGTGCTGCAACTTCATGTAGCCGGCTTCCAACTTGTACCTTAAGGGTTGATTCAGATTTCAGACCGCAACGCGTCGCTTTCAAATCGCTCGCTAATCGCCAGTGTGATAAGGCACTAAGGTGTGTATGGGTCCCCTCTATAGAATTTAGTCTGAAAGCACCAGCACTGATAGAGTAACTTTTTAGCTTCTGTATGGGCAAATTCATGACACTGGGGCGCTTGCCCATACAAATCGCAAAAAAACTGAACTCTATGACAATTGACAATCTCAATACACACCCTAAGTATTATCACTTTGTTTTGTTACAGCCTGTAGAGTGCGCTGATTCTATGATATTCAACTTTATACAGCTTCGATGCAGCGACGAAGCAGCACATTGAGCCAATCATGGGCATAATTTATGGCAACTTGTGAAGTTTCAAGGTCGGCCCCATTTCACATAATATGGAGACTTCTTCTTTTCTTTGGCCACTTATGAGGTTTTTTTATTATATAAAGTAGGCCCCCTAGCTTTGTTTTTTATTTTCATATTTTTCCCTCTATTTTATTTCTTTTTTCTTTCCTTTTATGTCTATTTTGTTATAGTTTTTTCCCTTAATGAAGTTTCAAAGTAAGCCTTCCGGGCATGGACGACGAAGATTCAAGGCCGGCCCATCCCGCGCATGGACATTCCGACCCCTTATCGTGTCACCAGCGGAGTGCTAAGCCCAATAAGCCCGTCGCATAAAAATTACAATGATAAATGATCACTCGGCGCGGACGGGTCCGCTTAATAAATGATGGAAAAACTTTCCCGCCGCCGACGACGATTTCACAAAATATATTTCATGAGGCTGTCACCCGCAACTCCGTCGCGCCAAAATCCGTTTATCGTGCGAGAACCGTGCATTTTTTCGGACTAAAAATAAACATATATAACGCTCGTAATTTTACGCCTCTATATGTCCCACCCTACAACACCTACTACCGTAGGAATTCGTTTGTGTTAAGGTCGAGTGCACGATTTAACAAATTATTGAATACAAATCTGCTTGAAGACATAATATCCTCCCTTACACCAAATAAAATCAGAAAACTTTTGACTGATGCCTATTTTAATTCTATTCAGTAAACGCCTTTCTAAAAAAAAAAAAAAATTATATTCCTTTTCTTGTGCTTTAATAAGGTTTAGTTTAGCTTTGTTGCTTATTGTTAGTTAATTTTTTTTTTAATTTATTATGTTGCATAATAATTTAGATCATTGTGTTTGTCATGATTTGATGTTGAGTATGTTAAATTTAAGTTTTAACCTATTATACACTAGTGGAAACTTTTAATTGGCATATCGCTGTGTAATATGTATCTTATTGGAGTTGTAAATAGCTGTAAGTTTTCCCAAAATAAAAAATAAAAAAAAATAAAAAAATATTATGTCCTTTCTCGCGACTAATAATATCGTCATAACAAAATCGCTTCAGAAGTTTGGGGGCGAAGAGAAAACAGACAGACGGACGGACAGATAGACAGACACACTTTCGCATTTATAATATTAGTATGGAAGTATAGATTGAGCTCCTCTCGTCAGTAGGTAGTTAGGTACCCCAATAGGATGTATTACTGCTATGTTGCTGCTATTAACGCCTCCGTGGTCTAGTGGTTAGAGCGTCGCTCTCGACTCCGGAGGTCGTGGGTTCGAATCCCGCGTTGACAAAAATGTTATTTCCAAGTTTGGTTAGGACAATGCAGGCTGATTACCTGATTGTCTGACAAGTAAGATGATCCATGCGTCGGATGGGCATGTAAAAAGTCGGTCCTGCGCCTGATCTCTCGCCAGTCGTGTCGGTCTTCCGTCCCACTGGGTTATGAGAGTAAAAGGAATAGAGAGTGCTCTTGTGTACTGCGCACACACTTGGGCACTATAAAATTACTCCTGCGTACCTGGCCTGGTTTCAATGAAACCGGCCACCGTCACCGAAACCGGTGTGGGGAGTATTATTATTATCACTGCTATGTTAGCTGGGCAGCACCAGCACAGCAGGTAAACAAAAAGTTTCGTTTGACATTTGACAACGTATTCGTGCTGGTAGCGCCCTCTGTAGCGGCTCATTGCAAAAATCCGCCTCCATACAATTTGTATGGAAGCGGATGCGCGTATCGCACGCTGTGTCGGGGCGCAGCGGATTTCCGCTTCCATACAAATTGTATGGAGGCGGATTTTTGCGATGAGCCCCGGCACGGCCCGTCTCAGTGTGCTCACTCCTTAAGGGTGTTTGTGCACTACACGAAATTTTACCGTCCGGCGTTCATTAAACGTTTGCTTTCACGTTTGCCATATCAAAACGTAAGAAATCGGGACGCCGCGCCGCGCCGGATGGTAAAGTTCCATGTAGTGCATAAACGCCCTAATACATTTCAACAGTTTCCGTACCGACTTAGGATTGATACTTGATTCAGACCGCAACGTGACGCGAAGATACATTTCTAAATTTATATGGATTTGTCAGATTCTCAAGACGTCTCGCGCGATTGAAATCTGTCAAATCCATACAAATTTATGCAGCGCCGCGCCTCGCCTCGTCGCGTTGCGGTCAATTGACCCTTAAACAACGTCCTCATGACAACGTTTGAAATGATAACATAGGACTGTATTCCACATACGGCCAAACAACGTCTGTCGGCTCAGCGGTACTCTACATACATTGAACGCAACACCTCGCTGGGGGAGTAGTTTATTTACTATCTGCATCAGATTGGCTCGGCGCCAACGCGACAGGCCCACGTAGGCTTTTCGGCTTACTGATAATGTGATTTGTATTGTTTCGCCCGGCAAATAATAGAATTGATTTAGTTTTTGTAAGGCAAAAACTCGTGTATAAAGCTTAGTAAAGTGGTATTCGTAATCCTGTTGTAATTTGGAGTCTGATCGGCCAGGGATGGATTTTTATACTAATTTATTTATCAGTAGAAGCACCATCGAGGAAATTTATTCCTAGGCAGTTGTCGGACCTACGTCATGTGGTCGGCTTATGTCAATTCAATGTTAGCTGTGATCGGTCGGATGGGTTTGACTTAACGCGACCAAATTACTTAGGTCCGCCATCTGCCTACAAAGTTGAAGAGTATGTATAATGTACATGAGATAATTTAAAATATTATGTTATTAGTAGGTTTAGGGTCTCAGACAAGCAACTTGGCAAGAGATCTATCTGTGTACGACCGTTAGTCTTTACTCTATGATATAGATTCTATATTATTATTATGTATATGACACAGCCACGCCTATTCGTCTAATTCCCTCACTTTCTTGTACAACACGAACGTCTCTGGAGGTTATTGATTGTATATTGTTTTGATTTAATACGACGCAACTCTCACCGGGCTCGCCCGTTAAAAAAAACACTCACCAACCCAAAGGGCCAGGCCGCAACACTGCGTTGCGGCGTCGCATCGTAAAAATCTATGACGACGTAGAACCACAGATTGATACCGCATGTGTATGTACCTCGCGTGCCATTTCGCGTTCCCAAACGACGAGCAACGCTCGTCTTTCAAAAATCTGTTCTTTAGTCTGCTGTCGGAATCGGACGTCAATCGGAATTTTAAAAATGCCTAAATGCCTAAAAGTGCCGTATTGAGCTGTAGAAATTCAAATAGAAACGTTGACCTAGGTAATGGACACGTTTCTTATCGTCGGTACGTCACAGTAGATAGCAAAAAAAGTGACACGCTCGTTTTCATACAAATGAAGCGACATGCGGTATCTACCTTGATGTAGGTCTGTGCGTAGAAGGAAATTAAAATTTTCGATGTAATTCCGATGCATTTCCGCAAAAAATAATGCGTCGCATTTATGTGCGATGCGATATTTTTGCGATACGACGCCGTAAAACAGTGTTGTGGGCTGACCTTTTAGGTTAGGTGAGTGTTTTTTTTATAATTTGCCCTTATTACTTACACAGCTATACATGACGTCTAACGCAATTGCGATTTCAATTGAAATCTGTCAATTGAAATTGACAGATTTCAATTGAAATCTGTCAATTCAATACAAATTTAGAAACGCATCTACGCGTCGCGTTGTGGTGAGAATTGATCCTAATCGTACAATGTCGAGTCCGATGAAAGGGGTATGAAGATTTTTATATGGAGCCTAGCCGACCTACTGTCCGCCATTGTGTTTTTCCGCGTTCACGAATATTAAAAAAAAAAATGGATAGCTAACATCAATACAAACAAAAAATCTTGGACAAAACCACGTAAAGTGTCACATTTCGAAGAAATGAGCTGCCAAAGTTTTACCAATTTAAGATATTGCAACTTTCAAAATCTTCATACCCCTTTTTGGGCTGCGATATCGCATCGCATTTCTGTACGACGTTGTTTCTACGATGCGACGCCGCAACGCAGTGTTGTGGTCTGGCCCAAAAACATTATTTTCGTTTCTCCGAAAACAGTAGCTGTTGTTTTGAGGTAATATCAAAATATTTTGTTTACCGGATGTGTTTACCAATTTCATGCCGGCGACCAATATTGTTTTAGGAAGTTGCCCTTTAAATGGAATCGCGAGATGCCTACCTTTACCGCCGAAACTAGGTGGGCAGTTTTCAAGTAATTTTCTTGGTTTCTTGTGTTTTTGTTGTATCTCCGAATTTGTTCCGTCGGTTTTCCAGCACACTAATGTTAGTCTGGTGGATTTTTTTACTTTCCAAAAAGACCCTCTTCAGATTTATTCTATCTTTCTTTCTATATTCTTACATCGTTTACTTTAGATTGAGAAACTGAACTTGTTGCCATACTCTTACATCTTTTACCGTAGATGGTAGAACTTAACTTTTTCTTTAAAATTAATCCCATGTCTGCAAACCGCAAGTATTAAATTAACCAGCCCGAGGCATCCTGCGGCTGTCGTCACGATCCAAACTCCGCGGGGTGTCAAACTTTTTCAACGTTGACTAATTAGTTATTAAATTCCAATCAAAAGTTGACTTGTATCAATAAAATATCAGATCAAATTGAGGGCGATAGGTATTAATGTTGTCTTGAAGATGATCTTATTGAAATATTTAAGCAGCATCACATAAGTCTTGTGGTGGAAGTTTGAAGTGAAAATTTCTTTATTTTTCACATCTAGCACTCCCAAAGTGCAACCCGGTTTTTTTTTTGCGTTTCAAGCATAGAACGAAAGTAAACGCTGGCACATAATATAAAGACTATAGCTTCACGTTAAGCTAAGATGGATAACCAGGATTGCCAGCGCACAATTGACAACAAACACGGGCAATTAAAGGAAAACATATCTCGTAGTTGGTTCGTATATTTGTTGCCTATTGTGTTTGTTGATATTTTGCCAATGTGAAATTAATTAATTAATTATTAATTATGATTACCTGTGGTAACGACAAGGACTATAATGATGATGACGATTGTTAATTTGATTGACAACCATGATATCGACACCGATACCTACTCCTACACCTACGTGATACATCTATACCTCGATACACCTACATTTTACTGTGACGATAGATTTAATGATGACGAAAATGAAATTCGTTCCGAATTAATATGAAGAACGCGATAGTTCTTACTTCTTAGCAATGATCATTATAAGTGTCAATTCAGACCGCAACGCGACGCGTAGATACATTTTTGTATGGATTTGACAGATTTGCAAGACGTCTCACACATTTGAAATCTGTCAAAGCCATACAATTTTAGACGACGCATCGCGTTGCTGTCTGAATTTACCCTTAGCTCGCTGACTTCCCAACGATTCCCAATCTACTGTGTATGCCGCTTACGTACTGTGGTATTGTCTAAGGTTTTGGAAGTAGGTTAGCATGTTGGCTGGTTCCGGCCTGTTAGATGCTCGCGTGCCGATGCCAAGATTGCCCCGACTTAGATTAACGAGGCCCGGGCTAATGGGTGAAAAATATCCCCAGCCCCGGCCCCCGCCGGATAGGTCAGGATTGATTGGAGATGTTATCGAAGGTTTAAAAATTCGTGCCGTTGCCGTGTTGGTTTTGTACGCTGTGGTCAAGAGCCAAAATATGGTCCGTGAATGATTTTTAAGCTTTGGGTCACAACAATAGCCCTAAGATAGTCGACCTTGTGAAGAAGATGCAAGTTGCAGCCATAGAAATCACATCAGAATGCCAAGTTATATTTTTATTATTAAAGTTGAACATTGATTAAATTAATTATTAGTTTGATTATTATGTCGAAGTGGCCTTCAAGCAGGAAAATGTTGGGAACCCCTGTTTAGTACTGATACTGGTTTAGTATAAGGGTTAATTCACTGTGAGCGTCCGTGGCCTAATGGGCAGACCTTCGGTTCGCACTCCTAGAGGGTGCAGGTTCGAACCCGGGTGGAGGCGTGTACCTATGAGACATTTTCTGATCTCAAGTACATAATACGGACGCTCGTACGGTGAAGGAAAACATCGTGAGGAAACCCGCACATAGTTGGTCCCAGACGTATTGACTAGTTCTTTCCTCTGGACTAGGCCGACTATGATGCGAGAATGCCGTATGCGCTTGGGCAACCATACGGACATTTAAAAAATCTTGTCCCAGGCACTGCAGTATTTGAGGAGTGGTTACTTCGCTCTGAAAAATACTATATAAATCATCCACAACGGATGTAAAGGCCTAGTTTAATTCACTGTGGAAACTGGGCGATGCGATGCGAGTTTTATATACCGAGAAGATACAAATTGAATTGACAGACTTGTGTGTTGGTTGCCTGTTCCAATTTCGAATGGCTCATTTAAAAACACATCACGTCGCACGTTGCAGTATGAAGCGGCCCTTATAGCAGCTGCAGATAAGCCCCCAGGCGGCAAAACAGCCCGCTGTCAAATAATCCCCAAGCAAAAGTAAATAAAAGCGAAGGCAAGCTTGTAAAATGCCCGCGCAAAAATAATTCAATTTTACAAGGTTTTTCGCCGTAAATGACAAGAAAAGGCCTAATAAAATTAAATTGTTGTTTCCCTTTGCACGTATCGCGCCATCTTGGAAACAAAAGATTTTTAAAATGGCGGTTTATTTCGTTGTTACGTTTTGTAGCGTTTAGAGCTTTTTTTATTGTGGCTACCAAAGCTTTTTACGTTAAACTCGACAAAAGCTAAATAATTTTTGTGTGTATTAATTGAATTTAATTAATTACTAGCTGTCCCGGCAAACGTAGCTTTTGCCATATAAAGTATTTCGCACATGATAGAGAAATATAATATAATACATACACATCGCCGAGTGAGTGGAGGTCCAATCCCCTACCCTATTCCCTTTCCTACCCTCCCCTATTCCCTTCCCTTCCCTACCCTCCCCTATTCCCTCTTAAAAGGCCGGCAACGCACATGCAGCTCTTCTGATGCTGCGAGTGTCCATGGGCGACGGAAGTTGCTTTCCATCAGGTGACCCGTTTGCTCGTTTGCCCCCTTATTTCATAAAAAAAAAAAAAAAACATGACACACCGGATAATTTCACCCATATTATTTTGTTGAAGTGACTAAATAAGTATGTCACCATGGCAACGTCCACCGCTATCCCGTCGCACAAACAATGGTCGCCGTCAGTCTCTAGTTGTAATAATTTACTATTATTTATTCAACAAATGCACTTATCAATATAATAAGTACCCAGTAGCCGATTCTCAGGCCCACAAATTTGGTTTACCTCAGTAAAGCCGTTTCGGAGGAGTACGCGGCCAAACATTGTGACACGAGAATTTTATATATAAGAAGATTATCATTGTATTGATAAAGTACTTGCCACCCGCGGTGCTGGGCGTAACCAATTTTCAATTGCTCATAAATCAAATACGCATCGCCTCATGACACTGCCGGCGATGTTAACGGACCCTAAAGTAGCTATAATATGCTAAAAAGTCGTCAAGCTTATACGCCTATTTTCTGTAAGACCTTCGTTCTTCCTCGCCATATTGGTCATTAAAATAATAATTAATGAACGGAAATGGATATAAACTGATACCATTAAAACCAAAGCCGAAAGATATCCAACAGAGATTTCATTATTGAAATACTGGGCTCAAAAGCTATATCTGTTACCGGTCATTTAGTTAAGAGCATTTCGTCGGCACGTACAGGCCTGCCATTGGTGTTGAAACGAATAGGCTTGCTGGTGACATACTGGACTTTATTTACTATATAAGAAGGCGCACATTCAATTAACTTGCCCGCGGTGTTGGACTGTCTATTCCAATTTGGAATTGCTAATTTTAAAATTCATCGCATCGCCTCGTCACGTTGCAGTGTGAATTGACCCAACGACGACGTTTCGATACCATACAGATTACAGTCATAGCTCTACCATGAGTTTAAATATCGCGATACTCGATACCGACTACGTAAATTTTTAGTATGGCAAATTTTACAGCGCCTCTAGCGGTCACTTGCGGAACTAAATTCGCCATACTAAATATTTACGTAGTCGGTATCGAGTACTATACCTTTTACTATACCTTTAAACTCATGGTAGAGCTACAGTTTACTTCCTCAAGGTGAGGATTGAAAAAAAACTTAATCATACAATAATTGAGTATTCATCCCTCATTTTAACCCTACAGTGCACACACCCCATCGAAAGGACACATATTTTTGACCTTCAACTTTTGATCGTGATGTTTTCTATCAGCGCCGATGACGTCACAAATTGATATAGTTTACGCGGGTAACAGTTAATTAGCTTTATTGGTTCTGAAGACGTTTTGGTGTTTAACCTCTGACCTTTGAGGTCGCGGCGGCTTACAAATTGAGACACGAAATAGTTGACTACTTCAGATTATATCTAACCGGATATCAGAGTGTTAAAGACACCATATAATTTTATAGATTACGTTATCGCATAGTAATATAGATTGCAGAGTAAAGGTCAGTTGACAGTGCAATGTGACGCGACGATGCGACGCAATGTTTAAACGAACGATTCAAAACTAAACTTTATCTAGCGACAGTACATGAAGATATACGTGGGAGAGCCATGCTTCGGCACGAATGGGCCGGCTCGACCGGAGAAATACCACGTTCTCACAGAAAACCGGCGTGAAACAGCGCTTACGCTGTGTTTCGCCGAGTGAGTGAGTTTACCGGAGGCCCAATCCCCTACCCTATTCCCTTCCCTACCCTCCCCTATTCCCTTCTTATCCCTACCTATTACCCTTATTCCCTCTTAAAAGGCCGGCAACGCACCTGCAGCTCTTCTGATGCTGCGAGTGTCCATAGGCGACGGAAGTTGCTTTCTATCAGGTGACCCGTTTGCTCGTTTGCCCCCTTATTTCATAAAAAAAAAGATAATATTTTAAAAGGTGTAACAAAAATTATGTGATAATACTTAAGGGTGTGTTCCCTGTATATTAAAGTTCACTGAGAAAGTTGCTGCGATGAAATGGCATTTTTCGAACAAAGTTCTTTATCGCGCGTTCGGCGTAAAGGCTAGATAGGCTAGACTGAACGATATTTGACCTCGACACTTTTTTATTAGTACCTGCATGGTAGGGGCAAAGGGCGTTGATAGTATTCCTGTGCGTCAACTAATCATGGCGTTTTTTGAGAATAAACAGCGACGCGTTGTTAGTGTTCCTGGGCGTCTATCGATGGCGTTTTTTTAAATATTTTTTTTGAGTGTAAGTATAATAATATTATGTATACAGGTTTTTTGAACATAAGAAATAACTTCGTTCCATTCGGGTATCCCTTGATACCTCTCAAGTTTTTTTGTAATTTGCATGGGTAAGCGCCATGTATTTTCCTGTACAAAATTAAAAAGGTTACTCTTTCAGGGTTGCTATTTTCACAGTGAACTCTATGTAGGGACCCATACCCACCATACAGTAATATAGCTTTGTTTAGACCCAGATTTTTTTTTATGAAATAAGGGGGCCAACGAGCAAACGGGTCACCTGATGGAAAGCAATTTCCGTCGCCCATGGACACTCGCAGCATCAGAAGAGCTGCAGGTGCGTTGCCGGCCTTTTAGGAGGGAATACTGTAATAGGGGAAAGTAGAAAAGGGAATAGGGGAGGGGATTGGGCCTCCGGTAAACTCACTCACTCGGCGAAACACAGCGCAAGCGCTGTTTCACGACGGTTTTCTGTGAGAACGTGGTATTTCTCCAGTAGAGCCGGCCCATTTGTGCCGAAGCATGGCTCTTCCACTTATTATAATAAATTGACAGACTTGTCGCCCGCGGTATCGAGCTGCCTGTTCGAAAGAATGGCTCATTTAATGCATCACAGCGTCTCGTCACGTTGCAATGTGAACTGACCCTTAGGAGTTTTTTAATAATTGATCACGTGTCATTTCAGGTACAAAATTAGAACCCATTTACATAAATTTAAGGTGTTTTTGGTGCCACAGAAACATCAAACAAATAGGAAAGCTATCATTTTCGACTGCGCCTTGGTAATGACCATCAAACTATTGCTTGACTTGTAAATCTTTTTATGATTTGTCAAACGCAACCTCGAAAAAGTACCCTATAATTATTGTCGATAAGGTTCAATTTCATTTTCCCTAAAAGCTGCGACGCCACTCGGTGAAACCATCAAAAGTACACCCTATTTTTGGGAGGCTAAGGTCGATTTTTATTTTCGGCGAATGTGCGTGATGCCATAGAGTAATTACAGGTTAGAGGGCTCGGTTATTTTTATAATAAATGAAGCGTAAGTAGATTAATGTTGTCGATAGTATATTTTTATGTCTTTGACTCCTGTATAGTGTGTCTTAATAATGTATTATGGTGTAGAGGCGGTATATTATTGGAACGTAGTTCCTTATCGCACGTTGCGCCTTGGGCTGGACTGAAAAAGTTGTAATGACACTTTTTTATTAGTGCCTGCATGGTAGGGGCAGAGGGCGTTGATAGTATTCCTGTGCGTCAACGTTTTTGAGAATAAAGTACAGCGACGTAGATGGCGTTTTTTAATATTTTTTTTAGTGTTTAATTATATTATACAGATTTTTTGAACATAAGAAATAAATTCGTTCCGTTCGGGTGTCCCTTGACACCTCTCATGTTTTTTATTATTATTAGGGTAGTATTTAATCGAGTGACTGTAAATTACAGTTTTAAGTGTCAAAATGAATAAATTTGGGTTATAGAATTACTATTTGAGCGACTGACTGTGAACGACGAGAAATTAACAGAACAGCAACTTACAAATTATTTAGTCTTTAGAACTGAAAGCATATACTACTATGCAAATTTCATAAATCATCATCACCACCATTCCACCATACATCCATGAGTAGTCGAGGGAACTCCTCAAAATTTATATGGAAACATATAGTCTTAAATATTAAAAATATTTTGTCATAGAACTCAGCATTCTTAGCTGGTACCGTCTTCAAAATAATGAAGATTGTGTACATATAAATAGTTGAGGTTTAGGAGAGTTATGCATAAGGCACATTAAAGAGTAAGAATTATTTAACACTTTTTTGTTCATTATAAATTATTATTGTTTTTACCCTGGAAGTCGGTTTTAATTTTTTGTTAAAAATAATAATTTCACTCTTTTTAGTCATAATATTTAATAAGCTGGTTTTTGTACAGACTAATGTGTTATGGTTAGTGACTTTGGATCCGACAGCTCGCTCTTAATCAATCAATGATTAAATTAATATTCATACGCCTGTCTTTAAAGGCTCTAAAGTACTGTTCAGTGAATTTCTTTCTGTCATTACACTCATGGAAACTCATCAGCTCAACATAATATAATATTATGCTCAAATATAACTATAATCGTCCTTATAAATTTTAAGGAGAATACCTTATAGATTTTATGATTAAATTGCTAACTTGGTAACCTAAACACCAAGATCGAATCATTTACATTGAAATAACATTATAATTTTGTAAATCGTTCGACAAATTCGGGTTTCGTTCTTAAAGACGATTAAAAGTACTAATAATAAGGGTTATAATTACCTAGATAATTCATGGTGTGGCGACTGGTGGTAGTGATAATGATGATGATGAATGTAACTTGCATAGTAGCATATGCTTTCCGTTCTTAAACCAACTCCGAAACCCCCAAACTTGTATTTATAAGGAATCTGGAGTTCTCTTAGCACCTATGGAACCATCGGTATATCTTATTGCAAAATTTTGCTTTTTGGTAGCATATGCTAAGAGTACTTCTTAAAAAATTTAAATCACTAAATGTTTCCATATAAATTTTGAGGAGTTCCCTCGACTACTCATGGATGTATGGTGGAATGGTGGTGATGATGATTAATTAAATTTGCATAGTAGTATATGCTTTCAGTTCTTAAGACAACGCCGAAACCCCCAAACATGTATCTATAAGGAGTAAGGAGTTCTGTTCACCACCTTCGAACCATGGTATATCCTGGTGAAAAATCTTACTTTTTGGTAACATATGCCTGAAATACTTCATATGAAACCAAAAAAAATCATGTGTTTCCATTTGAATTTAGAGGAGTTCCCTCGATTACTCATGGATCCCATCATCAGGTACCACTTTTCTGAACATGGTACCAAATTGGAGTAATACCCTATACAACAAAACAAAAACTTTGAAAATCGGTTTACAGACGGCGAAGTAATCGTTGAACATAATAAAAAAAACATATCCACAGCCGAACGTATAACCTCCTCGTTTTTGGAAGTCGGTTAAAAAACAATTAATATTATTCGTTTCTAAATGCGACAGTTTAAAGTAATAACTTTTTGCTCTGGGTCAGTACACTGCGTAATGCGTTATACTTTGGAATTTACCTCTTATTATCATATTGTTATATGCATATCCCCTGAATTAACCTCTTATCATCATGTTAAAATATGCATATTGCTTATCCCCTGATGTGCCGCCAGTTTTCCATAAGTCTGTAGCATCAATTTAACTTTTTTCAGCACCGAAGTGGCGATGGCGCGGCACTCGGCAGCAACAGGCCGGCCGCGGTGACCTCCGTCTCGGCTCGATACCTCAAGTGCAAGGTCACGTGTGCATCGGCTATTTACGGGTTAAAGGAGTGAGCACACTGAGACGGGCCGTGCCGGGGCTCAGCGAGCCGGGGCTCATCGCAAAAATCCGCCTCCATACAATTTGTATGGAAGCGGATGCGCGTATCGCACACTGTGTCGGGGCGCAGCGGATTTCCGCTTCCATACAAATTGTATGGAGGCGGATTTAAGCGATGAGCCCCGGCACGCTGAGCCCCGGCACGCTGAGCTCCGGCACGGTCCGTCTCAGTGTGCTCACTCCTTAAATCGGCTTCCAGGATGAATTAATAACCCTTAAATACATTGTAGCATTTCATGGTCGTGCGATTCCTGTCTTACCTACTAGAATCAAGATGATGCCCGCACTTTTAAATAAAAACGTTTGTCGAAACGTTGAAACCGTGGAAACCGTACATTTTTCTGACAAAAAAAGTATCCTATGTCCTTTCCCGGGGCTCAAAGTATCTCCGTGCCGAATTTCAGCAAAATCAGTTCGGCGGTTTGGGCGTGAAGAGGTAACATAATATAGACACACAGACAGACAGACAGACGGACAGACAGAGACACACTTTATTTATAAATTATAATATTAGCATGGAAGTACGGAAGTACTTACAGAAGTATGGATTGTCACATTATTGGTATTATTTTTAAGCAGTGACGTAATTCGTGGATGGACTATAAAGTTAATATACCTACAGTCTGTCAAAAAAGTCATGAAATAAAAAAGTGGCAACATCGTAGTGTCATCCCTTTCAAATCAATCTAAGAAAAAAGGGATGACACTTCGATGTTGCCACTTTTTAATTTCATGACTTTTTTGACAGACTGTTCTTTATGGGATGGACCCTCTGTACGAAGACCAACAAGCCAACATGTCACTGTCATTGACATGTCAAAACCAATCGTTTCTATTCGATCGACTGATACATTTTGTGGGGCACGGACGGACGAACATATCACACAAAATAATATGTCGCTTTGATCTTGTCAAATTGGAGAAGTAGCTTTCGTCCGCGGCCCACCCTATAATGTATGAGGTCGTCCATAAGTTACTTGAGACGTTTTTGATGTTCTTTTAACGTAAAAAATTAAAAACATCTCATATAAGAAACATACAAGAGGTACTAATCGGCCAAGTGCGAGTGGGACTCGCGCACGAAGGGTTCCGTACCGGTATAGAGCGAAAGTAGACAAAAAATTGTGTTTATTGTATGAGAGCCCCCCTTAAATAGTTACTTTAATTTAATTTTATTATTAACTAGCTGTTGCCCGCGACTTCGTCCGCGTGGACTTTAGTTTATGGTTGTTCCCGTACATCGATTGAGTCGTTTACGCGCAAATCAGAAAAGTATATTGTGTGGGAACCGCACATTTTTCCGGGACAAAAACATTCCTTGTCCCAGATTCAAATTAGTATCTCCAATCTCCATGCAAATTTCATCAAAATAGATGAAATAGCTTAGGCGAGAATCATAAAAGTTTATTGTGCGGGAATCGTACATTTTCCGGGACAAAATTAGTATTCCTTGTCTTTATACTTTGAGTCTCGAGAAAGGTCCCGAGACTCAAAGTATCTCCATATCAAATTCCATCAAAATAGATTGAATAGTTTACGCGCAAATCATAAAAGTATATTGTGCAGTAACCGTACATTTTTCCAGGACTCAAAGTATCTTTATACCAAATTTCAGTAAAATGGGTCCAGCCATTTACGCGTAATGTCGTGACCGCCCGGCTTCGCCCGCGTAAATTAGATATTTCACAGACAAATTAGATCACAAAAATAGCCTATGATCCTTCACGTGGTCTACTTCTTATCTGTGCCAAATAACAGAAAAATTGCTCCAGTAGTTCGTGAGATAAGCCCTTTCAAATAATTTCCCACGTTTTTTTTCCACATTTTCCTCTATTTCTGCGCTCCTATTATATATATATATTAATCTTAGCGTAATAAAATATAGCCTATAGCCTTCCTCGATAAATGGGCTATCTAACACTGAAACAATTTTTCAAATCGGACCAGTAGTTCCTAAAATTAACGCGTTCAAATAAGCCCTTTCAAATAATTACCCCGATTTTTTCCACATTTTCTTCTATTTCTTCGCTCCCATTAGTCTTAGCGTGATAAAATATAGCCTATAGCCAACATTGAAAGAATTTTTCAAATCGGACCAGTAGTTCCTGAGATTAGCGCGTTCAAACAAACAAACAAACAAACACTTCCGCTTTATAATATTAGTATAGATTATTAAAGTAACAATATAATTAAGTTTTTTGTGAAAATTTCAAGTAGCTACTTGTTACCATTATTGATTACGAGCTAAAAAGGCCAAAAAATCACGTTTCTTGTATGGGAGCCCCCTTTAAAATATTAACTTTATTGTTTTTAGTATTAGTTGTTATCGCGGCAACAGATATACATAATCTATGAAAATTTTAGAAGTCTAACTATAGCCGTTCTTGAGTTACAGCATGGAGACAGACAGACAGACGGACAGACAACGTAGTCTTAATAATAGCGTCCCGTTTTTACCCTTTGGGTACGGAACCGGAAAACTACAAACATGCAGTTAACGACTTCATTTGATTATAATATTATATCTACATTCTTTATCCATACTTATCTCATTATTCTAATATTATATTAATACAGTATAATATTATACTGTATTTCAAAAAAATAGTCTGTATTCAAGAACTAACGGTACGGAACCCTTCATGGGAAACCGTCTGTCTGTCTGAAGGTGCAATCAATATCGAAAGTACTTGTACTCAAACATTCCAGCAAGCGATAGCGCGATGTAGGGGCACAACAGCGACATCTAGTCTAGTTATAAAACATCACTACATATTATAAAACAAAGTCGCTTTTTTTCTTTGTTCCCTTTATTAAAACTACGCAACGGAAATTAATGCGGTTTTCTTTAACAGATAGAGTGATTAAAGAGGAAGGTTTATAAGTTTATAATAACAATCAATTAAATAGTGGATAAATACTGTTATTTTTGAGGTTTGAAATCTGATGTCGTAAATAATTACATTTTTTCCGCTTACATTGCAAATGCAGGCTGAACCCTACGAGATTTATCAATACATTGTACTAAGTATTGTACACAATGAAAAGGTCAACAAAACTTCGCGATGGTTAGATGGTATAAGTACCTAATAATATGTCTATCTTTTATAGATATCCCACATTAACATTTTTTGTCATTTACTTTTTACTACAAAATATTATAATGGCTAATTTACGAAGCGATTTTATCCAATACGGCATTAATCCCTATTCAATTAAATACTTTAAATACATTGTTGATTTAATATAGGTACATCTATATGGCCCACAGATATCAGAAGGCCCTTTACAGCATTTGATTACAGTTAAATCAAATAAGACATTGCTGGAAGCTTGCATTAGTGAGAAAAATAGTACCTAAATTACGTACCTATGACCTAGGGCAGGAAAATAAATCTGCGGCTTTCTTAAGGAGTGAGCACACTGAGACGGGCCGTGCGGGGCTCAGCGTGCCGGGGCTCGCTGTTTTTATGGAAGCGGATGCGCCTATCGCACACTGTGTCGGGGCGCAGTGGATTTCCGCTTCCATACAAATTTTATGGAGGCAGATTTTTGCGATGAGCCCCGGCACGCTGAGCCCCGGCACGGCCCGTCTCAGTGTGCTCACGCTTTTACTGCCCATAGTGCGTATACTATTTTTCTCCTCGACGGAGGCGGTAAACGGCAACATCGGTAAGCGCAGCGGGAAGAAAGTTGACGTTTTCCGCCCGGGGGTGAGAAAAAGTTTTTTCGCAATATAGTATGTATAAAAATATGTATGACTCTGAGTCCCGGGAAAGGACATAGGATAGTTTTATCCCGGAAAATATAATAAATAAATATTCTGTGACGTTACATTAAATTCATTCATACAGATCTACAAAGCGGAAAATTGATATACGAAATTCATCACATAAACTACTTACTCACAAATTGGATTATCGTTTTTATAACGTAAAGAGAGATACATAAGTAAGTTCAATGAAATAGAGATAAACCTATAAATAAGTTCAAAGAAACATCTCTTTGTGGTATCTCTTTCATGTGAAATACAGAGGTTGAACATAATAACTTCATAAATATTAAATTAAATATACGCTTACGGCGGATTTTATGGTTTGTTACGGCGGTGCCACACGCTAGGCGGTAAGATGGGTGTGTAAACTGTGCATAAATTTATCAGTTATACAATAATAAATAAGAACAATAATAAATATACTTTATTGTGCACACGTTAAGAAGAAAATTACAACATTTATTAACTAATACAGTGTACTACAATGGCGGCCTTATTACTAATTAGTAATTTCTTCCAGGCAACCACAGGTGAACGACTGAATATAATTGAATTATATTATGAGTGCGCAATATTATAGTAGATAAGAGAATACAATGTGTATCAAAACTAAGTGATAATTGATAGTTAATAGTTTAGGGTGTGTAAGTGTTCTTCGTAGAGAGTTCACTGTGAAAGTAGCAGAGCTGTAAGAGCTATTTTTTCGCTTTTGTATGAGGAAACTCGTGACGCTGGGGCGCTTGCCCATACAAAAGTGAAAAAAAAATGGTCTTTCAGCGTTGCTACTTTCACAGTGAACTCTCTACAAGGAACACATACATACACCCTAAACTCTAAAGTACTATTATCACTTAGTTTTGTTACACCCTGTTTACTTATATTACTGTAAATATGGACGTATATCTGTCTGTCTAATATTAGCTCTTGATTCTTAAAGAACTGATTACCTAGTGATTTCCGATTTTGATAAAATTTCATATAAGTAGAGATACTTTCCTATGATGTATCCCTTATAGGTAGATTCAGATAGCAACGCGACGCGTAGATGCATTTCTAAATTTGTATGTATTTGACAGATTAGCAAGACGTCTCACGCAATTGAAATTTGTCGAATCCATACAAAATGCCGCGCCGCGTTTCGCCTAGCCTCGTCGCCGGCCTGACCGAGCATAACACCTCGCTCGGTCGGAAGATCTTCCTTTGGCCGCCACACATTATTCCCACATTGGTGACCCTCGATAGAACACGCCTCCTTCATCATCATCACTCCCCGCCCCTCCGCACCGCGCCACCCAGCATCGCCTCATCGGGTACCTCGTCCACTAGCCGCAATGTACCGCGGCCTGGGCGACTCCGCATCGGCATCATCGGGCTTTCTCACTACACCGACCGGTCAGCAAGCAGAGCACATCTCTCCTGGTCAGCACGTAGCATCGGCCCCGCACGGCAGCTTATCCGACTCACTGGATCCCGTGCAGCAGCTTACAGTTCCGACTCACTGGGACTCACTGCAATAGTTCCGACTCACTGGAACTCACTGGCTTTGGTGACTCAAGCGACAAGACTTCAAGATTCGACCTCCGGTCTTCGGGGGGGAGTGATGTGGCGGTACCCACAATTCGCCTAACATTTCTGCATCGCGCTATCGAAGTTTTCTGAGCGCGTCAGTATATATACGACAGCTGAGATGTATCACGCGGGCTCCGGCCTGACCGAGCATAACACCTCGCTCGGTCGGAAGATCTTCCTTTGGCAGCCACACATTATTCCCACAAATAAAATAAAGAAATCACGGTAAAAAATAAGTGCTCCCAAAATTTCAGTTCGATAGCGTTTGTATTTTTTTTGTTATGCGCCTTGAAAGTCGAATTTTTTTTCGAATAAATTTCTTAATATTTGTATACCATTCGATAACTTATGCAATTAAAAGCTACTTTTGTTAAGAAACCACTTTCATAAACGCAATATTTAATATACCTATCGAACAAAGTTCTCTCCCGATGCGTACAAACTACGAAAGAGTGACGTCAGTCTTTCGTAGCACTTTGTATGGAGCGTTTCGGGCCGGTCTATTTTATGAGATGTTTGAATTGTCATATCTTGGTGATTTTTTAAGCTATCAGAGTAATTCTTTCAGCGATGTTTCTATTTTTTAAGGGTCTTTCAATTACCAATAAGAAAAAAAATTAGTCATCATGCCTATTGTTGAGGTTATTTTTAGATGTGTTTTCCATTTCCGGATTTTCCGTAAACAGCCTCAGCTGAGGTTTCCCTCTCTTGTCAGGGAGAAAATTTGATTGTAGAGGTAATGTAACCTCCCTCACCAGTTTCGGTGACAGTGGCCGGTTTCATTGAAAATGGGTCATCTAAGCAGGAGGGGGCTATCTAGCCAAGTGTGTGCGCAGTACACGAGAGCACTCCCTCTTCCTTTAAATTCGTAACCTATAGTAGGAGTGATATGACGGACGACCGACATGACTGGCGTGAGATCAGGACCGACTTTTTACAAACCCGTCTGACGGATGGATCGTCTTACTTGACAGACAATCAGTAGCTACCATGAGTCTAAAGCTATATGTATTTTTCGATACTCGATACCGACTACTGTAAATTTTTAGTATGGTAAATTTTACAGCGCCTCTAGCGGTCACTTGCGGAACTAAAATGGCCATACTAAATATTTACGTAGTCGGTATCGAGTATCGATAAATACTATAGCTTTAAACTCATGGACCATCGTAGAACAACAGGTCATCAGCTTGCATTGTCCTAAGTAAACTGAGAAATAACTTTTTTCCAACGCGGGAATCGAACCCACGACCAGTCAAGAGGAATACTCTAGCCTCTAAGCCACTGGATTACAGAGGTGTTTTTGAATAAGCAAGCGATTGAGAGCTTTCGTTTGTCCGCTCAATTCTCTTTTTGACGATCATTAACTTTTATCCATAAAGTTAATATACCTAGCGGAATAGAGCAACAATCTCGAGCTGTCAAACGAAACCAAAATTGGTTTTCAACTGTGTGAAAAATATGTGTACGTATACACTTACACAAGCATGATTGAACATGAATTCTATGAGATTTAATTGTCAAGGTGCGGCACGTGCCGACTGGACGTCAAAAAAAGAGTGCTGCTGTGATGTATCACACGTCTCTTTTTACCACGCAGTGTTACTGTTAGTGACATCTCTCTTGCTCAGGCCTTTGTTTCTCTATTCCGCTAGGTATGCTAACTTTATGCTTTAATCACGAGTATAACAGAATGCTTATGGAGCTTATATTCAAACCTTTCTATAATTAAAATTAAATAATAATTAAACATCTTTAAGTGCGGCCCTTGCACGGAGTTACAGAACTAACTAAGAATGTTTGCCCTTTCAGTTTATTGATGGTGGAGTAATTCCACTTTTACCGTAAGCCCTTCTCCCTAACTACACAGGCCCTACGTGATTAAGTTCACTTAAAGGGCATAAATCTACTGCCCTAATGATAGGGACTGAGCACTTTAGGAAGGTATGAATATGTTAGTGTAAGTAATTCGGGAAATTTTTGTTGGAAACCCTATAAGAGCTCCTAAGAAGTTTGTATGCGCGTATTTATATGGAAAATATTTGAATGTTTAGACGCGGGAGAGCCATGCTTCGGCATGAATGGGCCGGCTCGACCGGAGAAATACCACGTTGTCACAAAAACCGGCGTGAAACAGCGCTGTGTTTCGCCGAGTGAGTGAGTTTACCGGAGGCCCAATCCCCTACCCTATTCCCTTTCCTACCCTCCCCTATTCCCTTCCCTTCCCATCCCTACCCTCCCCTATTACCCTATTCCCTCTTAAAAGGCCGGCAACGCACCTGCAGCTCTTCTGATGCTGCGAGTGTCCATGGGCGACGGAAGTTGCTTTCCATCAGGTGACCCGTTTGCTCGTTTGTCCCCTTATTTCATTAAAAAAAATGTACCCACTGGAAGAGAATTTAATTCATAGGCGCATTCATCGGATGGTGGACCTACGTAATCTGGTTGCGTTATGTCAAACCCAGCCGACAGAATATAAGGAGAAAAAATGTACGGCTCCTGCAGGATAATTGATTTTTGGCGCAACGAAATTGCGGGGGTCATCTTGTCTAGCATAATAATAATAATTAATAGCTCTAAAATAATACTAGATATCCCGGCAAACGTTGTTTGGCCATATAAAGTATTTCGCCCATATCCTTTTATTGAAGTACAGGCACCAATCACCATGGCAACGTCCATCGCCATCCCGTCGCACAAACCCGTGACCCGAGAATTTTATATACTTAAGTAATATATAAGATTATTATTATGGTCTGCTACCCGTGCGAAGCGGTGACGGCTCACTAGCTTGTAATGTGATATGACAATCATAATAATATTATTATTTTATTGTAGAACAACTACATTTACCACTACGACCTGCAAACCTTGAAGAAAAGAGCGTATTCACTCTTAAAAGGCCGGCAACGCACCTGCAACTCTTTTGATGTTGCGAGTGTCCAACTTTACTAGGGCGACGGTACTTTCTATTTTCCTTCCGTGACTTTTTTGCTCGTTTGCCCCTTTTTATAAAAAGAAAAAAAATGGGCTAAGAATCTAGGATGTTACGCCTAAGCGTAGTAGAGCACCATGGGGTTTTAGTGGGTAGATCCTACTGGGAGTCCCACATACCCCGGCCGATGTCCCCAAACTGCCGGGGATACGCAAAGCATTATGTAAAAAAATGCACAAATCTATGTATTTTTATAGCCTTTCTTGTGATACAGCCTTTAGACAGACAGACACACAGACTGACAAGAAGTCTTAGTCCTGTTTTTACTCTTTGGGTACGGAACCTTCAAAAAGTGTACATTTTGTGAAACCATTTTGACAATTACTCTTCCATAGTAATATTTCGATGACACGGGGCGAAGATTGTCCGAATTTTGGTTTTTCACCGTAACATAAACTTATAACCCAAGAGCTAGTGACAGCCAGACTTTCGTAATTTTATAAAAGTTGAAAGTTTGCCTACGTAAATGAGGTAAGAACGACAACAGCTATGGGGTTTCGCATAAATACTTTTTTTCATTTATCAAAGATAAGGTAGACCTTCAAAACTGGATCTTCACAAAGTAACTGCGACCGAAACTCCATAGTTGCTGGTCTTACTTACCTCTATTTAAAACGGGTAAACTTTCAGGGTCTTACTACAAAAGATTTAAACACCTGTTGAACAGTTGATTAGAAAAAAAATCAGTACAAAATGTTCTCAAAACAACTGTTCAACAGATGTTTAAGCCCGGCCGCACATTGTCCGAAATTTCTGATACGAAACAGTTGAACGTCCGCGCTGTCTCTTACATTTTGTACTGAGCCGAGTGAGCTCGAACTCGCCGGAAGGATATTTCGGATAGTGTGCGGGGTGGCGGTCCGGCGAAATTCAACTGTTTCTGATCAGAATTCGGACAATGTGCGGCCGGGCTAAATCTTTTGCGGTAAGACCGTCAGCTTTTATAAAATGACCAGATAACGCCTGCGCCAAAATTCGTTTATCGCGTGGCAATCATACCCTTTTCCGGGCAAAAAGTCTCCTATGTCCTTTCAACTGCACTCAAGTTATCTCCATACCAAAATTCAGGAAAATCGGTTCAGTGGTTTGGGCGTGAAGGTTGGAGGTTACACTTTCAGTTTCTCAACAATATGGTAAAGCATCGCATCGCATTTTTAATATAGATGAAAGTCTGGCTGTCGCTGGCTCTCGGGTTATCGAGATAAGAGTACCCTTTATCAGGAAATATGTACCCGCGGGATGAAACGTGGCCCCGCACGGCGATCCGTCATACTTGATGTATCGAAGGATTTCGATATCTATAATGTTATTTATGATAAGTTGTAAGGGCTTCGAACGTGGACATAAAATGGCGCTATCTATCTTCTACATTATATCTTATCCGACTGAACAAAAGGTAATTGAGGTAGCGTTTTGTGCGGGAGAAAACAGTATTTATCTGTAACGTTTTCTTGATCTCATATTATAATCCATACCTCCTTACTAGAAACTTATAATAGGTGTGTTCCAAACTACCCAGCTTACTGACCAGTGCTCTTGGCGTCATGAATGTTAATTAGTGCCGAAATATTGTTTGGGATGTAAGCTGTTACAAAGATTACATAAACTTCTTATAAGTCACACAATTCGTCACACAACTCACAAGAGTCATAAGCACTGGCCACTACACTGGCTTGTGTTTCGGAAGTGACTGAATTAAATATGGAATTGACAGATTTTAGTGTCACGTGCATGACGTGTCACGCAATTTAAACACACGCGTCACGTTGCGGTCTAAACTGGCCTGCTGCCTGCTGGCGTGATATCACGCCGCCGCACCGCGCCGAGCCGATTTGTACGAGCGAGCACGAGCCAACAGGCGAGTCCGCGATACCCGTTCACACGGCGCGTAATATTCACGAGCCGTGCCGCGCCGAGCTGCGCTTTTTAAGTTGTCCGACTTCAATCGGATCGGACGCGCCTGCTCGAGTCAGCCCGCGCCACCTGGAACCACCCTCTTCACGTGCCGTGAGAAGCCAGCATTACGTTACAATTTCTCACTTTCAATAATCAAGGCTGTCCCCGACGCGATATACATGACATATTACGTCAACATATCGATCTGTACGTCACAAATGGTATTGTAATAACCTGGTAATAACCCTCATTACATCTAGACCGTCATTGACCATTATTGACCGTCGTGTCTGGATTTAGAATATAATTCCACCAAATTACTCGACCGATTCGAAAACAATTTTTTTCGTATTACCGCCGCGTAGGATTAAAGATTTCTTGGATTTGCGTCATAAAATAAATAAAGCATAGTGATGCTCTAATGACCACTATATTTTTCAAGTAGGTTTAAAACATATTAGACTAGATAACTCCCGCAACTCCGTTGGGCCAAATTTCGTGTATCGCAAGGAAACCGTATATTTTTCCAGCATAAAAGTATCCTATGTCCTTTCCTCTCAAAGGACTCAAAGTACGGTACCTCCATACCAAATTTCAGTGAAATCATACATAATCATAACGTGGTAGAGCCATGCTTCGGCACGAATGGGCCGTCTCGACCGGAGAAATGCCACGGGCTCACAGAAAACCGGCGTGAAACAGCACTAATTGCGCTGTGTTTCGCCAAGTGAGTGAGTTTACCGGAGGCCCAATCCCCTACCCTATTCCCTTCCCTACCCTCCCCTATTCCCTTCCTTACTCTTCCCTATTCCCTCTTAAAAGGCCGGCAACACACCTGCAGCTCTTTTGATGTTGCAATTGTCCATGGGCGACGGAAGTTGCTTTCCATCAGGTGACCCGTTTGCTCGTTTGCCCCCTTATTACACTAAAAAAAAATAGGTTTTGTCATAGTATCACACTTATAAGTGGGAGAGCCATGCTTCGGCACGAATGGGCCGGCTCGACCGGATAAATACCACGTTCTCACAGAAAACCGGCGTGAAACAGCGCTTGCGCTGTGTTTCGCCGAGTGAGTGAGTTTACCGGAGGCCCAATCCCCTAACCCCTACCCTATTTCCTTCCCTACCCTTCCCTACCCTCCCCTATTACCCTATTCCCTCTTAAAAGGCCGGCAACGCACTTGCAGCTCCTCTGATGCTGCGAGTGTCCATGGGCGACGGAAGTTGCTTTCCATCAGGTGACCCGTTTGCTCGTTTGCCCCCTTATTTCATAAAAAAAAAAAAAATTAGGGCGAAGCCAAACGAGCGTAATTTGTGAGTTGTGAGTCGCAGAATTTCTGCCGGGCAGAATTCTGCTGCATTCAGTTTCATACAAAAGTCCTGTTTGATTCACACGAGCGTATTTTTGTGAGTCGTGAATCGTGATTTGTATGAAAAAATATTTCCGCGGCAGAAATTCTGCGACTCACAACTCACAAATTACGCTCGTTTGGCTGCTCTCCGGATATTCGGTTCGGTTCGGAATTCTTCTTTGGATGTTCTCAAAAACTTTGAGCGCGATTCATGACTGTACACCGTTTGGTTATGCCACAGAATAGATAATAGTACAAGTAGTTATGCGTAAAGCGTTATTTCGATTAGATGCTGGGTGAAACTCAGACCCTACATAATATAAGAACGCAAAATGTCAACAGAATCGGTCTAGCCGTTTCGAAGGAAATTGGCAATTAACAACGCGACTCGAGTAATAAGACTAGATGACCCGGAGAACTTCGTATCACTCCCTCCTAATATAAACCTTCCCTGGACTTCCACGAACATTCCAAGACTAAAATTATTAACCAAATCGCTTCAGCCGTTCTCGAGTTTTTGCGAGACTAAGGGCCTGTTACACCACTTCCTGATTAGTGCTGGATAGGCTATCCACCACTTAACTTGACAGATAGAGTATGGAGAATCTGTCAAAAAAGTTCTGGATAGCCTATCGGCCATCGGGCATTTTATCAGGAAGTGGTGAAACAGGCACTAACAATTTTAAATAGGCATGTATTTAAATCAATATATATATATATATATATATATATATATATATATATATATATATATATTGCGGCTTCTGCGTCCCTAAAACGTCTTAAGAATCTCTTACCTATACCAACTAAGGTTATGCTTGCTCAGACTTTATTGCTTTCAATTTTGGATTATGCTGACGTAAGTTACATAAATTTGACCGAAGACCAACTAAATAGGCTAGAACGTATTCAAAACTTTTGCATACGTTTCATTTTTGGACTACGAAAATATGACCATGTCTCGGAGTTCAGAACTATATTGAAGTGGCTCCCGATCCGTTACCGTAGGAATACTCATGTGCTGCACTTATTGTACAATGTACTTTTTGACCCTATGGCTCCACCCTACCTAAAGGAGATATTTACATTCTCATCTGAGGACGAGAATACTCGTCTAGCTTACAAACTAGATGTACCCACTCAAAAGACCAAATATTAATAAATTTATTAACCCATACAATTACAATACAGTAGTGAATTTTGGTAATTTTTCTTAATTTTTATCAAGAAACCTTGAATTATATAGTTCTGGAATGATAAAATCTTTCACCATATATCATCATAATTACCAAAAATCTTTGTCGCTACCACAGAGATAGATCAAGATAATATCTCTGTGGTCGCTAAAGAGTAAGGAGCGAGCGCAAAGGAGCGAGTGAGTGCGGCGTTAGATGAGGAGGCCCCAACATGTTTTTCAGTAAAACAGAGAAACAAAAAGAAAATAAAGTTAGGTTAAAAATATTTTAGTTGCAAGATTTGTCAATTTGTAGACTTGTTTTGATAATAGAAATTGATTTGATTGTGGTGCACCTTTCGATATAATTTTTAGAAATTCCGTTGTAAGATTGTCCAATTTAGAGTGCAAGTTAGTATTCTTGATAAACAATTTAAATTTTAGTTTTACAAATAATATATCCAATGTATGAACCATATTTTTGGTGTGAATTCGGTTATAAAAGTCGTCTCGTTTTTTATGATGTTTATGTTTTTTTTGAAGGACATGTTCAGGTAATCAATTGTTTTTTTTGATCAGCATTAGTTTTTCTGGTATGCATTCAGCCCGCTATAAATTAAAGCTATGTTACTTTTATCTCGGCAAAATGTACGATTCCTACGATTCGAGACTCGGGTTTAGCTCACACACAAGAAAATATGACCTCCTAGCCGACCTGGTTTCATTGAAACCAGTTAGTAGTTACCGTCACCGAAGGTGTGGGAGGGATTATGCTAGCCGCTAGGTCTTCAATCAAGCTAGCTAGTAATTACGCGATAGCCTAGGCAATAGCTAATGCCTAATATTTAGATAGATGATAGGGTTACTTAGTACTTATTGTGGTCTTTCACATGATTTTAATAATCTATATCAGTAGGTTTTTTTTCAATATAATTTGGGGCCGTCTATGGGCTATTCGCCCATATCCTTTTTTTATCTTTGTATATAGGTTTTTCGCACCAAGGATAATTGAAATAATATTATTACTTAATCGTAATTGTAGTCCATCACGCCATAGATTTTTTTTATACTATCCCGCTGACCAGTCCAGGGTCCGCACTTGGGTTTTAACAATTTATTTAGGACTAAGTAAGTGTTATTAGTTTTACGTTTGATTAATTGGTATTTTATCTCTGCCGATCTCAGAGGATCACAATTCACGACCCGTTATGTGGCTTAGGACTTTATCGTTTCTGTCTTTTATAGCCATTTTTATGTTGTAATCTTTTGTGTGTTCGGTTAACACCTCCGTGGTTCTTTTTATGAAGCTTGCCGCAGCGTCTCCATCAGTGTCAGTGTAATAGACACAGGTGTTAGTGTGCCGGGATATAGCTACAACTGCATGAGGAACGCTGTCATGGATTGCCAGCTTTCGGGACTTGGTCCGATATATCAGCGATATATCACCGATATATCAGTAGGTTAATACTGTTTCTATTCAGCCTAAGGGTCAATTCAGACAGCAACGCGACGCGTAGTTGCATTTCTAATTTTGTATGGATTTGACAGATTTCAATTGTTTGAGACGTCGTGCAAATCTGTCAAATCCATTATGGTCAATTCAGACCGCAACGTTTTTTGTATGAATTTGACAGATTTGCAAGACATCTCAGGCTCAGGAAATCTGTCAATTCAGTACAAATTTAGAAATGCATCTACGTATCGCGTTGCGGTCTGAATTGAACCTTACTGATAATATAATTATTGCGAAAGTGAGTAGTTCAGTGTTTCTCAACTTTAAAAAACATTTCGCGGCCCCCACCGCTGATATGCGGGTGACAAAGTATTCAATTGTTTTCCAAATTTTGTTTTTTTTACTAAACTACTTTTTCTTACGTTAAGGGTTCTCTTCCAATAATGGCACATTTCAAAAGAGCAAGTTATCCTATACAAACAAAAGATTTAACCGTAAAAACAGACTGGCCAAGTTTTAACTTATATTTCCATCATTTCTTATCAAAAGTCTTGAAAGGGTAGCGGTATAAAAGATGTAAATGGTTTTATTTTTAATCCCTTTTTATGCTTAGTTAAGGTAAAATGTGCAAAATATAAAGTTATTTAAAATAATATGACATATATTATATGAAAATAATGAAAAAAATACATGTGTACTTAAGTACTCTTACATTGTAAATGAGACAATCTTGCATATTGATTTATAATTATTGGTTGATTGACAGCGACTGCAATTATCATACAAAAATTTATCAATTTTAAACTTTGTAAGTCTGGCCATAACTTGAAAACGGCTCAACCGATTTGGCTAATTTTAGTCTTGAAATATTCGTAAAATCCAGGGAAGGTTTACATTAGGAGTGAAGTGAATGTGATGCGAAGTCCACCGAGTCATGTTGTTCTCAATTTTACTATTTAAATTTTAAGGGATCGCTGTCACTGTATGGGTTAATTCAGACCGTGATTCGACGAGGCGAGGCGAGGCGCGACGGCATAAATTTGTATGGATTTGACGGATTTCAATTGCGTGAGCGTCTTGCGAATCTGTCAAATCCATACTAATTTAGAAATGCATTCACGCGTCGCGGTGCGGTCTGAACCAACCCTAAGGGTCAATTCAGACCGTAACGCGACGCGTCTCACGCTCACGAAATCTGTCAATTCAGTACAAATCATAATATTAATACGCGAACGAAAAACTTTGTAACCCTTTTTACAAAAAATGGGGAAACGTAGGTGCATAAAATTTTGCACAGTTATAGTTTATATGGTGAAGGAGTGCATCGAGCTAATGTTATTTTGAAATTACGCTTTTATCATACATTTTTTAACAAATAAAACATTACACACAATACAACACACACACATGAGAAATGACAGATTTTTGAGTGACAAGCCTATACATACGAAATATACTCTTTTATTTATGGTTGAAGTCTGTTGTCAACAAGTTGACAAATTGAAAATGGATTATAGTTTTTTTTATTGAATCTAAGATACTATTAGACAATGCTTATACGGCCAGTCTGAGATCAGCTTCAGAAGAGAGTTCCAGAGACTAGAGTTGAAAAAAAAATGATATGGTCAATATTTTTTACAAAATATAGGTAGTAGTCCTAATGTCGTTGAAACTAAGGTCGAATTTCGACCATTGGGCGATCTCTAGTTATTTAGAAATGCATCTACGCGTCACGTTGCGGTCTGAATTGACTCTTGGAAGTTGGAACTTGGCTACATGTAAACGAACCTTAAATGAAATTCTGCACAATTCATCTTGCATATTTATTTTGTGAACACAACTAATATTATAAATCAAAGCGCGTGAGAACATCGCATTGTCTTATCATTGTGATTTGTATGTGAACTTTTTTATTACTTGTTTTGTAAATTAAATTAATTATAATATTTTTGTATTTCCTCATAGGCGTAATCAATGTTGTCTAAAAAGTATTCGTCTATCTTTTTCTATGCATATACAGGGTGTAACAAAACGAAGTGATAATACTTTAGAGTTTAGGGTGTTTGTGTGTTCATTCATTTTTGTAAAGAGTTCGAGAACGAATTTTTGGAACGAAGTTCCTTATGGTGCGTTCGGCGTTGCGAAAGGAGGCTAGGCGGAACGATACGTCTTGATCTCGACACTTTTTTATTAGTACCTGCCTATTAGGGGCAGAGGACGTTGATAGTATTCCTGTGCGTCAACTGGATGGCGTTTTTGAGAATAAACAGTGACATCTACGTTTAAATATTTTTTATTAAGATTTCACAAAAGTGTTGTTGTTAGTATTCCTGGGCGTCAATAGATGGCGTTTTTTTTAACTTCGTTCCATCCGGGTGTCCCTTGACACTTCTCAAGTTTGAAGGGTTCCGTACCCAAAAGGTGGAACGGGACTCTATTACTAAGACTTCGATACTGCCTGTCTGTCTCCATGCTGCATCTCGATAATAGCTAGTGAGTTTAAATTTTCACAGATTGTGTATTTCTGTTGCCTCTATATCCATGGGCGTACCGAGGGGCAGCCGCCCCCCCTACCCCCGGATCGTGTTGACGTCCCTGCTAAGTATCTTATCTAGTACCTTTATCGAAAATCTAGTACTTTCATAGAAAACTTATAAAAGATATGAGCGATTCTTTCACAGAAGACGTAATAAATCGATTTGCCGAAGACCCTCGAAAATTACTTTTAAAATAGACAGTGTATAAGTACCTGGTTTAAGAAATTATATAAAAAATATTATGTTAAATTTTTTATACAAAAATCACTATTTTACGGTACGGAACCATTCGTGCGCGAATCTGACTCACACTTGGCTGATTTTATTGTAACCTTTTATTTTATGACAGTCACACTATTGATTTTATTTTTCACAATTTTACATCTTGACTAAGGCAAATTTTCCTGGTTTTCCCGTTATTGGATAAAACGAAATTCATTTTGTTTTGCAATATTAATTTTTATATCCCTTTCCTTGGCAATACGAAAACACAGGAATAATATTCTTTAACTTCTCCGCAATATTTCAAATATACATATTAAAGTAGAGTAGATCAGGGCCAGTAGCCGAGACGTTTTCTTTATTGCTTCTTTATAGAATCGCTAATCAAAATTAATGGAATTGACATTAGGCGAGTCAAACGTCAACATCTTATGAACGAACGCTTATGTCAATTCCATACATTTTGATCGGCGATTCTTAGATAAAGAAGCGATAAAGAAAAAGTCTTGGCTAATGGGCCAGATGTGTTCTTAAAATGAATATCATTCAACACAAATACAAATTTAAGGCGCGTGCAACGCGATACTACGTTGTTCTGATCTCTAAACATAACTGAAATCACCCTAATGTGTGTGTACGCCCGATTTGGGTTAAAATACTCTACTGTGTATTTGTTACACTGTGGCAATTCTTCTAGAAGTTTTTATGGTTCACGCAGATGGTTTATGAGCGGCTTATTATCAGGTGCCCCCTCGGCTTATTATGTTCAAGTGCCTTTTCACATAATTGAATTTTAGATCTTTACCCTTCTATATAGCCAAATGAGGCGTAATAATAATTATATTATTTTTTTACATGAAAGGTTTTTTTTTTATTAAATAAGGAGGCAAACGAGCAAACCGGTCACCTGATGGTAAGCAACTACCGTCGCCCATGGACACTCGCAACATCAGAAGAGCTGCAGGTGCGTTGCCGGCCTTTTAAGAGGGAATACGCTCTTTTCTTGAAAATTTGCAGGTATATAGGTTCAATTCAGACTGCAACACGATGCGTAGACGCATTTCTAAATTTGTACTGAATTGACAGATTTCGTGAGCGTGATACGTCTTGCAAATCTGTCAAATCCATACAAATTTAGTAATGCATCTACGCGTCTGCGGCCTGAATTGACCCTAAAGTGTGTTTATCTTATATCTTTAAACGAGCAATTCTTATATATATATATATATATATATATATATATTCAACAGGAGAAATTATTTGAAAGGGCTTATTTGAACGCGCTAATCTCAGGAACTACAGTAGTTCCTGAGATTAGCGCGTTCAAATAAGCCCTTTCAAATAATTTCTCCCGTTTTTTCCACACTTTCCTCTATTTCTTCGCTCCTATTAGTCTTAGCGCGATAAAATATAGCCTGTAGCCTTCCTAGATAAATGGGCTATCTAACACTGAAAGAATTTTTCAAATCGGACCAGTAGTTCCTGAGATTAGCGCGTTCAAACAAACAAACAAACAAACTCTTCCCAATTATAATATTAAGTATAGATGTGGAAAAATCGGGGGAAATTATTTGAAATGGCTTATCTCGCGAACTACTGAAGCATTTTTTATGTTATTTGGCACATATTAAAAGTAGACCACGTGAAGGATCATAGGCTATCGATCGCTTATAACCTTCCTCGATCAATGGGCTATCTAACACTGAAAAAATTTTTCAAATCGGACCAGTAGTTCCTGAGATAAGCGCGTTCAAATAAGCCCTTTCAAATAATTTCCCCCCATTTTTTCCACATTTTCCTCTATTTCTTCGCTTTTATTACACCTAGCGTGATAAAATATAGCCTATAGCCTTTCTCGATAAATGGGCTATCCAACAGTAAAAGAATTTTTCAAATCGGACCAGTAGGTCCTGAGATTAGCGCGTTCAAACAAACAAACAAACAAACTCTTCCCAATTATAATATTAGTATAGATATAGATTTCGGTCTTTTTCTTGTTCAAGCTAGTGAACCGATTTTGTTAAAATTTGGCAAAGAGATACTTTGATTCCCGGGGAAAGGACACAGAATAGTCTTTCTTTCCGAAAAATATGCTGTTTCCGCACCATAATCCTAAATCCTAACCTAAGTTGCCGTTTTAACGGGTGTCGGCGGGGTAAAAGACGTCTTTTTTTTCTGTCGGGCCACAGAATACATATTAGTACAAGGTCGGGCGTATTAAAAATTTACACAATACCAGACGACAAGGTGAAATTTTTCTCACTCCCTTCCTAACATGAACCCTCTCTGACTTTCACGAATATTTCCAGGCTAAATAAGCCACATTGGTTCAGCCGTTCTCGGGCTTTTGGGTTAAATCAGACCGCAACTCGACGCGCAGATGCATATTCTCTAAATTTGTACTGAATTGACAGAGTCTTTCAAATCTGTCAAATCCATTCAAGTTTAGAAATGCATCTGCGCGTCGCATTGCCTTCTGCATTGACCCTTAGCGAGACTTACAAAATTTATATTAATTAAAGTAAAATTAACTTCACAAATTAACGAGGAATATAACAATATGGAAACGTAAGTGGCATAAAATAATCAAATGAGGCAGCTTGAGCAGTTTCAAGTATTATATATTAGTTAATTACTCATTTGAAGATGGGAGTGGATGAAGTGGCTAGTATTTGAAATTTTTTGTTTCGAAAATGGAGGCCCGAAAGGCCGGGAAAATGATTTGAAATTATAAAATGTGGGTTTTAAATGTATAACTAGATATATTGACCGGATGATAAAGAAGATAAGTAATTACTAGGTCCTATAAAATTATTGGGAAAAATTGAGTAATTGTCCATATGAAAATGTTAAGTTTCCACTTGTTCAAAAGGCATGCTTTATTCGATTTATTAATCAAATAAATTCTAATTTAATATTATAACTTTTTAATTTTTTTTTTAGTCTTTTAAAAATGATTTTCATGTGAACAAATTTTATTACTTAATTTTTATCAACATAATAATTATGACTTTACGGAAAAAATTACACCTGTGATTAAGAACGGTAGGTACAGAAAAATAGTTAGTACCTTGGTAGTTGGAACAGTAATTTTATAGGTAATATGTAAACTAATTTAATATTATTATTATTTAAAAAAAGAAAATCTGAATTATCACCCTTATTTTATTGTAAGATTTTAAAAGAGCCACCCTCTTTAAACGTCTAAAAGTTCAATCAAAACGCATCTAAAAGTTTTTCTTTTAGCAAAGTTTTTTTAACGTTTCGTAAAAATTAATCAAAAGTGTAAACTCACCTGAAGTGTACACTTTAACACTTGCACTGACACTTGCACGTGCACTTACACTTTCGTAAACTTTCGCGCGGCGGGCGGAGCGGGCGCCTCCGTCGGTGTCGTTACAGTCACTGAACTGACATGCGTACTGAAAAACGCTCGGGCTATTTTTGGAACACCGCGATTTGCTGATCACTTTTCGAGTAAACTTTTGCAGTTGCATCCTTGATTTTAGGGTTAATTCAGACATATTGAAATCTGTCAAATTCATACTTTAGAAATACATTTAAGCGTCGCGTTGCGGTCTGAATTGACCCTAAAGTTACATCCTTGATATAACCTCTAGAGTTGAAAGACGTAAAGTTATTCCTACAAAAGTTGACTTCTCTGAGTTATTTTGCATATTAGCTGGAGAAAAACTAGAGTCACGTAAAAATAGAACGCTTTTTTTAATGTATATAAATCTAGTTACGACGCGTAGATGCATTTCTGAATTTGTATGGATTTGACAGATTTGCAAGACGTCTCACGCAATTGAAATCTGTCAAATCCGTACAAAATTAGCAATGCATCTACGCGTCGCGTTGCGGTCTGAATTGACCCTAAGTCCTAATATAAGCCTTCCCTGGACATCCACAGACCACGAATAGATTAGGAGGTCACGACATTTTTGGTAACGATATCCAAAATGACTTATTTTAGATTGAAAATGAAGCAACGAGCGTTCAAACGTGATTTATCGTGACCAAAAAAAAAACGATCAGTTAAATGGCTGAAAACAACATAGTGTAAAGTATCAGTATGTGCTAGCTTGTGAGACTGTGAGAAGTACATTCCTGTTTGGTACACAGGTAATCAGCTGCCAATCAGTGTGGCTTATGTAACAATAAACGATGAAAAGAGACAAAATGATAATAATGAAAACGAAGATATTTATACTGGTAAGTCACAAACTTAGAATGCATTCACGTTTAACCAGCGGGGCTAAAATGGTCACATTTAGCAATTCCTCTCAATCAATTCAGCAAATGAATTGTCAAAACTGTCAAAATGACAAATGTCAAATCAGTACAAAAATACAGAAATGAATTGCAAGCAGAGTTGCATTTTGCGATTTTTGAAAAATTAATCATATTATGATTCATATCATGATTCTTCAAAGCGACCATTTTAGCCCCGCTGCTTTCGGCAAGCACAGCCAGCTACGGGGTCAAACACATAAGTTTAACCAGTGGTGGTGGCAACCCAGCGGTACATGAATGCAGCGCACGAGACCTAAACTCCTATTTTTTTTTTTCTAGTTTCACATTATATACTTATTTCCTATAATATTTGTAGTAGGTAATCAAAAATTATAAATAATTGATAAATGGTGCGTAGTTTAACGAATCAATGTCACTCTACTGGTGCTCGCCAAGCGCTGGTTTTGTAAATAAAACGTTACAAGTTATTCATGTAGTGAGTCATCTTTTAAATTTATTTATATTTTTTTCTTTTACAGATTCCTCTGTATGCCTTGAGGGCGATGTCAGCGATGAAGAAGATGATTATGCAATATAAAATATTTCATTAAAAAAACTCCCAATTACTTACCAGAGTTTTCTTTTTCTACTACCGTTTCGTAGTCTAACAAATAAGAACAAGCTAAGTTTGAAAACGCAGACAAGATTATGTGTTGTAAAGAATCTAATGGCGTCAGAGGGGGAGCTGCAAAGTTGCGCGTTCTGGTGCCTATTTTAGTAGGTATAGAATTATAGATAGGTAACTAGCGATATCAAAATTTACGGTTCAGCCTTTTTACGTCTTAATGCTGGCATGATCTACTCTGATAAAGTTGACACATGCAGGTTTTCGTCACGGTGCTTTCCTCCACCGTAAGAGCGTCGGTTACTATGACAAGAATGAATATAACTTCTGAAAAACTTATTGGTACAAGGTCCGGGTTGGAATTCGAACCCACGATCACGATTATTGGGATCATCATAAGTACATATTATGTAAATCGAAGAATCTCACCTGTGTGGGTATCTTAACACGCTTTTTTATTAGGTCCACCTGTAACTGAGTCACAATGTAAGAAAATCTTGGAATTCAATTTCAGCCTACTTCTAATTATCGTATCGATTTGAAACTTTGCAAGTTTATAACACATGTCACGACTGGATAAGGAGGGCACAAGATCGCCGTAAAGGATGGAAATGGAAGAGGCCTATGTCCAGGAATGGACTCTTAGTGGCTGACGATGATGATGATGATGAAGTTTATAAGAGTCCGTTGATAAATAATTGCAATTGCTACCATCGAGCTGATCGATGATGGTGTCGTGGTGGGCAATATAACTCTTCCATGGCTGTTGCGAAACCCCTTGAGCTTGGGCTCATTTGTTTTCTACTGATGACCTAATTCGCTACACTTGGTTGCTGGTGAGAGTCTGATGACGGAGCAGGGTGAGATTTCAGATTTTTTAGCGATTAGATATTTTAATCATATATGAAAATTTCCTCACCGGTCATAAAAGCGTGTGTTTTTCGTTTAACTAGTAAAATACTTAAAGAATATACGTTCAGACATAGGTCGCCGATAACTATGAATTGCAACCAAATATTTGGTCAGTTTTGGTGCCAATAAGCTAGTACGTACTGACAAATTACGATTTGTAATTTTTAGCCATTTAGGTACCTGATCATTTTTTTTTTGGTCACAATAAGTCACGTTTGAACGCTCGTTGCTTCATAACGCAACCGAATATTTGGTCAGTTTTTACGCTACTGATATGAGAACAACTAGTACTTACCTAATACAATGATATTCTATGTTACGTTTTAGAAACTCATTGACCTAATATAACTTACTCAGCCATTTACCTTATCCTTTTTTTTTTTGGTCATGATAACTGGGTTTTCAGGCGCCCTATACAGAGAACGCAACTACTTTACGCAGGCAGACCGACATATTTGGCATCAGAGAGTTGCTCTTTATCTTGTCAATCTGAAATAAGTCATTTTGGATATCGTTACGAGTACCAAAAATGTCGAGACCTCCCGTAATAGAATATTTTAAGACTAAAATTAGCCAAAGCCAAGACTTACAAAATAATAAAATAATATTTTTTTTTAATTTTGATTATAAGTTCTGAAAAATATTTCATCGTCAAAATAAAAACATTTTACAGCCTAATATTACTATATTAAGCTGTAAAATATAGATTATACTTAAACTATATTTGAAAATACAGTTAAAGACAATTATAAAACAACCACATTCCTATGATTTATAAACGAAAATTAAATATTTAAAGGACAACACGTGTAGGACTGAAGTCTGAATGTGTAATTTATAAAGTTTTGTCCATACCCAGCCGTTTGTTTTATAAATCGCGGATACGTAACTTTAATATAGGCATATAAGTAAAATCTTATATAGCGTTTGTGCTACTTGGGTAGACCTTCAGAACTAGGTACCTCCTACAGAAACTCCGTAGGTGCTAAAAAAAAATTAAAAAAAAAATTATTTTAAAGGTCAATGTATACGCCTTTATAATAAGATCCCAGAAATCGTTTAAAATCTCTCAATTAATAGATTTAAAAAAGTTGTTAAAGAACGTTTGTGTACCAAAGCGTACTATAAAGTTACTGATTTCATGCCCCCTGCAGAGCTGTTTCTATATAATATTATGTATAAATAATGTACACTCGTTGTATTTTATTTAGTCACTAGCTGTTGCCCGCGACTTCGTCCGCGTTAGTATAGTAGATCACGTCCCAAGTATTATTTATTGTTCAAAAATATTCAATGTACAGCATTGAATTTCCTACGATTTTATTATATATAGATGTTTCGCGCGGCTTCGCTTACGTAATTTAGGAATTTCACGCGACCGTACATTTTTTCCGCAAAAAAATAGCCTATGTCCCTTAACGTGGTTTATTCTTCATGTTTGCCAAATAACATAAAAATTGCTCCAGTAGTTCTTAAGAATCTTAAGATAATAAGCAATTTCATATAATTTCCCCCGTTTTTTCCACATTTTCCTCTATTTCTTCGCTCCTATTAGTTGTAGAATAATAAAATATAGCTTATGGCCTTTCTCGATAAATAGGCTATCTAACACTGAAAGAATTTTTCAAATCGGACCAGTAGTTCCTGAGATTAGCGCGTTCAAATAAGCCCTTTCAAATAATTTCCCCCCGTTTTTTCCACACTTTCCTCTATTTTATTAGTCTTAGCGTGATAAAATATAACTTTTAACCTTCCTCAACAAATAGGCTATCTAACACTGAAAGATTTTTTTAAATCGGACCAGTAGTTCCTGAGATTAGCGCGTTCAAATAAGCCCTTTCATATAATTTCCCCCGTTTTTTCCACATTTTCCACTATTTCTTCACTCCTATTAGTTTTAACCTAATAAAATATTCCTTATTGCCTTCCTCGATAAATGGGCTATCTAACACTGAAAGAATTTTTCAAATTGGACCAGGGACCAGTAGTTCCTGAGATAAGCGCGTTCAAATAAGCCCTTTCAAATAATTTCCCTCCGTTTTTTCCACATTTTCGTCTATTTCTTCGCTCCTATTATTCTTAGCGTGATAAAATATTGCTTATAGCCTTCCTCGATAAATGGGCTATCTAACACTGAAAGAATTTTTCAAATTGGACCAGTAGTTCCTGAGATAAGCGCGTTCAAACAAACAAACTAACAAACTCTGCAGAATTATAATATTAGTATAGATAATGGACACAGTTATTTTATAATATATTTTTTGTAATTTTTCATCTTTTTAGAAAAAGATGGCCCCGTGCGAGTTTCTTACGCCGGTTCTTCTCGCCGGGTTAGTTCTCGAACCGGTGGTAGGCACCAGTGTAGCCCCGACGTTCAGAGAATATTTGAAAAAAATTATTCTGAATAAAAAAAATTGAGTTTAGAGTTTGAGTCTGGTCGTTCTTACCTAGTCTATAGACGTGTCATTTACAGGAAAACTTTCAGCTTTTATAAAAATATGATGAAAGTCTGGACGTTGCCCGCTGGCTCTTAGGCCATAAGTACTCAGGACGGCCTGCAATCAGTCCGACCACATCGATCGGCCTTGTCATACGAGAATATATTAATGTCTTTAAAACTGCCAAAAATGGCGGTAATCATAAAAAATGTCGGTAGAAAGTCGTCACTCATAAGGTATTAACGCTTCGCGGTTTTAAAATATTCAAAAAGGCCTAAAAAGGTTAACCCCGTATTATTTATGTATTTGCACATCAGCCTCTCGTATTTTAAGCCTTTCTGAATGGAGAAAGATTTCCGAAATAGAATTGCCGGGAAGTCACGACTCACGGCCGACTTATTTTAAGCTTGTATCCATATCATCCATTTACAGATTTGCAAGACGTATTCACGATCTGAATTGACCCTTAGAAGTACACCCACCATTAGGGCTTATATGAGTCTGCGCGCACGAGCGGCTTGGCCACTCCACCGCGAAATAGTTGTTGAACGTAAATATGACATATGAAAGGTTGTGTCACTTGTAAGAATGTGATGTAGAGCTGTGTATTACAATGTTGTGAATAAATGCTTACAAGTCTTATTGGTGTCTTCTTCAATAGTATGTAACGATTTATTTAAATAGCGGCGCGGTCGCGTTGTCATTTACATACAATAGGCATAATGACTATTTTTTTTTCTTATCGGTAATTGAAATACCTTTAAAAAATAGAAACATCGCTGAAAGAATGACTCTGATAGCTTAAAAATTCACTAAGATATGACAATTCAAACATCTCATAGAATCGACCTGCCCGACACGCTCGATACAAAGTGATACGAAAGTATGACGTCACTCTTTCGTAGTTTGTACGCATCGGGAGAGAACTTTGTTCGATAGGTATATTAAATATTGCGTTTATGAAAGTGGTTTCATAACAAAAGTTGCTTTTATTGCATAAGTTATCGAATGGTATACAAATATTATGAAAAATTGAAAAAAAAATCGACTTGAATATCCAACTTTGAAGGCGCATAACAAAAAAAATACAAATGCTATCAAGCTGTTTTGGGAACACTTATTTTCTACCGTGATTTCTTTATTTTATAAACAAAATAAAATGCTAATATTATATTTTGACCTTGTTATCATCCCTATTGCTTGTAATCTCGCGGTGTAGCGTGTTATCCTGCGTTCGGGCCATATTATAAATCTAAACTAGGGGTCAATTCAGACCGCAACCCGACGAGGCGAGGTGAGGCGCGGCATAAATTTGTATGGATTTGACAGATATCAATTGCGCCAGACGTCTTGCGAATCTGTCAAATCCATATACATTTAGAAATGTATCTACGCGTCTCGTTGTAGTCTAAATCAACCCTTAGGGTCAATTCAGACCGCAACGTGACGCGTAGATACATTTCAGAACTGTGGAGTGTAGGTACTGTTAAATTAATTAACCGCTATAAAATTGGGTTGTATTTTTCGCGCAAACTTTTATGTGGCTGAAACGACTATGTAAATGGGTTTACGTTCTTTATCTGGTTAATAAACCGTTTTATTGTTTATAGTCCGCATTCAGAGAGATTTAATGATTAGTGATTACTAACTTTAATTTAATTATGAGTTTCACAGAAAATATATTCGGTTTATACTACGGTTAAGGGTTGATTCAGACCGCAACGCGACGCGTAGATGCATTTCTAAATTTGTATGCATTTGTCATTTGACAGATTCTCAAGATGTCTCACGCAATTGAAATCTGTCAAATCCATACAAATTTGTATGGATTTGACAGATTTCAATTGCGCGAGGCGACATGCCAATCGGTCAATTCAGTACACATTTAGAAATGCATCTACGCGTCGCGTTGCGTTCTGAATCAACCCTAAGACCATCTCCTTTTAATAAGTGAAATATCACAATAATTATTATGGAAAAAATAAGTCAGATACCACCTCAACATAACTGCTTAAAAATATTAAGCCATCTCCAACGCTGAGACAACCTGTAGCCAATTCTGTCAACAAGGACTTGTGATATTTCTTCGTAAGTCCTTTTTGCATATTACAAATCAAGCATTAAAAGCTTTAAGAGGAGTCCACACCGCCCTTTTTTCCATACAAACGTTGTCCCCTGTTTCCTCCCTGGATAGTGCTAGTAGAGTTATAATTTTTTTCCTGAATATCTACGGCCACTTATACAATGTCCCTATGTTTTCTTTTTTGTCATAATTTAATTATTAAATAAGATATGAACGTTCAAAAACCCCAAAAAAATGGCCAGATTTTCCGCTGTGTTCAAACGTTCAGAAAACAGATTTGGCTAGATTATACAAAAAAAAGCAAAATATAGGAACACAGCTCAATCCTTTTTTTAATCTTTAATGAAAAAACTACTTAAATCGGTTAAGTTTTGGAGAAGGAATCAGGGGACAACGAATCGTTGATTTTCTGGATTTTCTGCAGTTGTCTCTATCGCGTTCTGCGGTATAGGCTTGAGGTAAAGGAGACAGCTAGGTATAGATATTACACGTACTTTTTTTTCATTTCTCTAGCCCCTGTTGTATCCTCTTAAAGAACAAAATAATTGGACGGTAGATATGTCCATACCAAAATATTACCATAAAGTTAATATACCTAGCGAAATAGAGCAACAATCTCGAGCTGTCAAACGAAACCGAAATTGGTTTCATCTGTGTGTAAAAATATTATTATTATGTGCACGTATACACTTACACAAGCATGATTGAACATGGATTCTATGAGATTAAATTGTCAACGTGCGGCACGTGCCGACTGGACGTCAAAAAAAGAGTGCTGCTGTCATGTATCACACGTCTATTTTTACTACGCAGTGTTACTGATAGTGATATCTCTCTTGCTCAGGCCTTTGTTTCTCTATTCCACTAAGTATATTAAATCTTTATGGTCCATGCTTATATTATAAATGCAGAAGTGTATGTCTGTCTGTTACCTCTTGACGCCTAAACCGCTGAACCGAATTTTCGGAAATTTGGTTTGGAGATACTTTTAACCCCGTTAAAGGACATAGGTTTTTTTTTATGAAATAAGGGAGCAAACGAGCAAACGAAACACCTGATGGAAAGCAACTACCGCCGCCCATGGACATCATCAAAAGAACTGCAGGCGCGTTGCCGGCCTTTTAAGGGGGAATACGCTCTCTTCTTGAAGGTTTGCAGGTCGTATAGGTTCAGATATACTGCTGGTGACAGTTCGCTCCAGAGTTTCACAGTGCGCGGTAGAAAGTTACGCGAGAAACGCACGGTGGAAGACTGACACTCATCAAGGTGACGAGGATGGTATATTTTTCGCGTGGGATATGGCAATACTTTTCATTCCGGAAAAATGTACGGTTCCCGCGCAATTAACAATTTAAGCGCAACGGAGTCGCGGGCGTTATCTAGTTATAAAAATATAAGATGCTAATGAGATGAATAATTCCAGGATCGGGGATCAAATTGTCAAGACGAAAGACAAAGCCGCAAGGAGTGGGGACACCATGTCGGAAGCCAAACATGGGACGTGGACTTATGTACGTCATACCTAAGTACTTAAACCACGGAAAACGTTAGACAATGTACGATTCCCGCTGAATTTTCGATGAACACGGGCGGAGCCACGCGGAACGTAATATATAATTGCAAGATTGAAGGAGGTCTAATCTAAAACCTGTCTTACAGCAGCTTTCGGTTGTCCCTAGTTTTTCCCGGTTTCCCTGTAATCATGGTCACCCCACCGTATCCGGGTGATCATGAGCCTTATTACAGCTCCGCTACCCCCCACTTCAGCGAATTCACCCAGTAATTGTACAATAGACTATCGGTGACAGTGAGGCGTGCTTGGATTACTAACGGAACCTAAAGAAACCCTCAGAGTATTGTACAATTCTTCACTTCGGTTGTGGTAAGGGTTCATACACCCATGAAAATAATAAACGGGTGAAATGACCCAACGTGAATATCACTAAGAAGGCTATATCACTAGGACTAGGACTATATCAGGACCATAAAGTTAATATACCTAGCGGAATAGAGAAACAAAGGCCTGAGCAAGAGAGATGTCACTATCAGTAACACTGCGTGGTAAAAAGAGACGTGTGATTCATGACAGCAGCACTCTTTTTGGTCGTCCAGTCGGCACGTGCCGCACGTTGACAATTTAATATCATAGAAATCATTTTCAATCATGCTTGTGTAAGTGTATACGTACACATATTTTTACACACAGATGAAACCAATTTCGGTTTCGTTTGACAGCTCGAGATAGTTGCTCTATTCCGCTAGGTATTAAATTAACTTTATGATGGACATAACAAAATGTCACTTTGTCGTCATTTCTGAGCGATACCGATGAGGTTATAAGGATTGCGAGTTGCGATCCAATGGCTATCAGTCCCTACGCAGCTACGCCGAAAAATGTGTGGCGAGTATATTGTTACGTGCTAGGGGTTCGAAGGATTTGAAGAGAAAGACCTGCTAACTCTCTTAAAGACTTTATTCACTAGCACTAGGTTCAATACTAAGCACTAGGTCCAAACACTAAGCAATATCACTGTCCTAGGTCGTAGCCAAGTCGTAGGTTTCACTTGTTCACTCACTATTAATCACTTGTTTTCACTCCGAAGTCGCCTTGATCGCTCGAACTGAACTGATTGATTGCGGCTATTCACATGGGCCAAGGCGAGTGCCAGAATATTCCAGAGAATTGTTGTGTTGAAAAAGTGTGCTCCAGAGTTGGCTCCGGTCTTGACGCGTCTTTTTCGGCTTTCCTATTCCACTGGCATCGTCCCGGCTTCCTGGAAGACAGCCTTGGTGCCCCCATCCCCAAAAAGGTGACCGCTCAAATCCTTCCAACTACAGACCAATCGCTACAACCTCTCTCTTCTCGAAAATAATGGAATCCATTATCAATAGCCAGCTTCTTCGATACTTGGACGGCCAGGGATTGCTAAGCGACAAACAATACGGGTTCCGTAAGGGTCGCTCGGCTGGTGATCTCTTGGCATACCTGACTCATCGTTGGGCTCAGGCAATTGAGTCGAAGGGAGAGGCATTGGCTGTTAGTTTGGACATTGCGAAGGCCTTTGATCGGGTTTGGCATAAAGCGCTGCTATCAAAGCTTCCATCATACGGGCTGCCCGAGAAATTATGTAAGTGGGTCACTAGTTTCTTAGCAGACAGAAGCATAAAGGTCGTAGTCGACGGCGAATGCTCGGAAACTCAGTCTGTTAATGCTGGTGTCCCTCAGGGCTGTGTGCTATCGCCTACTCTATTCATACTGCATATCAATGACATGTTACAAACCAACGGCATTCATTGCTATGCGGATGATAGTACAGGTGATGCTGTATATACCGGCTCCTCTAAAATTTCTCGGCAAAATGTCACTGAGAGTCGAAACGAACTTGTGTCTAAGGTGGAGAATTCATTGGAGAAGGTCTCTGAATGGGGTAGACGTAACTTAGTCCAATTCAACCCCACCAAGACACAAGTCTGCGCGTTCACCACTAAAAAGTCACCAATGGTCGTTTATCCTCGTTTCGAGGGCACATCTTTAACCATCTCCCCTAGCATTGAGATACTTGGCGTCAACATATCGAGCGAAGTCCAGTTCCGATATCATCTTGAGGGTAAGGCCAAATTATCCTCGAAGAAGCTTGGTGTTCTTAACAGAGCGAGACAGTACTTCAGTCCGGACCAACGCCTACAACTCTACAATACGCAGGTTCGGCCTCATATGGAATATTGTTCTCATCTCTGGGCAGGGGTGCCAAAATACCAACTGCTCCCTCTGGATCGTATCCAACGAAGGGCTGCTCGAATTGTTGACTGCCATAGTGTTTCACACAGCTTGGACCCCCTGGAATTACGCCGAAATGTAGCTTCACTCTGCATCCTCTATCGGTATCACGGGGAGTGCTCTGAGGAATTGTTCGGAATCATACCACCTGCAACTTTTCGCTATCGTCCCACGCGAAAAACATACCATCCTCATCACCTTGATGAGTGGCAGTCTTCCACAGTGCGTTTTTCGCGTAACTTTCTGCCGCGCACTGTAAAACTCTGGAATGAACTGTCACCAGCAGTATTTCCGGACCGATACGACCTGCAAACCTTCAAGAAAAGAGCGTATTCCCTCTTAAAAGGCCGGCAAAGCACCTGCAGCTCTTCTGATGTTGCGAGTGTCCATGGGCGACGGTAGTTGCTTACCATCAGGTAACCCGTTTGCTCGTCTTCCCCCTTATTTAATAAAAAAAAATCGTTTCTGGAAAATACGTGCCTGTAATCGTACACCTAACGCCATCTAGTATTGAGTAGAGGATTTATGTTGTGTGTGTGTTCTGTGTTTCCCGAGTGGTTCCACTGATTGACGCTAGATGGCACTGTGTGTGTTCGTATCCGTAACAATAATATATTATATACTAGTTTAGCGTGAAGAGGTTACAGACGGACACACTTTTACATTTATAATATTAAGTATACTAGAATAGACGTAGATCGTAGAATTATAATTTGCTATGGGAGGTTATAATAAGGCATCCGTTGTAACGGGTCAACAATACCGGGATTGGCGCCTTTATCTCGCCCGGTAAGAGGATTACAGAAATCTTTTTTATGATAACATACGTATACAGTTTTACCACCTCCTGATAAGTGCCGGACAGGCTATTCACAACTTAACTTGACAGATAGAGGGGCTGTTTCACCACTTCCTGATAATTGCGGGTTGGGTTTTCCACCACTTAACTTGACAGATAGAGTATGGAGAATCTGTCAAATAAGTTGTGGATAGCCTATCCAGCATTTTATCAGGAAGTGGTGAAACAGGCCCAGAGTATGGAAAATGTGTCAAAATAGTTGTGGATAGCCTATCCGGCACTTTATCAGAAAGTGGTGAAACGGGCCTTAAATATTCCATACTAGATGACGCCCGCAACTACGTTGCGCGAAAATTCGTTTACCGTGAAGAAACCGTACATTTTTTCGGGATGAAAAGTATACTATGTCCTTTGCGGGACTCAAATTATCGCCATACCAAATTTCAGTAAAATTGGTGTAACGGTTTGGGCGTGAAGACTGAAGATGTAACAGACAGACAGACAGACAGACATACTTTCGCATTTATAATATTATTAGTATGGATATTTTATACAAGACTGTATAATAATGTTTGGAAAAGAAAATATATTTATAGCAAATTGATATTAATGTTAAATTATAAAGGTTTGGCCATCTAATGCCAAGTAGTATAATTAACGCTGAAAGCTGAAATGTTCTAGAACTTTTATATTTAAAATACATTTAAAATTATTTACAGATGAAATGTGATGTTATTTATATTATCAGAACGTCTGTCTGAGTAACTTTAACATTGTAAAACACAATACTTCATCCTTTCGTTGTTAAAAACGTAGAAAACACCAATTTATTGGGAGTCTCGTTACGTGTGCACCTGACAAACGCTGAAAGTGTACTGACATAAGCCCCGCCCACAATGATGACGTCAGGACCTAGTTGAAAATCACATGAAGACCTAGTAGAAAAACACACACTGCACAGTTGCTTAGGCCAGCTCCTCTTCGTATTAGCTTCGTGGGGTAGGCTAAAAGATTACTTCTTCGGAACATAATAATATAGTACGTATTTTGTTGATATATTGTGTGACTGATGTTCTTGACGAGGGTAGTAATCTTGCTAAGTGGTTATTACAAGAACTGTTGATGACGCCTCCGTTGTCTAGTGGTTAAGAGCGTGGCTCTTGACTCGGAGGTCGTGGGTTCGATTCCCGCGTTGGAAACATGTTATTTCCAAGTTTGGTTAGGACAATGCAGGCTGATCGCCTGATTGTCTGACAAGTAAGACGATCCATGCGTCGGATGGGCATGTAAAAAATCGGTCCTGCGCCTGATCTCTCGCCGGTCGTGTCGGTCTTCCATCCCACTGGGTTATGAGGGTAAAGGATAAGAAAACGAACATAACACCTCCCCCATTTTGAAAGTCGGTTAAAATTGTAGCCTATGTGTTATTCTGATGTATAAGCTATATTATTGTAAAGTTTGATCAAAATCCGTTCAGTAGATTTTGCGTGAAAGAGTAACAAACATCCATACATCCTCACATCCATACATCCATACATAACCATCCAAACAAACTTTCGGCTTTATAATATTAGTAGGAAGGAAGTAGGATCATTGCCTCCATGTATGCAAAAAGAAAGACAGTTTTCAAATTACTACCTTCGTCCAATCATAGTCTTCAGTTCCTCGACTGATTTACGCGACAACAAGCTACTAAGTTTTTACTTGCTCGTCCGTGGCTTAGTGGGTAGTCCTATAGTTCGCACTCGAGAGGGTGCAGGTTCGATCCCGGGTGGATGCATGTACTTTTAATACTAACATGAGAGATTTTCAGATCTCAAGTACATAATACGGACGCTCGTACGATGAAGGAAAACATCGTGAGAAAACCCGCACATGGATGGTCCCAGACGTATAGACCTGCATCTGGACTAGGTCAACTATGTTTCGAGAATGCCGTATGTGCTTGAACAACCGGACATTTAAAATTAGGCAGTGCTACCGTATTTGAAGTCTTCGCTCTGAAAATCCTTACAAATGCTAGTAATATTATAAATCCGAAATCTGTCTGTCTGTTACCTTTTCACGCCCAAACCGATGAACGGATTTTGCTCGGATTTGGTATGGAGATACTTTCGAGTTACGGGAAAGGACATAAGATACTTTTAATCCCGGAAAAATGTACGGTTCCCGCGAGACAAACGAATTTTGGCGCTACGGAGTTGGGAGGTGAATGGGGGTGAAACTCCTCCAATACTACGAAACCCTAAGCATCTATTCGACTTCCCCTTAACGATTTAATATCAATACATTTCCAATACAAGAAAATGGAAAAATATATTGAAGTTTCGTCGGAATAACATTTACAAAACTGATTGTATTTTAATCTTTCGATACTCCAAATGGTACTGTTACGAGAAACTCTATGGAACAGCCGAAGTGTTTTCTTGTGAAACGAAGAAATCGATTTGCTTTATTCATAGATTGAGATTGAATTAGGTTAGGAAAACTATGTAAAAAAGTTATACATGTGCATAATATTTTATATGTTTTAGTCACAGTACAGATAAGTAAAATCGCATTTGCTAGCTTCGGTACAGTCAACAGAAGTTAGATTTAAAAAAATAAAATGTAGGCATAGACATCAAACGTCGCTAAGGGTCAATTCAGACCGCACCGCGACGCGTAGCTGCATTTCTAAATTTGTATGGATTTGACAGATTTGCAAGACGTCTCACGCAGTTGAAATCTGTCAAATCCATACAAATTTAAAAATGCATCTACACGTCGCGTTGCGGTCTGAATTAACCCTGGTTAATTCGGGGCTAATTCAGACCGCATCGCGACGCGTAGATGCATTTCTAAATTATCTATATATTAATACGTGAGAGAAAAACTTTGTAACCCTTTTTACGAAAAATAGGGAAACGTAGGTGAATGAAATTTCGCACAGTTATAGTTTATATGGTGAAGGAGTGCATCGAGCTAATATTATTTTAAAATGATGCTTTTATCATATTATATATTTTTAACAAATAAAACGTTACACACACTACGACACTACTACTAGGAAAAATGACAGATTTTTGAGTGACAAGCCTATACATACGAATTATACTCTTTTATTTATGGTTAAAGTCTGTTGACAATAAGTTGACAAATTGAAAATGGATTATTGTTTTTTTTATTTAATTTTAGATACTATTAGACAATGCTTAAATGGCCAATCTGAGATCAGCTGAATCCCAGAGACAAGAATTGAAAAAAACTATGATGAAGTCAATATTTTTTACAAAATATAGGTAGTAGTCCTAATGTCGTTGCAGGTAAGGTCGAATTTCGACCATTGGGCGATCTCTAGTTAGTATTGAATTGACAGACATCAATAGGGATGATGACAAGGTCAAAGATTAGCGAATTTTGTTAATAAAATAAAGAAATCACGGTAAAAAATAAGTGTTCCCAAAATTTCAGTTTGATAGCATTTGTATTTTTTTTTGTTATGCGCCTTCAAAGTTGGATATTCAAGTCGAATTTTTTTTCAATTAAATTTCTTAATATTTGTATACAATTCGATAAATTATGCAATTAAAAGCAATTTTTGTTATGAAACCACTTTCATAAACGCAATATTTAATATACCTGTCGAACAAAGTTGTCTCCCGATGCGTACAAACCAGGGATGTTGCGGATCCCGATTTTTTCACATCCGCGGATGTGAATGCGGATGCGGATTTTTAGAGGTTCACATCCGCGGATGCGGATGCGGATGTTTCGGATCCCACATAATTATAGTTTATAAAATGAAAAAGTATTATTTTTATTTTTTTATGTGTTACAAAATAATAGTACAGGTTCCCTAGAACAAATTTTTTGATTAATATCAAGCTAATTTTTCGTGAGTAGCTTCATTTTGAAACGCATTTTAAATAGAACAATCCATATTTTAGGACCATCGAATCTAAATCTAAAAAATTAAGCTGCTTACGAAAAATTTACCATGATAGTAATAAAAAAAAGGCGGCCAAGTGCGAGTCGGACTCGCGCACCGAGGGTTCCGTACAAACCTGCAAGGTTTACAAAGTTCGTTCATTACGACAATCGAGTCATAACTATGGTATTTTTCCACTTGTTAAAGGCAATTAGATCTAAGTATTTGATATGAATTTCAACTTGATAGCTCTACGCGTTCATGAGGAAAAAAGTAATAAGTTTATATTTATTAAAAAATATATATTTTGTAATGTAACTAAAAATTTAAGGTTTTCGGAATTTTTCCTTTATGTGTACTATAAAACGTTGCTTCATGCCAAATTTCAAGATTCTAGGTCGACTGGAAGTACCCTTCAGGTTTTGATTCCCTTGCGAGTACTTGCGAGTTTCAAAATATGCAGCTTAAATTGCTGTTTCTTTTGATTGCGTTGACATAGAAGTTTGATTTTGTTACAGCTTAAAGGTATTATAGACCTGAGTATTTGGTATGAATTTAAATTTAATACCTCTACGCGTTTATGAGGAAATGGGTAGTAAGTTTAAAATTATTACAAAAAAATATATTATGTGATGTAACTAAAAATTTATGGTTTTCGTAATTTTTCCTTTATCTATGCTATAAGACGTTGCTTCGTACCAAATTTCAAGATTCTGAGTTCACGGGAAGCACCCTGTAGGTTTTGATTCCCTTGCAAGTGTCGAAAATTTGCGGCATAAACGGCTGTATCTTTTGATTGCGTTGGCTTAGAAGTTTGATTTTTTCACAGCTTCAAGGGACAGTAGACCTGAGTAATTGATATAAATTTCAGCTTCATACCTCCACGCGTTCCTGAGAAAAAGGGTCTTGACAGACGGACGGACGGACAGACGGACAACAAAGTGATCCTATAAGGGTTCCGTTTTTTCCTTTTGAGGTACGGAACCCTAAAAAATGTTCTAGGGAACCTGTACTATAATAATACTTTTATATGAAAGAGATAATAATTTGTAAATGAAAATTACATTAATTCCCCTGTATTAAACCTCTACCACTTTTTTGTAAGTACACGTTAGTAAGTACACGAAGTTATAAATAGGAGCATAAAGCATTATACTTAAATTATTGAATACAATATAGTAATAATGCCGCTTTTTATTAAGTATGAAGCACAAAAAAACACGTAGTGATTAATTGACACAAGGAAATTATTGATGCATCACAATTTTTAGGGTTCCGTAATCAACAAGGAACCCTTATATTTTTGGTCTACCTGTCCGTCTGTTTGTCTGTTTCTCCGCGGTTTCGCTCAGAGAATAGCGTACAAAGCCGAAATTCAGCATGAATGCACATACGATGTCGACAAAATCTATGTATATCAATGGTATTCTACTTCTACAGATCTGTTACGTTCATACTATTTTCCGGCTTAAATCTCTTCTGAACAACATTGACAAATTTGACAGATAATTGAAACAAAAGATACGAAATGCCATTTACATAAAAGAGACAGACTAAATAGAAGACGACCCAATTGGCTCGTATTTGAAGCTTCACAACGCGCGCGGTAGTAACATATCTGCTTTGAGTTTTTTATTATTATATCATTGATATATATTAAACTCAAAGGTGACTGACTAACATGGTGATCTATCAACGCACAGCCCATACCACTGGACGGATCGGGCTGAAATTTTGCATGCAGGTAGGTGTTATGACGAAGGTATCTGCTACGAAAGGATTTTGATAAATTCCAAGCCCAAGGAGTTAAAATAGGGGATGAAAGTTTGTATATAATAATACTTCTTAACACGAGCAAAGCCGTGGGCAAAAGCTCGTGGTATATAAAACCTTTAAAACAATTATGGGACCTCCCTTACACATCAATCGGGGATAATTCTTTTTATTTCGCACCCACTCCACCGTGTGTGGTGTCGTTGGATAGGGTTTTTAAGAGTATTCCAAATCATTTTCCGATTTAGGGATCCATTTGTGAAATATGCAAAGTTTTAAAGTGGAAGAAATCGTTAGTGTCCAGTGTCTCCCTTCTACCAGCTATTAGCTGAACGGTTGATGCTGAAAAATATGTGGAAATATTCACGGGAGTAGGAAATATGCTAAATTTAAGAAGAAAATTATCACGGCTAAAAATACTTCATAAGTTATTGAGAAGTATAAAGGAATTTTTCGTTCAAATTCCTTTGAATGTAACTGAGATGATGTTGGTGGTAGTGTAAACATGTTATAATTGTACATTCATTGACTTTTTTTTTTTTTTTTTTTTATGAAATAAGGAGGCAAACGAGCAAACGGGTCACCTAAAGGAAAGCAACTTCCGTCGCTCATGGACACTCGCAGCATCAGAAGAGCTGCAAGTGCGTTGCCGTCCTTTTAAGAGGGAATAGGTTAATATAGTAAGGAAGGGAAGGGAATAGGGGAGGGAAGAGAGGGGAATAGGGTAGGGGATTGGGCCTCCGGTAAACTCACTCACTCGACGAAACACAGCGCAAGTGCTGCTTCACGCCGGTTTTCTGTGAGAACGTGGTATTTCTCCGGTCGAGCCGGCCCATTCGTGCCGAAGCATGGCTCTCCCACGTATAAAATGATGATGACGATACAAAACTTATTAAAAACTGGCGGTACTACGGAATCCTCTATTGTTCGTGGTCGATACGCAGTTGGCCGGCTTTTTCGCTCCCATTATCACGACCAATGTCATTTGTCACGCGCAAACGGTATGCGCCATTCACAGACCCCGCCGCTTTTTTTTCTTGTCGCAACTCGTATGACATTCGCATCCGCATTAAAATCCGCATTGATTTAATGCGGATGCGGATGCAGATGCGGATGTCCAAATCTATGCGGATGCTCCACATTTACGGATGCGGATGCGGATATTCGCAACATCCCTGGCTACAAACTACGAAAGACTGACGTCAGTAGCAATTTGTATGGAGCGTTTCGGGCAGGTCTTTTTTCTGAGATATTTGAATTGTCATATCTTGTTGAATTTTTAAGCTATCAGAGTCATTCTTTCAACGACGTTTCTATTTTTTAAGTGTCCTTCAATTACCGATAAGTAAAAAAAAATAGTCATCATGCCTATTGCGGATGTCATGTAAGTTACAAGATCTTGAAGGCTTGGCGAGTGACGCGTCGCCACGCCAATATACAAACGATTCACCTCCTAATCCCCCGATCCCTGGCTGGGGCTTATCTCAGTCACCGCCGCCCCATTGCTCGTAAAATATTACGTGCACTCACCGCTCGTTGAGGTCGTATTGATAATAATAATTTATAGGCGTTGTGCACTTGGTTTGGGTTGGTTAAAAATGTTAAACTCGCGTTGTACGTGATCCAGGCGCGCCCGCCGCCTGAAATTTTGGGGGGGGGTCACTCAGTAGTCACTACACTACTTTTTTTAATCTGCGCCCTCAGACGGTTCTGGGTTTTATTTTATTTTCAATTTTACCTTAGATTTTGAGGGGAGGGGGGGGGTCATGACCCTGTGCCCCCCCCCCCCCCCCCTTCGGACCGCGCCTGACGTGATCGAAAACTCGCGAGAGGAAAGGAGTAGATTAGATTTAGAGATCAGTAGAATTAAATTGAATTGAATTGAATTGAATTGAATCGATTTGAATTGAATCGAATTGAATTGAATCGAATTGAATTGAATCGAATTGAATTAAATCGAATTGAATTGAATTGAATTGAATCGAATTGAATTGAATCGAATTGAATTGAATCTAAGTGAATCGAATCGAATCATCTTGGGCCTTATAACTTTACTCGACGCTCATATGTATCACAACGTGTGCGTTATTTTACTTTTTTTCTGTACAGTCCTAATACATTTCATTAAGAACATACGCATTGAAAAATAAAAATACAAAGTACATAATATGTAGTCAGTCAAGAAAGAGTAGACGCTGAACAAAATTTAAAGCATAATCACGAATGGTATTTTTTTGGGTTCCGTATCCAAAGATTAAGAACGTGGGTCCCGTTTACAGGTACGGGTATTACTGAGACTTCGATGTCTGTCCATCTGTCCGTCTGTCTCCAGGCTGTATCTCAAAAGCCGCTATAGCTGGACTTCTAAAATTTTCACAGATTAAGTGTTGCCGCTATAACTACAAATACAAAAAAAAAATAAAGTTAATATTTAAGGGGGGACTCTCATACAAAAAACACATTTTTTGTCTACTTTCACTCTATACCGGTCCGGAACCCTTCGTGCGCGAGTCCGACTCGTACTTGGCCGATTTTTATTTCCTTTAAGAATTTATGTGCTTTAAAAACTATGTTTGGCGGTATCAACGACCGGGGACTGTGCACCACGGTACTTGTGGAGTTAATAAGGTTTTAGCTTACTACGGGCTACGTCTGAGTTATTAAACGACATCAGCTTCCTCGGCAGAAATATGACGAACTAGATCAGTGGTTCCCAAACTTATTTTGTCTACTGCCCACTTTGAAAAAAAAATGTTTGAGCGCCCCCATTGTTTTAATTAAAAGAGTGAGCACATTGAGACGGGCCGTGCCGGGACTCAGCGTGCCGGGGCTCATCACAAAAATCCGCCTCCATACAATTTGTATTCAAGCGGAAATCCACTGCGCCCCGACACAATGTGCGATCCGCTTCCATACAAAATGTATGGAGGCGGATTTTTGCGATGAGCCCCGGCACGGCCCGTCTCAGTGTGCTCACTCCTTTAATATGCATCCAGAAGAAATAAGTCATCCCCAAGCCTCTACACAACACCCCCATTTTTTGTGGGTCCCACACCACTCCCCTTTAGACCATCAGCGCCCACAAGTGGGCGTTATCGCCCAATTTGGGAAAGGCTAAACTAGATGAAGCCCGCAATTCCGTTGCGCCGAAATTCGTTTGTAGCGCAGGAACCGTAAATTTTTCGGGGACTCAAAGTATCTTCATACAAAATTGATATCATATTTATTAAAGAAAATAACACCTTGAAAAAATTTTGCATAAATTCCTAGTACAGTAATAGAAGAACTATTTCTAGTACTGTACTAGGAATTTATGCAAAAATTTTTCAAATTGTTATTTTCTTTAATAAATTGGGAATATTTCATCTGCATGCTTATAAAATTGAAACAATGGGGGCGCTCAAACATATTTTTTTCCCCAATAATTTTTATGGCAAAACGATGTTTGCTGGTACAACTAAATATTATTGTTATAGACTCACAAACGAACGTTACAATATTTCATCTATTTATATTGTTCTATTTTACCATTATTATCAGTCTGGCCATAATATTATCATTTATCTGTCTAGTGTCGACATTGACGTACAATATGCAAGGACTTCGCACTAAGGAGGGTTCATGTGAGACGTCATGCAAGTCTGTCAAATCCATACAAATTTAGAAATGCATCTACGCGTCGCGGTGCAGTCTGAAATGACCCTTAGAGCCTGTCCACACGGCACAACAACAGCGCAACGGCAGCGCTGCGTCGACGCAACGCTGACGCAACGCGCCGTGTGGACCGGCTCCTAGGGTCAATTCAGACCGCAACGTGACGAGGCGAGGCGAGGCGCGGTGTGGCATAAATTTGTATGGATTTAACTTGCGTGAGACGTCTTGCGAATCTGTCAAATCTATATAAATTTAGAAATACATCTACGTGTCGTGTTGTGGTCTGAATCAACCCTTAGTTGTTTTACTTTTGCACTAGACTGATTTGCACTTCACCTTTCTTCACACAATTCATTCAAAAGACGTTTCACGTAATTAAAGTCTGTCAATTCAGTACAAATTTAGAAACGCATACGTTGCGTTGCGATCTGAATTGACTCCAAAATTCGATGCGTCGCATATCGTGTCGTGCCTGCGACATCCCTGTATCGATGTGATAGTACGTCGATGCGGCAGGAAGCGATAGGGCGCAGACGGGCAGCGGTCATTGGGTCAGTCGGAGTGAGGTCACCATGAAAGTTCTACTGCGTCTACTGGCGGCCTTCACCAGCGAGACAGGTGAGCTATATCTACTGCATAATAATAATCAGCAAACACATCCCAAAATCTAAACATTTTGTTTTGTGGTACACTTAACGGAAAAACTATCACGCCTACTGAATGGTGCTTTAACATAGTAATTTTTATTTTTATGTAGATGTGTTATCATCGGTCTCTCAAGGTTTGGTTACGGTACTATTAAAATATTTAAAAAAAACTTTATTGCGCAAAATATCGAAGCGAGCCCTCACAAGGCTCGGCTTTTAGCTTGTTGTATAATATCTAAACTATTCTATATTTACCTTCCTGTTTCTTATTTATATAAATGACCTGCCATTCTTAATTAAAGATAAACATGGGATAGTATTATTTGCTGATGATACATCTCTTACATTCAATATCAAACGGCTTAATGCGTGTTATGACGAAGTAAATAATGCTCTCTCAAAGATTGTACATTGGTTTAGTGTTAATAATCTTTTACTTAATAGTAAAAAAACAAAATGTATTAAATTCAAATTGCCCAATGTAAGGCAAACGGAAACCAATGTGTTTTTAAATGGTGATGTTATGGAGCTAGTGGATACAGCTGTATTTTTAGGTATTACACTAGACTCCAAGCTTCAGTGGGGCCCTCATATTGCTGGGTTGGCCGACAGACTCAGTTCAGCAGCATATGCAGTAAGTAAGATTAGACAATTTTCAGATGAAACAACAGCACGTCTAGTGTATTTTAGTTACTTTCATAGTATTATGTCCTACGGCATTTTGCTGTGGGGCAATGCTGCAGATATAAATACAATTTTTGTGCTGCAGAAGCGAGCTGTGCGGGCAATCTACAAGTTGGCCCGTAATACTTCACTTAGAGAAAAATTTAAGGAAACTGGAATCTTAACTGTTGCTTCTCAATATGTCCTATCAAATGTATTATATGTTAAAAAGAATATATATCAATTCACGAAAAAGTGTGATACCCATGGGAGAAATACTCGTAATAAACATAAGCTTGAAATTCCGGTGACTAGACTTACTAAAGTCAAAAATTCTTTTAAAGGTCAATGTATACGCCTTTATAATAAGATCCCAGAAATCGTTCAAAATCTCTCAATTAATAGATTTAAAAAAGTTGTTAAAGAACGTTTGTGTACCAAAGCGTACTATAAAGTTACTGATTTCATGAATGATAGTACACCATGGGAATAAGGTCGCCCCCTGCAGAGCTGTTTCATTATAATATGTATAATAATTGTACACTCGTTGTATTTTATTTAGTCATAATGACACTGTTATTTTATAATATATTTTTTGTAATTTTCCATCTTTTTAGAAAAAGATGGCCCCGTGCGAGTTTCTTACGCCGGTTCTTCTCGCCGGGTTAGTTCCCGAACCGGTGGTAGGCATCTGTGTAGCCCCGACGTTCAGAGAATATTTGAAAAAATTTATTCTGAATAAAAAATTTTGAGTTGAGTTTTTGAGTTGAGTTTTACCTAGTAATATTATTTAATATGCAAAAGTGAGTCTCTTAGTCTGTCTGTCTGTCATTTTGATGAAATTTGGTATGAATATACTTTGAGTCCGGGAAAGGTCATAGGATAATTATTTTATCTTAACAAAATATGAGCGGTTTCTGCGCGTTAAACCAATTTGATCACAACGGAGTAGAGATTAAAATGTAGTGATAATTGCTTCAACTTGAACTTTTATTATAGGGATAAATATAATAATAGCTCCCACACCGGTTTCGGTGACGGTGGCCGGTTTCATTGAAAACCAGGCCAGCTACGCAGGAGTAATTTTATAGTGCCCAAGTGTGTGCGCAGTACACAAGAGCACTCTCTATTCCCATACTCCCATAACGTCCCAGTGGGACGGAAGACCGACACGACCGGCGAGAGATCAGGCGCAGGACCGACTTTTTACATGCCCATCCGACGCATGGATCATCTTACTTGTCAGACAATCAGGCGATCAGCCTGCATTGTACAACGCGGGAATCGAACCCACGACCTCGGGAGTCAAGAGCCGCGCTCTATACCACTAGACCACGGAGGCATTACAGGGATAGAACATAAAATATCGGCCCAGTACGAGTCGGACTCGGGCACGGAGGGTTCCGTACCGTACCGCATCCATACCGTACCGTATTGCATGAAAATAGAGACAAAATGGTTTCTTCTAAACTTACGTCTCATATTTTTATTTTATTTTTAGTACTTATTTGCTGTTATAGCAGCAACAAAAATAAGCAATTTTGTAAAACTAAACTGTCCAAGTATCGCGGTTCTAGACATACAGCATGGTGACACAAACGGACGGGCAGATAGCAAAATCTTAGTAATAATTGAGGTACGGAACCCTAAAAATGTAACATTCGGCGTCAGATAAAGCTCCATGAACCGCCAGTCAAGGGAACTGATAAGCACACATTGTCGGAGATTGAGAAATTTTAGTATCTAGTTGTCTACAGTAAGAGCGACCGCTGCAGACTTACAATTTCAAGTTGGCCGACTGTCGTACAACTAAATTGCGTAGTTTCACAATTTAATTGGACAACTTTTTAATTTGTAGGTAATCGGAAAGGAATCGCGGCTTGATTGGTGTCCAATTATATAGTTATACAATTTAGTTGGATGCAATGTGCGAGCTCTATAATCGCTATAGCTATTGGTTGCACCAGAGGCGTGGTTAAAGTTAAAGTTATGGTTAAAGTTATGGTTAGCTAAATTTAGCTTTAACTTTAACCTTAACTTTGGCCGGAGAAATTGACAGATAACAGCTGGTCCAACAAGAACTGTCAAAAATGGCGTTTTTGTATGATGACAGCGTTAGTTCCTTTTTTCGCCACGTGCATTTAAAACCTTGTCGAGCTCTATATGGTTATGGTTTAATATGGCGTCTTGATGGCGTCCATTTTTAGCTTTAACCCAAGATTTGACATTTTGCATAGTAGTTAAAGTTAAAGTTAGTTGGTGCAACCCAACCTAAGTCTGCGGTAGTTGTCCACACTCCATTCAGAGTTATACAGGGATATGCTGGATACTGGATATAATATATATTATACTAGATGTCCCGCGCGACTTCACCCGCGTAAATTAGGAATTTTACAGAAACCGTACATTTTCCCATAAAAAATAGCTAATATGTCCCTACTCCCTTCACTTGGTCTACTCTATATCTGTGCTTAATATTGCCATAAAAATTGCTCCAGTAGTTTGAAATTTCTAATATTTCCCCCGTTTTTCCCACATTTTCCTGCGTTTCTTTGGTCGTATTAGTTTAGCGTGACAATATATAGCCTATAGTCTTACTCGATAAATGAGCTATCTAACACTGAAATAAGTTTTTAAATCGGACATGTAGTTCCTGAGATTAACGCGTTCAAGCAAACATACTCTTCAAGTTTATAATATTAGGTAGGTATAAAAAAATTTAATTATCGCTTGACTCTCTCGAGTCTCGATCTAAAAGACTATGAAAAGTATCAATAACAGGGTCATTATAGGCTCATAAGTCATAACCATGGAACGATATATGGTATAGTGATGATGATGATGATGAATGTAATTTTCACAGTAGCATATGCTTTCCGTTCTTAAAACAACGCCGAAACTCCCAAACTTGTATCTAGAAAGAATCAGGAGTTCTCTCAGCACCTTCCGAACCACGGCAGACCAGGTATAGCTCGGTGCAAAATCTTACTTGTTGGTAGCGTATGCTTAGAATACTTCTCACGAAACCGAAGTCACCACATGTTTCCCTATAAATTTTCAGGAGTTCCCTCGATTACTTATGGATCCTTCATCAGATCACCACTTTAGTGAATATAATACCAAATTGGGATGATACCCTATATACCAAAAGAAACATTTTGAAAATCGGTAAACAAACGGCGGAGTAATCGTTGAACATAAGAAAACGAACATAACACCTCCCCCATTTTGAAAGTCGGTTAAAATTGTAGCCTATGTGTTATTCTGATGTGTAAGCTATGTTATTGTAAAGTTTCATTCAAATCCGTTCTGTAGTTTTTGCGTGAAAGAGTAACAAACATCCATACATCCACACATCCACACATCCATACATCCATACAAACTTTCGCCTTTATAATATTAGTAGGACTAATACTAAGTATAAATGCGAAAGTGTGTATGTCTGTCTGTTACTCCTTCAAGCCCATACCGCTGAACCGATTTTGCTCAAATTTGGCACGGAGATTATCTGCAACCCGGGAAAAGACATACATAGAACACTTTTCATCTCGGAAAAATATACGGTTCCCGCGCGAATAACGAATGGAGTTGCAGGCGTCGTTTCTCTCGCGGGAATCGTACATTTTTTCGGGTTACAAAGAATTCTACGTCCTTTTCCGAAACTCAAAGTATCTTCATATCGAATTTCAGCAAAATCGGTTCAGCGGTTTGAGCGTGAAGAGGTAACAGACAGACAAACATACATTCGCATTTATTGTATTAGTATGGATTTGTAGAAATCGTTTCTTTTAATAGTTGTTATTCTTATAATTTATCTATTAAAACGAATGTAATTTATGTTTTGCCTACAAAATGTATATTATCGGTACAAGATGGCGTGATTTGAAGGCGTGTTTTTGGCCTATTTGTAGTAACAAAGATAACAAAATATTAAATAATGTATTGGCCTAAGAGCCAGCGGCGGCCAGCCCTTCATCATATTTTTATAAAACTTTAAAGTTTACCTGTTTATGTCCCATATTAGGGTCAATTCAGACCGCAACGCGACGCGTAGATGCATTTCTAATTTTGTACTGAATTGACAGATTTGCAAATCTGTCAAATCCATACTTGAAATTAAGAAATGCATCTACGCGTCGCGTTGCGGTTTGAATTTACCCTTAGAGGTAAGAACGACCAGCAACTTTAGGAGGTATCCAGGTCTGAAGGTCTTCCTGACCTATACCTATACCAGAAAATATGATAAAAATTGAGCTGTACTCTTTATCGAAGCTCAGATAGAACTGGATATCTGCGCGACCGAAACTCTAAAGTTGCTGGTAGTTCTTACCAGTAATAGGTGTCATTAAATTAAATACGTCATAATACAGGGGGTGAGTCAAGATCTCTTCTATATCGATTCTCTAAGAATCACCGATCGTACCGATGACATAAGACGAGTCAAACGTCAACGTCATATTAACGAACGCTTATGTCGATTCAATACATTTTGGATGACGATTATATATCGAAGCGATAACAAAAAAGGTTAGGGCTAAATGGCCAGGTAAACTTTCAGTTTTTATAAAATAACGAAGGTCTGGCTGCCGCTGGCTCTCACTCTGTAATGAATAATAGGAATAAATAAATAATATTTTTAGACGCCAATTTTTATTCTTTATTTTATTTACTACTTACCTAAGACATGACATGACAGAAAACCGGCGTGAAACAGCGCTTGCGCTGTGTTTCGCCGAGTGAGTGAATTTACCGGAGGCCCAATCCCCTACCCTATTCCCTTCCCTACCCTCCCCTATTCGCTTCCCTTCCCTTTCCTTCCCTACCCTCCCCTATTACCATATTCCCTCTTAAAATGCCGGCAACGCACCTGCAGCTCTTCTGATGCTGCGAGTGTCCATGGGCGACGGAAGTTGCTTTCCATCAAGTGACCCGTTTGCTCGTTTGCCCCCTTATTTCATTAAAAAAAATGACATTGTTTTTCATGTTATAAAGGTTAGGTAAAAGGAAATAAACTATCTATGTATCAAGGGTTGTGTTTACATGTTTCACTCGTATCATGAATGGCTTGCATGCTAGACGGTTGCATAGTCTATAAAAAACAATTCCAACAACGCCACCACAGCATTCTAAGCCTTAACATTAACAAAATAGAGGATATTTCCGCTCGAATACCAACGAATAGTGAGATACGTAAGATTTAACCGAGGGATATCAGTTGAAAGGTTATCGTGGCAGGGGCGCGCAACTTTGGACAAATATTCTAATTAATGCAAAAGTTGTAAACTAATGTAAGTTTCGGGATTAATAAGATTTCGAGGGTCTGGTGGTTCAATTAAAAAAGCGGTAATTAAATTAAGTGTTGGGGGTTTTGAGGAATATTGTTTTATTGGGTCTGCGACTTCGTTAGCCTGGTAGAGATTCTAATCCGGATAGTTACTTTGAAATTCGGAAACTTTGAAAAATCAATTTTGTATTCTAATTCGGATTTTAAAAATAGAATCCAGTGTATCTTAGTTAAGTATAATTCGGTATAAATAGGTAACAGTATTAAATTATTGATTTAAAAGAAATACTTGAAACACTTTGCGTGTATCCATTGTTTATTTACGATGAATAATCTATACTAATACGAGTATTATTTAAAAGCGGAAGAGTTTATTAGTTTGTTTGTTTGTTTGAACGCGCTAATCTCAAGAACTACTGGTCCGATTTGAAAAATTCTTCCAGTTTTAGATAGCCCATTTATCGAGGAAGGCTATAGGCTATATTTTATCACGCTAAGACTAATAGGAGCGAAGAAATAGAGGAAAATGTGGAAAAAAACGGGTGAAATTATTTGAAAGGGCTTATCTCACGAGCTACTAGAGCATTTTTTCTGTTATTTGGGTGAGATAAGAAGTAGACCACATGAAGGATCATAGGCTATTTGTGGACTAATTTGTCTGTGAAATATCTAATTTACGCGGGCGAAGCCGCGCGGAACGTCTATCTTAAAAATATAACACAACTAAATGCAAATGGTTTGCAATCATACACCGATTTTGATATAGTTTTATTTTGGCTTCGTCCTGTGAAATAATATTCCTGGCGTACAAACTTTGGTCCCTTATTGAATTCCCTGAAAAAGAAGTCTATATATAGGGATTGTTTTAGTCGGATTCGTGCTCTTCTGGGGCAGTACCACGAAACCATTTTGAGACTCAAACAATCGTACGAAAATGCCGCGTCCTGCTCTAACACACGTGAAATGGCGTTGTCAGAGCAGGACGCAGCATTCTCGTCCGATTTTTTGAGTCTCAAAATTGTTTCGTAGTAGGAATACTGATCCTGAATATCGCGGAATATTGGATAATCACTCATATCAGTTACAGTAAATACCCGCCCGCATAGGTTGCCTTATGTACCTATCTAAACTGTTCTGTACATACATCTATGTGCTTTTGTAACTATCAGGAAATTGATTCAAAGGCGGACCTAAGTATTTTGGTAATGAAGAGGTAACTGACAGACAGAATATAAAGACACATTTTACAAGCTGTTGGTTTTCTGAATAAAATAAAATAAAAATAAAATCTTTAAAAACGCCTTAGCCACATGTTTTGAACGCCTGGCTTCAAGAGACGCCAGTGATCAGTTCTTTCTGATAGTGGTCAGTCCATCTCCTTAGCCGCTGATTTCAGCCGTTGATTTTTTTAGTTTTTTTTACAAGTGCTTTCATTTGGATTTTTTTTCTAAGTATGTATTTTTTATTTTTAAAGTCACAAGGTCAAGGTTAAGATGGCGCTATGCTGTCAGATAGATACAAGCCGAATTGTCAAAAATATGTAAAAACATTACGTCGTTGATATTATGTATTATGCGTAAAAACTTGCCAATTTTACATTAATAATGGACTCTGTTAAGCATTGGTGTACTAACCCACAAAAAATTACGTATTGAGTTATGAATGCAGTTATGCTCTTTAGATGATTTAGAACAAGACTGCGTTCAAAATTTAATAACAAAAAAGTTTGTGGGACACAAAATATGCATAAAAGCGACCAATTGGTACTAACACTTTAATTTTTTTGTTATTTTAAACTTTTAGTATTTTATTAGCAGAGTTAAAAGATCTATGTTAAGATTACTCTAGTAAAAAAGCATATCGCGGCAAAGAATCAGTCGTAGGCGTTTTGGGCCAATTTTTGTTAAATTTTTGAAAAAAAAGTATCCCACCAAAACATTTCATGTAAAATGTTGCCAAAACGACCACATAAGGTTTGCCCTGTGAAAAAGGTCTGATATCAGATCTCTAGCCAAGCTTCTGAAGCTACACGGCCTAACTCTACTAACCCTAACTTCAACAATTACCTACCCTAACCCAAACAACAAAAACAAAACATGACTAGCCATGACTTGGCCTTAGCTATGCTTTTTGTATAAAATTTGGGAGTCCTCTTTGGATATTAAATTTTTTTTCGCTTTCGCCCGCGTTTTGTCTCTTCCTCGCTCATTTCATTTTAAGCTGAAGCTGTATAAGACCTTGTAGTTATAGAAGGACCTACTGTTTTATTGCTGTTAGTTATCTTATTATAGATTTTATCAGATTAAAATGATATATAATATAATAGCATTCGTAGGGATAGACTACGAAAGGCGACATTTTCTGTGCAGTGCAGTCACAATAGACATAACGACCAGTAGTTCGACTGCAAAGAAACGGACAGGTTTCAATATCTGTCAAATTCGTCGGGTTTCACTAGGATTATGAACGGAATGTACCTCGCGTTGGCTGATATAATTTATTTTTAAATATTTAAAATAAAGATTTCAAAATTGGATTCTGACAATTTTAATCGCATGTGCCAAAACACAAACAACAATACGACCAAAGAGGAACACGTCCATCGAATATGTCATATTTTTAAATTCGTAGGTAACAAGTTAACAACCCTAGCGACGATTTTCGTCATAATACGTCTTTAAAAATTTCAACATCAGTTCTACGTCGGCATACTCTATCATTCTGTCTACTCTGGTGCAGTGTAGTGATGATTGTGTTATTGAAAACTTTACCTAATAACATTATGATAAGATATTTAAGTCAGATATACTTACCAGGGTCAAGTGTAAACATGGTGACTTTAACTTGTATGTTATTATAATTATTATGTTTAAAATAGATTATATTTATCTATGTTATATACTGTGTGATAATATATTAAAAATACAGTTGACATTGACATTTTTAAAATAATAATAAGTGATCATGTAAATACTTGTGTAAGTGTGGTATAAGATGCTTGTGTAAGTGTAATAGTAGACACATTTTTACACACAGACGTAAATCAATTTCGCTTTCGTTTGACAGCTCGAGATTGTTGCTCTATTTCGCTAGGTATAATATTAACTTTTTGACCGAAACTTGAACATAACCAGATGTGATGACACATACAGACATAATATAGACATCCCTCAAAGTAAAGTTAGCTAGTAGACTAGAGACCAAGTCAAGAGATTCATCAACACATATAGCCCAAGAGCCAGGGGCAGCCAGACCTTCATCATTTCACAAAAGCTTAAAGTTTTTCTCCATAGTTGCTTCCCATCGCCAGACCACCTTAAAATCTAATACTTGAAGGATGTCTGGCAGTGGGAAGCAATTGTCATAAGTATATTCTGGCAGTGCAAGTCAAGATTCCTAGAGATTACCCGAAGAAAATAAGATATAAAAAATCGGCCAAGTGCGAGTCGGACTCGCGCACGAAGGGTTCCGTAACATGGTAGAGCAAAATTAGGCCAAAAAATTGTGTTTTTTGTATGGGAGCCCCCTTAATTTTTTATTTTATTTTAATATTATTATTAATTGATAAAGTACACATATAATAAAGGATTTTATAAGCATTTCAAGTGTCTAATTGTTACCATTATTGAAATCGAGCATAAAATGCTCGAGCATAAATGGTTTCTTGTATGGAAGCCCTTCTTTATTAATTTTATTTTGTTTTTAGTATTTGTTGTTATAGCGGCAACAGAAATACATAATCTGTGAAAAATTCAGAAGTCTAGCCATAGCGGTTTTTGAAATACAGCCTACTGACAGACAGACGGTCAGACAGACAACGAAGTCTTAATAATAGGGTCCCGTTTTTACCCTTTGGGAACGGAACCCTGAAACTGATCTTTGTACCTCTAGGTTAGGTTGTTGCCTCCTAAATTAACCGCGCCCCAAACCATAGTTGTTGGTCGTTCTCAACTCTCAGCCTTTATATAATGATGAAGGTCTAGCTGCCGCAGACTTTTACTATACAGTGTGAACACGAATCTAACGACCAAACAATAGTTATTTTAATACATACTCTCGAAAAACATAATACATAACCCCCATTCAGGTAAAAAAGGATATCAGCACATAAAACTTGTGTATTCCAGTGGAAGATGGCAACGGCAATTTATCCGCCGACGTGGGCGGAGCGGCCGGAGCGGGTGGATCGGGCGAGGACAAGAACGGCCACTCGAAGGCTCTCCGGCGGCTGGAGACGGTGCCGGACATCAAGCGGGACACGTCCGGCATCAACACACAGTACATCGCTACGGGGATAGGTGAGCGGTTACCGTACATTAAAGGTACGCGCACAGTTTGTCGGCGCGTGCCGGGGCGGATCGGGGCTCAGCGCAGCGCAAAATGCGCTATAGCACACTATTGCCGGGTTGGGTCGCATCGCATTGACGGATTTTAACGCTCACTGTGTCGGGACGTGTCGGGGCGGGTCGGCGCGCAATGCACTGACGGATTTTGAGCCAAGGCTTGCCGGGCCGCATCGCATCACCGCTTGCTATAGCATACTATTGCCGGGGCGCAGCGGGTGTTGTCGGGCCGTGTCGCATCGACGGAAATCCGCCGAGCAAAAATCCGCGCCGATGCGCCCCGGCACAGTGAGCGATACGCGCATCCGCTTTCATACAAATTCGGCACGTTGAGTCCCGGCACGGCCCGTCTCAGTGTGCTCACTCTTTAAAGATCATGATCTACCGGGGCAAATAGCAAACGGGTCACCTGATGGAAAGCAACTACTGTAGCCCATGGAAATACGCAACATAAGAAGAGTTACAGGTGCTTTGCCGGCCTTAACGATTTGACGATTGTAAGGGTAAATTCAAACCGTTTCTTGTACGATTTCAGTGAACATAGGCGCGTTTGCTGCAGGAGTTTGCGTGGCCTGGTCATCGTCAGCTCTTCCACTGCTGACGAGACATGAACCGGTAAGATTATACTTTGACAGTATAATAATAATTATTATAATCCATACTGACATACTAATATTATAATTAATGAAGACGTGGGTGGAATAACACAAGCTATCAGTAAAAAAAACGTTTTTTTTTTGCACAAATGGACATTCCAATTTTATGTGTAGCCAGATACATTAGAGTTAGCCAGGTGATGAAGTACGTTACCTGGCCATTTAGCCGAAACTTTTTCGTTTTCGCTTCGTTATAGAATCGCCGATCAAAATGTATGGAATTGACATAAGACGAATCGAACGTCAACGTCATAATATTAACGAACGATAATGTCAACTCCGTACATTTTCATCGGCGATTCTATAACGAAGGGAAAACGAAAAGATTTTGGCTCACCCCCAAGGTCTGTTCAAATTATAAGGGAAAAATGAGTTAATTGTCCGTATGTTACACAATGTTACTTGTTCTTCAACTCACGTCTTCAAAATATATGAAAGTAAGTCTGTCTATTACCTTGTGGCGGTACCCACAATTCGCCTAACATTCCTGCATCGCGCTATCGAAGTTTTCTGAGCGTGTCAGTATATATACGAGAGCTGAAATGTATCACCTGGGCTCCGGCCTGACCGAACATACCACCTCGCTCGGTTGGAAGATCTTCCCTTGACCTCCACAACCTCTTCACGCCCAAACCGCTGAACCGATGTTGTTGAAATTTGGTATGAAGATACTTTGAGTCCCTGGAAAGGACATAGGGTACTTTTTATCCCGGAAACTTGTGCGGTTCCCGCGCGATATACGAATAAAACAACGGAGTTACGGGCGTCATTCTAGTATCTAATTATACTTTATTAGTACTTATCTTAAAGATCATGTCATTTCAATGTACAAAGTTTATACTTTTATTACAAATAACAAGCAGATAAACAACGAACAAACAAACCAACAATCACATTTATAACTCCTTAATTAATGTTTAATAATAATAGCACACCGCAGGCAGAAGTTACTTGCTTCTACTTAACAAGTCACATAAATTCTAATTTCATTATGAAGTTATTTCCTATTTGATAAGGTATTTGAAGTAGGTATCGCATCAGGGTCAATTCAGACGGTAACGCGACTCGTAGATGCAAATTTTCTAAATTTGTATGGATTTGACAGTTTTGCAAGACGTCCGGCCGCGCGTCCGCAGTTGAAATCTGTCAATTAAGGCGAGGATAAACTCCAATTTGTTATTCCGTGACTCCCGGTTTACCTAGTTCCAATATAATAACGAAGTGTTAAAAAATATAAGATATAAAGCACAATATTTAAAATACCTTAAACCATAAACATTTTAATAAAACGTAATACTTTGGCTGTAATTAATTTACAAACTCACCTCCGAAAAAACTCTATTTCATCGAAATATAAGTATTAACTAGGATAATTATATATTTTATTTGCATAAATTGTTAGTAAATCTATATTAAAACTTCTTTAACCGAACAATTTTATTTTTTAATATTTATTTCCAAAGATATTTAAAAAAAACATGAAAAATAGAGAAGATCCGCCAGAGTTGTTACAGTTATATGCTAAGCTAAAATGAATCTTATTGCGATGCGTATACGCTTGGTCTTTGGTTGTGTGCAAGGTTATCGTTTTTGATTGAGATTAATCCCCGCCTTAAGTACAAATTTAGAAATGCGCGTCACGTTGCGGTCTGAAATTATCCAAAGGGTCAATTCAGACCGCAACGTGACGCGTAGATGCATTTCTAAATTTGTATGGATTTGACAGATTTGCAAGACGTCCGCAGTTGAAATCTGTCAATTAAGTACAAATTTGGAAATGCACGTCACGTTGCGGTCTGGAATTATCCTAAGGGTCAATTCAGATCGCAACGTGAAGCGTAGATGCATTTCTTAATTTGTATGGATTTGACAGATTTGCAAGACGTCATTCATTACAAATTTAGAAATGCATCTACGCGTCGCGTTGCGGTCTGAATTGAACCTAAATCATAAACTGTATCTCGATTCCATTTTATGAAGTGTAGCTTCATTCCTTTTTCGATCTAATCCGCGTCCTCTCAAAGTATAATATGGTATTTTGATAAACATTTATCGTACGGCAACGTACATTTTTCAATGATAAAAAGAAAAAATTTCCCACGATAAAAAGTATCCTATGTCCTCTCCCGGGACTCAAAGTATCTCTATACATTGTACTAAATCGGTTCAGCAGTTTGGGCGTGGAGAGGTAACAGACAGACGAGTTCGGTCCGGACAGGTCAGCCTCCTAGTATACGGAGGGCTTAACCGTCCGTGGGCTTAACATAATTTTCATGTTTATACCAAGGATTTAGGTACATAGTATCACAATAGACATAACTACCAGAAGTTCGACTGCAAAGAGACGGACAGGTTTCAATATCTGTCAAATTCGTCGGGTTTCACTAGGATTATGAACGGAATGTGCCTCGCGCTGGCTGATATAATTTATTTTTAAATATTTAAAATAAAGATTTCAAAATTGGATTCTGACAATTTTAATTTTTAATCACATGTGCCAAAACACAACAATACGACCAAATGGCGGCTCTCGACATAGGCGAACGCGTTGGCCAACGCGTCTGCAGACGCGTTGGCAGTGCGCTTGCAACGGCGTTTGTGAGTAATCCACACATAGGAAGGTCGTTCAGTATGCTTTGGATCGCGCCAATGTGCGGACGGATTCAAAATGGATGTTGAGTCGCTAACAGCTGCAGCTGTATATTTATTCACAGCTTATAATTACTTTGTAAATGTGGACAAGAAAAAGTTTTAAAAGGGTATTCTCGAAATAAATAAGTAAAAGGCGAGAAAACGTAACAAACAAAGAAATAAACTCACTTTTACATATTTTATAATATTTAAATAATTTAATTTTTTTATTACTTATTATTTATTATACTTATATAAAAATTATTACTTATTACTTATTATAATTATCATGATTAATAATTAATAATATATATTTATTATTTATTAAATATTTAATTTATTTTGTTTTTAGTATATTTTGTTGTTATAGCGACAACAGATATAGGTACATAATCTGTGAAAATTTCAGAAATCTAGCTAAGTATAGCGGTTCTTGAGATACAGCCTGGAGACAGACAGACGGACAGACAGAAATGCAGACAGACGTTGAAGTCTTAGTGATAGGGTCCCGTTTTTACCCGTTGGGTACGGAACCCTAAAAACATCGTGAGGAAAATAGAATGTCCAATAACCTTATTTTTTTTGCAACTTTTGATATGATTTTTGGTTCCACAGGCAGTTTTTACTCTGATAGGGTCTATACAGACGGACCGCATTTCAACTGCAATCCAACCGCAAATTGCAGTTCAAGTGCAGTTTGAATGCAGTTGACATGACTGCAACAGAACTGCAAACCAAATGCGCAGTCGGATTGCAGTTGGCGTGCAGTCGTGTGAACCGCATACCGACTGCATCCAAACTGCACTGCTACTGATTCCATGCGCGGGAGAGCGGAGCGTGCGGGTGGGTGGGATAGTGCAGTTTGGATGCAGTCGGTATGAAGTTCACACGACTGCAGTCAACTGCAATCTGACTGCGCTTTCGGTTTGCAGTTCTATTGCAGTCGTGTCAACTGCATTCAAACTGCACTTCAACTGCAATTTGCGGTTGGATTGCAGTTGAAATGCGGTCCGTCTGTATAGACCCATAGGGCCCAATAAATTTAAATGTTTTCTCGATACTCATATTGTTCGCCATTTCGTCAAGATAGATTTTAACTCGCCACAAGAAGGAAACGTGCACTCTTCATCGCCGCTCCGGGCGAACTGATCGCGCGGCCTATGTGTGGATGGAGCGCGAAGCTTGCGACAAATGTCCTTTGATCTTTTGCCGACATTTCCGACCCGCGCGGCAAGCTCGCAGATGCGTCGCCAACGTCTAAATACCTACGGCCAACGCGCGAACGCCCGTTCTACACATTGGGCCAACGCGTCCGCAGACGCGTTGGCCAACGCGTTCGCCTATGTCGAGAGCCGCCAAAAGAGGAACACGTCCATCGAATATGTCATATTTTAAATTCCTAGGCAACAAGTTAACAACCCTAGCAACGATTTTCGTCATAATATGTCAAATTTAAAAATTTCAACATCAGTTCTAAGTCGGCATACTCTATCATTCTGTCTACTCTGATAGTACCATGTATAAGATAGTAAGTGTAAATACAGAATATATTACAGGTCCTCTCTTTACTTTACATACGATCTTCAATAATGGCTCCAAGCCAAAGATAATAAAGGCTAGATAAGTCCTTAGGACGGACGAGATGCTATTTCGAAACATGCTAAATGACGCTCATAGATTCAGGCGCGGAAATAAAAATCTAGTTAATTTTCAAATTGGATGATTAATTTTGATCGCCAATCATCATCCAAATTAAAAATATGGAAGATACAATTATCTGCGCTCACGGACGTGCGGGCGACACCTTGTTTTGAAGCAATTTTATATAATTTTGTCTAAAACATACTGTACACTTACCTAATATTAACTGAAAAATATTGAAATATTAAAAACAATTAATATGAAAATAGCAAACTTTCAAGTTCAAATCTATTTAGAAAGTTGTATTCTAGGAGACTTATCTCCACTGGTCGTTTGTTGAGCATTATTCGATTTCGACCATAATTTTGATAATTTTCGCCGAAGGTGACCAAAGCATATTATGCCAACCATAATTTTGATCATTTTCGCCAAAGGTGACCAAAGCTGATGCCGACTAATTTCGTCGTTTTGTCGGCCCATCTAGCGCTCAGATCTCTGCGGCCAAAGTCCCCAGACAGACATTATTCACTTGACAAATCTCGGGGCCGCAACTTGCAAATTAAATTACGCAACTATTGACTTCATTAAACTGTAGTTAACTCTAACTAACGCGCAACTTAACTCACTGACTCACAATATACTGTTATTCCTAACCAGACTTCCTCTCGTTTAGAATACTTGCCTACAAGACACGATGTGACGATGCATAGTGCCGATACAAAAAATAAATCAGCAACAGCTGTCGCCAGCAGTATTTTCGGACTAATTCGACCTGCCGCCGCCGATTGGCCGATAATCGCTTGCCACTTGTCTACTATCTACTAGATAAGTGGCAAGCGATTATCGTAAACGCGAACAAAATGTATGCGATTTGACATAAGGGTCAATTCAGACCGCAACATGACGAGGCGATGCGCGACGCGACGCGACCTAAATTTGTATGGATTTGACAGATGTCGTCAGCGTGACGTCTTGCGAATCTGTCAAATCCATACTAATTTAAAAATGCATCTGCGCGTCGCGTTGCGGTCTGAAATGACCCTTAGTCATCGCTTCGCTAGCGAATACTAATGTCAAATCCCATACATTTTGTGGCGTTGGCGTTAGCATTTACGAAAATCGCTTGCCGCTTGTCCAGGCCCTCTGAAAACCTTCAAAAGAAAGCGATTCCCTCTTACAAGGCCGGCAACGCAGCTCTTCTGTTGCGAGTGTCTATGGGTGGCGGAAGTTGCTTTCCATCCGTCGCCCATGGACACTCGCAGCATCAAAAGAGCTGCAGGTGCGTTGCTGGCCTTTTAAGAGGGAATAGGGTAATGGGGGAGGGTAGGGAAGGGAATAGGGGAGGGTAGAGAGGAAATAGGAGAGGGTAGGGACGGGAAAAGGTTAGGGGATTGGGCCTCCGGTAAACTCACTCACTCGGCGAAACACAGCGCAAGCGTTGTTTCACGCCGGTTTTCTGTGAGCCCGTGGTGTTTCTTCGATCGAGCCGGCCCGTTCGTGCCGAAGCATGGCTCTCCCACGTCAAATTTGACTAAGCAGCTAGCATTCAACACTGTGCATTCGCCGCAATCGTGATATCAAACGTGGTTCGACGTGATTTGATACAACAAAATGTATCGTACGAAATTGGTCGTGATTCACACCGGCCGCCGATAGTGCACCGAGCAGCACGGAGTAGACAACGATTTGCTCGCGAAATGCACTGCAATGCGACACTCTGTTGCCATTACACCACCGGCACGAAAAATAGGGCGATAGGAAAATTGACACTTGAAATAGCCAGCACATAATAATTCAAGACGCGTAGAACAATAATGTAAGTAACATGAAACAACGTCCCGTTTTTTTGCTTAAATAAAGGCTTTAGGGCCAGAAAATTTATTTGAAATAGAAAAATTGTGGATTAAGTATATATTATTGTGAAACCAGATATATTAGATAGGTTATGAAGTAGGTAGGTAAGTTACAAGTTATGTGAAAAGAATAAGGGAAAAAATGAGTTATTGTCCGTATGTTACGAAATGTTACTTGTTCGATTCTTCCACTCACGTCTTCAATATGGTCTCTATTAAGTATTTGTGTATTATCCTACAAAAAAAAATATGTTGAGTTTGGAGTTCTTGTTTTAAGAGCTCGCCTGACTCTAAAAATCAAACATCGTCCTTCTCTCTTCACACTCACGCCCTCGTCTTTCATATGCCAGGTGAAAAAGGACGGCGCGGAATCATCGCCGAGTTAGTTTTACTTGAATAAAATACGAACTATAATGATTATGAAAAAAGTGTTTTGAGCAAATTTAGGTTTTATCAATAACTTTTTAGATATTAAAAAATATTAAAGAAAAGACAGCAAACTTCGAAGATCCAAGCAAAAATGTGTCTAAAACAAGGTTTTTTGTAAAAAAGAAACTATCGAGCATTTTTTGAGTAATCGTGTTTTCATCTTGAGCATTTAATCTTTATGAACTGAAGTTACTTGTGTCAAAAAATCAGTTTTCTAGACCTTACAGATTTTGAGATCTAGGTTAATGTATGTAGTCAAGTTAGGGTCATATGGGCTCTTAAGGATGAAATCAGACCACAATTTGACAGATTCGCAAGCCGTCTCACGCAATAGAAATCTGCGCGTTGCGGTCTGAATTGACCCTAAATGATCTAAAGAACAATATGAATGCTTTCATAACTCAATACTTATTTTTTGTGGGATCATACACAAATGCCTAACAGCGTCCAATTATTATTAGAATAGAATAGAAATAAAATTAGTGGAGGGGAGCTGTGAAGTTGAATATGCAAAATATGAGGACCGCATTCTATGAATGGGCTCGAACCTAGAAAAGCGTGCAGATAAAGATTTTCAATGACATGTAAATAAATTCAAAGAGCATAAAATAATTATTTATTAACAAAGTTACTTCTAAATTACTTCTCGCTCAGAAAATGTAGGCAACTCAAATTTTAAGTGAGCATCAGAATTAACAAATTAATGTTATATAATTAAAACATATTAATCTTTATTATTATGTTTTAATTAATAACATTAATTTTAATTTTATTAACAGTTAGTATAACTTGGCATGAGATTAGACGACGTTGTATATAATACTAGCTGTTGCCCGCGACTTCGTCCGCGTGGACTTCAGTTTATAGCGCGCGATGGCAACAAAATTGGTGTCAAAAGCTTTTATAAAAAAAAACCCTAAAACAGCTGTGCAGTGTGCACATATTTCATTTTTTTTAATCAAACTTTATATTTTATGCCAAATTTTAAAGCTTATTTAGCCCCCCAATTACACAACTTTACCCATAAACTATTTATCATTGATAGGTTTAAGGTTACGTCACTGTATATAATATAAAGTACTGACCTATTAAATAACGTAAAAAAGAAATAACAATCGGAAAAATTTGAATAAATGATGATACCACCTCTTATAGAAAGATGTTGGGCAAGCGTTAGCGTGATGTAAGAGACGCACGGCGCCATCTAGTATGAATTTTTGGAACTAACTTAATTTGAACAAATTTTCATATTTTCACCCCCTTACAACCCTTTTTTCCAGTAAAAAAGTAGCCTATGTCCTTTCTCAGGCTTTAGACTATCTGTATACAAAATTTCATTACAATCGGTTCGGTAGTTTTGGCGTGAAAGCGAGACAGACAGACAGACAGAGATACTTTCGCATTTATAATATTAGTATAGATTGCCTGCTTGGTATTATTGTAGTAGTAAGTTAATACTATCCAATGTTTATAGTATAAAGAATTTAATATTGAAAAGAAATAATTTTAGTATGATAAAACCGCTATTCAATTTTTTTATGAAATAAAAAAAATAAAAGCAGTGACCCGTTTGCTCGTTAGCCCCCTAACGAGCAAACGGGTCACCTGATGGAAAGCTCACTCACTCAGCGAAACACAGCACAAGCGCTGCTTCACGCGGGTTTTCTGTGAGCCCGTGGTATTTCTCCGGTCGAGCCAACCCATTCGTGGCTCTCCCATTTAAAAACAGGCAGACATAAAAACTTAAAAATTTTAATCGTGAATTTCTTAAATGCGATTTCTTTACATAATATTATTTTGAATAATATTATAAAGCGCCACTTATTCTGCCAACGAGTGTATATTGAAATTTACTTCCCTGATACAACAGCGTGTCTTAGTCGAGACCCGAGCTGCGTACAAAATGCACGTTTTTGCTATCCGAGCCAAGAGAATCAAAAGCTACTTTATGTTAGAGTAAATGTTATACAAGATATTTGGATTAGTTTAAGATCTTTGAGACTCTGACTAAATATAAACTACGATGCGGCAGAACTAAAAACTTAGAAATAAGTGCTATTAAAAAAAATATATATCCACAGCCGAATATATAACCTCCTCGTTTTTTGGAAGTCGGTTAAAAACAGACACAAAATTATATAATATTTTATGATGGACACAATAATTAATTTATAGTAAGTATTACTAGATGACGCCCGCAACTCCGTTGCGCCAAAACTCGTTTATCGCGCGGGAACCGTACATTTCTCCGGGATAAAAAGTATCCTATGTCCTTTCCCGGGACTCAAAGTATATCCGTATCAAATTTCAGCAAAATCGGTTCAGCGGTTTAGGCGTGAAGAGGTAACAGACAGACAGACACACTTTCGCATTTATAATATTAGTATGGATGAATCAACATCTCTGCAGGTTTACGCGAATATGACTAAAATATACTCAACCATTCGCTCGACTTTTGTTTTTCTTACAGAATATTTGTCGTATTGTAATAAACGATTTAAATACTTTTTTTTTTTTTTGGTGTTTTTTGTTTGTTGTTTCAGGTGGCTCAAGCACATTCGGTGGACGGTTTCTTCAATGCAACGGAACCTGAGCTAAGGGTAACATTTAATAAAATATTTAGTTTTGTGATTTTATCATATTTCTCGTATACTCCAGTTTGATTATACAAAATTAGCATGAGTTATGGGTTGCTCTTGGCACTATAATTATTATGTAACTGCTAACAGCCCTATCTTCTATTGTTAAAGTAATATATAAAATGAAAGTCTGACTGTCCCTGGCTCTTGGGTATCAAATACTGATAGTTATTATTTGTATAAAAATGATGGCTGCTGTTAATATTTCTAATAAAAAAAATCTAAACTCTAGCTGACCCAATCCGAGGCGTCGTGGGTGGCGTCGCTGCTGTGTCTCGGCGCGTTGTGGGGCGCGGTACCCGCGGGGCTCATCTCCGAGTACTTCGGCAGGAAGAAGACGCTGCTTTACCTGGCGCTGCCGCTGGTTGTGTCGTGGATACTGGTGGCCTCAAGGTGCCTTAGCTTTTAATCACTCTCCACTACCTGCATGAACGAACGCACTATTTTCTTTCACTGTACTAAACACTAGTACAACCAGTGGTATTATAGCTATCGCATGATTAATGAATACTTTATATTTCCCTTCCATCGCTGTTGAAATTTTCATTCTTCATTATATTATTACTAAGCCGTTCCTTTATAGCATGATATCATAATAGCCTGTAAGTAAAAGTGCAATAACCGTGATAAATATTATAATCCTTAATGTGCATGTACTATTGTAACTTTTGTTGGCTATTCATAGCAATAAATAAATAAATATTCATATTCTATAGTTATAATTACGGCCAATTACCCCTATGAGAACACAATTGGGTATTTTTGTAGTAGACATTTTATTACTATTGCTATTACTCCAAAGCCTACTACTAAGCCAAATCAAAATCGATTCAGTAGTTTCTGTGTGAGGACGTTCACAAGACTCTCAAAAGTGTTACTCATTACTCATAAGCAATCATAATATGCTCATGAAAAATACACTGCAGTAAGCTTCAAAATTGCAATTTTAACAATGTTTTCAGTCCAAACGTGTACGGTCTATACGTGGGGAGATTCGTCGGAGGAGTGGCCGTGGGCGCATTCAGTGTTGGCATACCGCCGTACGTCGAGGACATAGCCGAGAAACAGATTCTACCGGCGCTGGTCAACTTCTACCACGTGCATTTCGCGTGTGGTGTACTCACTGGATACGTTATTGGTAAGAAACTATATTATGTTATTCATTTAGTGGATGTTGCCAGTGAATTCAATACGCAATGATATGATCTTTTCCTGGGACTCAAGGTATCTTCAAAAGAAACGTCAATGGATAATGCTGATAAAAAGAAATCAGTGCGCTTTTATACAGTGGTTTGTATACAAGAAAGCTACATATAAAAATATGTACAAAACAATGGTACTATAAAACTACAGTTTTCTTGGATCAATGGTATGATAATATGAATTCTACAGTATTCAGCTCTGACAGTACGCAATAGTTTTTGTATTATCTTGGTGACGACGTTTTTTCTTTTGCAGGTCTTGTTCAAAGCACCTCATGGCTCTCGATGCTTTGCGCAATCATTCCAGTGGCATTCTTCATAGCGTTCATCTTCCTACCTGAATCACCGGCCTACCTCATGTCCCAGGGAAAGTTCACCGAAGCCAAAGCATCTTTGACCTACTTCCGAGGAATAGACAACGACATCGACTCCGAGTTCAAGATTCTGAAGGAGAACCTCAGGAATTATGCCAAGAATAGGGTCACCTTCAAAGAGCTGTTCAGCACCAAATCGACTATCAAGGCTCTAGTCGTCTCCTACGGTTTGATGGTCTTCCAGCAGATGAGTGGCATTTATCCTGTTCTGTTCTACGCCGAAAGCATTTTCACAAAATTTTCCATTTCCCTTACTTCTTCTGCGGCATCTGTTATTCTCGGCTTCTGCTTAGTCACAGCTACGTATTTCTCGACGATGTTCCTCAAACGGATCAGACGTCGTGTCCTGCTCCTAACTTCATTCTTGTCCATGGCAGTGTCTCTTGGATCCCTCGCTATTTACTACCATTTGCGAGCATCGAATATGTCCACTTCTAACACCTGGGTACCTGTCTTCTCTTTATGTTTATTCGTTTCTGTATACGCTGCTGGCGTCGGTCCCATACCTTGGTTGATGCTGAGAGAGATCTTCGCGCCGAACGTGAGGAGGCGTGCCACAGCCATAACCGCTGGTTTCCATTGGTTCCTGGCCTTCGGGGTAACGAAGTTATATTACAACTTGGTAGTAGTCGTCGGACCAGGCTGGACCCTCTGGCATTTCGCAGTGACTTGCCTGATTGGAGCAATTTTCGTCTTCTTCTTCGTGCCCGAAACGAAAGGAAGGACATTGGAGGAGATCCACGATGAGTTTGACGGCATCCATACGCCGAGGAAGCACACGCATGTGATTCAGATAGAAGCAGTTACCGGTGCATAGAAGTTGTCACTATTAGGCCTACTTGCGCCCAACTGGCCTTTTGCTCATCGTTCGTCAAAATATCATTATACTCCGAATATAATAAATGAATTCCGATTGACAATGAAGTGTCAGATATTGTCAATCGTGGTTTTATATGGAAAAATGGCAAGCTTTTGACAGGGAGTCAATGACCGCTAGCGACAAGTTAGCCCGAGTGGAGTATAATTCTCTTTGATGTCAAAATATCATTCATTCTCTTTGATGAAATTTAAGAAAAATGACTGGCATAATTCGTCCCTATCCAGTGCAATTATTACATAAACACTAAATTGTATGTCATCAATTTCTTTATTGATACAACAATTTGATATGCACTTTTAAATCTCTGTTTGTTATAATAATCAAAGTATAATAGTATGATGTACGAGAAAGGGTCAGTTCACATAGTGATATAATGTGACGCATTTTTAAATGAGCTATTCAAAATTGAACTTCATATACTACACTAGAAGACATACATTCAAACAATGAATGCCTCATTGCAAAATAAGGTGAACACCGAATATTATGTTTTATGAATTCAATATTTATACAGTTTCAAATTTAGTTTTTAGCATAGGTGAATGGAAGTTAGCATTGTGACCTTTATGTTAAGGTAATAGAATATTATAGTCAGTATTTTTAAGCAAAATTGAGGAGACCAACTTGATCGATAAAATAGAAATATTTATTTTTATAATTAATAATTATACTGAACAAGTAAATAAAAAATAATACAATTAAAGTAGTTTTTTTATCCTTAACCGTTGTTTACTGTTAAAAAATTGATTCGTCATAAAAGCAAAATCGTGATAATATTGTTATGGTATAATTACTACGGCAACAATGTCACAGACAGACACACACAGATAAACAGACGGGCAAACACATAATATAACACAATAGATGACGCCCGCAACTCTGTTGCGCCAAAATTTGCTTTACGAAATTACCGTAGATTTTTCCGGGATAAAAACTATTCTATGTTCTTAACCGGGACTCAAAGTATGTCCATACCAAATTTCAGGAAAATCGGTTCAGCGGTTCGGGCGTGAAAAGGTTACAGATAGACAGATATATTATACAGACAGATATTTGTATGGATGGTACCCCTCTGTTTTCGTCGGGGGCTAAATTATTTTTTAATAAGTAAATAAAAAATAGAAAATTTGGATGATTCAAGCCTTGTTCAAAATTTTTAGACAAAGCGGCTATTTGATCTAAAATTGTAAGTTTTCAACAATTAGTGTAGTTACAGGCCTATAATACTGCGCACTCCGAAGCGAAATATTTTAACTACCCCAACTTTGTGGAAGAACTAGCAGTGCTCAAAGCTTTGTGGATTCAGTCTGTGTTAGCATCGATTTCATTTATGTATACTAAAATTATATTATACTATATAGTGTATAATTTTGGTGTATAATTTGTAGTTTGATGGGATTTTGTTTAAATCCAAGCTGAATTAATGTAGGGATAAAATTGGAGTGCAGAATGTCACATTAGATGATTTTTAGGGTTCCGTACCCAAAGGGTAAAAACGAGACCCCATTACTGAGACTTCCATGTCTGTCCGTCTGTCCGTCTCTCCGTCTGTCTGTCACCAGGCTGTATCTCAAAAACCGCTATAGTTAGAGAATTGAAATTTTCACAGATTGTGTATTTCTGATGCCGCTATAACAACAAATACTAAAAATAAAATAAAATAAATATTTAAGGGGAGCTCCCATACAACAAACGTTATTTTTGCCTTTTTGTTTACTTTCGCACTACAGCGATACGGATCTCTTCGTTCGCGCGTCCTACTCGCACTTGGCCGATTTTTAAGGTTTAAAGTCGGTGAAATTTATTTATCGCTCGGAAACTACAAATTTTGCATAAAAATTACTCAATCGTTTTTACCGGGACTAAGGACTAAGGACCAGGCGTTTGTGCACTACACGGAATTTTACCATCCGGCGCGGCGCGGCGTTAATTTCTTACGTTTTGGCGTTAAAGTTACGAACGCCGGACTGTAAAATTCCATGTGCACAAACGCCCTAAAAGTCTACACAAAAATATATTTCATACAACAAGGTTCAACGCGTAAAAAGGAAACAGACAGATAGACACAATATGACAGCAAGGATATAAAGAAAATTCTGCAAATTAGACCCGTGTAATTGCCATTTAATATGCACAAAAAGCATCAGGAGCTAAAAAAACACACATCGCAAAACGACGCGAACGACCTTCAAAACGCGAGATTTCGCACCAAAATTGGGCCCTTCAGTATTAGGGTTGTTGAGGAAGTGATTATGAGGAAGAGGAGGAGGAAGAGGAATTTTCACGCGCATATTTAGAGGATGCGGATGAGGAAGAGGATATTTTTTGAGGAAGAGGATGCGGATGAGGAAGCGGAAGAGGAAGCGGATGAGGAAGAGGATGATAGGAAATTATAAATACTAGCGGACCCAACCCAAAAGCCTTTGTTCTGTCTGTACATAACTAGGTACATACATTACACAAAAATTAAGAGGAGTCCACACCGCCGTTTTTCCATACAAACATTGTCCCCTGTTTTCTCCCTGGATAATGCCGGTAGAGTTATGATTTTTTTCCTGAATATCTATGGCCACTTAGCATGTCCCTATGTTTTCTTTTTTTTTTTCATAATTTTATTATTGAAAAAGATAAGAACGTCCAAAAACCCAAAAAAATGGCCAGATTTTCCTCTGTGTTCAAACAAACTTCAAACACCCAGAAAACAAAACAAAAATATACAAAAAAAAAAACATAAAACATAGGAACACAGCTTAAGTTTTGGAGAAGGAATCAGCGAACAACGAATCGAAGATTTTCTGTTCTTTTCTCTCGCCCTTGGTGTATCCTCTTAATTAAAAAGGCATTTTCCAGTGGACCAAACTATGAATCTAAACCATTCTCAAAACACACAAAATTAAGAATCATCAAAATCGGTCCAGCAATTAAGGAGTTCAGTAACATACACAACACACGCACACAAAAAAAATAATGAGTGAATTCTCTGGCTCTGGCGTGTGCGTTGCCATGATTGGATACGCGACGCCCATGCGCAGTGAAATTCCTCATAAATTCCTCTAAAATTTTGAGGAAGCGATAGCGGAAGAGGATTTTTTATTTTTATTTATGAGGATGCGGTAACGGTTGAGGAACCCAAAATATTGCGGAACTTCCTCATTATGAGGAAGCGGAAGAGGAATCCTCAGCAACCCTATTCAGTATGATATGAAAACAAAAAATATGAAAAGCGTGATTGGTACTATTCGCAATGGTTCCGTATGGAAAATATATGGAACAATCTGTTAAACATGCAAGTTGTGGTAAAATAAAAAAAAATATTGTCATAGAAGTTAAAAACGGATTTACTTAAGTCGTTATCAGGGTTTTTAATTCCGCATATTTTGGCACGTGACCTTTCGGTCGCAACGCAATCTTAAAACGTTAGATACTATAGAACAGCTGTCACCAATTAGTTTCATTCGGGGTCCTTTTTAAGAATTAAATTGACCTTCGCGGTCCTCACATTAAGAAAAATATTCATTAAACAAATGTAATTACGGTTACAAAGGTGTTGCAAATTTTTGTTGCTACAAGTTCATCAGAAGTTCATCAGTATGTCGAGACTGAAATTAATTTTTAAAAAGAAGAACATGCTTGGTACGCACACAATGGGTCAGCGGGCCGGATGCGGGCCGCGGTCCGCCATTTGGTGACCACTGCCATAGAGAAAACAAAGAGAATGAAAAATTTCTAACCCTTAAAAGAAAACAGAGTACACCTTTTTTAATTTAGTACATTCTATGGTTTTCCACCTTGCTCGCGAACCCCCAATCCCTGATAAGAACCTGTTTAAGCAAATCACCGGCATAACCTGGCTGGTAATCAGGGTGCGGCTCCGACGTGAGGGTAATATTGAGACCGGGGGAGGTTCCCCGGATGACGCACAGACATACATAGCGGATGCCGCAAATGTCAACGGCAAGGTCACATTGAGGATCTATTTAATATTATAAATATAAAGGTGTGTCAGTCTAACTTCTTCACGCCCAAGCCAGAACCGATTTTTAACGCCATTCCTTTCTGCAAAATCGGTTCAGCGGTTTGGGCGTGAAGTGTTTAAATAAATGTAGACCGTAGATTTTACAAAATTAAAAAAAAAACTCACTGCCAAACATTAATTTCAAAACTGAACATTTGCAAGATTTGAATAAGACCTAAACATTCATTTATTTGGTTGTGCAAAGATTTATTAACACACCATGCACAGCATTCATTTCTCCGACTGTAAAATCTGCTAAAAGACAATAAAAGTCACTAACAAAAATTCTACTGTTCGAAGTCGGAAGCTTGGCTTGGCTGGCTTTAAAATTTTGTAAATCGTACAGTCGCAGTAGATTTCAGTTTGAGGGAGGAAGGATTGTTTCGGGAGTAACACAAGAAGGACTTTTATGCTCCGTCCGCTAAAATATATATCCGCATTGAAACCACCATATTCGAGTGCCACGTTTTAAAGAATTCTATTGGCGGCGGTACGTGAGCGAATTATCATTTATCATTGGATGAAATCACCGGAGACCGATATGGGAGAGACCAAACACGAATAAATCCATGTGACACGATTTAAATGAGCTGCCGTAGGCTTTTTATTAGAAGACGACAAAAAAAACATTATTCGATCCGACTGGCAATTGAAATGATTTTTATAAGATTTGGAATGAATACTCCGTTTTCCGGGAAAGGGGACAGGATAGTTTTTGTTCTTAAAAATGTACGGTTACCGCGATTCAGCCATGCGTATTTATCGGTAGGTCTAACAATCGGCTAACATTATTTTGAAGTGAAACTTCTTTAGGCGCGTTGAGAGTAAAATTTCAAGGTCGCGTCATGGCGATTTATACCGCCATGGAGCGACGACTTTGACTAAAGGTAACATTAGGACCGCGCTACACCGGAATGGCAGCGGCCATAGATTATACACTAATATGCAGCGGAGAGGCGAGCACTTGCTAATTCTAATGAAGCTAATGAAAATAAAGTTTAAAATCATATGACACTGAAAGTGACTTGAAGTGAAGTGACCTGTTAAATCCATACAAATTTATGCCGCACCGCGTCTCGCCTCACCTCGTCACGTTGCGGTCTGATTTGACCATTAGGGCCAGGCCACAACACTGCGTTGCGGCGTCGAATCGCAAAAAAATACATTGCTTTTCAGAGGTTATTTTTGCGATACGACGTCGCAACGCAGTGTTGTGGCCTGGCCCTTAGGGCCGTATAAATAGTCAGTACTTAAGATGCGACCCGGTCTCAAGACGCCGTTCAGCTCTGTAATCGGTCCAAATTTTGACAGCCAACCAATCACAGAGCCTGAACCGTGTCTTGAGACCGAGATGCATCTTGAGTACTGACTATTTATACGTTCCTTAGTTTCACTTCTGATACATGTGCTCAGCACACACGCTCTTTTCTTTTCATGTCCGAAGTAACGTAACATTGAGGAAAAATAACCTTTGCCGGGCCAGCTAATGAATCCATACTTCCACCCATACCTCCATTATCGATACTAATGCGAAATTGTGTCTGTCTGTCTGCTATCTTTTCACGGACACACCGCTAAACCTATTTTGATGAGTTTTGAAATAAAGATACTTTGAGTCTGGGGAAAATAGGATACATTTTAACGCGGAAAAATGTACGGTTCCCGTGTGATAAACGAATTTCCGCAGCATGACTCTCGTACTCGTACTCATTCATACATTTAGTATGCTACGAAGGTCGCGCTTAAACTGGTCATACTGGTTTTTAGGGTTCCATCCCCAAAGGGTAAAAATAAGACCCTATTACTAAGACTTCGTTGTCTGTCCGTCTGTCCATTTGTCCGTTAGTCCGTCTGTCCGTCCGTCTATCTGTCTGTCTCCAGGCTGTAACTCAAGAACCGCTATAGCGGTTATATAAGTATATATCTGTTGCCGCTATAACAACTAATACTAAAAACAAAATAATATTAATATTTAAGGGGGGCTCCTATACAACAAACGTGATTTTTTTGTCTTTTTTTGCTCGATATCAATAATGGCAACAGGTAGGCACTTGAAATTTTCACAAAGGCCTAAAATATATGTGTACTTTAATAATTAATAAAAATATTTAAATAAAATAAAAATTTAAGGGGGGCTCCCACACAAAAAACGCTATTTTTGGCCAATTTTTGCTCTATAACGGTACGCAACCCTTCGTGCGCGAGTTCGACTCGCACTTGGCCGATTATTAATTATTTAGATTTATGGCGTACCAGATTCTAGTATACTAAAAAATCTAAAAAACCATGCCCTGCGTCCCTTCGTAATAACAAACAACCCGTATAATGATTTTCAGAAAAAACTCTTTCGGTAGATTTCACTCAAAAACACTTTTCATATTAATCCGAGTGAGTGTGCACTTTTCCCCCCCACGGAGATTTCCGCGCAATTACGGCTACGGCTGACAACTGACAAGTGTGATCGGGGGCTTAAGGGGGCGACTAACCCTAAAGTGTCGATTTTATAATTCATTTTTATACTTGAAAATAAGCCCAGAATTGTTTCATTTTCTAAAATTAGATACTACATTATATTTCCGAGAATTCGATCTGAGCAAAAACACGATATCTTAAAATTTTCTCGATAGAATAAAATCACAAAGATGCATCTAATTTTCACGAATTTTTCATTTATTGCCATAACCGTGCATTGAACTAAGTTAATATTTTAACACATTGTATAAAATTCTATCATTGGGAGATTGACCTAGCGGATTTTTAAACTGTTGTATATTTATCGAGTTATTGAGAAAAAACTAATTTGGCGACGAATCCGCGTCGTTCTTTTTCACCTTGCATATGAAAGACGGGCGTGAATGTGAAGAGAGAAGGACGATGTTTGATTTTTGGGGTTAGTCGCCCTCTTAATCAAAACTTCGATCTATCATTCCTATTCCTTAAAGGACTCCAGTGGCTCAGAGCGTGCTTTTTGACACAGAGGTCGTGGATTGAGTCTCGCGTTGGAATGTTTATTTCAATTTTTAACCGACTTATGATTTATAATGGCCAGAATCAGTGGTTCAGAGCCTTTGTTTCAGAGGTCGTTGAATCGATTCCTGCGTTAGAATATAAATAAATAAAATAAAAATAATTGTTTTATTTCTGATTAGATTTTAAGAAAATACTTTCAGAATGTTGATACTAAGGTGCCTACCACCGGTTCGGGAACTAACCCGGCAAGAAGAACCGGCGTAAGAAACTCGCACGGGGCCCACTTTTTACCAAAAAAAGTGAGAAAAAAAATTAATCTTTTAAAATAAAATTGTCAATTCTGTAACTTAAAATTATACAATATAGTTTCTAATGTTTTATTAGAGAATGGAGATTGATCAACTGATTATTATCAGACTTAAAAACGATAGGCGTCGGATTGGAATGTAAAAAGTCGGTCCTACGCCTGATGTCTCGTCAGTTGTATCAGTCATCCATCCCACTCGCTTAAGTAAAGGAAAAAAGAGTACAGTTGGATTCTTCATACATATTACATACATATTATCTATATTACTAATATTATAACATTATAAAGCAGAAGAGTTTGTTTGTTTGTTTGAACGCGCTAATCTCAGGAACTACTGGTCCGATTTGAAAAATTATTTGAGTGTTAGATAGCCCATTTATCGAGGAAGACTCTAGGCTATAATATTTTATCATGCTAAGACTAATAGGAGCGAAGAAATAGAGGAAAATAGGGGAAATTATTTGAAAGGGCTTATCTTATTTAAGGGTTTGCCATAAGAAGTAGACCACGTAAAGGATCATAGGCTATTTTTTGTGGACTAATTTGTCTGTGAAATGTCTAATTTACGCGGACGAAGTCGCGCGGAACGTCTAGTTAGACAATAAAAAATCATAACTGCTATTTTCATGAAACCGCCTACAGACATCGAAATCGACGTGGGAGGCTTGTTATTTGCTATCAGTTATAATCTATAGATCATGTTCCATGAGCTTCATTACAATAATGTAATCCCGAGACAGTAACATCACTCACACTGTTTTCAACAATGATTTCAAAATAAGGATGAGTACAGCCTAGTCACAGAGACTAGGCTATAACGTGATAGCACAGCCGTGACGTAATAACATAATTTAATCGATTTTAAGATATATTGAGACCGGATTGTACTTAACAAAATATTGGATAAACTCTCTACAAAACTGAAACTAACATAAACCTTTTGTTTTTAACCATTCATAATACAAGGTTAAAAAAGTTTTCTGTTTAGAGTTTGTTTTCAGAGTTTTAAAAGAAGAAAAATAAACTTAATACGAATATTTAACAACTTAATACTATTATTACTACTTACTACACAATAACATATTTAATATAAAACCCACTTCCTGAGTATTGCGACTATAGAGAAAAAATTGCGAGTGCCCTATTGGGGCACTAATGTTATAGCCATTTTGCGCACATCAGCACCTGTCTTTACAACACGTTTTGGAGCGTATGTAAATTGAACTAGATACAAACTTATGTTGACATTTCACTGACTGAACTAATGTTATTTATCCGTGATCAACTTCCAAGTTGTCGACAGCGTGTACCCCAGCCCCTAGGGCGTCAAAACAGCCCCTTAACGAGGGTTTAGGGGTTATGTCATGAAAGTAAGCGAGCATTATTGTAGGTAGAACATTAAAGCAATAACAATATTATCATATTAAACTCCTAGATGACGCCCACGACTTCGTTGAGCCAAAATTCAGTTATCGCAATTCGCACGGAAACCGAACATTTTAAGGTGACGCCACGTTAAAGTAAAAAACCGTGTTGGATATGTTTTAGATTGCTTGTTTTCTATGAGAGGCCGGGCTGGCTTCTCATAGAAAGCAAGAAATCGATCTGCAAGAAATGGAAAGGGCATAAGCGATAAAATGGTTTTTGTCGCGTAATTTATTTATTTATTTATTTATTTATTGCTATGAATAGCCAACAAAAGTTACAATAGTACATGCACATTAAGGATTATAATATTTATCACGGTTATTGCACTTTTACTTACAGGCTATTACATCATGCTATAAAAAAACGGCTTAATAATAATATGTAAAAGACAAAATAGAGTAAATTAAAATTAAGGCAATATCATTAAAAATTAAAACAATGTCATTAAAAATTGGTAAATGTCCAGGCAAATCAAAAACCACTTCAATAATACTAACAATTACAAAAATACATTAAATTGATTAGATTACAAAACGTTTAAATTAATAATATAAAACAAGTTCATTAAAATTAATTAGAATGCATTCCCATTAAAATAACATCTTAACAAGTAAAGATAAAATTCGGCACATTCAAAACATTAAAATATGGGGAGAATGTCATGCAATAATAATAATAAAAAATAAATCTATGTAGTTTTAGGTAGACACACAAAAGGGATTCATAAAATAAGATAAAAAAAATAATAAATATAATAACAATGTCTGATTTTGAAATTAAACATAAAATATAAAAAATATGATTAACTATTGACATGCTTGATAATCCTAGATTTGAAAATTTTCAGGCTATCATGATTTAAGTCTAAATCTGGTATCCTCGACGATAGCTCATTGTATGTTTGGGACATTCTGGTAATTGGGCAATTTTTTCCTAAGTTAGTTTTGTATCCAGTGGATCTAAATAATGTAACTTGTTTTCTAGGCATTCTAACAGGGATATTAAAGTTCAAAGAGGATAAGAGGGACACGCAATCAATTTTATTGTTTACAAGTTTATGCAAAAATGTCATGTCTAAATGTGTAAAACATAAAAAAATGTGTAAAACTTGTCTTCGCGACTCAAGTGATGTTAGGTGAAAATATTTTAGTCTCTCGTTATATGAAGAATTTACGGAGGAACGTGCAAACCGATAAGAAATATAACGAGTGACTCTCTTTTGGACTTTTTCAATTCTGTCGATATGCGTTCGATATTGTGGGTTCCATACAGTAGAACAATATTCAAGCTTGCTTCTGACAAAACTATTGTATAGGGTTACTACTGTAGAGGCTCGTCTGAAGTTTCTGGATGTTCGCAGAATGAAACCAAGAAATTTAAGAGCAGAACCAACCATATCATCTATGTGAACTGAAAAGCTTAGTTTTGAGTCTAAGATGACACCAACGTCCCTAATAGTGTGCACCCTGGTGATTTTATCAGTACCAATCACGTATTCGGTATCTAAAGTTTTTCTCTTTTTTGTAAATTTGATGTGATGGCACTTTTTAGGATTTAAATACATTTTGTTTTTATTGCACCAGTTTACAAGAGAGTTAATGTCACTCTGGAGTTTTAGAGAATCATGCCTAGTCTTAACTATTCTTGTCATTTTGAGGTCATCTGCGTATAATTCTGCAGATGTGTTTTTTAGAACTTCAACTATGTCATCAATAAAAACATTGAAAAAAGGGGGCCTAGAATTGAACCCTGAGGGACACCTGAATAAGAAATAAAGGGCTCTGACCGATAGCCATCAATCTCCACAAATGAAGGCCTATTGTTTAGGTAGGAGGAGCACCAAAGGAGTAATGAACCAGTTACACCAAAAGATTTAAGTTTTTGAGTAAGTATGTCATGATTTACTTTGTCGAAAGCCTTTGAGAAATCCGTATATATTGCATCTACTTCTTGCCCGTCGTCAACGGCTTTAATCAAGTGTGACACATATGATGATAAGTTTGTGCAACACGACCTCCCCGGTGTAAATCCGTGTTGTTTTGTGTTAATCAACTTGTTTAGATGTCTAGATAAATGTTTGTGCACTAGGGTCTCAAAGGCTTTCGACAGAGTCGACAGAATCGATATTGGTCTGTAATTGGATACGTTATTTGGATTTTCATTCTTGAAAATTGGTACTATTCGGGCTTCCTTCCACCTTTCAGGAAAGCAACCAGAGTTCAAAGAACTATTGAATAAGAGTTGGATGGGAAACGAAAGAACGGATGCACATTTTTGTAAGAAGATAGGGGGAATATTATCGGGGCCAGGACCCTTAGAACAGTTAAGTTTTTTCCAGAGCCGATATACTTCACGTTGGGCTATAAAGATATTTCCAATGCCTGTTTGGCGCTCAGGTATAGTATGTTGTGTATTATTCGTTGGACGCTCGTACACCGCAGAAAAATTTTTGGCAAAAAGGTTGCTTATTGAGAGTCCGTCTTTCCCTTCGTTTCCTCCTAAAAACATGCGAGAAGGGTAAGTACTCCTATTCCTCCGTAAATTTTTGATGTGAACCCAAAATTGTTTTGGGTTGTCTTTTATTGTGTCCTCGATAGTTTTAATGTACTCTTTATAACAACACTTTATCATTTTATCACAATCCTTTCTTAAGTGATTAAATTCGATTTTGTCTAAAGAGTTGCTATATTTTTTTAGTTTTTTATGGCAGTTAGTTAGTTTTTTATGAAAATTGTACTTAACCTTCACAGCAATTTTGTTTTTAAGATTAGCTTGAGCATTAATTACAATATCTAGTGCTGGGTGATAAGGGTCGACTGTGCGAATTGGCAGTAGGCATTCTGTAACAGTTACTATTGGGTTACTACATATCACTAAGTCAAGAAAACGTCCTTTGCAGTTAACGACCTTATTATATTGATTGAAAGAGTTAAGAGCCATAAAGTCCATCAGTGTATTTTTGAGTCGGCTTTCACCTTGTCCTGGCAAAAGTTGTGTGTTGGTGTATGGGGACCATGATATCTCACCAGCATTAAAGTCTCCTATTAACATTACCGAGCTATTGTTTTTATTATGTATATTTAAAATATGATTATTGACGTTTTCAGTATAGGTGTATAAGAGGTCGTGCGTTAGAGGTGGTGGGAGATAAACACCACATAGATATAGTGTCGATTGCTTCCCTCCCAGGCGTGCATTTAGTGAGACCCAAAGATCCTCGCAGTCACTCTCCCATTCGGAACATCGTGTTGAGTCTATTGTTTTAGATACTGCAATAAGAACACCACCTCCTCTATATTTATGATTTGACATTCTAGACGTCTCCCTATCTCGCCTATAGACAGAGTACCTATCGTCGAGGATTTCAGAATCAAAAACACTGCTTTTAAGCCAGGTTTCGGTGAGTACTATAATATCATAGTTGTTATTTAAATTTCTAGTCGCATTTTAGACATACAAGTATTGATCCCTCTGACATTTTGATAATAACAGGAAAGAGAATCGAAAGTTATTAAAAGTTAACCAATTCGTGCCAAAAGTAAGGTAAGTAGTAAGTTTATTTCAAGTTATTCAAAACTTCAGAATTTTTGACGTAAACATATTCACTTCGGTCTGTTTTTCGCATGAAGACTCTGCCATTTTTGACCCAGACATAGCGATAGTCTTTTGCTTTCGCAATCGTTCTCGCTTCAGCATGTAGCGCTTTTATTGCTGGGGGCAAATGCTCGCAGATGTAAATGGGTTTCTTGCTGCCGCTTATACCGATGTGGCTGGTGTTGAGTTTGTCACCCTTATTCGTTGCTTTTTTGTTAAAGGTAATTGCTGAGGCCAGAAATTTATCGCGTATTCGTGGGTTGCTAAATTTTATTAGCACCGATAGAGGACGGGAGCTTTCCTTATTCTTTTTCATTATTCTTGTACAACTTTGTATGTCTTCGTCATTGAGATTACATTGAATAGTGTTTGAAATTTTCTTTACCGTAACAATCATATTTTCATTTTTAAATTCTGGCACACATTGAAGCTCTAAACTATTTGCCCTTGAGATTTGTTCTAAAGTTGCTAGCCTCGAGCTCATATCTAAAAATTTACGCCTAATTTTCTTGTTTTCTTGTTCCAGTGATCGTATTATTTCGCACTTTTGGGTGACCTCTAATTTGATATCCTCGTATTTCTGGTTAAGAAATGTCATTGCCGTGGTAACATCAGCCAGTGTCTTCTGCAACTCCGATAGCTTTGTATTAAGCTCTTTAATAATGCTGTCTTTATGGCCCTTCATGAGTGCATTCATTTCTTCGCGAATTATCATTCGAAGTTCTCCCAAACACTCTGTGCTAAGCATGCCAGTTTTGTTTTTGCTAGATGGTTTCGTCCTCAAGGTAACATTTTGACTCGTATTATCATCGTCGAGGTGTATAGGGTTGTCGTTTTTATAAACTCGCGGAGCTTTTAATATTTATTTTGAGTTTATAAACGCGGAGCCGATGGTGATCGCAGATGGGGTTGCCATATATATGGCAACCCCATCTGCAATGCGATAGCGTAAATGAAATGTATTTAAAAACCATAAATACATTTCATTTACGCTATGGGCAAATTAAAGTGTATGCTTGAACCAATTTATGTACAAATTTTGGAAGCTTAAATCACTCTCCTCTTTTGGCAAAATAGGAATCCCTTTTTTTACAGAGGTCTTTTTGATTGATTATTCTGTGTTATAAAAGTTGACCAATCGTGTTGTGCTATGGATTATTCAAACACAAAGACATGATGAATACTGACAATGAACTTTAATTTCTTAGCTTTAGTCATTGCTGAGAAAAATCGATATCGCTGCAGCCAAATTATCCAGGCGTCGCCTAAAGGGTTGAGTATCTTATGTCCTTTCCCGGGACTCAAAGTCTCCAAACCAAAGAACAAAATCAGTGCCGCGGTTTAGGCGTAAAGAGGTAACAGACAGATAGACAGGCAGACAGATACACTTGCGCATTTATAATATTTGTACCAATACTATGTCGGTTACTTGAGTAAATAATTTCTAGACAAAACAACGTTAGGGTCAGTAATCATCTAAGGATCAGTTCACATCGACGTGACGCGTCAATACGCGGCATTTTTATTAAATAAGCCATTCAAAAATTTATTATCTTCGCAATAAATTAGACAATGAATTGACAGACTTGAGACTTGCCATACGCGGTATCGGGCTGCCTGTGCTATTTTAAATGGCACATTTAAAATGCATTGTATCCAGTAAATTCGACCTGACCCTAACGAAAAATAACGAGACATTAGACAAGCTATATAAAAATATTGTGTTAAAAATGCCTGTCTAGGGAAAGGTTCTGGTTTTTCTCGCTACTCATACTACTAATCACATGTAGGACCGCCATTCGCGATACGACTTCCTATTGTGCGATATTTTGGATTAGTGAGTAAAAATGTCTTGACTGGCGCTGACCACGTTGTGAAATGAAAATTCTTTAGGTGGAGCAAAAGTAGAGGTAATTATTTCCCCGTTGTTTAATATACAGTATTCTTGCTCATGCTGTTTCTCTTTTACTTTCATTGGTACTCCCGGAGTGCAACTTGTATTGCAGGCAATATTATCATATTTTATAATATGCACGTAAATCCTACGATATATATTATATATAAAATTCTCGTGTCACAATGTTAGGCCGCGTACTCCTCCGAAACGGCTTTACTGATTTTAACCAAATTTTATATTCTGCATATTCAGTGGGTTTGAGAATCGGCTACTGGGTACTTTTATATTGATAAGTGCATTTTTTGAATAAATAATAGTAAATTATTACAACTCGAGATTGACGGCGACCATTGTTTGTGCGACGGGATAGCGATGGACGTTGCCATGGTGACATACTTATTTAGTCACTTCAATAAAATAATACGGGCGAAATTCTTTATATGGCTAAGAAACGTTTGCCGGGACAGCTAGTATTGCTATAAATTTAATAATAGTATACAAAATTTAATGCTATGGTTTTCCGCAAAGTTGTTACTTTAACACACTTTCCGCAAAATTATTAATAACAGTTAACAAAATTGGCCTGTTGCTAATTCTATTAAGTATCTTATTATTAAAGTAGCTACTATATGAAGCCCGCAAATCCGAAAGTCGTTACCCACACGGGACCGAACATTTTCCGCAAATAACATTATCAAATCACTAAAGCCAGTTAAACATGAAAAGAAAACCGACAGGCAGTCACACTTTCGCATATCTAATATTAGTAAGTATCTTACCTAGTAAATGACAAAGTAGTTGCGACAAATTAATGAAACTATACTGATAAGAAACTGCATGATGACTTTCAAATACATTTATTCTACAATATTATACAGTGGTACACTTTCGGGCAGAGATTCCTCTTACAATTGTTCTTCCGTCAAAATTCGCATCATACTGCGCTCTTGGGGTATTTATACACAATTTTTACCCGTCAACCCCCACTCCAAGTGAAGCGAACGTAGCCTTGGGATTGCACGTTGTCAGTGTGGCCAGATTTAAATATTAAAACTACCATCTAATTTAGTCAAAAATAGTTAAGTTACAATAATTTAGTATTCTAAAAACAATAAACTAAGTACTGAATTACGTAAATCATAACAATACCAAATAAATGGTATAGTTTCATGAATTTGTCGCAACGTGAACAGCTATCTTTATCGTTCATGTGAGAAGCGGGGTCACAGTTATTATACAGCCGTGAATAAGGATTGCCATAATCAACGCGATACGTCACACGATACACATCGTGTGATTTTTCGTCACCGCCGGGACGCCGTAGAAATTCCCGGAAAATTGGGAAAAATTGTACGCGGAAAATTAAAAGTAATGTCGTGTGGCGGAGGATTTTTCTTGCCATTTATTTCACGTATTCGGTTGTATAATTTTGACATCCACAGACGCTGTATGTTTGCTACTATATTATGTTATAACTTTATTCGCGTATACATTTGGAAACAGTAGGCTAAACCGTTTTGAGACTCAAACAATCGGACGAGAATGCCGCGTCATTTGGACGCAACATTCTCGTAGGTTTCTTTGAGTCTCAAAACCGTTTCGTGGTACGGGCCCTGTACCGTTTTCCATTATAAGAACTATTCTAATTATTGTGGTCTTTTTTACATAGATTCATTTTTATCGCGCGAGAACCGTACATTTTTCCAGGATAAAAAGTATCCTATGTCCTTTTCCGGGACTCAAAATAACAATCATCATACCTCTCATAAAAAGCGGTCCAGTGGTTTGGGCGTGAAGAGGTAACAGACAGACAGATACACATTCGCATTTATATTAATAATAGTATGGATTCAAACATCATTCGTGTATAATTGATGAATCTGATTCGAAAATGGCAACCTGTGAACCTAATTATAATTTTGAGTAATATGATTTACTCACTTGCGAAAACTATGTCTTTGGGCCTCCAAAGTTTCTTCGTAGGCCCAAAATCGATACACCAGCTCGCTAGAACTCGAACAACAACAATTACCATCTAAAACACTGGGAGGAACACATCGGGAATTCCAACAATGTTTTCAAAACTACCTTCATAAAACAAATCTACTAGACCACGAGAAGTTTGCGGGCTTTTTCGATTGGCCACCGTAGGGCTGGCGGATTTTCGACTATTTTCTCCCCATTCTTGGGGAGAATGGGGTAAAGTTGGTAACCCTGAGGGCTGGTCATCTCACACAGGTCACGTACGAGTAGGGTTCGAATCCAATAATCGTGCTGCTAGTTTTCGCACGCCTGTTCCCTTCGCACATTTACTGACATAAAAATTAATGATGTCATTGAAATTTTCGATGTTTACGTCTAGAATGTTGAATAGCGTCCCAGCACTCGGGATGAGTGTACAAAATACATGTAAAAGTATCTATCTGTACATCAATCATTCTGTATCAAATGATTTTCAGCAATGTATGGAACTATAAGAGACCTATGTTCGAAGCATAAAGTTAATATACCTAGCGGAATAGAGAAGCAAAGGCCTGAGCAAGAGAGATGTCACTATCAGTAACACTGCGTGGTAAAAAGAGACGTGTGATACATGACAGCAGTCAGCAGCACTCTTTTTTTGACGTCCAGTCGGCACTTGACAATTTACGTTGTTGACAATTTAATCTCATAGAATTCATGTTCAATCATGCTTGTGTAAGTGTATACGTACACATATTTTTCACACAGATGAAAACCAATTTTGGTTTCGTTTGACAGCTCGAGATTGTTGCTCTATTCCGCTAGGTATATTAACTTTATGGTGCGAAGGCACCCGATTAAGCACGCGTTTTGGAGATGGTAGATCTGAGGAAAACTTTACTATCCTGCTAACAGTCGGTGCCGACACCGAAATGTATTAAATATCAGCACATGCAGACATTAATTGGTTATTGAAAAACCCTTCCGAGAATACATCTCGGGCCATCAGCGCCAACAGTGCGCGTTTGTTGACTCTAATCGCCCTTACTAATGCCTTACACCAGGGTTTCTCAAACTTTCGGCTCCACGAACCCCTGTTAAAATTTCCAGGTGAAAACGAACCCCTTGCTAACTAATAAAATCACCCCCCCGCTAACCCAAATTTACTTTTGAAGAAAATAAAGTTCAAAAGAAATGTGTTTTAAATTAATGGGATGGGTGTGCACTGTGCTTGTTTCTTGTCGCAAATGGAATCAATGCTAGGAGTAATTTTGGACAATTTTAACCTTTATTCTGACTCGGTATCAAGTCGATTTCTGATTTTTAGTTCTTATCATGGCCAGGTGCGAAAACTCTCACATAGGTATGTTGTAGCAAAGGGTAAAAGGATATTCACCGCTTTGCGTGAGAGTTCAAAATACTCTGCCTGTCTAGCTGCCCAAAAATCTGTCAAATACATCCTTTTGAAATCAGCTTGAAGAGTTTCATCTACGGACATTTCTAATAATTACTCATGTTGCTTGATACTCAAACTAGAAATTATGCTCTCGTTAGTGACCGCAAACGGGTTACGAATCCAGCTATCTTTTCCAGCCCCCTGCCGTCGAATGGTGAACCCCTAGGGGTTCGCGTATCCCACTTTGAGAAACCCTGCCTTACACCTACTGATTAGAGTGGTTGGACAGTGAGAAGACAGTGCTTTCGACCAATTGAATCGAGAGGACTGTCTCCCCACTCGACTCAAGGCCTTAGTAAGAAAATCGCACCAAGAAATATCCTGCGGCAAAATTACGCCCCGAAATATCTTGCCCTCGCTTCATTATCTATAAGTGGAAGGCCCATACAGTAATGAAAATAGACACTGAGGAATAATGCCAATAAATTCTATTCACCGAGATACTCTCTCATCCTGAGAGGAGGTTTTATGATATTAATTTCGACGAAAGCGGACGTGCGTGTGTCGCGTGTTTGAAGACGAGTTTTTGAAAAAAAGATGACGCGTCGTAAAAAGTGTGTCGTCGGAAAACCGTGTGAGCATTTTCACTGACAATAGCTCTAATTTCCGCGTTATTGGTGACATTTTTATGCTTTATCTAGAGGTTACCTCAGTAAAATTTTATGTGCTTTCTTTTTTTAGTTTGGCTCCATCTTAACTTAAGATTATGATGAATATCCATGATGGCGAAGCTGCCTAAAGTATATTATTACAAACGGCCATGAATCGATTAGCGCTTGCTATTTTATAGTTTTTTGATCTTCGTTTTTATACATCAATTAATCGAGTGAAAAAAACGAATTCTTTGTCTTTAATTCAGTGCAAAAATTATCTGAAAATTCCAAATAATTTGGACATAGTATGGAAAATTCGTTAAAAAAAGAGGTAAGTTTGGGATTTTTTTCTATCGAGTGAAGTTCATGATATTGTGTAATGGAATATAAATTCCACTGTGTTAGATCCTTAACTAACACATATATTTTTTCAGAATTTAAATTACTATATTTTTGTGTCTACTGTCACTTTTAAATCTTGAAAATCGTCCGTTTTTGGGAATTAGGGAAGGGAAGGCCTTAAGCGCTTGTACTATTTGTCTATTATAGTTCTATCTTACTAATTGTCACAAATTACTAATTATAGTATGCTAAATTCAAGGTTTGTTATTTGCTGACTGGATAACTGACTGGATTGAACAAAGCTAAATCAAGGAATAAAGTTATATTGAACAAATCTAATCATACAACCTTTGAAACTTCTTTCCAATAAAAAAGAGTTATGAAAATCAACGTAAACGACGAACTTAAAGATAAAAAAAAACATATTATAGGTCTACCAGAATCTGATGGCAAAAAGTGAGAAAGTAAATTGACTAGCAAATACCGGGGTAATTGGAATAAAACATTTTGATCCTTTTTTCTTATTGCGGCTGATTCTGTGTGTGAAACATGCAAATATATAAATTTGCTGTCAAAATTTGCCATCAGATTCTGGTAGACCCCGTAGACCTATAAATACGATCGAATTGAGTAATCTCCTTTTTTGGAGTCGGTTACTACATCTCATGGAATCCAATAACGAAATCTGATTCAGTCGGTTAACCGTCCCACCAAAGTTAGTTCGACTTTTTAACCGCACGTTTTGATCGGGAATGGTACGATGTATGTACGTTTGGAAGCCGCTTGCGTGTTCTTCATTAAAACTTCTAATAGCTTACATGTCTCTGGGAATTTCGAGCATTCGGTTGTACGGTGGTCGGTGTACCCATAAAGTTACCTAGCGGAATAGAGCAACAATCTCGAGCTGTCAAACGAAACCGAAATTGATTAACATCTGTGTATAAAAAATTGTTTACGTATACACTTACACAAGCATATTTCTAAGAGATTAAGTACGGCCGCACATTATCCGAAATTTCTTAGAAATATGCTTGTGTAAGTGTATACGTAAACAATTTTTTATACACAGATGTTAATCAATTTCGGTTTCGTTTGACAGCTCGAGATTGTTGCTCTAACGTGCCGAGAAGTGCCGACTGGACGTCAAACAGATGAAAAATATTCAATTCCGCTAGGTATATTCACTTTAATCTTTATGAGTGTATCACTTTGCGACTTCAGCCCTACAATTATTATTCATGTTAGGTTCAGTGGTTTAGGCGTAAAGTAAGTAGTAAAAGAGATATATACTAACCCGTTTATAATATTAGTACGGACTAGCTCTGGAGCCTCGCATCTGTAAAAAAGAAACAAAAAAAAAATTACTTCAGGTATGAGTCTCTACAGAACTATAATAACGCCCGCAATTCCGTTGCGTTAAAATTCATTTATCGTGGGGAAACCGTACATTTTTCCGAAATGAAAAGTATCATTTAAGCTTTACCGGGACTCAAAATATCTAGGCATCAAATTTCGGAAAATTCGTTTCAGCGGTTAGGACGTAAAGAGGTAACAGACAGACAGAAATACAGATACACATATTCCCATTTTAAATATTATTAAGTACTAAGGATAACTTAAAACAATTCTTACAAGTGTATTCAAAGCGGGGAACCAGATAAACAATGTATTTTTGTCAGTCAAAATAATGAATTGGCGACTTTAAAACAGCACCGAGTTTGAAGTAACCAACATCTTTATATTCATTAAAACGGCTTGTTTATTCGCCAGCTTTTTACTCGATAGTCGCGAGGGTTGGGACGTAGATCTGTGATACTTAGATATGGCATTGCTATAAACTGCTTGTATAAAGTTACTAGCCGTCCCGGCAAACGTTGTTTTACCGTATAAAGTATTTCGATTCCCGCCCATCTTATTTTATTGAAGACTAAATAAGTATGTCACCATGGCAACGTCCATCGCTATCCCTTCGCATAATGGTCGCCGTCAGTCTCGAGTTATAATAATTTACTATTATTTATTCAACAAATGCAAGTTATATTATATAACCTCCTCGTTTTTTTGGAAGTCGGTTAATAAAAAGAAGATGTTGTCCGATTCTCAAGTCTCAACCCTAGCCGATATGCTTGCTAATATTCACGAAAATCGGTCGAGCCGTTTCAGAGAAGTTCAACCACGCACTCCGTGACACGAGAATTTTATATAAGTATTAGATTAGCTGCTGTCCAGCTCCATGCGATTATGACTGTGCGCTGCGACAATTTTAATAATTTTAATACTCAGAATAATGTGAGTATTTAAATTATTAAAATCGTTAAATAAAAATAAATGTAACATAGTAAATAATTACTATGTTACATTTATTTTTATTTTAAAATTTGGGTCAAAATTACGCACCGAATCACAAATCAGACTGAATAGCACATTTCATTTTGTGCACAAATAAGAAAGACAGTAACTAATGATTTAGAAAATAATACAGAAGTATACTTAAGGGTCAATTAAGACCGCAACGCGACGCTTAGATTCATTTCTAAATTTGTATGGATTTGACAGATTGCCAAGACGTCTCACACAATTGAAATCTGTCAATTCAGTACAAAATTAGAAATGCATCTACGCGTCGCGTTGCGGTCTGAATTATTGACCCTATCACTATAATTGAGTGTCGTATTTATAAGCAAGGAGTTACGGACGTCATACGATTAGTATTATTGTCATTATATTTTTATTAAAGTAGCCAAACAGTATCAAAATATTATGACACATCTAGTATTCCCAAACTCTGCGTCTCAGAGTCACCAGTCAAAGGGTTAAGTGGTAGAGTGGTCGAGTGAGTTAAATAATTCATCCCAATTGCCGCTTAGACGCCCAAATAATATTTATTTAACCCTCAAACGTTATTACATCACAATCTATTAAATCGAATAAGTTATTGAATAATAAATTGATGTATGAACTTTATTTGAAGCTAAATTGGGCTTTGTTATCAACTAGACGCCCGCAACTCCGTTGCGCCAAAATTCGTTTATCGCGTGGGAGCCGTACATTTTTACGGGATCAAAAGTATCTTATGTCCTTTCCCGGGACTCAAAGTATCTCCATACCGAATTTCAGCAAAATCGGTTCAGCGGTTTTGGCGTGAAGAGGTAACAAGCAGGCAGATACACGTTCGCTAGTTATATAACTATTAAGAGGGCGACTAACCCAAAAGATCATCGTCCTTCTCTCTTTACACTCACGCCCGTCTTTCATATGCCAAGTGAAACCTTTTTCACGCGGAATCATCGCCAAGTTAGTTTTTTCTTTATAACTCGATAAATATACAACATTTTAAAAATCTGCCAGGTCAGTATCTCAGTGATAAAATTATATACAATGTGTTAAAATATTGACTTTAATGCACGGTTATGGCAATATATGCAAAAATCGTGCAAAATTAGATGCATCTATGTGATTTTTTTCTATCGAGAAAGTTTAAGATATATTGTTTGCGCTCGGATTTTTCAAAATTCTTGGAAATGTAATGTAGTATAGGCTTATTTTCAAGTATAAAAATGAATTATAAAATCAACAATTTTGGGTTAGTCGTCCCCTGAAGTCACTCCTCGTTAAAAATACACTATATTATACGGTACCGTAACGGAAAAATTTAATTAAAAACAGAATGAAAAACCTCCATCCTGAAAAGTATTTTAAAACCCTAAACGAGTTACAAAAGTGAGATTCCATAAAGAATTTGCATAAAAGCGTAAAATTTCAAGCTTTTAACAAACAGAGGCTAATTATTAAACTATGAAACTGCAGAATACCTAGGCTCGAAAAGTTGGTAAAAAATTCACAACTTTTATTATGCAGTTTACTTTATAGCCATAATATTAATGGATCTAGGAGGTTCCCAAACTCTTCGGTTTTATATATAATAAATACTAGCTGTTTGACCGAGATTTGCTCGGTATTCGATAAAACACGAATAAAATAACATTTTCTAAAAATGATTCCTAGCTAGATCGCCCGCGAAACCCCCTATATTTTACTAAATTTCATGAGAATCGTTGGAGCCGATTCCGAGATTCCAATTACATATACACAAGAATTGCTCGTTTAAAGATATAAGATTATTATGTAGCTACATTACCAATTCCAAAATCTCCTAAAAAAATGAAGATTAGATCTATTTATTGTAAACTCGCATTTTTTCAGTCTCCTTAGGGTTGACGGGTTAGGGTCCAATTCAGACTGAAACGTGACGCGTAGATGCATTTCTAAATTTGTATGGATTTGACATGCAATTGATATATTCTGTCAATTCAGTACTTTAGAAATGCATTCTTCGCGTTGCGTTGCGGTCTGAAATGACCCTTAAATTACATTTTATGAACTTCCCAGCTTACCATTGTGGACCCCCAGTTTTTTTCACGCACAACGTAGATCCCCGTCGAGTCTCGCGAGGCCCCCTGGTGGTCCACCTGTACCACTTTGGGATTTACTGCTCTAAAGGCACAAACAAACTGCCTGCGACCAGTCCAACTAGAACGTAGCCGGCTATAGCGGCTGGATGTTTCACTTTGAACTGAAATAACATATTATTTTCCTCTAGATACGTCTACATTGAGTATATGAAAAGATAACATTTAAGCCGACTTCAGGAGGTTAAAACCAAGAATTATTGTTAAGGGGAAGTGTCATAGAAATGCAACCTTAAAACGGTCACCATTTCGAAGAAAAGCGACCAACGATTTCGAAGAAAAGCAACCAACGATTTCGAAGAAAAGCAACCAACGGATTGCGCTACAGGTTTGCAGGGCAAAAAGTGAAAACAGAACCGTAGCAAGAATCCTAATTCGCCGCACGGCTGTCTATTCCCCCTCCGAAATTTTTACCATTCTACACTTCCGAAAAAAGTGCATGAAGAGGCTAAATCAGTTTTGTTCTCAAAAATGTTTTAAACTGAACTGATAATAAAAGACAACATCCTTTTCGCTTGGTTATAATATTGTCGTTTTTCTATCTGTTTGCAAAAAAAACGTTCATATTGAAAAAAGGAGCACCCCGTCAGGACAAATAAATACCTATAAATTCAAATTCTTTTCAAAATCAAATACTTAATTAAACTCGTACAATAATGCACAATACCACAAAGTAGACAGTGTACGTCAAATGGCAAGGCCCAATTTGAGGAGCTTAGATAATAACGATGCAAAATAGGGTAAAAGGTAAAAAAGGGGGATAAAAAAATAAAAGAGCACACGTCCCCTTAACCGAATTAATTAGTGGCAAGCTCAACGCGACTCGTTCACTTGTGCGGGTTTTACACCGTCTCATATCTTTTCCGGGACATCTTATATCTTTCCCGGAAAATCCTGTTGGAACAATCTTATTTTGCGGTGAAAATAAGCCGTTGAGATAGATCCAATTATGAAAATGGGTGCGTGATTGATTTCTTAAAAAATTCTATCTTTGATTTAGGCAGAATAAATAATTTACCACTTGGATAATATTTAGTCGAGCCAAAAAAAACAAAAAGAATTCTCAAATTTGCGTACAGGGGAACTTTTTTAAGTTCCTCTGAAATAGCTAGAGTTACTGTGATGAATTTTTATTGATTTCATTGAATACTTTTGAGTGTCTAAACCAGAAAGTTAATATACCTCGCTAGGTATATTAACTTTATGGTCTAAACACACTAGGCCGAAGTTACGCGGCGTAAATTCCGCATGATTAGGTCCGCAATGTCAAACGCATACAATATACGGACGGAACGCGACGGGTCGGTAATTTATTAAAACTAGAGATCGCCCAATGGTCGAAATTCGACCTTAGTTTCAGCGACATTAGGACTACTACCTTTTTATAAAAAAATATTGACTTTATCCTATTTTTTTCAACTCTTGTCTCTGGGACTCAGCTGATCTCAGACTGGCCGTGTAAGCATTGTCTAATAGTATTTCATAAAAAAAAAACTATAATCCATTTTCAATTTGTCACCTTGTTGTCAACAGACTTCGAGCATAAATAAAAGAATATAATTCGTATGTATAGGCTTGTCACTCAAAAATCTGTCATTTTTCCTAGTGTGTGTGTTGTAGTGTGTGTAATGTTTTATTTCTTAAAAAAATGTATGATAAAAGCATAATTTCAAAATAATATTAGTTCGATGCACTCCTTCACCATATAAACTTTAACTGTGCAAAATTTCATTCACCTACGTTTCCCCATTTTTCGTCAAAAGGGGTACAAAGTTTTTGACTCGCGTATTAATATATTTATACATTGCAGGGGGAATCAGGCGGAATTTACGCCGCGTAACTTCGGCCTAGTGTGTTTAGACACTGAGAATTGACCAACTAGCGCATAATCCCGATTCCCAGTAATCATTACAACGCGACGTATTTCTTTAAGGCTCAAGCTTAGAGGCTGCAAACGTATATGCCAAAACAAATTTTATCGAATCAACTAGTTTTAAATAATAATCCATACTATCCATACTTCCATATCCATATAACTCCACTTGAGGGTCGAACATCTGCAGTCTCACTACAAGATCAACTTCAGTTCCTTTGTGGTGAGAGTATCCTACTGACGCATCTTCTGTCGACCTTTGAAGCGGAGGAATTCTGGCCGACTGATGTGGTCTACCGAAGGTTCCGGGGGAGACTCCGGAATGAAGCGCGCGTCACGTCGCCGATAACTCGTGATAAAGTGTAGTTATTAAGTAAATATAATTTATATGTGTGTTAGTCATTAAGGTAATATTGTATGGGCCTACGTAGCCTGATATAAATAAACAAAACATACTAATATTATAAATGCGAAAGTGTGTCTGTCTGTCTGTCTGTTACCTCTTCACGCCCAAACCACTGAACCAATTTTGCTGAAATTTGGTACGAAGATACTTTGAGTCCCAGGAAAGGACATAGGATACTTTTCATCCCGGAAAATGTACGGTTCCTACGCGATAAACGAATTTTGGCGCAACGGAGTTGCGGGTGTCATCTATTTAGTACTTAAAAATATAGTTGCCTAGTCTATTTGTATTTCAAAGTGTTTTCATTTATAGCTAATCTGGGTCTGAGCGGATGAGCAGTTACAATAAGAGGCAACACAAAGACCTCCGTCTATGCGCAGACACGATATGAACATAATAATGTTAAGACAGTGTTGTTAAAAGGTTAGGGAATTAAGAAAGGTTAAGGAAGAAAGCAAATTAATAAATATGCCTAAACCTCCTGAAAAATCATTATCTTATATCTTTAAACGAGCAATTCTTGTATATATGTATAATTGGAATCTCGGAATCGGCTCCAATGATTTTCATGAAATTAAGTATATAGGGGGTTTCGGGAAAAAAGATAAATCGATCTAGCTAGGAATCATTTTTAGAAAATGTCATTTTAAACGTGTTTTGTCGATAATAATCGATAAACTGAAAAATATGACTCTTCCTGACATCTATTGACGAATAATAGTACTGTTCTGTGCACAATTACTGTTTAACGACACAACAACAGCTAAAGCTATTCCAGCACATGGCGTTGTTAAGTAACACGAAGTCAATGAGTGTTTGCTATACCGAGAAAAGCTCGGTCATCCAGGTACTTTCCATTGAAAAGCGCATTTTCATCCGTGCAGTGGTTTTTGAGTTTACCACGATCAGACATACAGACAGACATAACTAAGGACGTTGTTTCATAGCATGTAGTGATTAATAAAATTAATAATTTAAATACATATTTTGTGGTCACATTGACGGCAAAAGGCCAAATTAAGGCATTTGTTAAATGGGAGCCTTCTTTAAATACTTTCTCTATTTTGTTTTTAGTATTTGTTGCTATAGCGGCAATAAAAAACGTTTAGTTATGCCAACTATCTAGCTAGCGCGGTTCTTGAGTTACAGCCTGGAGACAGACAGACAGGCAGGCTTCAAAGTTTTTGTAATAATTTTTGTTATTTGGGTAAGGAACCCTAACAAGGGGAAATTATTTCTCTGTTTTATTATCACATTTTGCTGACGCTAACGAACTAACGCAGGTAATACTTATAAAAAAAAAAATTACAAAAAAAAATAATGTCCAGTATAATAATAGTATTAGTACTTATAGCTACACCACAGAATATATATTAGTAGTACCAAGCTACACTTATCTTATATCTTTAAACGAGCAATTCTTGTATATATATATATATATATATATATATATATATATATATCGGAATCGGCTCCAACGATTTTCATGAAATTTAGTATATAGGGGGTTTCGGGGGCGATAAATCGATCTAGCTAGGAATCATTTCTAGAAAATGTCATTTTCTCGGTCAAACAGCTAGTAGTAATAAAATATAATACATTTCCTCAAAGGTAATAATTGAACAGAGATTTTTTTGTAAATAATTTAAAAACAATTGAACAGAGAAGAACACTGCCTACATTGTTCGCTCTGAGCATTTATATCTCTAATCCTAGGTAAAACTTGAGAGAATATAAGAGATTTTACCTTCTTTCTCGCAGGTGTAGCGTCAAAGGCGCGGTTTGAGCGAGTGTAACTTTTTATAACTTATGTAAATGCTCCTTTATTATTCTCCAAGTGATATGTGTAGGGTGACAATGGTAGCTTTAAAATTAAAAAAATCCACAGTCGAATAAACAACCTCCTCCTTTTTTTGGAGCCGGTTGAAAAATACTTAGGCACAGCAGCTTATGTTAGGGTTTTATTTCAGATATTTTTTCTGTACATAAAAACTTAGGGTCAAACAAGGCAGCGTGGTGCGCCCATGCAGTGCGATTTTTAAATTAGCCATTCAAAACTGAATTTAATTTTTTGAATGAAAAGATAGTTTGTCAATTCAATGAGAATTGACAGACTCGCCAACTGCGGTGTTGGGCTGCCTGTTAAGAATGTTTCATAAAAACTCTTCGCAACGCTTCATGAGTCATGAGTCATGACGTTGCGTTGTAATGTGGCTGAATCCTTAAAATAGAAGATAAGTTAAGAACTGCCTACCTTAAAAGTTAAACCTACATCAATTCGCTAAACATTGAATTAACTCAACTGTACGCAACGACGATATTAAAGCCTTAAAATATTTTATTTAGCACTCCATCCTTTATCCTTTCATCTACTAATCTATCTTTTAATTTGATCTTCGAGCGACAATGCAAATTAGGCTCTATTAATTCCAGAATAAAGTTTAATTAAATTTGATGACAGTTTTGTAATGCCTTTAATTAGTATCACAAGTCAGTACTTAAGTACAAGAGATAGGAGTTAAAGAGATAATTTTGGCAACAAAACTTTGAACAATTTGTTCTTTGCAGGCGAGAGGTAAAAGGATGGGTACGGTTACAGAGTAAAACTTAAGTTTTTGGTTAAAATGTGTAAAAGTGGCACGAGCGGTCATTGACCTCACTAGTCAAAGAGGAGGATGCAATAGTATTATCTCGCATCGTATTATATTAATTATTTGAACTCTTAGGGTCAATTCATATCGCGTTGCGGTCTGTTTTGACCCTTATAACTTACTAGATGAAGCCCGCAACTCCGTTGCGCCAAAACTCGTTTATCGCGCGGGAACCGTACACTTTTCCGGGACAAAAAGTATCCTATGTCCTTTCCCGGGACTCAAAGTATCTCCATGCCAAATTTCAGCAAAATCAGTTCAGCGGTTTAGGCGTGAAGAGGTAACAGGCAGACAGACAGACAGACAGACAGACAGACACACTTTCGCATTTATAATATTAGTATGGATAAGAGATAATGCTAATAAAATCTATCGGAATACTTATTGGCACTATTTTAAATTATATACAACCCTTTATAAGTTCAAAGCAATTTAATAGATATGAAGAGGCAGGTAAGTTTTGTTTACCGCGTAAGCTTAGAAGGATTGAATTCGTGACACATTTTGAGGATTTTTAACCTGACTCATTTTGTACGTTTCCAATGTGTGCACAAATCCGGTCACGTCGGCCTGCGATTAGTCCGGCTTAGATCGGCCTCCTGTTCGGCCTTAGGCTCAATTCACACCGGAATGGCAGAGGCGAGGCGTAATTACAATAATGAAGATAAAGTTTAAAATCATATGACACTGAAACTGCTCGCCTCGCCTCTGCCATTCCGGTGTGAATTGAGCCTTAAGGAACGCTTGTCCTGATCAAACACAAGCCATGGTAACCCTACACCAGAACTAGCTGGGAACGGGGTATGGTGAAATTGGAAATGACGGATGTGGAATAATACATGATGTTGACTTTTGCTCATCGTCATTATCAGGGCGAGCGAAGCGAGCCCTAGTATATCCCACCACCTAAGCACTTTTGTGGTACATTTTACGGAAAAACTATCACGCCTATTGATTTGTGCTTTAACATAGTAATTTTTATTTTTATGTGGATGTGTTGTCATCCGTCAGTAAGGTTTGGTTACTATTAAAATATGAAAAGAAACTGCCTTAAAGTTTATTACGACGCAGAAAAACGACGTGAGCCCTCACAAAGCTCGGATTCTAGCTAGTTCATCATGATTCATCATCATTATCATGATTAACATCGTCACCATAATCACCCTCAGCAAAATATGTTTGATTGTCTGTGTAGTTACGTGTTTATTACGAGTATCAGTGAAGTTTCATTAGCAAATAGCGGACGTGTGTTATTTGGTCCGGCTATAATGTTAATTCAATGTTGCCTACCTGTTGCTATAATAATTATTGTTATTGATAAAAAAAGGGCAAAAAATGGCGATTGATGTAGCCCAGCTTCAAATAGGCATTTGTTTTTTTTTTGTATTTATTTTAAAAAAGCAATAGAAATTCCCAATGCAACTGTGTCTTACTTTTAACTTTAAAGGCCTGTTCTGTACCTACTGTATATACGGTGTGTAACAAAAATAAGTGATAATACTTTAGGGTGTGTACGTGTTCCTTGTAGACAGTTAACTGTGAAAGTGGCAGCGCTGAAAGACGAAAAAAAAATTTTACTTTTGCATGGGCAAGGGCCCGAGCATCACGAGTTTCCCCATACAAAAGTGAAAAAAATGTTAGTCTTTCAGTGCTGCTACTTTCACAGTGAACTCTCTACAAGGAACACGTACATACCTTAAAGTATTATCACTTATTTTTATTAGATCCTGTATAAAGGTGGTGAAAGAAAGAAATGAAATTAATTAAATGATATAACGGATGGACAGACAGAAAAATGGACAGATGGACAGACTGCGAAGTCTTAGTAATATTTTCCCGTTTTATCCTTTGGGTACAAAACCCTAAAAAGCTACCCAATGCAAAAAAACACAATGCACGTCGCAAACGCGAATTCTTGTCTCTATGTCAAGTGAGTTTCAATTGAAGGACGCAGCTGAGTCACTCCACAGTATATATTCGTATTCTGCTGTAAATAAACACACATAGTAAAATTGGCTTGGTGAAGTAATTAATCTTTATTTACTCAACGTGTTAGTATTCGCATCCGTTGTTTTAGTTGCTACTATACTGAAATAGTCACAGAGTATTGCCGTTAAAATACATTTTACTGTATAGTCTAGATCAGTGGTTCTTAACCTTTTAGTCATGAGAGACCATTTTATCTAATGTTTGTCTAGCCGGGGACCACCCGGTTGGTTTATCTAAACTAAGGCTTTTTTGATAAAAAAACAAGGACAACTTTATAATTAGCACTCATTTTTTTATTTGGCAAAAATCTAAAAGTTACAGATTTTAATTAAATGTGATTTTTGTGACTGCATAGTCCATATTCATTACTAACTTCTGAATTCTCACATATTATTATTAGGATGGCTTCCACTGGTGGTCCCTGGAGGCATTCCAAGTGGTCCGCGGAACGTTTTTAAGAAGTCACATTTTTGACGGACCCCCAAAGAAAAAGTAAGTTTTGTCTAGACCTGTGGTCTAGACCTTGTCTCCATATTAGTGTGATGACATTTCTAAAAAACATTTTTTGTATCGTTCACGAGGCTCATCGCATCGCATAATTTCGTTGCAATATAAACTGACTAAGGTGACTTTCCGAACCAAGCGGCATACGTTGAATTATTGTCGGTCGCGGTTACGTGATGCGAGGATCGGAAAACCACCTTTAGCCTCCCAATCAGTTGTTGACAAATCTGTGACCAAATGAATATGACATCCAGACATACAAACTATAAAGCTTATTACTATACGGGGTGTAATAAAACAATGTGATCATCCTTTAGGGGTACACACCCTGTATCGAGTTCAATGTGAAAGAATCAGCTGTAATAACTCACATACGGTTTTGCTCGATAGTTTTACTCCAAATCGAGCAATAACCACCGGGTGGACCGCAAAACTGACAGCCCGAAGGCTCGCTTCGAGCCGGCTCGATGGAATTAAATATGTCAAATATGTCATTTCCTTCGATTCGGAGTAAAACTTTCGAGCAAAACCGTATGTGAGTACTTAGCATTAAATAGGTATTTTTGACTTTTAGGTTTTTAAGGGACCGCAGATTGCAACGCGACGCGTAGATATATTTCTCAATTTTTATGGATTTGACAGATTCGCAAGACGTCTCACGCAATTGAAATCTGTCGATTTATTACAAAAAAAATGAATCTTGCTATCAAGGAATGCGTCGCGTTGCGGACTGACTTGAGCTAAGAGAAGTGCCCCGAATTTATCCTTACAAAAAATTGAATAAAGTACCTTTTTTAGCGTATCTCTTCCACAGTGAACTCTGGACACATACAACTTACAAATAAAGTATAACTTTATTTTCTTACAAGCTGTATAAAGCTTATTTCTACACACCGAACCCTAGAAAGTGTACGAGAATATCCCATTTGTTTCCGCTTGAGAGAGTCCCTATCCTTTTTTGTATTCAAAATGTTATTTCGTATGTTATTAACTCGGAGTCTTAAACTAGCTTGACTTTGTTCCGAAGGTCGAGTCTGCCCCTCAGAATACAGAACAAACAGTTTGTTCTGTTCTGAGGTCTGTCCATGTACACTTTACGGAGAAACTATGATTTGTGCTTTAACATAGTAATTTTTATTCATATGTCTTAGAGCCTGTACTAGGGTTGCTGAGGGTTCCTCTTCCGCTTCCTCATAATGAGGAAGTTCCGCAATATTTTGGGTTCCTCAACCGCTACCGCATCCTCATAAATAAAAATAAAAAATCCTCTTCCGCTATCGCTTCCTCAAAATTTTAAGAGGAATTCATGAGGAATTTCACTGCGCATGCGCGTCGCGTGTCTCTAAATTTGCGCGTGACAATTCCTCTTCCTCCTCCTCTTCCTCATAATCACTTCCTCAACAACCCTAGCCTGTACAGATGAGGCGAGTGAGCGACTCACGCGTTTTACGCGCGTACCCGAGATACTAGAGGAGTCGAGATACTTGGGTTGGGTGCCATTACAGCGTAACTACGCGCGAGTCCGTTTCGAATGGACGTATTTGATTGGAGCTTAATAACTTCGAGTCCATGTTTGTGGCGCCTAAAATGCGGTATCTGGGTGCAATACAAACTGAAACGGGCGTATGGACTTCGTGCGTAAAACGCCTCATCTGGACAGGCACTTATTATCAGTAAGTACTTATATTGTGTTATACCAAATGAATATGACATCCAGACATACAAACTATAAAGCTTATTACTATACGGGGTGTAATAAGACAATGTGATCATCCTTTAGGGGTACACACCATGTATCGAGTTAAATGTGAAAGAATCAGCTGTAATGCTAAGTACTCACATACGGTTTTGCTTGGACTTCGTGCGTAAAACGCCTCATCTGGACAGGCACTTATTATCAGTAAGTACTTATATTGTGTTATCATCAGTCAGTCAAGGTGTGATGACGCGAGCCCTCACACAGCTCGGCTTTTAGGTAGCTTAATAATTATAAAATAAAATATTAGTGAATACGGTTGTGTAAAAAAAACTGACTATAAGTTCATCGGATTATTCAAGTAACGACTCTGGAGATGAAGAAATGCGACAAAATATTGCTGCGGAGTTTTTCTTATGTACGTACCCCCTTACTAATTAAATAAATAAACGTTGTATAAGCTTTGAATAGTTATACAGTGTTTTGTTTCCTGTCACACCAGTGACATTTTTAATTTGATTTAAGAAGACAAAACACTGTATAACTATTCAAAGCTTACACAGCGTTTATTAGTAAGGGGGAATGTCATTAAACTTTCGGCCATGGTATGATGAAAACTATAAACGCGACACGGGAAGATAGCATGACATTTCAACGCACGCTTTTGTCACGCGCGGGTTGAAATGTCCTACTTTCCTCCCTTGGTGCGTAATGTACAGCGGGGCTAAAATGGTCGCATTTAGCAATTCCTCTCAATCAATTCAGCAAATGAATTGTCAAAACTATCAAACTGACAAATGTCAAATTAGTACGAATTATTACAGTGCGACAAGGCTTTTTATGAACGTGAGCGGGGGCGCTGCACGTAATAAGGGGCGTATAAAGGAGAACGAAAAAAATACAAAAAAAAATAATACATTTTTGTATGATGGCAACGTTAGTCAGTTGATGTTAGTCAGTTCATAAATGACATTTATGAAATCGGTGTTGCTACCAACTAAAAATCGTGAGAATTAGGGAGATTGCTACCAACTAAAAATCGGGAGAAATAGGGAGATTGCTGCCTAAATAAATCAAATTAAAACACGTGTTAAAGTTATTAATCATTAGCCTCCTTCTTGCAGCTTAGACAATAGGCGTAGTTTGCATCTTTAATATTACTGCTTGCCTGTAACCACCCAGCAAACTCCGGGCGTGTTTCCCACTCTTTTTTATATTTTTGTAGTATATCTTTTTCTTTTTGTTTCGAACGTACCACTACTAGTGGTTGGAAAATCACTGTCTGGGTCTGAACTAGACATTTGATTTGCGTTAGTACAATATGGGAAGTTGCGTATCGGACGAATGATTAGAAAATGAAAAATTGAAAAATGAAAATTGAAAATTTGAAACCTGTCGCATTCATATCGACGTATTTAAAAAATATAATATTCCCCTACAATAATATTCAACTTTAGTGAGTATGAATTACAGCCTAAATTGGCCATATCATGATTCTTCAAAGCGACCATTCTAGCCCCGCTGACTGCTGCAGAAGTTTCGTCCAAATTGGTTAACTATATGTGCTGCGTTCGACGCGTATGGTGCGTACGGCGCTGACAAAATATTATGTGCGATCAGCTAAATCAGTAATGGCCAAATGCGACATCCCTATTCCCTACTATAGTACATCAAATCCGAAGTATGGAGATCTAATAAAACACAGCAAATAGTTCTATCATTGGCTATTGGTGATATTTATCGAGAGGGGTGCGACATTACGTACAGTCACTTAAAGCTACGTTGTACCACCTTTGATCCTTGTTAACCGGGTAATAAGGTCGAAAAGAACACCGTTTTTTTTTGGGTAGAACGTATAGACAATATTTTAGCCCGAGGCGCGGTTCTAGGTCCATACTGTAATATGATTTAATAGCAGTAAAAGTCAAGTCTACCGAGACATACGCACACAGACATATTATTTAATTATTATAGTCCATACTAATACTTATTATAAATGCGAAAATGTGTCTGTCTGACTGTTACATTTTAACGCCCAAACTGCTGAACTGGTATTGCTAGTTATGATATAGTATACTTTTTATCGGGGAAATAAAATGTACAGTTCCCGCGCGACATACGAATATCTGCTCGGAGTTGTGAGCATCATCTAAGTATAACCTATACTATAAATGAGAAAATATGTCTATCTGTTACCTCTCGACGTTTTAAAAAGTTATTAAAAATGTTTTTTTTTTATTGAAATAAGGGGGCAAACGAGCAAACGGGTCACCTGCTGGAAAGCAACTTCCGTCGCCCATGGACACTCGCAGCATCAGTAGAGCTACAAGTGCGTTGCCGGCCTTTTAAGAGGGAATAGGGTAATAGGGGAGGGTAGGGAAGGGAATTGGGGATGGTAGGGAAGGGAATAGGGTAGGGGATTGGGCCTCCGGTAAACTCACTCACTCGGCGAAACACAGCGCAAGCGCTGTTTCACGCCGGTTTTCTGTGAGAAGGTAGTATTTCTCCGGTCGAGCCGGCAAAAAAAATGTAAGGTATTTAAACCTACAAGGTGACGAAATCAACATTTACACCTTATTTAAACGCAATTTCGTAGTTAAATTCGGTGTAAAATTAAAATGTTTACGAGCGATAGACGAAATTCCATTTCACAAATAGGCTTTTAGGCAATTAAATACTATTTACAATGCCTCCAAGAGCAATAAAAAGTTACGACAGTTTGACATCGGAGTAAACTTTAAACTCGGTTTAAAGTTTAAATGTGGTTCAAAGTTTAAACTAGCGAATAACAAACAGACTTTGACGAGTATAGATCTACATTTGTTGTTTCACAGTGAATTAGATTGTACTGGAATAGATAATATAATACGTGGGAGAGCCATGCTTCGGCACGAATGGGCCGGCTCGACCGGAGCTTTGACGAAGAAACGAGCAATTCTTGTATATATATATATATATATATATATATATATATATATATATATATATATATATATATATATATATATATATATATATATATATATATATATATATATATATATATATATATATATATATATATATATATATATATATATATATATATACAAAAATTGCTCGTTTAAAGATATAAGATAGAGCGAAAAAGGCCGAAAAAATCACATTTGTTGTATGGGAGCCCCCCTAAATATTAATTTTGTTTTGTTTTCAGTATTTGTTGTTATAGCGGCAACAGATAAACACAATCTGTGAAAATTTCAGAAGTCTAGCTATAGCGATTCTTGAGATACAGCCTGGAGACAGATAGAGGGACAGACAGACGGACAGGCAACGAAATCTTAGTAATAGGGTCCCGTTTTTACCCTTTGGAACCCTAAAAAACTAAGAGTGCATGCAGCATGTGTTTCTTAGGCTGCGTTTCCAACAGAGATGTGTTTTTAAGATCCAATATATAGCATCGCCGCGCTGAGCGATGTCATGGGCCATCGCAAGCTCATGTCAATAAAGCGATTCTATTGGTTCTCAAAAACACATCCCTCGCAGCCATAAAGTAAATATACCTAGCAGAATAGAGCAACAATCTCGATCTGACAAACGAAACCGAAATTGTTTTTCATCTGTGTGAAAAATATGTGTACGTATACACTTACACAAGCATGATTGAACGTGAATTCTATGAGATTAAATTGTCTACGTGCGGCACGTACCGACTGGACGTCAAAAAGAGTGCTGCTGTGATGTATCACACGTCTCTTTTTACCACGCAGTGTTACTGATAGTGACATCTCTCTTACTCAGGCCTTTGTTTCTCTATTCCGCTAGGTATATAAACTTTATGCTCGCAACACATCTCTGGTGGAACCGCAGCCCGATCTATACTAGATGACACCTATAACTCCGTGGTGTCAATATTCGTTTACCGCGCTGGAACGGTAATTTTTTCCGGGATAAATAGTATCCTATGTCCTTTAGCGGGACCACGTCATGGTCATCTAGATTTTAAATGAAAATCTAAGAAGCCAATAACATGATGATAGCCAACGATGGACTACCCCATCAGTATACAGCATGACTGGTGTGACATGTTCAATACTCGGGGACGTGATATTTGGCTACTATATAAGTTGAAAAAAAAAAAAAAAAATAATATCAATTGATCACTGAGTAAAAGTGAAATAATTATTATTTACCCAACGTGACGCATGGACACCGCGCGCGGGAGGGGTAGCGCGCGGTGCGGGGCGCATGCCGCCCGCGCCGCGCCGGCTGCATAGTAATTTATTAAGTGTCCATGATTCATTTATTTAAAGGGAGATTTCTACAAAAAAATTAAGTACCTAATTAATTATTACATATTTATAATAAGAATCGAGTACCGAGTACTCCCCTTAAGACGTATTGATCATGTCTCACCAGTCATGCTGTAGAATCCAGCCACATCCAGTGGATACTGGATATATAATCCGTGTTCGCACGTCACTGTGGCTTTCACAGTGATTGCGGCCCACCGGGAATTACTTTAAAACGTTCAAACTATTTGTTAAACGACTCCTTGCGTGAACGACACCCAAGATTTCTTTGTCTTGTGTTGATAGAGCTTCTAGGTGAAAAGTGTTATAGCTTTTGGATGAAACGAGCGTAATTTTGTGAGTCGTGAGTCGCAGAATTTCTGCCGCGTAAATATCTTTACATAAAAATCATGACTCACAAAATTACGTTCGTGCGAATCAAACAGGACTTTTGTATGAAACTGAATGCAGCACTATTTCTTCCAGCCGAAATTCTGCGACTCACAACTCACAAATTACGCGCGTTTGGCTTCACCCTTTGCTCGCGGCGTAAAGTATCCCACGAAAAATGTACATTTTCCTGTGTTAAAAAGTTTTGCGAGCAAAACATCTGCCAAAAACAATGATAGAAATAAAAATTACGTATGGCACTCGGGCACTGCAGCGGCCAACCTTGCCTCCGTGGTCCAGTGGTTAAAAGGCTCTTAACTCGGAGGTCGTGAGTTCGATTCCCGCGTTGGAAACATGTTATTTCCAAGTTTGGTTAGGACAATGCAGGCTATGGTTAGGATCCATGCGTCGGATGGGCATGTAAAAAGTCGGTCCTGCGCCTGATCTCTCGCCAGTCTTGTCAGTCTTCCGTCTCACTGGCTTATGAGAGAAAAAGGAATAGAGAGTACTCTTGTGTACTGCGCACACATTTGGGCACTATAAAATTACTCCTGCGTAACTGGCCTGGTTTCAATCAAACCGGCCACCGTCACCGAAACCGGTGTAGGAGTTATTATATATTATTAGCAAATCAAATCAAATCAAATCATTTATTTCGGGCATCAGAGGCACATATAACAAATACCTTAAATCTAACATACATATATATTATATAATAAAAAAATTATATAATAAATATATATGTGGGAGAGCCATGCTTCGGCACGAATGGGCTGGCTCGACCGGAGAAATACCACGTTCTCACTGAAAACCGGATGAACGGAAAGAGTGAATGAGTTTACCGGAGGCCCAATTCCCTTCCCGATCCTCCCCTATTCCCTTCCCTTCCCATACCTACCCTCCCCTATTACCATTTACCCTAGTCCCTCTTAAAAGGCCGGCAACGCACCTGCAGCTCTTCTGATGCTGCGAGTGTCCATGGGCGACGGAAGTTGCTTTCCATCAGGTGACCCGTTTGCTCGTTTTCCCCCTTCTTTCATAAAATACTTACCTTAAAGTAACATACAATATATTTTATGTATATTCTTAAAAACTAACACTGTCACGTTTTGCCGGCGACGTGACTCGCTTCGTTCCGGAGTCTCCCCCGGAACCTCCGATAGACCACATCAATCGGCCAGAATTCCTCCGCTTCAAAGGTCGATAGAAGATGCGTCGGTACTCTCACCACAAAGGAACTGAAGTTGACCTTGTGGCGAGACTGCAGACGTTCGACCCTCAAGTGGAGGGGTGTCTTCTTACTGATGTAGTTGACGACGTCCTCGACCTCCATGGACCAGTGCAGGCGAGATATGTACAGGGGCGTCGCGGGGACCTCACTCCGCAGACGCAGCTCAGGTACATATGGTGCGGTGCCGCGATAGTAAGAGCGTGGCTCTTGACTCGGAGGCCGTGAGTTCGATTCCCGCGTTGGAAACATGTTATTTCCCATTTTGGTAGGACAATGCAGGCTGATCACCTGATTGTCAGACAAGTAAGATGATTCATGCGTCGGATGGGCATGCAAAAAGTCGGCCCTGCGCCTGATCTCTCGCCAGTCGTGTCGGTCTTCCGTCTCACTGACTTATGAGAAAAAAAGGAATAGAGAGTGCTCTTGTGTACTGCGCACACACTTCGGCACTATAAAATTACTCCAGCGTAACGCCTGGTTTCAATGAAACCGGCCACCGTCACCGAAACCGGTGTGGGAGCTATTATATATTATTGTACACGCATACGTCTAGTTGCAGGCACACAAATACCGTGCCGACGTCTGCCGAACTGAAACGACATTAGACCAGTGTTAGGTTTATTTTCGCTACGGAATTTCTTGATTCGGTCGCCGCTCTCAAAGTCCGCGATAAAAGAAAGGAATTGCAAAAGTAATCAAACCTTTTTTGATAAAAATCATATCAGTGGCACATATTAACAGAAATCATTACCCTTTTTGGCTTTGCCGTAGTCGGTGAAACCTTGAACGAATTACAAAGATACGTAAAGCAGACAATACAATTATGTTTTAGCGAAAACATTTCTAAGTTTTGTAGAATTTCAGCCCGAGAGTCTAGATTGAATTAGTGTCACTAGTGTGACTATAAAGGTGTGTGCACACGCGGGCCGTGATATAATTACAGTGTGACACGGCCCTCGGGACTGACAGGCGGGATTGAATTCCAAATAAAGAGGTCTAGCCGCTAGTGAACTGCGGGGCTAAAATGGTCACATTTAGCAATTCCTCTCAATCAATTCAGCAAATGAATTGTCAAAACTGTCAAACTGACAAACGTCAAATTAGTACAAAAATACAGAAGAATTGCAAGCAGAGTTGCATTTTGCGATTTTAGAAAAATGAATCATATTATGTTTCATATCATAATTCTTCAAAGCGACCATTTTAGCCCCGCAGACTGAATAATTTGAAACGAGACGCGTCGAAAACTGATATAATCTTGAAAATACTAATTTTGATTTGATTAGTTTTCTTAAGGTTCCGTACCCAAAGGATAAAAACGGGACCCTATTACTGACACTTCGATGTCTGTCCGTCTGTCTATATCCAGGTTGTATCTCAAGAACTGCTATAGCTACACTTCTGAGAAGAAATGTGAGATGGTTCTGGAAATCAGCGTGCTAATTTGATACTTATCCTAAAAATTTTATAACTGTTTAGGGTAAGCAAAATATAACACTTTAAAAGAATATTTATTAAAACTTAATTGCATTTTATAATTTATTTATATAAGTCCCCAAACGTACATAATATTAGCTATATTAAACTGTAGCTTGAAGATTCATCTTAAAATAACACAGACTACTAAAATATATTTAAAACGAGCTTTTGGCCGCGGCTTCGCTCGCGTTAAGAAGTATTATTATATACAAACTTTCATCCCCTATTTGAACCCCTTGGGGTAGGAATTTATCAAAATCCTTTCTTAACGGATGCCTACGTTATAACATCTACCTGCATGCCAAATTTCAGCGCGTTCATTTTCAAGTGCGTTGATAGATCACTATGTCAATCAGTCAGTCACCTTTGAATTTTATATATATATAGATAGATTAACAATTTCACATCAGAACTATATTATAATATTATAGCGAACAATAAATAGCATGAGAGAAGACATGATAATATTTCAAGTTGCCTTAGAGTTTCAGACATACTATTATACAAACACTTCTAAAACTATTATATAAATATATACGTAAAAGAGTAATTAAATATGTAAATACATTATTGAATTAATGTTCCTTCGTTATTAGTATCACACACACACACACACACACATGCATACATTTTGCCCACAGACATATTATTAGATCATCTTGATATATGTCTGTGATTTTGCCCTTTGGTACGAAAGCCTGTCCAGATGAGGCGTTTTACGCGCGAGTCAGCGACACGCGCGTTTTACGCGCGTATCCGAGATACTTGAGCTACATAATATATCGCGTCCAGATGCCTACGCGCGTTTTCTTACTAGCGCGTAAAACGCTTTTTTTATGAAATAAGGGGGTAAAGGAGCAAACGTGTCACCTGATGAAAAGCAACTTCCGTCGCCCATGGACACTTGCAGCATCAGAAGAGATGCAGGTGCGTTTCCGGCCTTTTAAGAGTGAATAGGGTAATAGAGGAGGGTAGGGAAGGGAAAAGGGTAGGGGATTGGGCCTCCGGTAAACTCACTCACTCGGCGAAACACAGCGCAAGCGCTGTTTCACGCCGGTTTTCTGTGAGCCCGGCGTATTTCTCCGGTCGAGCCGGCCCATTCGTGCCTAAGCATGGCTCTCCCACGTGAACGGGACTCTCGACTCGCCCGTAAAACCCGCAAGCAACGCGCGAGTCCGTTGCGAATGGACGAATTTCATTGGAGCGTGATAACTTCGAATCCATGTTAAGTAGCGTATAAACACGCGTAAAACGCGGTGTCTGGATGCAATGGAAATTGAAACGCGCGTATGTAATTCACGCGTAAAACGCCCCATCTGGACAGGCACTTATTGTGCGAGTACAACTCGCATTTGGCTGTTTTTAGTGTATCACATATACCAGATGACGCGCGTAACTCCATTACACTAAAATTGATTCAGAGCACGGAAAATGTACAGTTTCCGTGTTTTTTGTCCTCCCCTGTTTTTCAAAGCATCAAGATTAGTTCGGCAGTTTAAGGTTGAAGAGGTTAATGACACACAAGGGGTAAGTGGATCAAGTAGTTTACAAAAACATTTAAAACTTTTCGTTTTTTTTTTCATAAATGTTGGTGTTAAGAACTTTGTCGTCCTAACATGGATTTGCAAATTAAAAACCTTTTGTGACTTATGAATTTTGTATTACAAAGATTACAATCGATAATTATTCAACTTGCTTGTGCGCTTGAAAATTGTACAAGAATCATGGACAGAGTGACAGCTGACAGGTGACAGCTGTCAAAGGGACGGGAAAGGTTCGTGAACAATAATTATTATCTGTGGTCGTGTACGTCGGATCTATCGCATAAACGCCGGAACATGGCCCCGGCCTTGAAAGTTGTGACTTTCAATTATTCTCGTCTGGTGTAAACAGAGGGCAAATTTTTGTACATGCTCGCCTGATAATCCCAGATGCCGTACGAATATCAGCAACTCTAGTGATGTTGTCCTTCCCTGGAATCAGACTAACGATTCGGCCCAAGTGCCACTTTAGCGGGGGAAGGTTGTCGTCTTTAATGACAACTAATGTGTTAGGTAGAAGATGGTCATCGTTTGCCTTCCACTTTGTCCGGGATTGAAGCTCCGAGATGTACTCTTTCATCCATCTTGACCAAAAATGCTGCCTCATCTGCTCCACTCTTTGATAGCGAGTAAGCCGTAGAGTATTAGCTTCCATCAAGTTTTCACACGCTGGTGAAGTTAGGGTGCGTCCAATAAGAAAATGAGCTGGACTCAGAGGTAAAAAATCATTAGGATCAGTTGACATTGGCGAAAGAGGGCGAGAGTTAAGAACAGCTTCGATCTGTGCCAGGACTGTACTCAATTCCTCATAAGTGAGATTCGCATTTCCGACTACTCGACGAAGGTGGTGCTTGCATGAGCGAACTCCAGCCTCCCAAAGACCCCCAAAATGAGCAGCATAAGGTACGATAAAGCGAAATTTAATTTGTTCGTTAGAAACATAATCTTTAATATCCGAACTACATTTAGACAAAAACTTGGCGAAATCGTTCATAAGACCTACAAAGTTACGCCCGTTATCAGAAAATATCTCGTATGGTTTTCCACGGCGAGAAATAAAACGTTTTAAAGCTAATAAATAGGCATCCGATGTAAGATCGGTTACAAGCTCCAGGTGTATGGCCCGCGTAACAAAACATACAAATAGACAAATATAGCATTTAACCTTACGAGCTCCTCTGCCTTTATGGTTTAACATGAAAATTGGCCCGGCGTAATCCACTCCACATTTGGAAAATGGATATGTAGGACTTATGCGCTCAGTGGGTAAATTTCCCATCTGAGGAGTGAGAGTCTTTCCTCTGAGGCGTTTACAAATAATACATTCGTGTACTACCTTTCGAGCTAAATTTCTACCTCCTATCGGCCACCAATTGTCACGTATGTTAAACAATAGCGCTTGAGGACCTGCGTGTAACAATTTAACATGTTCATAGCGAAATAACAATTTAGTGAAACTATGATTACTACCTAACAAAATAGGATGTTTTTTGGTATATGAAAATGAATTGGAATTAGTTAGTCTGCCTCCAACGCGCAATATTTTATCCCTATCCATGAAAATATTTAGTTTTGATAAATAGTGATTATCTTTTACCTTATTTTCTTTTATATATAAATTATACTCGACTGGAAAAGATTCTAATTGTGATATTTTAGCTAATAAATTTTGAGATTCTATAATTTCATTAGTACTTAAAATATCCGTACGTTTATTATTTTTATTACGAACATTGTGCAAAAATCGTAACATATAAGCTATAGCGCGTACCATGCGTAGAAAATTTGAAAACCTTTCAAAATTAATAAATATTGTATTTGTAGCGATAAACGATAGATGACAACTACGTTTCGTCTCCGGCAACAACTCTGGTGAAACATGAGGAGGGTGAGATATATTAGTGCTAATGAAGTGTTTATCATGTAGAAACTCAGGCCCTGACCAATATAATCTGGATTTAGCGAGTTCATCGACTGTCACGCCACGTGACACTAAATCCGCCGGGTTGTGTTTCCCGCTAACATGATGCCACGGCAAGACTCCCGAGAGTTCATGTATTTCAGCTACTCTATTTTGGACAAATGTTTGTAACAGATTAGGAGACATGCGCAACCATCCTAATACTATTGTTGAGTCTGTCCAGAAAACAACACAATCGAATTTACGATGAATCGATGAAATTGCCTTATCATATAATCTAGCTCCTAACAATGCACCACACAATTCTAAGCGCGGTATGCTTACCGGTTTTAGAGGTGCAACCTTACCCTTAGCGCATAATAAACGCACAGAAATATTTGAATTATCGCTTATAGTGCGAACATAAATACAAGCACCGTACGCTAATTGTGAAGCGTCCGTAAATATGTGTAGTTCAATAGTCGTATAATTTGAACTATCACCTAGTACACAGCGCGGCACCCTTATATTATTAAGAACGCTTAGCGACGACACAAATCTATTCCATATCGCAATGACATCAATTGGAACTGGATCGTTCCAATCAATTTTTAACAGCCATAGACGCTGCAAAATAATTTTAGCCTGCATGATACATGGACTAATTAATCCAAGAGGATCAAATATTTGTGATATGTGTGACAAAATATAGCGCTTAGTTATAACTTGCGAATTACTATCAAAATCATAAAGCGTATTGAAATAAAATTCATCTGACATATTTAGCCAGCCTATGCCTAAAGTTTTAGAACTACTGTTATTATTTAAACATAAATGCTCAAGCGAATCATGAGATGACATTAAATCATTGTGCATAAAATTGAATGTCCACTTTCGAAGTGGGAAACATCCTGACTGTAATGTTTGAGCGATTTCATTACATAAATACAATAACCTAGATTTATCATCATCTCCCGTTACTAAGTCGTCTACAAAGAAATCCTCCTTGATAATTCTCTGAACGTCAAGATTATTAGATTCGACGCCTAACTGCTTTATACAGCGTACACTAAGAAAGGGAGCAGATGCGGTACCGTAAGTGACTGTATTTAGACGATATATCCCTAGAGGCTCCGATGGAGTGTCTCGCCAGAGAATTAACTGCAGGTGGCGCTGTTGCTCGCGCACCAGGACTTGCCTATACATCTTCGCAACGTCGGCGCATGCCACGAAGCGATGCTGCCTGAAACGTAGAAGAATGGCAAATAAATCACCTTGTATAGGTGGGCCTACACGCTGTATGTCATTGAGAGACAGCCCAGAACTGGAAGCTGTGCTAGCGTCAAATACCACGCGTAGCTTTGTGGTCAAACTAGACTCACGAAGAACTCCATGGTGGGGCATAAAATAATGAGGTATGTCATAAGAGGAAATCCTGGTCATATGACCCAAATTCTCATATTCATGAATGAAATCAGAATACATTTGCTTGTATGTATCCGAGCGTTGTAATCGCCTTTCTAGTGCGAGAAAACGTCGTTCTGCCTGAGGAAAAGTGTCTCCCAAAAGCTCAGGTGACTGTTTAAAAGGAATAGAAACACAAAACCTACCATCACTGTTTCGCGTAGTTGTAGTGAGGAAGTGATTTTCGCATATCTGATCCTCATCAGTCTGCGCATCCTGACGCTTGGGTAGCTCCTCAAGTTCCCAAAATTGTCGTAATAGCGCATCCATCGTTTGTGTATAATTACACTGGATATGACCAGCATTATCATTTAGTGATTTATGATATATTGCACCGGATATTATCCAGCCGAATAAAGTATTATGCAAATAAGGTCCATTAGGTAGCCTTATTTTTCCGTGAGTGAGTGGATCCCAGAACATCTCTGCGCCAAGCAAAATATCTATATCTTGTGACTCCAGAAAGTTGGGATCCGCCAGCTCAATATTCTCTGGAATACAGAAATTTTTATGTGTGAGATTATATACCGACAATTTAGATGTAATTTGAGGTAAAACAAAACATTTTATCTTTGTAGTGTAACTATTAATGCGAGATTTAATTATTAATTCACAGAGTTGGCTAGCTTGGGTAATTGAATTACCTACTCCTCTTATTTCGTGAGTGGACTGTATTAATTGCGCGCCTAGTAAGTCACAAAAAGATCTTTTAATAAAACAATGCTGACTGCCACTATCGAGTAATGCACGAGCAAAATGATATTTATTATTCTTATCAGCTACCTCAATAAGCGCAGTCGATAGTAAAACAGGTTGCAGTAATGAATGAGGCTTATTATTTTTCTCAATAGATAAAGTTTGCGCATGTGCATGACTTACGGATGAGTGTTCTGCAGTTTGAGCGGGCACGGAGGGCGTGTCCAGCTCCGCAGAAGTTGAAGCTTCATTATGCGATACCGAGTTTACTGAACTAGAATGAGAATGAATTAATGTATTATGTTTTTGATCACACCTTTTGCAGGTTCCGAATCTACATTGGTTTACTGTATGTCCTGAACGCAAACAATTTGAACACAACTTATTATCACGTATGACCTTTAATTTAGTGTTATAATTAGCTTCTATAAATTTAGTGCAAGAATAGAGTGGATGATTTAATTTGCACATCAAGCACTGCTTATAATTATTAATCTTGGTGTTTTGCCGATCATGCACTTTACTAGAAGTAACATTGCAATGTGATTTATTATGAAAGTTACCGAAATTGTTTGGTTTTTTAATATCATTTGATGTCTTAGTGACTGACGCTTGCAATGTTTCTAACATATCAGCTCGACCCTTTAAGAAATCTAACAAAGAATTAAGAGTTAATTTTAAATCCTTATTATTTGTGAACAAATTACCTTTGTGCTGTTCCCATTCACGCTCGGTTATTTTATCAAGTTTTGAAACAACAATGAATATGATAAGAGCATCCCAGAAATTCGTGGGCTCGCCCAATATTTTCAGAGCTCGTAAATTCCTTAATGTGCTGTCAATTAAATTCCTAATTAATAAATGAGATTCCTTGGTTATTGGTTGCATATTAAATATAGACTTGATGTGATTTTGAATTAATAATCTATTATTGTTATACCTGCTTTGTAAAAGTTCCCATGCAACAATGTAATTATCGGAAGTTAGTTCTAATGAGTTTATAACTAATAATGCACTACTTCTCAACGAAGATCTGAGATAATGGAATTTTTGAATGTTGCTAAGCTCTGATGAATTATGAACTAATGACATATAAGTGTCTCGAAACTCGAGCCAACTCTCATACATACCATCGAACTCGGGCAAAGTGATAGTAGGTAATCTTATAGTTTGTAATGGATTATTATGTTGGCCTTGACACTGAGAGCTTGTAGCAGATGTTCTAGCATTTAATAAGGACTCGGCACTAGCCTGTGCACTGTAATAATTATTCTCGAATTGTTCACGCTGCAATAATTGTTCTTCGAGACAAGATTCGGGCACATTTTCCTCAATTTTGCTCTGCACAGAATTAAATTCGTTAAAAAGTGCAACTGCGCCTTGGATGCGCAACTTAATATCTATATGCAAATTAGTAGGTGCTTCAGAAACGCAAGTAGTTAAATAACTGGCGAACTTTGTAAGTCTCGCCTTCAAAACGCCACGTTTTTTGATTAATTCGCGAAGTAATGTTTCGGTTTTTTCGCTTTCTATACACCTGTAAGGAGATTTATCTCGTTTACTCGTACCCTCTACGCTCATAGTGGAAATCAAAGAAAGAACCAGAGTACTCACGCGAATGCAACGTATCTGTATAATATCAGTCTATGCTTGCGCCGGCACACAACTGATGATCCTCTTTAGTATCCTTGATTCCTTTGGATCCTCCCTCGCGTAAATTGAGTATATCCTTGGGATTATTCTGCATACGCGCCTTCCTCCAACCACGCCGGTCTCCAAAGTTCGCTGGTTTCGTTTTGTGCAAGTAGCAGGAATCCGTCGAAGAAGGTCCAAAATATGTTAAGAACTTTGTCGTCCTAACATGGATTTGCAAATTAAAAACCTTTTGTGACTTATGAATTTTGTATTACAAAGATTACAATCGATAATTATTCAACTTGCTTGTGCGCTTGAAAATTGTACAAGAATCATGGACAGAGTGACAGCTGACAGGTGACAGCTGTCAAAGGGACGGGAAAGGTTCGTGAACAATAATTATTATCTGTGGTCGTGTACGTCGGATCTATCGCATAAACGCCGGAACAGTTGGCTATTGGGCCAGGAAAAGGATTTCCAATAAAAAAAAGAGTTGCGGTCTGAAATGACTGTCACTTGTCGACGGCTGCAGTCGTCTGCCGCCGACGCGTGCCGTCGAAAAGTACCCTTCGTATGTAAGCCCTCTTAGTTGGGATGTGTGGGATCTTTTGGCGCTATGGGCAGACTCTTCGGTGTCTGGTAGTATTGCGGAGTATCGTTGAGGATTGTAGCTCCGATGAGGTCGCCACCGGCTACCAACAGTAGCCGCCTTTTCCTGTGAAGATAGAAGTTAAACATTGAAACAGATCAAGGCGCTTTTCCTGTTGTAGTATCCTAGGGACACTGGTTCACTAACACACCCAGTACTGCTGCGGAACGCACGTCTATCCATCGTCACTGTCGCTATGCAACTGAGAGATATTGACTACTTGACAGATGATTTATATAGACTGCATCCCTACTACTGGTGTTTATGAGACAATGTTAAGTATTTACTATGTAGATACACTGCGCATACACTACACCTGTCATGCGTGTAGTCGCCCTGCAGACTTAGAATGGTCACCATAGAAACAATTTCTTTCTTCGGAAGAATAGACAAAGTGACAGATTGATTAAGGAAATCCGCCATTTTGTAACTAAAATCTGTCAGTCGATTCTTTCCCGTTTCTAATGTTGTTATGCTAAGCCTGACGCGTTAATAATAATTTTGTATTATTATACAAAATTATATTTTGGACTTTATGATATAAGATATTTCTTATATCATAAAGTCCAATAATTTTAAAATGGGATTTAAATAGCAAATTCTACCCCGGTAGTTAAAATTTAAAAAAATGTTGTATTCTCGGAACACATAACTTGATGACAGCGCTTATACACCCTTAAGTACTCGTTCAACTCTCAAGGGTCGCAGGTTCGAATCTTTTGTAAAGAACTGCACAGTTTTAGTAGAGAACTGTACAGTTTTAGTAGAAGACTGTACAGTTTTTATAAGAACTGCGCAGTTTTAGTAGAGAACTTTAGAGTTTTAGTAGAGAACTGCACAGTTTTAGTAGAGAACTGTACAGTTTTTTTAAAAGAGTTTTCGTTATTTACACAGTTTTTTGGATAGAACTGTACAGCTTTCGTAGTTCTCTACACACACTCGCAGATTTTTGTAGAGAACTGTACAGTTTTTTGTAAAGAAACGCATAGTTTTAGTAGAGAACTGTACAGTTTTTTGTAAAGAATTGCACAGTTTTAGTACAGAACTGTACGGTTTTTTTAAAGAACTAGTTTTCGTAGAGAACTGCATAGTTTTTTGGATAGTTTTTTTAAGGAGAATGTACAGTTTTCGTAGAGAACTACACAGTTTTTTGTAGAGTACTTTACAGGTTTTTAAGAGATCTGTACAGTTATTTAAAAAATATAGGGCTCAGAGCAAGGAGCACGCCACGCTCAGCATGTAGGCGTGGTTGGGCTGGATGTTACAGAGACAAGCTGCCACTGTCATTGGTGTGGGCTGTACCTGTGATGCTGCAGCAGCGCGGCGACGCTGGGGAAACTCCTCTCCCCGCGGCGGCTGAAGCCCAGCGCCAGTCTGCCGTCAGCCCGCCGGCGAATGCCCACGTTGTGGACGCTGTTGGAGCACGCGACACTTAGGGTATAGGCGTGGTTGGGCTGGAAATTATGAAAAGTCCATAAAACAGGGTACAACAAAAGAAAGTCATAATAGCAGTGGCGGCCTTACCCATTGCGAGGCCCCGGGCGGAATGTTTTTACGAGGCACTGTGCAGCAGGTCTTCGCGAGGCCCTTTGTCTTCCAAAAGTACACCTTGCGAGGCCTCTGCAAGCGCGAGGCCCCGGGCGATTGGCATGTTTGCCACCCCCTAGGGCCACCACTGCTGATAATACTTTAGAGTGTGTTTGTGTCCCATAAATGAAGTTTAATGTAAAGGTAACACTGGTTTAACAATGGCGTAACGCGCCAAGTTAGGTAGGTCCGCCATTTATCTGAATCAATTTCTTCGATGGCAACGTGAAGGCAGATTCAACAAACAAACTTTCAGGAAGTTAAACTAAACTACATCTCACCTGGCTGTCGATTAGAGGGAGGCGTAAGAAAATAATAGACTTTGAAGATGCGTAGTGGCATAAGCGCTAAGCAGAGGCGGCGTAAGAGTACGTGGCAGTATGGGCCGCCGCCCACGGCCTCGCGTTTTGTAGGGCCTAGCGCCCCTTGGATCACGAGCATTTACAAGTTTTGATGCTTTTTTTAAATAAAAATTTGAGTATCAAACAATTCTTTCTCTCAACAAAATTCGTCCTTTTCCATCATCCATCAGGGGCCTCGCAAAATATATTTTGCCCACATCAAATTTAGGTCTTGCAACGTCACTGGGCTTAAGGCGATGATTGGTTTTGAGAGACTGTCTATTTAATTTATCTTCTCCTTATCTCCTGACATTCTCACCTGGCTGGAGGGTCGTAGTATGAAAGCGCCATCTGGCTGGCCCAACAGCAGGTCCTCCGCTTCCCGCCGGTCCACGTTCATGTAGAAGCTCTCGTTCTCCACGGGCACCGGAAGCGGCCGAGCCGCCATGTTGGACTTCCGCTCCCATTTCGAATCCGGAACTGGTTCTTCTGACTCCGATAGGGCTGTCTCGTGTGTTTCTGGAAAGAATTTTGAGATTGTTTTAATTCGTGATTGAGATTTCAATAATGAACAAGACACAGTGACAGACAAGTGACAGATTTGGTACTGTTAAGTGATTTTCAATGTCGGATTTTTCGAACTCAACTTTGCCAATTGTAATAATATCCAACAGCGTGTCTATCTCTGTCTATCTTTCTGTTACCTCTAACCAATGAGTTTCTAAAATACTAGAGTAGCAATGTCTTACAAAAGATTCTCAGAAATGCGTAACCACTTTTTTGTTCAAAAGACAATGTCAAGTCATATATTCGTTATGTCATTATGTATGTGAGATATGCCTGCAGGCATCTTCGAAGTGGCAACGCGTTGCTACCGTAAACTTCCAATCTAGTTACGTTAGTAACATAGAATATCATTGCCTCTAACAGAGACAGACGCATGCTAAAATGGATGGAACCGATTTAATTGACATTTGGTGTTGAGAACGTGTAAAGGTGGCCATACACGGGACAATTATCGTAACGATTTATCTCCTCGATGTTAAAATCGAACGACAAATTGTACGTGTGTAGCAATATCGCAAACGATTTTACGTTCAAAAGATCGATTGGACGATTTTCTTGACGATCGATCGAAACGACAAATTGTACCGTGTATAGGAAGGAACCTTAAGGAACTATATTATATAATATATTATATATTCTGATATTAGACGGCGACAGCAGAGATGCGTCCAATATTATCATTACTTTTGCGTTTCGCAGTATAGCAATATTTTTAAACGCTAGAGATAATCTACACACTCCTCTACCGGACTATTAAGAGCCCATATGACCCTAACTTGACTACATACTTTAATCTAGATCTCAAAATCTGTAAGGTCTAGAAAACTGATTTTTTTGACACAAGTTACTTCAGTTCATAAAGATTAAATGCTCGAGACAAAAACACGATTACTCAAAAAATGCTCGATAGTTTCTTTTTTACAAAAAACCTTGTTTTAGACACATTTTTGCTTGGATCTTCGAAGTTTGCTGTCTTTTCTTTAATATTTTTAAATATCTAAAAAGGTATTGATAAAACCTAAATTTGCTCAAAACACTTTTTTCATAATCATTATAGTTCGTCTTTTATTCAAGTAAAACTAAATCGGCGATGATTCCGCGCCGTCCTTTTTCACCTGGCATATGAAAGACGGGCGTGAGTGTGAAGAGAGAAGGACGATGTTTGATTTTTAGAGTCAGGTGAGCTCTTAAGGAGATCACACAAAAAGTGTGCCGTCTGCGATCTCCCTTATATTAATACCTGCGATGACATCGGTGAATCTATGGAACACCCTGTAGTACACATCAGCCACGGTGTCTCCAACCCTGGCAGCCAGGTTGTACACCAGCGGTACACTCACTTTCACCCACCAACACATCTTCATCCGGAAGTTTTCAATCGGAAGTTTTCATTCGTGAGTGTTGATTAATGAGTTTTCTGTCGCAAGTTTTCTTTCGTGAGTTTTCATGAATTTTTCTTTGTTACAGTTCAGAATGGTGTTTTATAAGTAAGGTACCGTCAAAGAAATTGATTCATATTATGCAGATGGTGGACCTGCTTTATTTGGTCGGGTGATGTCAAATTTTTAATAATTAGTCGTGATTTTGTTTTTTCCCAGAACTCTGTGTGTCCTAGGAGTAAATTTCTGTAAAAATATTTGTATTGGATTGTGATTACGAAAATTATAATGGGCACTACTATGGGCACATTGTTTTGTCTGAAATAAATGGTTTCATTCATTCATCCATAACAATAATCTTAAATATTTGCTCCTTTGAGTACAAAAAAAGTCCGTTCAGTAACTTCCTTCATCTCCAGTCTTAATTGGTATTTCAATTAGTGAATCACGTTTTAGTCATGGATTAATTTAATATGAAGAGAGAATATTATCCTCTCAGCTATCATTTGCTTTAAAGTGTCTATCTTGAAGTTTTTGTCAAATAAAATATACAGGGTGTAACAAAAATAAGTGATAATACTTTAGGGTGTGTACGTGTTCCTTGTAGATAGTTCACTGTGAAAGTAGCAGCGCTAAAAGATCAAAATTTTTTTTCACTTTTGTATGGGGAAACTCGTGACGCTCGGGCCCTTGCCCATACAAAAGTGAAAAAAAAATTTCGTCTTTCAGAGCTGCTACTTTCACAGTGAACTCTCTATAAGGAACATGTACACGTCCTTAAGTATTATCACTTATTTTTGTTACACACTGTATATACAGCCGAACATATAGCCACCTTCTTCTTTGGAAGTCAATAAACAAAAGAATACTAGGAGTATTCTTTTGTTTCTTTTTGTTTAAAAATAACACGTCTTGTCTTAAAGAAATGAGTCGATGAGTTTTAGTATTATTTTTAAGACTTTTTAATAAAAAAACTTGGTGGCACAACACTAAACACAAAAATCTCACTTAATTCACGTCGCTAACTTTCACAGGTTTTTCCAAAATAATAGAATAATAGTGATGCCCATCACAAGAAGAACAATACTGAAGTATCACACTGAAATTGTATTATTACAATAAAACTAAGTTTTGATAGTGATGTCACCAATTCATTTCGATAGTTATAATAAAAATTATAGATTCAGATTTCAGAACTCTAGTGTATTGCAGAGGTTCCCAAACTCCTTTGTTTCGTGGCCTACTTTTAAGGTGTTGGATCATACTGCGGACCCCCTAAGCACCCCGAACCAATAGCACGCAACAAAAAAAATTTTGAGCACGCTACTGATAACAAAATTATTATAGTGATTATTCTACAAATAAGCGTCAAGTTAGGCTAGGGGCATTATATTTTTAAATATGCTCGTCAGGATTACATAGAAAAATATTATTTGGTGGCACATCTATTGACATATTATTAGTGATTATTCAGAAAAGTGGCACATTGATAAGGCAGGATTCGCCATCCCTAGCCTAATAATTTCGATTCGCTTTCTAATAAGCGAAATCAAGCTTCCACAAAAGTTCTTCACTGCTAACCAAATTAATGTGGACTCCCATTTGTTGTCAGGGCTAACGTAGATCCCCGTCTCGTCTCGCGTGGACCCCTGGGGGTCCACCTGGACCACTTTAGGAATCACTTGTGTATTTAAATGTTACAATAACAAATTAAACATAACTAAGTATTTAATTAAAAATAAGTATTTGCTATTAATAATATAATACCGTCAATAAATTCCTGTCGAATCTGTACAATTTCTAAACACTGGCACAAAGGCAACACTACACCATGGCTGACAAATTTTCAATTCGATGTGTTTCTTCTTGTGTAGTAAATAAAGTTCAGTTTTAAATAGCTTATTTTCAAAATTCACTGCCTTATCACGAAGCAATATCAAGTGATCAAAATTGTAACATGCTCTACAAAATATTGTCTCCGATAAAAAACATCGATAGTCGATAGTCGGCGTGGCGCATCCCTACACACGTGTTTAACATGTGACAAAAAAAGAAAAGAAAAAGTCCATGAGAACTGAGAAAAAGTGTCGGCCGTCAGTTTGTCTACCGCAATATGAGCATTAACTTGTAAACAGAGTAAATTTCAAGGAAATATTTAGGATATAAATAGTCCCTTTAGCCAAGACGTTTTCTTTATCGGTTTTTATATCGTTGATCAAAATGTATGGAATTGACGTAAGCGTTCGATCATATTATTATGAAGTTTTCGTTCGATTCGTGTAATGTAAAATTCCATACATTTAGTATTACAGTACATACATCGGCGATTCTATAAAGAAGTGATAAATAAAACGTATTGGCTAGAGGCTCTGGTACAGACATGGTAACTTATGGATTCCAAAGAAAAAACACCAAATAATGTAATATTTCACATGTCCGCCCGTGACTTCTGACTACGTGTAAAAAATTAATAATGTGTGAAAAAAATTTTTGTCGCAATAAAAAGTTACTTATTGTCGCCTCGCGTATCGACTCGTCTCAATTAATTGTGTACTAACCCTAATGCACTAAAAATAGGAATTAGGATATTTAACTGCAATGTTTTAACGCTAGACGGCAGCACAAGCATAGACAGTAAACAAAAAGTTTTGTTCGGCGTTTGACAACTGTCAATATTTTGATAAGGCGTGTGCAACATGTTTTTGGCCTTGGAACACGGATTTTGGTCGGATTGTTGTATGTGCTAGTAGTGTACTCTGCGTAATGACGCAACGCGACGCGTAGATGCATTTGTACGGAATTGACAGATTTCAATTGCGTGAGACGTCTTGCAAATCTGTCAAATCCATACTAATTGAGAAATGCATCTACGCGTCGCGTTGCGGTCTGATTTGATCCTTAGGGCCAGGCCACAACACTGCGTTGCGACGTCGTATCGCAAAAACAACCTTTGAAAAGCAATGTATTTTTTTGCGATGCGACACCGCAACGGAGTGTTGTGGCCTGGCCCTTACATTCGTCTGCGAAGTGACGTACCAAGGCTTGTCAGTTGTCACCCATTTTCATGAAATTATTCGCGACACACGACGCGGCACCGCGCGAAAATAAAGCTGTCGATACACGGTAATTGACGCGAGACTGATGTTATTAAATCAGCTTATTTCGGTCGCGAGCACACTGACACTCACACCGTAACGAACAGAGAAGTGCTAAGAACTCATTTATTTATCAAAATAAATGAGTGCTAACCGCCGCACTCAGAGAGATTGAATGAAAACTTAACTTTAATTTAATGAAGATTTTGACTTAAGCTACCTAATTTTTGGTCAAACTTTTCAGTATATTGCAGTTATCATTAAATGCCTCTTGAGTGCGGTGGAAAGACGAGAAGAAAGTCAAAAAGTTGGCACTAAGATGGCTAGGATAAGACTTATTTATTATCTTAGAACTTAAATTTTAAGTCGTCGCACAGTAATTGGACGTGAGACGGGTGTTATTAAATCAGCTTGTTTCGGTCGCGAGCAGACTGACACTCACACCGAAACAGACGGCTGAACGTGAGTTAAGACGTAAACAATAATAATTTCACATATGAGATTGAAACGATGATAACTATCACATCAAGGAAGCTTTAACAAAAATGTGTATTCCTAGAATTGATCAGTGATCACTACAAAAAAACTAATACTCAGCACTACTCAGCTCATCCACTGTGCTGATTTTTTAAATCTCGATGAAGAAAGAGGAGTGTTATAAGTTTTAAACATACAGTCTGTTTGTCCATCTGTATTTTATGTCTGTCTGTCTGTTCGTTACATTCCAATATCCAAACGGGTGGCTCGTTTTCGATTTAGCTTTGAAATCTGACATCGAGATTGCTCTTAGCAACAGTTCACTATCATCACCTATTCAAAACTTCTTCCTAATCACTCAGTTACTTGTGTACGTAGAGTCCCATAATTACATTATATACCGGTGTGACAGCGGTCCACACATCGTGTCGGAAATTACGCAAAATGGTATTACTCGTTATTATGATCATGTCCGGCTTTCCCCCACTATGGGGGAAGGGTAACCCCACCGTAAGGGGTCACCCCCTAGCGCCTAGGAGATAATATCCGAACCGGAATATAAGATGTCCTTATATGACTTACCCAAGATGGAGTGCCCGGCTTGACTTTCCGAGGACAATTAGGACGACTCAAAGTTGGAATAGGAAAGTACTTGATTATATTAAGGGTCAATTCAGACCGCAACGTGCAAATGCATTTCATTTGTTCCGAATTGACAGATTTGCATAACGTCTCACGCAAGTGAATTAATCTGTCAAATCCATACAAAAGAAATGCATCTACGCGTCGCGTTGCGACAAACTTAAATAAATGAACCTATTTAAATGTTATAAGTATAATAAATATGACCATACTTTGAGCTAAGAATGGGCATAAGATGCTGCGGGAAAATGTGCAGCTCCCGGCGTGCGATAAGCGATTAATGGATAATGAATTACGGCGTAATAGAGCGGGTTGTCATTTAGTATCATCTATATATAATAATAATAATAATCATTTATTTCAAGTATCCCAGATATATGAACTAAAATAATTTAAGTGCGGATACAGTTCGATGATCCTCATACCTCGTCTCCCAAAGCGCGTCTCGAAGTAGCTCATGATGTAGCTGAGGAGGGAGTCGTCCTTCTGCTTGAGGCTGACGTCGCAGTAATCCCTGTTCACCACCACAGGCTCCAAGTATTCCTCCACCTTCAGGTCTGACTGGAATTTGATAAAGTGGACTTAAAGATATTGGAAATATCTTTTGTATTCGATTGGCAATAATGCAGGATTTTTTTAACTTTTGCTTTGATAGGTCGCCTCTAAAAACATCAAAGACACAGGTATGATTATAAAAATTTACGTCCAGCAGCATCTATAAAAGTGATTCTCAGTTTTTGTTGGATATCCTTGAAATAATTTTAATTAATATGTACATTGTTTTATGGGCGCATCTCGCTATCGAACAATAGCTAGGCGAGATATTAATTTTAACTTTACCGTGCTGTTTAATGATAAAAATATTATTTAAAACAATAAAGTAAAAAAATGTAGAAGCGAACAATGAGTGTGTTATTTTGTAAACATCAACAAACGATGTGTAGAATACAGGAAATAATAAATACCTTGTCACTCTTCTCAGGAACATCAACATCAGTAGCTGGATGCACAGAATCGTACATCGCATCCGCCGGAGTCTCCACAATTTCATTTTCATACACATTTGATTCTTCTTCTGTAACTTTCTCTTTTTCTTTCTCTTCTACTACTTCGGCTTTCTTAAAGAACGGGAATTTGAAGGATTGAAACAACTCCTGTATCTTCGCTAAGCGTGGCTTCTCTTGTGTAGGCACTTTCTTCTCGTACATATCATTATAGCATAGATCCTCGTAAAAATGGTCGTCGCTTATTCGTTCATCGAAATCATCTTTGGCCATCGGTAGCGACTTGTATTTGGGCTTCAAATCTACTTTCTTGTATGTTTTGTTTGCTTCCGTTTTTGTGTTTATGCAATAGTAACCTCTATCAGCGTCGTCTGGTTTTGGTTTCGGTCTATTATCGAATATTGGATAGTCGTATATGCTTAGACGGAAGAATTTCTTCCTCTGTGGGTTCTTGTCCATCGGCACGTATGACGTCATCGCCTTCTCTGTTCTCTTCTGCTGGTTTCTGTACAGAAATCTCTTTGGTATCGTTATCCTCTTCAAAATCTCCTCCACTGTGTTCAAATTCGAGTTATCTTGGCTTATCTTTCTTACGCTTACAGTCTGGTACTGACTCCCCTGTATCAGATTTGTCTCCTTAATTACTACCTCGTTTCTGATGAAATTCAAATATTTCGGATCCCGTTTCATATCTTCGACGAATGTCATAAATCTTTCAACGCCGTCGGGACATTTCTCAAGCGAGTCCCTGGAAAGATCCTGGAAATGATCAGATCTGAAGTTTTGGAAACTTTGTGTCGTTAAAGATAATTTATTATGTTGATTCGGAGGCGCAGTAGATAAGGAACTTGTGAAATATGTTCGTTGGCTCCCCTGAGCCTGGAGTGTGGGCACGGCTTTATTTACAAATATATTGTTTCATAGTGATGAATACATTTTTATATTTTAATATGAATTTACTCATACACAAAGTTTGTACAATAAGTCCATATCTAATATCTATACTAATATTATAAACGCGAAAATGTCTCTGTCTGTATGTACGTTACCTCTTCACGCTTAAGCCGCTGAACCGATTTTGATTAAATTTAGTATGGAGATACTTCAGTTCCAGCCTGATAAACGAATTTTGGCGCATTGGAGTTGCGGGCATTGACTAATTGTTAATATCTAACCCATAAATCCCCAAGCGGCTGCCGCATAACAATTGAAAATCTATTGTGTCTGTGATACTCACGATTAGGGTTGCCAGGTGAGTCACGAAAAAATACAGGACAAATCCAAATGGGGGGGGGTTGTATTATATAATACAGTCATAAAATGGTGGTCGCCAAGACTATGCTAATTTACTTAACGAAATAATGGTAGGATCTTCTAAACATGAAAATCACCTAAAACTAGGTATCAGTAGTACCGACTTTTCTCAAAATACCGGACATTGTTCTGTCCGGTACGACCTTTTATTTTTTACCGGACTGGCCTCGAAAATACCGGACTGTACGCTTAAATACCGGACATCTGGCAACCCTACCCACGATGGAGGTGTTAAATAAACAATGCGATAGTGTCAAGGTCACTTCACACCGAAACGAAACGGGGCGCGACGAGACGCAACGTTCATTAATTTACAATCTCGTTGTTTAAATAAAACGCCCGCAACTGCATCGCGCCACAATTCGTTTATCGTGCGGGAACCGTACGTTTTTTCCGAGATAAAAAGGCTGGGCCTATATCCTTTACCAGGACTCAAAGTATATAAATAAAGATTTAAAAAAAGCACTCAGAGTATCTCATACCGCGCAAAGTCGGTTCAGCGGTTTTGGCGTGAAGGGGTGACAGACAGACAAACTTTCCCACTTATACCTAATATTAGTATGGGTTCACTCCTAAAATTTTGGATACTAATTTATTACACGTTTATTACAACTTACCACAATTTTTCTCCCGTCTATTCTGTTCTCTCTGATGTAAGAGATATACTCTCTCATGTTCCAATGCTCGAAAATCTTCACCACATCACGGACTTGGAGACTCTCCATCTTCAGCGACATTTCGTCTTCTAAAATATTACTATTCTTTACAAAATAATAAATGTAGTAACTTCGTTTGAGCAAACTAATGGTCAATTCAGACCGCAACGCGACGCGTAGATATTGTCAGATTTGCAAAACGTCTCACGCAGTTGAAATCTGTCAAATCCATATTTTAGACATCCATCTACCGCAAGGCGACGCGTAGATGCATTTCTAAATTTATACTGAATTGACAGATATGGACGTGAATCTGAGATTTTTTTGCAAATCTGTCAAACCCATACAAATTTAGAAATGCATCTACGCATCGCATTGCGGTCTGAATTGACCCTAAGAAGGTTCAGAAACCTGACGGTAAAAACTGTTTACCCTGGACATAAAGTATGTAACAATTATGGTATCTAATTTTATCAAAATTCAGGTAGGTACTATCAGAGAAGTTGAATACCTACGTAATTTGGTGGGGTTATGTTAAACTCAACCGGCAGACCACAGCTAAAATTTTATTGACATAATCCGTCCAAATGACGTAGGTCCGTCCACTGCCTAGGAATCAATTTCCTCGATGGTGCAATGATGAATGAATACATCCATACTAATATTATAATTGCGAAAGTGTGTCTGTCTGTCTGTCTGTCTGTTACCTCTTCACGCTCAAACCACTGAACCAATTTTGCTGAAATTTGATATGGAGATACTTTGAGTCCCGGGAAAGGACATAGGATAGATTTTATCCCGGAATTTTGGCGCAACGGAGTTGCGGGCATCATCTAGTCATCTTGTAGATAATAATTTAGATAACGGAATTCACAACACAAACAGAGGTGCGTCATGTTTTGTTTTAGGTGTGTATTTGTTTGTGGCATCGTAACTGACAAACGATTAAACCTCTTTGAATTCGTTTGTTTTTGTTTAAAATCTGACCTCATTCTACACGTTGGTCCATATTCAACAAAATATGCAAAAATTGACGTTATAGAGCAGGGGTCACAAATAAGTTTCGCTCGGGGTCCATTTTAAGAAATGAAATGACCTTCAGGGTCCGCACATTTTATAAAAAAAAATGAAACAAGGGTAACTACGGAAATTACAAAGTTATTTACATTATCTATGAGAAAAGTGTAATTTTTTGTAGCTAATTATTATCTCTCTGATGTTTAGAGTGAAATTAGTGCAAGCTATTGATATTAAATCCTGGAGATGTTCATTTGTTAGTCGAGACTGAAATTTATTTTTGTGGTGACCCCTGTTATAGAGGGTCATACTCACAGGTCATACTCATCTATAGACAGCTTTTTAGATCTAAGTTATCTATCGTGGTCAAACGCGGAGAGAGAGAGGTTTTTAGCTATTTCATCGGTATTTGGTCAGCTTGCTTGCTTGGCAATGACCGTAATTTTGTTTGTTTTTTTTTTTAATAATATTTTACTACACTAAAATCTCAATATAACAAACCTTAATACAAAGTAATCCAGGGAACACAAAATTCCACAACACAACACAACACAATTTCAATATTGTAATATTAGCTACAATTACAATATTATAACTTCATCAAATTCAATATTGTAATATTAGCTACAATATTACAATAAAGTTATTGTAGTACCGTCAACAAACCCGCACACGGGCGACGCTGTCATCAACTGATGACAATTAGCACTTGCGCAGGAGTGCCCGATTCTATTACATGTATGCGATTTGCATACATTTTTTTTTCAATGTAAGGCTTGATCCTGTGGCTTGATGCTATTTTTTATTTTTTTCTTGGGGTCAATTCAGACCGCAACACGCAATTGAAATAACAGATTTCAATTGCGTGAGACGTCTTGCAAATATGTCAAATATACTTTAGAAATGCATCTATGCGTCGCGTTGCGGTCTGAATTGACCCTTATAAGTTGAAGGACCTCACAGAAATAGCTAAAGATCGGTGAAAAATAGACCGTGTTAGCTTAAAAATTCTCCAAGATATCACAAACCAAAAGTCACATAAAATATAATAAAATAGACCTTCCCAAAAAGTTTTGTACAAACTATACTATGTACTTATCAGGTAAACGTTATTTTTTCAAAAAAATCTCAATTTTATAATAAAATCAGCCGATCTCCAACATGGAGCCGAGCTAGACAACATCCTAATTGTTGTACAGTAACAACAATAAGATTACTTAATAGTTCAGTCCGGCACTCCCGGACTGTTGATTATGATAAGAATTTCTAGGCGGAGTTCCACCATCTACTAGCACTGCATAGTAGATGGTGGAACTCCGCATGTATGAGTCAGAGCGCCTCCTAATTTTGACGGCATCAGTGACTCACGCAGGATAACAAGGGCATTGTTTTGCACAGACTGCCTTAAAGCTCGATTACATGCATCCATCCTGCAAGATATTCAAAATATAGGTGTTGCGTCTTTACATGCTAAAATTAAACTATACTAGACGCTTCCCGCGACCCAATATTGCAAAGTTTAATATCGAAGATTTTTCCACGATAAAATAGTCCTCCACGTGGTCTACATATTTTGTGCATATTAGTAAAGATAACGTACTGGCACCGTTGTTAACGAACTTGACGATTACCTAGTACCTACAGAAGTTTGAAATTGACATCGATTTAAGGTCAGCTACATGGCAACGTGGCGAAGCGATGCAATGCACTTTTAAGTTATTTGAAACATAAACAGTCAGCCCGACACCGTGGACGGTAAGACTGCCAATGTGTATCTTCTTGTGTTGTAAATAAAGTGCAGTTTGATTAATTAAGAGCTCACCTGACTCTAAAAATCAAACATCGTCCTTCTCTCTTCACACTCACGCCCGTCTTTCATATGCCAGGTGAAAAAGGACGGCGCGGAATCATCGCCGATTTAGTTTTACTTGAATAAAAGACGAACTATAATGATTATGCAAAAAGTGTTTTGAGCAAATTTAGGTTTTATCAATACCTTTTTAGATATTAAAAAATATTAAAGAAAAGCCAGCAAACTTCGAAGATCCAAGCAAAAATGTGTCTAAAACAAGGTTTTTTGTAAAAAAGAAACTATCGAGCATTTTTTGAGTAATCGTGTTTTCGTCTTGAGCATTTAATCTTTATGAACTGAAGTTACTTGTGTCAAAAAATCAGTTTTCTAGACCTTACAGATTTTGAGATCTAGGTAAAAGTATGCAGTCAAGTTAGAGTCATATGGGCTCTTAAAAGATACATCACATCGCTTCGTCATGTTGCAACTAAATAGCTTCTTTTTTTTAATCGTTTATTTACTTATCTAAACAATTAATACAATATTTAACAAAGTGCCGTACCACGGAAACCACGCATAGGGTTTATCTGTGATTCGGTGAGTCGCTATTACATAACTAAATAAATACAATAGATTGTTAGTGTTCTCTATCTTATTACAGGATGTAACAAAACTAAGTGATAATACTTTAGGGTGTGTATGTGTTCCTTGTGGAGAGTTCACTGTGAAAGTAGCACACCCTAAACTATTATCACTTAGTTTTGTTTCATCTTGTATAATATTTTACATGATGACACCATACATAATTATTACAACATACAAACGTACATTCTTCCGAGATAGGGCTGGCAAGCACCTGCAGCTCTTCTGATGTTGCGAGTGTCCATGGGCGGCGGTAGATAGGCGGTAGAAGGTAAGTACTTTCCATCAGGTGACCCGTTTGCTCGTTTGCCCCCTTATTTCATAAAAAAATAAAAATCCTATGTCCTTTCCTGGGACTCAAACCATCTCCAAACAAAATTCTACGGTTTGGGCGTGAAGAGGTATTCACAGACCGACAGACACGCTTTCGCACGATAATAAATTGGTGTGGATTGATAAGAAACGGTCTGAATCGAACTTTAAACAATACTGTATTAAAGCAGCATTAAAATACGAGAATAGGGGTATAGGGGTATAAGGCATTAGAAGTTTGAACTAGCAAGGTTATTAAAATATGCATAAGTCTGTTTATCTTTCTCAAAAAGTGCCAGTACACTCGGCAACATAATCCACTTTAATATGACCTGCTATCCCTAACAACTATTATACACGATGAGACCAACCTACAATGGTCGTGTCAAGTCGCCCACCATACCGTCTCAGACTCCTTAACTAATGACATCATCCTTCAATTGACTTTAATTATCATAGTTAATCGTGTGTCATTGCAATTTGTATCTTATAAGAGTACAACAGAGTTCACAATAGCTAAAAATTATACGGCCGTCTTAGGTTCCCACCTGTCACTTTAGCGCTCAGGATGAATTTAATCGTGAAAGACTGTCTCAGAAATTAGTCTTATTTTTGGGTACATGTGAACTAATTAAAGTTTGTCTACAGCTACGATTAAAATGCTGAACCGATCTTGACGTTTGGAATTAGAAAATTTGGTTCACAAATTCAATACGTGCAATTTGTTCTATAAATCACATTGGGTGTACCGCAAGGCTATGTTGTAGGTCCTAAATTCTAGAAGTTGAATAACATAGGCTTTATATTTATCCTTATTCACTACCAATGATCTATTATTGACCTACAAGTGATAGATGAGAACTGAATCACAATGACGGCAGTGATGATGAATCATTTATGTCATCTCATAGCTAAGAGTATCCCATAACCACAATATGATTGCATATTTTGATAATTCATTTTCCTTATTATGAAGTGTAAATAAAAACCTTAAAATTTATTTGAGTAATGGCAAGTTACATCGATCCGAAAAGAAGCATTGTAAAGTAGGAAAAGCGATGGAATATTGAAATATAGAAGACATAGTGTGTCTCCTATATTTTCAATATTCCATTCGTAATTATTTTAACTAACATTTTAATTTTGTTTTGCTTGAGCGATGTTTTTGAGATTTTTTGACATGCATTTTGAAGCTTTTATGATTGTTTAACTATTACTAGACGTTAGATATAAGGGCTATTGAATAGAAAACTTATTTTAAAAACCTTATAAATTGGGCCAAAACCAAATTGTCCTCCTTTTTTTCGCAGTAATCCGACCATTAAACATTCATACAACACACACAAAATAAAAATAAAGTTTTTTAACAAACGCATTTATTGACAACTAGCTTATTCTGCACAGGACGTCATATATTTTGTGCGCCACCTCCGCTCCGCCGAATCCTATGTAGCACGCACCGTGACTTGGATGTATCTTCCCCGGCGTGATGGACAGCTGATGCCTCGCCCTGCCGATGTACAGGGTCTCTCCAGACGCGGTCTTACCCCCAGGAATAGCCCCAGGTGGTACGTTTCCATTGGAGGCAGGCACCCACCTCAAATTGTTGGGTTTCGAGCACAAAACCTCTATGTTCTGAACTGGTATCTCCTTCCCGTTAAACATGACCGATGCAGCGTTATGTCGCACCGACAGTTTACCAGGAATCAGGTCTCCGTTGTGCCAGGCCCTGATCACCCATAGCGGGCTTCCGTCCCAACCCTCGTGGCCGCCTAACACCGCTCTTCCTGACAGCAAGTTCGCTGTAGTGGCAGTAGAGTGGATCCATTCGAAATCCCCCGCCGTTTCGGCTATTTGAACTTCCGTTGGCTCTATCGCTGGTGCGGAAGACTGGTTCGAAGACTCCCCGTGGTAGATGTAGTTGGTGATGTACGTCGGTTGACTCTGAGTCTCCGATTGGGTGACGGGAACAGGTACCATAATGGTGCCGGGTACAAAGTATGGGTATGGCGCTTGATGGTCGGATGGGTAGGGGTAGGCATGGGGTGGGGGAGGATGATGGGGATGATGGTGTGGGGGAGAATGATGGGGATGATGGGGATGATGGGGGTGATGAGGCGGTGGAGGCCAGGCTGGTGGTCCGTAGTACGGCGGCGGCGGTGGTCCGTGTGGTGGGAAACTCATGACGTCACTTCTGTTTTTCTGTCGTAATAGTTTTGAAACACTTATTTATTTGTTAACACTTCACTTTGTTACAAGGGCAATAATTCTTTGATCGTAATTTGTCAGGCTTCAGCAACTTTATTTTCTTTGCTCCTTTTTCATTCAACTTTATGTCCCAATTTTCTTTCAACGGTTTCTTTGTTTGACTTCAACGCTTTCTTCTAACAATGCCACTGTATTTTTGTTTACGTAATATCACAGTATCTATTGCGTATGTCTCTGTTAATACTACGTTTGCCCCCGATATAGGTATTTATATTGTGTTTATATCTTATCTCTGACTGATATGTCGATACCGGTTCTGACTCATTTACAGTCGAATGTGTATATTTTTGTAGAACAACACATTCTTTCATGATTTCATCAGCTAATGCAGTTGCATCTCTTTTGATGTTTTTATGGGTAACGGTGATTACTTCCCATCAGGTGATTCGTTAGCTCGTTTGCCTTTTACATCTACCCAAAGTTATTAATAATAATATTAGGTAAGGCAGATATTATACTAATAATATTATGTAAAGCAGATTCCTAACAATCGACATTGGCCTATATTCCTTTATAAGGTGTTCAGTTATTAATATTTACTTATTTTTAGTCTTATAACGTTGGAGGTTTTCGCAGTTGACTATACATTTTAAAACAAAAACAATATGTTTTGCCAATATCATTATTATCAGATATGAATCATGATTAAGAGAAATTGTATTTTTTCGAGATTCGTGTACAATAATTGTGACACATTTGGATTATCTGTAATCTACTGTATTCTATTTCAATGATAAGACTAATACAGTATGAATTAATTAAGATTTAGATAGCTACTTTACACTATAAATATACTTAGCATGACCACATTAGAAATGCGAAAGAAATACCTACCGATCTTAGACAAAGTAATAGAATTCCTGGGTATTTTCATCTATTCTCCTGTAAAAAGAAAGTTTTTGATAGTGGTCATACTGATCGTGCCAAGGAGGCATTGAAAATAATTAAAAAAAAGGAAAAATGAAACGATATTTTTTTAACTCTAGCATTACTTTATTACGAACAATGTGTTAATAACAATAAATTATAATATCATGATACATTCTAAGCTTATCTTATACCACTAACCATAATAATAATTATTATACACTACACTACATACATAAAATATTATGTATACAAATATACTCAGTGGAGGGTTGTAAAGAAATGCTCAAACATAAAATTTACATTACTTAAAGAGGCTGCTTTTCAGCCAACCTTTCAGAAGAGCATATTAAACTTTTTCATGTTAAAAATGTTAATAAATGAACATCTTTTATATCTTTATCATTTTCTATAGTACTTATGTTACAAATACTCTTTACAGCAGCTTAGAAAAGTTCTAAGAGATGTGAACTGTGCAGAAAACTAAGAAGAAGATTACGAAGATAATATATGTTATGGACTCTTGAAGGAACTTACAAAAACTTGAAACAGTCACATTTCTTGAGCACCTAAATGTTAGCACCATAAAACGAAAATTTTAAGATGAATCCACGGTTGGCATGTTTAATGTTTATGTGAGCAAAACAGTTCGGAAGACGCAGTGCGGGCCGTCCATGAGCAATAGCAAACGTACTTTACAATGAACTCTAACCGGCTCTTCCCCTGCTCTTCAAAATATCTAGAAACCTCTAGAACGCTCCACGGTTGCCATGGTTACGTGAGCACCACCGCTCGGAAGACGCAGTGTGGACCGTCCATAAACGCTAGCAAACATACTGCACAATGAAGTCTAACCAGCACTTCCCCTACTCTACAAAATTTCTAGAGACCTCTAGAACGTTCCACGGTTGCTATGGTTACGTGAGCACCACGGCTCGGAAGACGCAGTGCGGGCCGTCCATGAGGGCCGGCCACACAAACGCGCGGATGAGGTCGGAGCGCCTTTCCCTTTGCCCTCCCACTTGGAGACGCGTGTGCTTGTCGGGGTCCATCACCACTGGAAAAGAATAGCTGTTTGAGTTTCAACGAAAATAAGTGTGCTAGATACGGATTTTCGGTACCACGTGCTTTGAGGAAATTATATTGTTTTGTGCCAAAGTTGCAATTGTTTTCCTAATTTGATGTTATACGAATTGTTATACCATCAGGGCGATAAATGGCTCTGGTACCCTTGATGATAGCTCGATGGCAGGGTTACGTTCAGCAGTGGATGTTGATGACAGTTACCTGGTGCGAAGTCAGTGTCGATAAGTAGCGGGTGAAGCGTTAATCACGAGGACCTAAGTCCACCATACCTGACTGAAATCCTCCTGAGCAACAAGTCAGGACGCATTGCACATCAGTGCAGTTTGTCTTCTTTGTATTTGGCTGTTGTTGGGTTAGGTTAGGTTAGTGGTGGGAGCAGCGCTAGACAGTAGGCGGCTCGGCTAGAACTCTTGATGATGGGATGATTGGCGCTCCTTGGGAGACCTACACTCAGCAGCGCACGGTGATGATAATGATGAAGCTCACCACGCAGGACTATTCTTGATGATGGTGTGGTTGGCACCAAACGAGCACTCGTTTGAAGAGACCTACACTCAGCAGTGGACGGCGATGATGATAGTTACATGGTGCGAAGTCAGTGTCGATGCGTAGCGGCGGGTGCAGCGCCAGGCACCAGGCGGCTCTACACGCAGCCGCGGACACATGTAGACAGTACGGGTAAGACAACCTATGTAATAACGGGTAAGTACCATTAACGATGACTCGTTGGGAGGGTTACGTTCAGCAGTGGATGCTGATGATGATGATAGTTACTTGGTGCGGTCAGTGTCGATTCGTAGGGCCACCTGGTGTCTGGCGCTGCACCTGCAGCGCCAGACACCAGGCGGCCCTACACGTGGCGGCCGCTAGCGCGTGAAGCAGCGCGCAACTCGCCACACACAGGTACCGTTGACGATGGCTCGTTGGGAGGGTTACGTTCAGCAGTGGATGCTAATGATGAGTTACCTGGTGCAAAGTCTGTGTCGATGCGTAGCGGCGGGTGCAGCGCCAGGCACCAGGCGGCCCTACACGCGGCGGCCGCTAGCGCGTGGAGTGGCGCGCAGCTCGCCACACACGGGTATTCGCGCAGGGTACCCGTTACCTGAAATGGTGGAGTGTTCAATGGAATTTCAGGGTAAAATGGTTTTAAAAATCCTTTTTGCAGTCGGGACAATCTATGTAAAAGCAAAAATATGCCCGTCAGCCTCTTCAAGCTACAGCCGCTGAACGGACTTAGAGAAGATTTGTATTATGGTGATACTTTGAGTGTCGGAAAAAAAATTTAAAACGGCAAAATGAGGTACGTTCAGTGTTATGAGCACTCTAAATGAAGTATAATAATTACATTAAACAACTCTAAAGGTGATGATTGATTACACCTACCGAGTAGATTGGCGAGACAGTGCCCTCGGCCGAGCACATCCATATGTGTATTGTGTAAGTGCTTCACTAATGTAGGTATGATAATGGCGTGGCGGTACCCACAATTATTAGCGTCGGTATATATACGACCGAAAGGAAGATCTTCCGACCGTGCACAACACCTCGCTCGGTCGGAAGATCTTCCTTTGCGGCCTCTACGCATATACCTACAATGGTATATCCGAAAAAACTAACGAATGTCGAATGCTATAATGACAGTCATCATACCTGGCTAATAACAGTCCTTTCAGCCTCTCCCAGCGGGAAGGTATTAGCGGTGCTCCTCATCACTCGGAAAGCGGAACCCACGAAGCTCGCAGCGCCCGGCGTCGCGTCAGACTCGCAACCGAGCAGAGACTTGGCCTCGTTGATGCGGCGGTCTCGGAGAGAAATGACGGCACGGAAGGAGAGCTGGAAAGAGAGAGAGAATAATTAGATGACTGGATGGAGAATTACCATATTATTGGTCGCAGAGAGACTGCGCGGAAGGATAGCTGGTAAAGATGAGGAAGAAGATAATGAGGAAGATAATTTAAGAGTTAAGTTTCCTGGACCTGTAGAATATAATATTACTCGTAACTACGGAAAAAAGAGATTTATTCTAAAAAACTATTCGTCTGCAATATGATTTAATGTGATATTTAGGGTCAGGTTACATTGCAACTTGACGTGGCGATGCGGTGCGATGCACTTTTAAATGCTATAGTTATAAATAAGGACCTTAATTACTACACAAAAAGATACACATTAGACAGACTTGCAAGCAGCGTTGTCGAGCTACCTGTTCGAATTTTGAAGACTTTTTTAAATGCATTGTCATGTCACGTTGCAATTAAGAACTGACCCCTATGTATTATTAATTATGTCGTCCAAATTGCGGTTATATTATATTACATTACACAATGAGTAAGTAAATATACTTAGTTGCAAGTTATCTAAATTACACATGATGGTTTTGACTAGCTGACAAAGACAGATTACTTTGTTCATGTGAACTGAAATCTTTCTCACCGTTATTAAATTGACGTCACAATGAGTAAAAAGTATTTAGATGATCCATGCGTCGGATGGGCATGTAAAAAGTTGAAGTTGGTCATTCAAATGTTATCTCTCGCCGGTTTTCGATCTGTCAGTGGGTTACGAGAGCCAGGGAATATTGCACAATGCACATGGGCTATTACAAACATAAATTAAATCGGCCAAGTGCGAGTTGGACTCGCGCCCGAAAGGTTCCGTACCATTATAAAGCACAAATTGGTAAAAAATGTGTTTTTTGTATGGGAGCCCCCTTAATGATGGCCGTCCTCGGCGCCCAGGACGCTGGTAGTGTTGAGAAAATTGGTGCATCGGCGCATCTTTCGTTTGCCTTTAGCGCCCCTTTTTATCCGGTGCCCTGGGCGTTCGCCCTGCGTCACGGCGCCCACACCGCCGCGTACTGCGATATCGCTGGTGGTGGTGGTACACTCACCACGGCCACGGAGAAGACGATCTTGTACTTCAGGTTGGGCGTCTGCTGCAGCTGCTCGAGGCCGCTCAGCGCCGGCAGCACCTCGTCCGCCGCCAGCGCCCACACCGCCGCGTACTGCGATATCAGCTTGTTACTGGAACATGTTGGGTAGTGTGGTTAGAGTAGGTCGTATAGCGGGAAATGAGAGAGGGTGAAAGAGATTGTAAAATAGGATGAAGATAGGTGAAAAAGAAAGAAGTAAGGAAGAGAGAGGTTCGTTGTATTTATGGATAGAATAGGGTGTTTATACCGCTATTGAATGATTAAAAGGGAGATCTCCAACCATGCAAAGTTATATGCTGGGCTAAAGCCGATTGTTAGTTGTTAGCTGTGGTATCTCGCTCAGAGAACTTTAATTCAGGCTAATTGCACTAAACATCCTTAATCCATTGAATGGATTAAGGATCATTAGTGTTTAGTGCATTCCATTCAGCATTTATAAGAAGTAGATACCGTACTTGTTTCACGGTTCGCTTCTTTTGGCAGTTGTTGATCAATTTGCCCTTGTAAAGATCAAGGCTCTCATTTAAAATGCGCAATTCAATTTAAATTCTCGCGACATCCAATGAACGCTGTTGCTCAAGATATTGACCATTGACCGCACGGTAAAGTTTCCAAATCCGAGTCGAACGGAAACTGTAAATCCGTTGCGGCTCTTGGCTCATTGGCCTCCCTTTTGGATACAGCATAGGCATACCATAGATCTAAAAAGCTCGCCGTTTGGCATTCTGATGGACGTCATGGATGTCGAAATGGTACCCAATGCTGACGTAGAACTGTTGTCTTTGTAAATGTTCTGGAAAGTTCTTCCTCTATTAACCGCGTCCCTAGGGAAACAGTTTATAGATCCGCTAAGTTCCTAACCTATTTGTTTCGCGGTTTGTTTCTTTTTGCCTTGGTAATGATCTGGAAAGCTCTTGGAATGGTATTTTTGAAGAATAGTCTAGATCTCTATCATATCAGTATCAGGATTCTGGTGGACGGCATCTATGTCGGAGTGGTAACCGTTACTGGCGTAGAACAGTTACCCTCGTAAGGATTTGAGAGGTTCTTCAATTTTCATTGCCTACTTATTTCGCGGTTTGTTTCTTTTGGTTCTTGCCTGAACAATTAAGTATTTCAAATGGCTTCTTTTGAAAGCCTGTAGTCCCTATAGAACGCAAAATATAAATCTACATTCACTCACCGTTCAGGATTCTGGTGGACGTCATCGATGTCGGAGTGGTAGCCGTCGCTGGCGGAGTCTGTGGAGCGCGGTGCCGTGTCCGTGACTCCATCACTCATCTGCGACAGCAGCGCCGTGCAGCCGCGCGAGTAGCTCATCAGCACGCCCGCTACCGGCCTGGAATTAGGTTCACTTCATGAGCTATCTGGAAATCTATACTTAATATTATAAAGCGTATGAGTTTGTTTGTTTGAACACACTAATCTCAGGAACTACTGGGCCGATTTGAAAAATCTTTTAGTGTTGGATATCGAGGAAGGCTATATAAGCTATATTTTATCACGCTAAGACTAATAGTAGCGAAGAAATAGAGGAAGGAGGAAATACTGGATTATTATTTGGCACACATGAAGAATAGACCATGTGAAGGAACATAGGCTATGTTTTGCGGAAAAATGTACGGTTTCCGTGAAATTCCTAAATTACGCGGGCGAAGCCGCGCGGAACCCCTAGTTTAGTACAAACAACTAGGGTAGGTACTAGGTACGAAGGCAACTTACATTCGATTATTCTAACTTCGCTGTTGAATTAAATCTTAATAACGGTTAAGATCGTCTTTTAAATCAGACGACCACGTCATGACAATGCGTGTGTCTGTCCGCCTGTCTGTTACCTCTTAACGTCCAAACCGAAACTAAACTGATTTTGCTGAAATTTGGTATGGGGATACTTTGAGTCCTGGGAAAGGACATAAGATTTTTTTTACGTCTAGAGGACGTATTATAAATTATAATATATTTTTAGATGTCCTATTTCGAATTTTCACCCTCTTATTTCGGATTGGAGTAAAACTAATCGCAAATGTAGAAGTTATTGATGTAATCTATTTACTTAGGAATACTCGTATTAAAAAGTGTCAATACGCCTATTTACTTACGCATGTTGTGAGAAAACCGAGTAAAAGTCGTTGCATAAGCATTGAGTGTAGTTAAATCATCAAACAAAGACGAGATACCATCGTTCTCAGGTTATGAAAGTTACACAATTAACTGGGGTTCAAAGTTAACTTCACTGGGAGTAAGGATTTTTAACCTTTGAGTCACTTCATACAAAATATAACGGACATCCATGATTCGGTCATGACTCATGTCTCACTTGGGGCAAAGGATCAGCATATAAGGGTCAATTAACAGATTTCTTGAGCGTGAGACGTCTTGCAAATCTGACAAAATCCATACAAATTTAGAAATGCGCGTCGCGTTGCAGTCTGAATAGACCCTTAGGTACCTTGCAATTTTTTCTCGCTAATTTTTTTAAATACTTAAATGTTTTTAAAATTTGTAAAAATAATAATAAAATGCGCCTTAGATTCTGAATTTATATAGGTAGAGACTTTTCATAAAATTCCTAACTATATAACTAATATTGTGAATGCAAAAGTGAATCTCTCTTTTAATGTATTTTCATGCTCTACGGTTGAACCAATTCAAATAAAAGGTATGAAGATACTTTAAAAGACGGGAAAGACACAGGATAGTTTTTGTTGCAGGAAAATGTACGGTTCCCGCGCGAATTCGTAGCAACGGAGTTGTGGCACAGATAACTTAATGAAAATAAAAACCGGCCAAGTGCGAGTTAGACTCGCCCATGAAGGGTTCCGCAACAGCAATAAGGTTTATTTTTATGAAATTAAGAGGTTTTTGATTTATTTTCATATTTTAGTTGATTTATTAATGAAAGTTAAAAGGTTTACCATTTGTGACGTACAAATAAAAAAAAACTACTGGCTAGATCTCGTTCGAATTTTTTTCTATTTCAGTTGTATCTATGGGGACCCCTAAATTTTTTTATAATTTTCCATTTTTGTATCAAAATCTTAAAGCGGTTCACAGACTACATCTACTTACCAAGCTCTTATGGTTTCGGAGAAAAGTGGCTGTGACATACGGACGGACAGACAGACAGACATGACGAATCTATAAGGGTTCCGTTTTTTGCCATTTGGCTACGGAACCCTAAAAAAGGATCCTAGGCCATAATGGCCTAGGATTTTATAGAAGGACCTTCACCGAGCTGGTTAATAATATAATAACCAGCTCGGTGAAGGTCCTTCTATAAAGGGATCCTACATAGGCCATTACCACGTGTTGTAGGCGTCACCTAGTATTTTCTATTCTCAAATACGTCTTACATAATAGTTTCTTAGGTCTCTCTTTACACCTCTTTACGTTTACAAAATGTTCTACGCAATATTTACCCAAGCACGTTAAGTTTATCGATAAGGTTTACCGCAGGGCAACTTTGACAAATAAGTATGTTTGGGTGCGGCGGAGGAAAAACGAGAAGCTTTCCAAACGTAGATATTTCTGTAACTTTCCAGTTTCCCCTATTCCATATTGTGTTAGTACTATTGTTACATCTAGACTTGCAAAGATGTACTTATTATGAAAATCATGTGAAACCGCATGGAATGAATATTACATTGTCATAGTAGGTACCTAATGAATGAATTCATTTAATGCTGCTGTCGTGTGAGATTCTTATGATTTCCATAGGAATATCCAGAAAAGGTCAGAATATTTATAAAAAATTATATATATTCATAAAGGTCAATTCACACAGAAACGAGACTAAACTTTGAGTGACTTAGCGAATTAAATTGCAATTCAATGTCGAAATAAAAATTATTGTCTTTTTCCGTCTTTCATAGTATCTTTATACCAAATTTCATCCAAATCGGTTAGGGCGATTAAGCTTTAAAGTTTAAGAGGTAACACACAGACTTACAGACACATTTTGCATAATGTTGTAATCATAATATTATACATAATATATAATATATTATAATAAAATCGTAGAGTTAAAATTTTTGTACATTGAAAATAAACTTGAAAAAACGAGTCAGGGGCAAGTTAGAAGAGTAATAGAAAACATTTTAACTGTTTTTGAAATTTTTGTTTCTCTGTCTGTCTGTTTGTCTGTTTGTCTGTTTGTCTGTTTGTACAGGCTAATCTCTGAATCCGCCGGACAGATTTCAATGAAATTTGGCATGATGATACCTTACATCCCTGGTCAACATCTAAGATATTTTTTTTAACCGACTTTCAAAAAAGGAGGAGTTAATGTTTACTTTGCTGTTTGTGGTCATTTTCAAAATTATTTTTTTGTTGTATAGATTGCCCGAATTTGATACCACGTTTACAATAAAATTGGCCAAGTGCGAGTCGGACTCACGCACGAAGGGTTCCGTACCGTTATAGAGAAAATAGGCCAAAAGTTGTGTTTTTGTATGGGAGCCCCCCTTAAATTTTAATTGTATTCTCATTTTATTATTAATTATTAAAGTACACATATAATTAAGGATTCTGTGAAAATTTCAACTGCCTGCCTGTTGTCATTATTGATATCGAGCAAAAAAGGCCAAAAAAAATCATGTTTGTTGTATGGGAGCCCCCCTTAAATATTGATTTTATTTCGTTTTCAGTATGTGTTGTTATATCGGCAATAGATATACACAATTTGTAAAAATTTCAGAACTCTAGCTATAACGGTTCTTGAGATACAGCCTGGAGACAGACAGACGGACAGACAAAGAAGTCTTAGTAATAGGGTCCCGTTTTTACCCTTTGGGTACGGAACCCTAAAAACGGTGACTTGATAAGTAATGGAATTGAAGAAACTCATCGAAATTTACAACGACAACCAAAGGAGATATAACAGTGGTGGGAATGTGTGGTGGCCGGTGGGCCAATGCCAATAAAGAAATTACATTGTGGGTAAGTAAGTAAACGACTTCAAGCGTTATTTTGTTCTGGTTTAACTGTAGATTATAAATAAGAGGTAGGTTAAAGAGGGATAGATGCCTACATTAAATCCCGTCTTCTGAAGTCTATCGACCTCTATCTCCGTCACATGTTACTTTCCCCTGTCCTGTGGCCCCCATCCCCTCTTCGAAGAAAGGATTTTTCAAAACGATAAGTACCGTATCTGAGGTTCAAGTTTCCTGGGTCTTTGATGTAAGTAAATTAAAATTTTCGTGTGTTTAAATATAGATAAAAAAAAGTAGATGGGTGTTCAATTTTCTAAATCTCGATTTTAATAACATACATTCACGCGGACAGCTAGTTATACATATTATTATTATAATATGCCTTGTTATTGTAGTAAAACATATGACCTTAACTCATATAATTTAATAGAGAGCATAATTTCGGTTAATTCCGTTTATTATTTCATAATCGGGTGTTATTTAATAATAAGCTGTTATTATCTTTTATCTAGGGTGAGATTAATGTTTTTAAAGTGTTAATTTATGTTTATTATGTTTCCTGTTCGTCTGTATGTTGCAATACGGGTAATTTTAGTCAATGGACACTGGAGAGCTAAAGTTTGACCGCGGTAAGAAGGAACTCCATAGTAAAAGGTTCGTTTACTAACAAAATATTATGTCTATGTGAACAAATTACGAATTTGTTTAGTTCCTTTTTTTTATTTTTTTTTTAATTAACTAATATTATCTATTTCAGCAATAATTATTCTAAATGACGCCCGTAACACCGTTGCACCAAAATTCATACGCGCGAAAACAGTTCATTTTCCAAACAGGGTTGAAAAGCATCCTATATAAAGGACATGGGACCGGGACTCAAAGACCAGAAAAATCGGTTCAGACGTTTGCGAAGCAGTTTGGGCATGATGTGGTAACAGACGGACTCACTTTCTCATTTATGACATTATTAGTATAGACGCCAGTGTTATCTAAACACAAAGAGTGTAAGCTCTTACAGAAGTTGGTCTACGCGTTTCGCGTATTGTGTGCTTTTAGAGTTTAGTTTTTTTTTATGAAATAAGGGGGCAAACGAGCAAACGGGTCACCTAATGGAAAGCAACTTCCGTCGCCCATGGACACACGCAACATCAGAAGAGCTGCAGGTGCGTTGCCGGTCTTTTAAGAGGGAATTGGATTACAGGGTAGGGGAGGTAAGGAAGGGAATACGGAAGGGAAGGGTAGGGAATTGGGCCTCCTGTAAACTCATTCACTCGACGAAACAGAGCGCAAGCGCTGTTTGACGCCGGTTTTCTGTGAGAACGTGTTATTTCTCCGGTCGAGCCGGCCCATTCGTGCCGAAGCATGGCTCTACCACGTAACGAGTTTAGACAATTCGGCAACAATTCGATGAATGAGTGGACGCTCTAAGGGTCTATACAGACGCCCGCTCGCTCCGCTGTTTTTGCTACTGATTCCATGCGCGGGAGAGCGGAGCTTGTATTAGCTCCGTGAAGCGGAGCGTGCGGGCGGGTGGGATGGTGCAGACTGCACGCCAACTGCAACTGAACTGCAATCCGACTACGCATTTGGTTTGCAGTTCTATTGCAGTCGTGTCAACTGCATTCAAACTGCACTTGAACTGCAATTTGCGGTTGGATTGCAGTTGAAATGTGGTCTGTCTGTATAGACCCTAATAGCTAAGTAAGAAATAAATGATACAACAAAAGCGCACCATCATAGGAAATAGTTACGCACCGTCACAACATAACCTTTACATGTTACGAAACATAATATACTTGTTGTCCGGACTCCGGATGAACCCTCAAAATATTCTTCCTAGTCGGATGTTACTCGTTATGTAAAGGAAATGACGGAAAAAACTGATGCTATTAATCTATTATTATGTGGTTTTGATCGTTGATGACCATGGTGTAAATTTGGAATATCGGTCAAGATTTTTGGTGATATGAAGTTTCAATTTAGATGTGTTTGGATAAAATACAATAAAAGCTTTTACCCCAAGGCTTAACCATAATGTTATAGATATCTAGGAAGTTGTTATGAGTAGTGTAAGGGTCAATTCAGACCGCAACGCGACGAGGCGAGGCAAGGCGCGGCGCGGCAAATTTTTTTTTTTATGAATTAAGGGGGCAAACGAGCAAACGGGTCACCTGATGGAAAGCAACTTCCGTCGCCCATGGACACTCGCAGCATCAGAAATCAGAAGAGCTGCAGGTGCGTTGCCGGCCTTTTAAGAGGGAATAGGGTAATAGGTGAGGGTAGGGAAGGGAAAGGAATAGGTAGGGGATTGGGCCTCCGGTAAACCCACTCACTCGGCGAAACACAGCGCAAGCGCTGTTTCACGCCGGTTTTCTGTGAGAACGTGGTATTTCTCCGGTCGAGCCGGCCCATTCGCGCCGAAGCATGGCTCTTCCACGTTAAAATAATTTGTATGGATTTGACAGATTTTAATTGCGCGAGACGTCTTGCGAATCTGTCAAATCCATATAAATTTAGAAATGCACGCGTCGCGTTGCGTTATCAACCCCATGTTGCAGTAATTGTAAATTGTAGATACATAATAATATAGAACCCCGTTTCTTCTAGAAATAGGAGAACCCGCTGCTGTTTTTACGCTCTATTAGAAATTTAAAACTTTAATTAAGACTGGATCCAAACTAAACTCGTTTATCGCGCGGAAAACCGTACCTTCTTCCGAGATAAAAAGTATCATATGTCCTTTCCCGGGACTTAGTACCTCCTTACTAAATTTCAGCAAAATTAGTTTGGAAGTGAAGAGGTAACAGACAGATAGACAGACACTCTTTCGCATTTATAATATTAGCAGGAATGTCAAACGAAGACCAAATCAACGAAACAAACAACTAAACTAAACCAAAACGTTTACTCTTCTTTAAAAAAATGAGAATATAACCAATCAGAAAGCGTTTTAAGTTAACGCATCAATATCGCAACTGTGCTTAAGATCTTCATTCTTCTATCTAATTCAGCAGAATCTAATCTTACTTCGTATCACTCAAGTTCTGGGCCGGATCCGTCCTCTTTATCTGGCCTACGTAGGCCTTACCGCTACCGCTTACCGCCTTATCGCTTTCCACCCTGGCCGCCAGCGCTGACACCAGGGTGGGGAGCTAACGCAGAACCGGTTTGTCCACGATAGTGAGAAGAGACTTGTTGGGACTCTCTCCCAACAAGTCTCTTCTCACTATCAGACAGACTAGCAGGTGCTTATGGGAGGACGACGCTGGGTCATGACTGTTAATGATGACTGCCGATACTATTCACTACCTTCTCAGCGCCAATCAGCTGCATTCTTCCTTCATAACCACCAATAAGGTCTTACCTCGTGTCACTTAAGTCCAGGGCCGGATCCGTCCTCTTAATCTGGCCCACGCAGGCCAGCACCGCCTTATCGCTTTCCACCCTGGCCGCCAGCGCTGACACCAGGGTTGGGAGCTGTCGCAGAGCCGGCTTGTCCACGATGGTGAGGAGGGACTTGTTGTCTATGAGCCTCCTCTCTACATCCGCGTGAGAGAGGGCTAGGAGACGCTGGTGGGAGGACGACGCTGGGTCCTGGTTGACTGTCACTGATGACTGAAGAACAGAGATGGATTATTTACAATGCCTTGGGCTATATTCTTGTAACAGCTTTACAATCAAACGAGCATATGAGAATAAGGCCACAGGGAATATAATTATTATCATATATTTTATGGTGGTATTCTACGTAGGTACATACAACTTAGTACTTAGTTCACTTAGTTGTTAAATGACAGCCTCTAAGCCAGCGTAGATGACCCTTATTGTTCTTATATCCTAATTACCAATAGTCTGATAAAATTTGCAGTAGCCTAAATAGTAAGGAAGCTCATGGATTTACCAAATTGATTTGTGTCATACTCGTAATAGTTTTTTGACCTGTTGTTATAGGCATTGGGTAAATGTTTAGCCTAGTATAGCTTGTATAGCTAGAACGTACCAGCTCCTCCAGCTTATGCAGCGCCTGCTTGTAGACGTCCACGTGCCGTTGCAGCTCGTTCTTCATGGCTACATGGAGGGAGATCAGCGAGCCCGTCGCGTCCGCTGTCAGACCGTGCGTGCCCAGACCTGGGGGTGTGAATTGTATTGTAAATTACTTAATATACTGGGTGTAACAAAACATAGTGATAATGTTTAAGGGTTTCGCTATGAAAGTAGTAGTAGCAGTACAGGATCTATCAGCCTATCTAGGATCTATCAGCAGGGTCTATCAGCCCAGGCTGTCTTATTCGCACGCACACAAAAATACTGTCTCACGCGTGTAACAACTTGGGATCGTTCCGACGTTCGAGGCATGATAATCGAGCTGGCAAGGAGCTGTTAGTATATTATAGTCTAAGCGATAAGTTGAGAATGGCGAAATATAGAGATAAGGGTCATAAAAATACGTGCGATAGCTCATTAGATTCGGGAAGACGTCTAGAAAAATGTATCGGAAGCGTGTATTAGCACACAAAAAATTGCAAAAGTTATAAGCAAATTAGGTTGCCAAAAAAAAGGTATTACGTTTTTTCTACGAATAATAAAAACTAAGGAAGAGTAAGTCCGTCAAAAAAAGTGCACCAAAAGGCTACAAAATGTGACCCGAATACATGCATATTTATGCATGTGTTCGGTACACATTTTTCGTCTACATATACTCGAGTGACATTCAACCAGGTTGACATGACAATTTTGTCAAACTCATTTTACAATTTGTTTACATAGGTTTGTTTACTTACTTTTTACGTAGCTTTTTACAATATTTTTGTTGTTAAAATGCCTAAATGCCCTGTGAAATGGTGTAGAAGTCATACAGATACGACTTTTAATACAGGAATAACCTTTCATCTGTAAGTGAATTGTTTAAAATTATGCTTAAATTTCTTGTATTTTTGTCGACACAAAAAAGATGGTTTATTTAAGTTGGATGCTAGGGTATTTGCATAAAACTAAGCTGGTCTCTTTGTATTTGTCTTATTAAATATACATGTTATCCGAAAAGTGCAATAATCAAAAAATAATATGATTACAAAAATTTTACAAAGTCGCCATGGACAGTGTTATGCAAGATGTAACAATATAATCATAAACGAAATTTTAGGGTCTGGCTGACATTATACTAAATGCGTTATAAGATGATATGGGTATTCTCATTAACCGACTTCCAACAAGGAGGAGGCTAGGCTATATGTTCGGCTGTGGAGTTTTTTTTTTTTTTTTGTATGTTCAACAATTACTCCGCCGTTTGTGAACCGATTTTTGAAATTTTTGTTTTGTTGTATTAAGTTTCACTCCAATTTGGTACCATGTTCACAAAAGTGGTGACCTGATGATGGGATCCATTCTTTTTTTTTTTTAAAAGGTGCAATAAAAAATCGAAAAAAATCAATTTTGTGCACTTCGTTGTACATCGTTGTTTTTGTATTTTTTAGGAGATTCAGAAAAAGAATATAAAAAAGTTCAGAATTAGAAGGCTTACTTTCAGCGTTAAATTAGAATTATAAATAATAGAGATAGAATTCCGGGAGTTGGGAGTTTTCTTATGGAAATTTCCTCCTCTTTAAGAATCTTTTTTTTAAACTTCTTAAGTGTTAATAGTTTCGGAGTTTTTAACAAAAAACGTAATACCTTTTTTTGGCAACCTAATTTGCTTATAACTTGACGTTTGTTAACGTTGACGTAATAAATAATGATTATTATTATGATGAATATTTTATGTTACAGTATTGTACATTTTATTTTAAAAGATTAATTTTTTATCTCACTTTTTTTTGGTAAAAAAGTGGGCCCCGTGCGAGTTTCTTACGCCGGTTCTTCTCGCCGGGTTAGTTCCCGAACCGGTGGTAGACACCGTAGTATCTGTGGTAGTATCCAACGATATCAAAATACGTTCTAATTCTATGGTATTATAAACATTATGAAAGTATTTTCTTAAAATCTACTCAGAAATAAAACAATTTTTATTTTATTTAATACAAGCTTCCTGTTATGATTTGGATGAAAGCTGTATTAATCCTTGCTTTAAATAGTAGAATCGAAGTACTCTTTATCTCAAGTAAAGATGACGTGAAATAATCTGTAGAGGTTTCAAAAATTACATTTGTCGCAATCCCTGTCTTTATGTAAACGATATGACCTACTTTATAATATGTATTTAAATGTTGTTAAATAAACTAAACAGATATTACAACAATTTTATATTGTGAATTCGTGGGAAGTGGGCTTCCTCGAATACATCAATAACGGGATCATTTTAATATTATGTAAGTAACAATGACCCTAAAACTACTAAAACTAATAACTGTTGTTGACGCTTCTACAATCGTAGTTATTTATGTATTTGTTGTAAAATGCATAATTCGAGTAACGGGGAATGTTTTTTTTTTTTTTAAGAAATGGAATAGCCATAGTCGAGCATAAACTTAAAAGAATATTATGTCGGATTCTTCTTTGTACCTAGCATAATTTCTTTCTTGATGATTCAAATCAACAATTAAAATCTTTGGAATTGGTAAACACTAAACATATTCAATATAGTTTACTTTTACTTAGTAACAACTGTATATAAGTATCTAATAGATATTTTTTTTAAATTACCACTTGTTAGAGTTGTTAGTAAGTGGTCACACAAGCTTTTAACACGTTTGGAGTGTAGGAGTAGAAATTGTGAAAACTCGAAGATCACTTCGAATGTCAAAAAAATTAGAAGCCACCTACGCCGATAAATGACGATGTAGCCTCCAGCCATTTTACCACCACATTAAATCGCAATTCCCAAATGATGAAATATGGCAAGTTTTTTTGGCAATGACCGCTAGTGCCTCGAATCGCCGCGTATACTTTAGAGATATTCCCTCTTCAAGCCACCACCTTCAATCTCACCCAGAACAGCAGCATCCAGCTGCCGTCTTCTAGTGTCCACAGCATCCCTGATGTCCGGACAGTAGTTGGGGAGGGAGCTGGCCAACGTCACATTCCGCACCCCTCAAGGAATATCCTCAAACCCTGAACAGTAGCATCCAGCTGCCGTCTTCTGCTGTCCACGGTGTCCCTGGTGTCAAGACAGTAGCTGGCTAGCGAGTTGGCGAGCAACCCTACCACCGTCCGCACCCCTCAAGGAATATCCTCAAACTCACCCTGCGTATTCTGCTGTCCACGGTGTCCCTGGTGTCCGGCCAGTAGCTGGTGAAGGAGCTGCTGAGCCAGCCTGTCACCATCCGCAGCCCTCAATGAATATCCTCAAACTCACCCTGAACAGCAGCATCCAGCTGCCGTCTTCTGCTGTCCACGGTATCCCTGGTGTCCGGACAGTAGCTGGCGAGGGAGCTGGCCAGCCGCCCCGTCACCGTCCGCAGCCCAGAGCCCTGCTCCGTGCCCAGGAGCCCTACGAGCCGCCATGCTATAGTGTCGCAGTGGAGCTCCGGTCGAGGGTTTATCTCGAGGGAAATTAGCCTGGAAAATAAAATTAAGTTAACAACATACGCAAATAATAGCACAACATTAATTTAAATTGGATCTATGTATAGCTTAGACGCAACATACAGTAAAACAACCCTGCCCTTCAGAATTTTGCGAAAGCCGAGCCGAAAAGTTTCAGCTTTGCATTAATCAGACACAAACAGTTCAAGTTGTACGTCCCTCGTTTTCGTTGCGCCCAGATTTAAATTGCCAATACGCGTTCAACTTTAAGCTAACGAGCCGTGACGTCATAATTCGGTAGCAGTTTGAAGGTACATAGCGTTTTGGGAAGGTATTTTTAATATGAATTCTGAAAAGCTTTTAATTCTTTGACTGATGTTTCTATTTTGTTTGAGACGTCTTTTAATTACCAATAAGGAAAATCAAATCAAATCATTTATTCGCATAATATAGTAATTATATATTTTACGCTGAATTCATTAGTAAAAACAAGTCATATAGAAATAATTCATTAAATAAAATAATTAAAATAATAAAAAATAGTCATTATGAGTATACTGTATGTCAATTGATTAAAATTATTTAATACTTGGATATAGATTTTGGTGACTGTAATAAAATAATTAATAATATTATAAAGTGTCATTTAGATATTCGTCAATAGTATAATAGGCCCACCACACATTCCCACCACTGCAACTCCTGTGTCGCCAGGATCAACAGTGGTAACCAACCACGAAAACCCTTTGATATAATCTCAGGGATGCCCGAGGGACAAGCTAAATCTGTCTTGGGACCTGCAACGAAATTAATCTGAAGAAATGTAGGAGGAGTAGGAGATAGGCCCGCCACACATTCCCATGGTGGTCAATAGTTTAATAGCACTTTTCTATCAAGAGTTTCTTAAATTTTATTTTCAGATCTTTCAAATGCTTTGGAATCTTGTTGTAAATTTTAGGTCCCATACAAAACTAGGACACAAGCCTATTAAATATTGATGTGCGGCATCTCAAAATTTGTTACATACAAGTCTGCGTTCTGCGACTAGCCAAATAACTTGGTTAATCGAGGACCATTGTCAACATGGTTTTGTTGTACATGCAATATATTATTTTTATATGACATAACGACAGGCAAATACCCATTCTAACGGCGCATCGTTCTCCCACGAAGCAACTTTTTTGTTTTATTCTCCATTGTTGTGTGAACTAGAAATTTCTGTTTATTTGTGTTAGATCATGACCCGCGGTTAACAACGATTTAAGCTGCATTATGTAATACGTTCAAAAATATTTGGAACTAGATGACACTCATAAGAGAAAGACCTCCAGGACATTCTATTGTCGAGAATAATTTGAAGATGGGGGAATGAGAGAACTGAGACTGAGAGAAAAATAAAAGGCAGCGCTGCGCCTCGCCTCGTCTCTCTACTGTCTTAAGAGGAGTACACACCGCCCTTTTTTCCATACAAACGTTGTCCCCTGTTTCCTCCCTAGATAATGCCGGTAGAGTTATAATTTTTTTCCTGAATATCTACGGCCACTAATACAATGTCCCTATGTTTTCGTTCGTGAACGTTCAAAAGCCCAAAAAAATGGCCAGATTTTCCGCTGTGTTCAAACATCCAGAAAAAAAATTTGGCTAGATTATAAAAAAAAAAACATAGGAACACAGCTCAAGCCTTTCTTTAATCTTTAATGAAAAAAGTACTTAAATCGGTTAAGTTTTGGAGAAGGAATCAGGGGACAACGAATCGTTGATTTTCTGCAGTTGTCTCTATCGCGTTCTGCGGTATAGGCTTGAGGTAAGGGAGACAGCTATAGATATTACACGTACTTTTTTTTCATTTCTCTAGCCCCAGCTGGTGTATCCTCTTAAACTCGTGTCTCGTTCGCTTACGTAACAAATAACTTAGGTAGTCGCGCATAAGTTAAACATAAGATTCGATGAAAAATTACATGTTAGATAATATCGAATATTGATTAATTGCATGTCATTATAAATTATTCTTTCTCTTTTCCGATGATTCAGTCATTCTCTACACTTACGGTCAGTTTACACCGAGAATTGAAGAAGCAATAAGTGTAAAGAAATAAGAATAATAGAGCCACAAAATTTAAACCCAAAGCGACGTTATGGTATTTGAGTTTTGATATAGTTTTATTTTATTACAGTATATCGCCAAGTCTCGCATCGTTTCCATGAGAACTCGCCCTTACGCTATTAAATAAAATACATTTTTATGCAATAATATTATATTGATCTTAACTCTGAAACCTGGGGGGTAAGCCAAAATCTTTTCGTTTTCGCTTCGTTATAGAATCGCCGATGAAAATGTATGGAATTGACATAAGTTAATATGACGTTGACGTTCGACTCGTCTTATGTCAATTCCATACATTTTGATCGGCGATTCTATAAAGAAGCGAAAACGAAAAAGTTTCGGCTAAATGGCCTGTAATGATACGGAGTCGGGAAGACCGGAGGTAATTCAAAACACAAAAAATTGGCCAAGTGCGAGTCGGACTCACGCACGAGCAAAATTTGGCAAAAAATTGTGTTAATTGTTGTTGTATGGGGGCCTCCCTTAAATATTGTTTTTTTTTTTAGTATTTGTTGTTATAGCGGCAATTGCAGTAATACACAATCTGTGAAAATCTAGCTATATCAGAAGTCTAGCTATAGCGGTTCTTAAGTTACAGCCTGGAGACACACAGACAGACGGACACTGACACGGACGGAGGGAAAGTAATAATTTCATTATGGATTATTTTCATTATAATTATAGCCAAGTCTGAACCTGACTTATCGAGAATTTGGTCAGCACGAGCGGCAATTCACTCGTGTCGGTTGACATGTAACCCGTCGGGTCACTTTCACCGAAACCCCTGGTTGTTAGATAACTCGCGGTTCCATTGATGACAGGTTACGTTCGATGAGTGAGTCAAACTTTATTATTATCATAAAGCGGTTTTACCTTTTTATTATTCATGAAGTACATAAAGGCAAGTCTGGCTGTTTATATTGTACCAAAAAATGTTTTACTCGGTACTAACTCTTCATGCCTTAGTTATGGTCAATTATTCAGACTGCAACGCGACGAGGCGATACGAGGCGCGGCGAGGTATAGATTTGTATGGATTTGACAGATTTCAATTGCGTGAGACGTCTTGCGAATCTGTCAAATCCATATAAATTTAGAAATGCATTTACGCGTCGCGTTGCTGTCTGAATTAACCCTTAGGGGCAATTCAGACTGCAACGCGACTCGTAGATGCATTTCTAAAGTACTGAATTGATAGATTTCAATTGCGTGAGACGTCTTGCAAATCTGTCAAAAGAAATGCATTTACGTGAATTACGCGTCGCGTTGCGGTCTGAATTGACCCATTCTATGTCGCGGTTTTACCGGTCGCGGTCGCTTGCGGCAAAGATCCGAAAGCCACCTTTATTCTATCTGGATACTTCACAACTCACAAGTCATATTTATTTTTAGGTTCCAGTTTCCACAGAGCCGCAGAAATACCGAGAATACACAACCGCAAAAATAAGAATATCCTGTCCTTTTGTTCAAATTTAAGGCTCTACAAAGATGAAAGAATCGACGTCATAACTCCATGACGTCATTAATTATGCCCCGTTTCTGTGATTTATCTATCTGCAGTTTATCTACCCAACAGCGTTCTTTATTGGTTAAAGTTTTGACGTAAGCCAATCAAAACCACTATTAAAAATCTCGGGAACGAAATCTCGGCTATACCAAATTCCATTGCACTTTTGAGTTATAGTTCTGCACTATCGAAATTAGCGAAAGCAACTTTTTTTTATGAAATAAGGGGGCAAACGAGCAAACGGGTCACCTGATGGAAAGCAACTTCCGTCGCCCATGGACACACGCAACATCAGAAGAGCTGCATGTGCGTTTAAGAGGGAATAGGATTACAGGGTAAGGGAGGTAAGTAAGGGAATAGGGAAGGGAGGGTAGGGAATTGGGCCTCCGGTAAACTCACTCAAGCGCAAGCGCTGTTTCACGCCGGTTTCCTGTGAGCCCGTGGTATTTCTCCGGTCGAGCCGGCCCATTCGTGTCGAAACATGGCTCTACCACGTAAAGACTTGACTAAAGTCCGTCGTCCTTAGTAGGAACACAAATACACAACTCTTTTTTATAATATTAAATACCTAAGGGGACAATTAATGAGCTATCGGGTCGCCTGATGGAAAGCAACTACCGTTGCCCATCCATGGACATTGGCAACATTAGAAGAGCTGCAGGTGCTTTGCCGGCCTCTATTTCCTACTATATCGCTTGTTATAATAATGCTCCCGTGCATGTCTGCATCCATTTTTTTCGTAAAGCCTTCCCAAATAAGACCTAACGTAGACCTAGGTCACAGGTTATTCTGGTTTCGAAACCCGCCTCGATATGGGTAACGCATAGGTTGCTAATATTTCCATAGTAATGCAACCAGTCTGCGAGAAAGCCACCCACCTACTCTACAGTCTACACTTTCATCATCAGCATTTATTGCAATTTCAATCTTGAAATATAAAAATTAAGGTCGTTTTTCGCGAATTCCGACATGGATATTTATCGAAAATTAATCTCTATAGCTTAATTATTGGGTTATGTAGATAACCTGATGATGGCATGAGGAAAAGATTTGATGTATGCGTTTTTGGTGGACCACTTTTACTATCTAGTAAAAATTACTCAGACAAACAAATTACTCAGGAAGTTTGTGATCATTTTTATGGGGCATCTGCCCCATAAAAATGATCACAAACTTCCTGAGTAATTTGAATAAATAAAACATAACTAGAGATCGCCCAATGGTCGAAATTCGACCTTAGTTTCAACGACATTAGGACTACTACCTATATGTTGCAAAAAAATATTGACTAAATATAATATCATATTTTTTTCTCTATGGGTCTCAGCTGATCTCACACTGGCCGTGTAAGCATTGTCTAATAGTATCTAAGATTCAATAAAAAAACTATAATCCATTTTCAATTTGTCACTTTGTTGTCAACAGACTTCAACCTTCAAAGAAAATAAAAGACTTTAATTCGTATGTCACACAAAAATCTGTCATTTTTCCTAGTGTGTGTGTTGTGTGTGTAATGTTTTATTTGTATGATAAATTTAAAAATATGTATGATAAAAGCATAATTTCAAAATAATATTAGCTCGATGCACTCCTTTACCATATAAACTATAACTGTGCAAAATTTCATTCATCTGCGTTATCCCAGTTTTCGTCAAAAGGGATACAAAGTTTTTGGCTCACGTATTAATATATATATAAGTAGATAATACTTTTAAATATATCTAAATACTCTAATAAATGTCTGAACTTACACCTTATAAGTTAAACCTTAAGAACACTCTCAATCATGTCAGCTTTTAAAAAAAAAAACTAAGTACATCAAAATCGGTCCACCCCTACGGATGCTACAATACCACGGACAGACACACGCACATGACAGACAGACATATGCTAAGTACCAGCGACCACACTCACATACGGTTTTGCTCGATAGTTTTACTCCGAATCGAAGGAAATGACAATGACATATTTGACATACTACATAGACCGACTCTCTCCATAGCTTCCCACTCTACTAACTACAGGCAAAATTATTTCTTTATAAGGTCTATGTTTACCTTCAACCACTATTATAGCACTCATTCGGCGGATGGCTCCGCACTCGATCTTTTTACTTCTTCGCCGAATGTTCTTAGAAATACACTTTCTAGAGACTGGTTCTCAAAATAATTTGTTACTAATTGTTAATCAGTTTAATTGAGTTTTGTTAAATGTCTTTATTTCCTCTTGTAACTATTTATATGCGAAAACAATGTAATTGTGTATCTTCTTGCTATGTATTTACTCATATTGTTACTTAATTACTGTTTTGTTTTCCAGTAAAATAAAATAAAATAAAATAAAATAAAATATTTAATTCCATCAATACACGTTAAACTCATACACCCCTCTTTTTCACATCCTACTAGTCCTACTAATATTATAAAGGCGAAAGTTTGTTTGGATGTATGGATGTATGGATGTGTGGATGTATGGATGTTTGTTACTCTTTCACGCAAAAACTACTGAACGGATTTTAATGAAACTTTACAATAATATAGCTTATACATCAGAATAACACATAGGCTACAATTTTAACCGACTTTAAAAATGGGGGAGGTGTTATGTTCGTTTTCTTATGTTCAACGATTACTCGTATTACGTATATAGGGTATCATCCCAATTTGGTGTTATATTCACAAAAGTGGTGATCTGATGAAGGATGCGTAAGTAATCGAGGGAACTCCCCAAAGTTTATATGGAAACATGTGGTGACTTCGGTTTCGTGAGCAGTATTCTAAGCATAGGCTACCAACAAGTAAGATTTTGCACCGAGGTATACCTGGTATACCGTGATTCGGAAGGTCCTGAAAGACCTCCTTTATAGATACACAAGTTTGGGAGTTTCGGCGTTGTTTTAAGAACGGAAAGCATATGCTACTATGTAAATGACATTCATCATCATCATCATCATCACTACCATATTATACCATATATCGTTCCATGGTTATGACTTATGAGCCTATAATGACCCTGTTATTGGTACTTTTCATAGTCTTTTAGATCGAGACTCAAGTTTGTCAAGCGATAATTGAAAAAAATATATTATAAACATGAAGAGTATGTTTGCTTGAACGCGCTAATCTCAGGAACTACAGGTCCGATTTAAAAACTTATTTCAGTGTTAGATAGCTAATTTATCGAGTAAGACTATAGACTATATTTTATCACGCTAAGACTAATATGACCGAAGAAACTCAGTAAAATGTGGAAAAACGGGGGAAATATTAGAAATTACGAACTACTGGAGCAATCTTTATGGCAATATTTGACACAGATATAGAGTAAACCAAGTGAAGGGAGTAGGAACATAAGAGCTATTTTTGTGGGAAAATGTACGGTTTCCGTAAAATTCCTAAATTACGCGGGCGAAGCCGCGCGGGACATCTAGTACAGACATAAATATAGAGACATAGGCTACATATTTTATATCCGTGCGAAGCCGGGGCGGGCCGCTAGTAACTTTTAAAAGACTAATGTACGGATTATGAGGTTTTGGCCCGAACCGGAGACCCCGAAAGAAGCAGAGAGGTGTTGTAAAATTGACGTATCTGTCTGTCTGTCTGTCCGTGGCGTCGCGTTGTAACATTCGTGTAGAAAGTAAAACTAAACACTTCATTAGTTCATTTCGATAGATACAAATAGATTGAAATTAATATAGATTTCTCCCATATTGATTAATCGTTTCAATAACACATGATGACTCGACTCAAATTCATTATCGTATTGTATGGATCATTTCGATAATTGTTTAGGCCTACTTTATAGTATCATTAACGTATCAATATAACAAGATGACTCTTTCATAAAGAACACAATATACTGCCTATTATTAAACATGATACTAGTGACCCAGTAGCATAGTATACTGTCTTAAGAATACCACAATAATGTACACAGTACAATGCGTGTCATTCTTGTTATGGAAAGTGATGTTATTATAATTACTAGAGATCGCCCAATGGTCGAAATTCGATCATAGTTTCAACGACATTAGGACTACTACCTATATTTTGTAAAGAAATATTGACGATATATTTTTAACTCTTGTCTCTGGGACTCAGCTGATCTCAGACTGGCCGTGTAAACATTGTCTAATAGTTTCTAAGATTCAATAAAAAAACTATATTCCATTTTCAATTTGTCAACTTGTTGTCAACAGACTTCAACCATAAATAAAAGAGTATAATTCGTATGTATTGGCTTGTCACTCAAAAATCTGTCATCTTTCCTATGTGTGTGTGTTGCAGTGTGTGTAATGTTTTATTTGTTACAAAAATGTATAATAAAAGCATAATTCCAAAATAATATTAGCTCGATGCACTCCTTCACCACATAAACTATAACTGTGCAAAATTTCATGCACCTACGTTTCCCCATTTTTCGTAAAAAGGGTTACAAAGTTTTTCGTTCGCGTATTAATATTATGATGATGATTTCTATAATTTTCGCCAAAATTCGTTTGTCACGCGGGAAGCGTACATTTCTTCTGGGATATAAATGTATCCTATGTCCTTTCCCGGGACTCAAAGTATCTCCATACCGTTAGCCTTAACGCCTCCGTGGTAGAGTCGTTTAGAGCGCGGCTCTTGACTCGGAGGTCGTGGGTTCGATTCCCGCTTTGGAAACATGTTATTTCCAAGTTTGGTTAGGACAATGCAGGCTGATCAATTGTCTGACAAGTAAGACGATCCATGCGTCGGATGGGCATGGAAAAAGTCGGTCCTGCGCCTGTTGCTTTGCATACAATGCCATTATCGATAATGGCCCCGAAATCATGTCATCGTGTGAATATCGAACAATGAGAGACGAACTAGCGGCCACAGCCCACAACCGCAATAATGACATTATAATTACGCCGCCAGGTACAAGAAAGTATTTGACAGGTGCATTCCTTTGCATTCGTGACCGTTAAGAATAAAAAAAAGTCAAAACTAATAACTGTCAAATTCAAATTAGGAATGCGAGTTTTTTAATGAAACGCAGTGTTAGTATGATTAGTAGTAATAAGACTTACAATTAAGGAACTAAAATACAAATAAAGTACACAATATTACCACAGAAGATACCAAACCAAGAATATTAAACCAAGAATATTTGCGTCTGGCAAAGCTTTCACAGCCAAAACACTTAGGTACATCTTCAGGTAGAAGAAAACCAAAAACTATAAAATCAAGAATTAAGACTTGCTTTTAGTTATTCATTCATTTGTGAAATGAATATATTATCTTTCTATTCCATTAATTTCGTTCATAGCTATAAAATGTGTTAATTAATAGTTATAGCCTAGGATTTTATGTTAAAGAAAATATTATAGTCTCTCCTTCTTAACCTTTATCGCCTTTGGAAAAGATCTTATTTAAAATATTTTTTATAAATAAAAAAATAATGATTGTATAAATGTACGTGGGAGAGCCATGCTTCGGCACGAATAGGCCGGCTCTATAAATAACACGATCTCACAGAAAACTGGCGTGAAACAGCGCTTGCGCTGTGTTTCGCCGAGAGAGTGAGTTTGCCGGAGGCCCAATCCCCTACCCTATTACTTTCCCTACCCTCCCCTATTACCCTATTCCCTCTTAAAAGGCCGGCAACGCACCTGCACCTCTGCTGTTGCTGCGAGTGTCCATGGGCGACGGAAGTTGCTTTCCTTCAGGTGACCCGTTTGCTCGTTTGCCCCCTTATTTCATAAAATAAAAAAAAATTATGGCAAAAAGTGAGACAGTAAATTGACTAGCAATACCAAGGTAATAGGAATAAAACATTTTGATCCTTTTTTTTTTTCCTTTAGCGGTATGGAGAATATCATTGTTTAGCGGCTTATTCTGTGTGTGAAACATGCAAATATAAAAATCCAATGATCAAGGATATTTTTTGAAAATCTGCCATCAAAATTTGCCATATAATAGCTATAGATCGATGTACCATCGAGGAAACTGATTCCTAGGCAGTTGACGGACCTACGTCATGTGGTCGGCTTATATTGTCAATTCAATGTGCTCGGATTGAAAATTCAAATTGAATTGAATTTAAATATTCCAACTGATTGTTCGGATGGGTTTGACTTAATGCGACCTAAGTACTTAGGTCCGCCATCTGCCAAGGAATCAACTTCTCTGATCTGATAGTACTGTAAAATAAATTGATTCAGTTGCAGATGGCGGACTTACGAAATAATGGCAAACTTGCCCAGCTGACGACTAACATTCATTTGACATCATCATCATCATTATCTATTATCCTATTGCCGCCCAATGCTAAACGTAGGCCTCCCCCAATAGCGCCAACCATCCCGATCTTGGGCAGACTTGATTTGACATAATATAACCAAGTAAGGTAGGTCCGTCATCTGCTTATGACTCAATTTCTCTGGTAGTACACTGTTAGACTTACTCTCACCTATTCAGTAGAGTTTCGATGAGGTGAGTAGAATGCGGGAGAGCTTCCACCAGCAGATCGATGGGTAGTTCCGTCGCCACAGTCTGTAGCACTCCAGGACCAAGTCTCGACAAGATGGCCGCCGCTTCCCTGAACTGTCTCCCTTCGGCCAATAGCAGCACTCGCCGGAGCGCCAGACGAGGAGAGGTATACGTGTTCTTTTCTCGCTCCCTCTCGCGTCGTATTCTCTCTCGACACTCGTTCATTTTGCGAGTTTACAGAATCAGCCCATTATACCCTTGATAGTTTATGTTGCGAATCTGCGAAAGAAAAGAGTTATTAGCAAAAATGAAAGAGAAGTGTTCTTTTCAGCTGTAGTATACTTAGTGCGGACTTCGGCACCTCACAGAACCCTTCCTAATATTATCAATTCTGATGTGTGTCTGTATATTTGACGTGGGAGTTTGTATTTTTGACGTGGGAGAGCCATGCTTCGGCACGAATGGGCCGGCTCGACCGGAGAAACTCCACGGGCTCACAGAAAACCGGCGTGAAGCAGCGCTTGCGCTGTGTTTCGCCGAGTATGTGAGTTTACCGGAGGCCCAATCCGCTACCCTTTTCCCTTCCCTACCTTCCGATATTTCCTTCCCTACCCTCCCCTATTCCCTACCCTACCCTCCCGTATTCCCTTCCCTACCCTCCCCTATTACCCTATTCCCTCTTATAATAAAAGGCCGGCAACGCACCTGCAGCTCTTCTGATGCTGCGAGTGTCCATGGGCGACGGAAGCTGCTTTCCATCAGGTGACCCGTTTGCTCGTTTGCCCCCTTTATTTTATATTTAAAAAAACTCTGTCTGTTACATCCTCAGCTTAAACGGCTGAAGTCTAAACCGATTTAGATAATATTTTGTATGGAGATACTTAGATAGACGGGAAAGGACATACAGCTTCCATCATCTAATTCTAGTCACAGTACCTTACATTTTCCTTAACCAAACTCATCATCACGACGATGATGATGATTCTGATAAACTTGACAATGGGTAAGAAGTAACCCGTTATGGGAATGTATGGCATGGGAGTGCAGCTAAAAGCCCATGCGAAATACTTTTTGTTGATGTATTTACATTACAATACAATAATCAACCTCTTGGACTACATTTGATAAGATTAATGTAAATGATGTGGATAATAAGGCCAAAATCTTTAATATTATCTTATATCTTAAAACGAGCAATTCTTGTATATATCTATATATATAATTGGAATCTCGGAATCGGCTCCAACGATTTTCATGAAATTTAGTTTATAGGGGGTTTTGGGGGCGATAAATCGATCTAGCTAGGAATCATTTTCAGAAAATGTCTTCTTATTCGTGTTTTATCGATAATCGATAAACTGAAAAATATGACTCTTCCTGACATCTATTGGCGAATAATAATACCATTTTGTGAGCAACTAATTATTTTAACGACCAGCAGATGGCGTTATTAAGTAACACGAAGTCAACGAGTGTTTGCTCGTATACCGAGCTTAGCTCGGTATACGAGTACTTTTATATTGATAAGTGCATTTGTTGAATAAATAATAGTAAATTATTACAACTCGAGACTGACGGCGACCATTGTTTGTGCGACGGGATAGCGATGGACGTTGCCAAGGTGACATACATATTTAGTCACTTCATCAAAATAATACGGGAAAAATACTTTATATGGCAAAGAAACGTTTGCCGGGACAGCTAGTAATATTGTAAAATTCTTAATATGTCCGAAGTTCCTTGCGCCAATCGCGAAACCCTGAGGCGAAACCAGTGGTTGCCGTATCACAGATTTTATAGTGTTTTGCGTTACGTTTTATCTTTAAACATACACTTTACAGAAGTAATCGCCATTTACCATAGACAAAGTCGCAGTTTCTTCTGCACATTTGGATAATAAACGCATTTGAACCCACTACTTTGCACTGTGAACTGAATTGCTTAACTGTACCACACTATTCGCGAGTGCGTGATAAGTCAACAAGACATGAGCGGTAGCGGTTTGGGCCGCTTTGTAATATTGTATTTATAAAAATTTAGTTTTAAGTTTGTATGAGTCAAGAATTTTACATGGCATATATACAGTGTGTTACAAAAATTTGTGATAATACTTTAGGGTGTGTAGGTACGTGTTCCTTGTAGAGTTCACTGTGAAAATTGCAGCTCTGAAAGATGATTTTTTTTTCACTTTTGTATAGGCAATGAGCGTCACGAGTTTCCCCATACAAAAGTAAAAAAATTTTTTGGTCTTTCAGCGCTGCTACTTTCACAGTGAACTCTCTACAAGCAACACGTACATACCCTAAAGTATTATCACTTATTTTTGTAACACCCTGTAAGTATAGAAAAAAAATTATCCACACAAACTTTTTTTTTTCAATAAAAACAATAAAATAAACTATACAAAAAGGTGGTCTTATTGCAGACAGTTGATTCTTCCAGGAATTTCATAATATTACGATATCGTAAGAAGCAACATTATGAAGTACCATCGAGTAAGTTGATTCCTATGCAATTGACAGAGCAACGTTATTTGGTCGAATATGTCAATTCAATGTTAATTGTGATCTGTCAGCTGGGTTTGACGTAACGCAACCAAACTACTTAGGTCCCCGACTTGCATAGGAATCAACTTCTCTGATAGTACAATACTTGAACCACACGTTTAGTTCAATATGCTAACTGTTCTTACGATGGCTTCGCAGATGGCGTCTTTTTATTAGCTCATTGTTACTGCGACTTTCTTATTGCCAGTGGCTGCAGATGGAATCTGTTATTACATATGAAAATAAAATAAATTACTTTATAGTCTCACCAGATATAAGTAGCCCGCAATTTTGTCGAGAAAGAAATTGTTTGACGAGTGGGATTCGTAAATTTTTCGGTGTCTCGTTTCGCGGGTCTCAAAATATGTATCTCCATACCAAACGGGTAAATCGATTTAGGGGTTTGGGCATGAAATTTGGGTTTCTATACGTGGCAGAGCCATGCTTCGGCACGAATGGGCCGGCTATAAATACCACGTTCTCACAGAAAACCGGCGTGTTTCGCCGAGTGAGTGAGTTTACCCGTTACCGGAGGCCCAATCCCCTAACCCCTACCCTATTCCCTTCCCTACCCTCAACTATTCTCTTCCCTTCCCTTCCCTACCCTCCCCTATTACCCTATTCCCTCTTAAAAGGCCGGCAACGCACTTGCAGCTCTTCTGATGCTGCGAGTGTCCATGGGCGACGGAAGTTGCTTTCCATCAGGTGACCCGTTTGCTCGTTTGCCCCCTTATTTCATAAAAAAAAAAGAAGAGGAACAGACAGACAGATAGAAACACTTTCGTATTTATAATATTAGTATTGATACGGATATTGCTTCAACTTTGCTGCACAGTTAAAAACTTTATGGCGCAGAAAATGGTATAATAATCCTTGATATAAACTACCCCATATCCTTTCCCGGATCACAGCTCTAAACCATATCTTTCATTATAATCCGGTCAGAGCATGAAGATGTGACAGACAGACACATAGTAGCATTTATAATAATATAAGCATTCATCTTAGCTAGTCAAGAAAACACGAGAACGAAAAACTTCGCGCGGCGAATCTGTTTGAACTTATAATAAAGATGGTATCTAGTATCTACTTGATACGAGTAAGGGTTGATTCGGACCGCATCGCGATGCGTAATATGGATTTGACAGATTCACAAGACGTCTCACGCAATTGAAATCTGTCGTCAAATCCGTACAAATTTATGCCGCGCCGCGCCACGCCTCGCCTCGTCGCGTTGCGGTCTGAATCGACCCTTAGGGTCAATTCAGACTCGTAGATATCCATTTCTAAATTTGTATGGATTTGACAGATTTGCAAGACATCTCATGCAATTGAAATCTGTCAATTCAGTACAGAAATGCATCTACGCGTCGCGTTGCGGTCGAATTCGCCCTAAATGATAATAGTGTTACATATTATGTAAAGCGTACATCAGTTTAACATAACTCATTAGTATGCACATAACAATAAGTAAGCAGTATTGTACCCGTGGCAATGACCTCACTATCAGGCCCTCCACGCGTGAAGTTCAACGGACAGACGGACAGTACTTTAGAATAATCCAGTGGATTAGGTTTAGATAATAATGTTCTAGCACTAAGGGGGCTGATGATATTGAATTATTGTTAAAAGCACTCTTGATCCTGTCAGCCTTCATACCACAAAAAACTAGATTAAGGGGCTGTTTCATCTCTTCCTGATAAGTTCCGTATTTACTATCCACAACTTATCTGACAGATAGGTACTCCATACTGTATCTGTCAGATTAGTAATGTGGATAACCTATACGGCACTTATCAGGGACTGGTGAAACAGGCCTTATATTTTTAGGGTTCCGTATTTTTGTTTGGACGCTACGATGCCACGGACACACATAGACAGATAGGCAGACTCGTCAGTCGTCAGACATAATATAATGACCCTCTTTTTGATTAGAGGTTAAAAGTGAAGCTTACAACTTAGTTGTGCTAAAGAGGGATCGACAAAGGTTTGCATCTCAGCTCAGGTCGAAAGTCAAAATGCAACCTACACCAAAGACACCTAGAAATTCAACACTCCTTTTTGTAGCGCAATTGCGCAACAAAAGGGGAGATTACGAGAGAAAAAGGGAGAGAGACAATTTTATAGGTCGACCTAAAAAATTATAAAACCCTCAGCTTTTTTTACTGCTCACGTTTTTTGCGTAGCCAAACAAAATGTTATAACCACTTGAGAGAAAAAATACTTTATAATAGTAGAGGTATTATGTTATGACTTATGAGCTATGAGCAATCTTGCGTTGATCGTAGACGTAGAGTCACTCCTACATGAGATGGATCTTTGAATTTTTTACTACAAATATTCTTCTTGAACGTATTTATATGAGTAGGTCAAAATGAAAAAACTGTCTGTAGCTGATTTTGTTACACCATTACGACAAACTCCTCCATCGTTGGCACTCATCTGAATCATCCCATTGACACCTTAGATCTTCATTCAAAACACCATGAATGCCAATATTAGGACTCTCTTTAGAACTCTTAAAGTGCCAATAATTATTGTTTTATATCAGTTATCACCATACGTCGATGGCGATCTCATAATGAGCCGCCCACACGACTTTCTACAGTCGAGGTCAGCGTATCCCATGACTTTCCAACGAAAATATTCAAAAACCATCACTTTATTACCAGCAGGTTGAGTACCGTTGATTGCTTTACGTAAGCTCTTGTAATCCGAACTAATAAAATGCGATCTGTTATGTCGAGCTTAAAACGATAAACCGATTTTTATGTTTCATATAATGAATGTAGAGTCGCGGGAAAGAACTTATATGGTTTTTAGTGTCGTGTTGTTCAGATTTCGTTTGCAAAATTATTATTTTTTGCTCTTTAAGGGTTGATTCAGACCGCAACGCGACGCGTAGATGCATTTCTTTTATATGGATTTGACATTCGCAATACGTCTTACGCAATTGATCAAATCAAATCCATACTTTATGCCACGCCGCGCCTCGCCTCGCCTCGTCGCGTTGCGGTCTGAATTGACCCTAACTCGAGAACTGCTGGTCTTTAATAATCTTGTCATTTTAGGGAGGGTTCAAAAGATGAAAATCTTCGGAAAATGCGAGAAAAACATTACAACTACATTAATTGTGTGTCTGTCTTTCTGTCTATTTATTATCTTCACGCAATGATTGCAAGATAATCCATAACAATCGACTTTAGGCTCTCAATAAACAGAAGCTCCTCTTTTTATGGAAGTCGGTAAAAAGATAAGAACGAACAAAGCAATAATGATCTGATGACAAGCAATAACTACCGCCCACTGACCCGTATTACTAGGGCAGATTACAAGTGCGTTTTGGAGTTCAAACTGTAAAAGATGCTTCGTCATCCGACTACCTTAGCAGGTGCATAGTAGTTAGGTTAGAGCAGGTTAACAATTTCAATGACAATAATCGGCCAAGTGCGAGTTGGACTCGTGCACGAAGGGATCCGTACCACAATCGAGCAAAAACAGACTGAAAATTGTGTTTTTTGTATTGGAACCCCCCTTGATTTTTTAATTTATTTATATTTTATAATAAATTATTAAATTACTAATAAAACGGAGTATTTCGTGAATATTTCAAGTGCCTTTGTATTGCCGTTATTGATATCGAGCATAAAAATACAAAAAAATCACGTTTGTTTTATGGGAGCCCCCCTTAAATATTTAATTTAATTTATTTCGTTTTTACTTTTTAGTATTTGTTGTTATAGCGGCAACAAATATACACAATCTGTGAAAATTTCAGAAGTCTAGCTATAGTGGTTCTTGAGTTACAGCCTGGAGACAGACGGACAGACATCGAAGTCTCAGTAATAGGGTCCCGTTTTTACCCTTTGGGTACGGAACCCTAAAAATGGGGAAAATTATATGAAATTGCTTATTATCTTAAGAACTACTGCAGCAATTTTTATGTTATTTGGCACACATGAAGAATAGTCCATGTGAAGGAACATATGCTATTTTTTTGCGGGAAAAAGTGAAGTTTCCGTGAAACTCCGCTTTTTCATATAAATAATTTAAAAGAAAAGTCTAATGAAAAACGCTAGTGGAAAATGTTACTACCACAACTATTATATTATGAAAATGATGCTTACTTTTTGAAAATAATAACTAAACTAATACATACCGTGCACAAAACACATCCAAACAAACACACACAAACACAATACGTCTTGTTCCCGCGGTGTCGGTCAACACACTGACGGGCTTGGAAAGCGGACGCGTTATGCAAGACATAATATTATGTGAGATTTGAACCTTCATCTTTTCATATTAATTCTTTATTGTTGACGTGAGTAAACGGTGTTGAATGACCATTGAACTGTTGATGCGGCGTTTGGTAGTTTTAAACGGATTGTTTAAAATTAAAATAATAATTTGGACCCTGTCAGTAGTTTTACTTAGCAATTTCTCACAAACAAAATTTAAAGTAATTATTTTAAGACTTTTTTTAATTATTTTTTTTTATTTTATCTAGTTCTTAATTAGATTAAAAATAATGAACGTAATTTTTTACCTATCAGTAGAATGCGCCTGCTTTAAGTATTAGCTAAACAAAGTGTATCTGTCTATCTGTCTGTTACCTCTTTATGCTCAAACTGCTGAACCGAATTTGCTTAAATTTAGTATGAAGATACTTTGAGTCCCGGGAAAGATATAGAATATTTTTTATCCAAAAAAATGTACGGTTCCTGCGCGAAAAGTGAATTTTGGCGCAACAGAGTTGCGGGCGTCATCTAGTTAACAATAAATCCATTAAGTTAATGATCGTGGGCAAATTAAAGAACAGACACAACAGACGATGATTTGAAAACAACTTTTAGGCCGTGTTCAAACCAAACTGACTGTAAGCCGCCGAATGTGAGCAGGCTCACTGTGAGCCCCAGTGTGACATGAAAATAAACGGTATCGAATGTCCGCGCCTACGCCTAGCGTAATAACGTATTGTCGGTTACGATAAATTCAGACCGCAACGCGACGCGTAGATGCATTTCTAAATTTGTATGGATTTGACAGATTTACAAGACGTGTCACGCTCAAGAAGTCTGTCAATTTAGTACAAATTTAGAAATGCATCTACGCGTTGCGTTGCGGTCTTAATTGACCCTTAAGGCGTGAACGAAAAAGTGAATATCTATAGAAATACAATAAACTGCGTAACGTTCGCTCACTTTCGGCGGCTGACTGTCAGTTTGTTTTGAACACGGCCTTAGAAGCGTAATCACACTGCAATTTAATTTGTATTTGCTTAAACTGTTCGCGCGCTCTAGCATACCGCCGTCCACGCAGGTGTAAGCTTCCGCGCAATCATCATCATCACACCGTTATCTCTATGCTGATGAGTTCTCAAGAATCAAGATGTACCGATACACTATGATGGCCAGATTAAAATTTACATTAACAGCGGTTCTGCTCATCCTTTTTCCGCTTGTGTTTATTTGAACTTCATAAATAATAATTATACTTCTATACCGATAATATTAAATACAAAAGTGTTTCATTTTTTTTATGAAATGAGGGGCAAACGAGCAAACGGGTCACCTGATGGAAAGCAACTTCCGTCGCCCATGGACACTCGCAGCATCAGAAGAGCTGCAGGTGCGTTGCCGGCCTTTTAGGGTAATAGGGGAGGGTAGGGTAGGGAATAGGGGAGGGTAGGGAAGGAATAGGAGAGGGTAGGGAAAGGAAAAAGGGTAGGGGATTGGGCCTCCGGTAAACTCACTCACTCGGCGAAACACAGCGTAACCGCTGTTTCACGTCGGTTTTCTGTGAGCCCGTGGTAATTCTCCGGTCGAGCCGGCCCATTGTTCCGAAGCATGGCTCTCCCACGTCACGTGTTTCTTTCTGTCTGTTACCTTCTTAGTTCTTTTTGAGTTTCGTAACTTTCGTATTTGAGTGCCAAGAAAGGATATGGAAAATTTACCCCCTTTAAAATATATGTTTCTCCTGCTATTTGAGCAAGACTAGATGAAGCCCGCAACTCCGTTGCTTCAAAATTAGTTTATCGCGCGGGAACCGCACATTTTTCCGGGATGAAAGTATCCTATGACCTTTCCCGGGACTCAAAGTATCTTGATACCGAGCAAATAGGTTCAGCGGTTTAAGCGTGAAGAGGTAACAGACAGACAGACACACTTTCGCATTTATAATAGTAGTATGGATTGAAGACAGACAGACATGTCAAACTTGTCAAAATCAAAATCATTTTTGTTCAGAGTAATTTTTCTACAAAAATATTTCCGAACGTCGTTACCAAGGTGCCTACCACCGGTTATGATAGCTGGTAACCCTCTATTTTCATCTGAGAAGAAGAGTTAGGGTGGATTGCACCAACTTACTTTAACTATAACTTAAACCATAACAAAATTTATTTATTTATTGATTCACCAACAGAATCACATTTAACAAAATACAAAATAATACAGCACAGTTTTTTATGGATGAAATGTGTTCCAATGAAAGGTGAAATACAACATGCTTTGCGACAATGGGAAATGAACTGTCAAATCCCTAGTAAAAGTCCATAATGGACGCCATATTTGACAATAACCTTAACCTTAACTATAACTACGCCTCTGGTACAACCCACCCTTAGAAGTGTGCTATTCTACTTTAGTCAACATGTGGACTGTGGAGTTTATTTTGTAATAATAATTCTAGTACGATTTGAAATACTTTAGTAATAAATGCTTTAGTTTATAATGGAGGAAGGTGTTACATATGAAGATCTTGATAACGTAAATTCAAAAATATGCTCAAGGGGATTGCACGACACGGGCTGATGATTATGACCTCGCGGCGAGGACAGTTAAGAACTGGGTTAAATATTTAATTGCTACCCCGGTGGCTCAGTGGTTGGAGCGACGCTGTCGGTTACGCTATAGTCTATACGTAATAGCTATCAAAAATATAACATCGCTGGCGCTAGCACTCTGTTGCCTCAAAATCCATTTATCGCACGGGATTCATACGTTCCGACATAAAAAGTATCCTGTGTCCTTTCCCGGGACTCAAAAATATCTCCATGGTAAAGTTTAACAAATTGGGTTGAGCGGTTTGCGCGTGAAGAGTTAGGTAACAGATAGACAGACGCACTTTCGCATTTATAATATTAATATGGAAGTATGGATTGTTAGTCACGTTTTTTCCTGCCTACTGTCTGCTAGCTATATGTTCCTTTTAATGGGTAATTTGAAAAACATCGCGAGGTCTCGCGACGTTGCAGTGTGAATTGACCCCAAGAATGACCGCCGCGTTGCACACCCCGTATCCTTTTTGTGTAAGGAACATGGAATATCTTAAAGATACAGCGTTATCGAAGCCACACCGAAACGCAACGCGACGCGATGCTACATCAAGACAAACTAATACCTCTTCCTGCTTTAGTCTATAGCAGTCTTTCCCAAAGTCTGGAGGTCTAAATGGGGGCGGTGTGGGACCCAGAAAAAAATGGGGGCGTTGTGGAGAGGCTTGGGGGGTGATTTATTTCATCTGGATGCATTTTAAATTGAAACAATGGGGGCGCTAAAACATAATTTTTTCGCAAAGTGGGCAGTAAACAAAATAAGTTTGGGAACCCCTGGTCTATAGTGATTAGTGTCCATGCGCATATCATTAGGCGATCCGTCTGCTCGTTTCCAGGTATAAAAAACCATATCGTGCGAACACGATAATGTTACAGTCATGCCAACATAATGTTAATGAATAATGTAATAGTTGATTGAACTGATAATAAATGAAATCTGAAATGCTTCAGTAGATTAGCTCTGCAGATTAAAGATTTTTTTTTAAATGAAATAAGGGGGCAAACGAGCAAACGGGTCACCTGATGGAAAGCAACTTCCGTCGCCCATGGACACTCGCAGCATCAGAAGAGCTGCAAGTGCGTTGCCGGCCTTTTAAGAGGGAATAGGGTAATAGGGGAGGGTAGGGAAGGGAAGGGAAGGGAATAGTTGAGGGTAGGGAAGGGAATAGGGTAGGGGATTGGGCCTCCGGTAAACTCACTCACTCGGCGAAACACAGCGTAAGCACTGTTTCACGCCGGTTTTCTGTGAGAACGTGGTATTTCTCCGGTCGAGCCGGCCCATTCGTGCCGAAGCATGGCTCTCCCACGTATATTACGTAGATTTCTTATAAATAGTTTAACCACTTTTTAACCGACTTCCGAAGAGAGGTATTTCTTATATACAAAATTCTCGTGTCACAATGTTAGGCCGCGTACTCCTCCGAAACGGCTTTACTGATTTTAACCAAATTTTATATGCATATTCAGTGGGTCTGAGAATCGGCTACTGGGTACTTTTTATATTGATAAGTGTATTTGTTCAATAAATAATAGCAAATTATTACAACTCGAGACTGACGGCGACCATTGTTTGTGCGACGGGATAGCCGCGATGGTCATTGCCATGGTGACATACTTATTTATCACTTCAATAAAATAATATGGGCGAAATACTTTATATAGCAAAACAACGTTTGCCGGGACAGCTAGTACTTAATAAAAAAAATATTCACCGGAGAGAACGAGAATAGCATACTCCCAGTAAAGGACTAGTGAGTCCTTTACTGGGAGTATGCTATGTGCATGGTGGTGTGCCCAAATAGCTTATCGTTATTATTTATTAGCTTTGTCAATGAGGATGCTCGCAACTCCATTGCGCTTAAATTCGATTACGCGGGACCCACACATTTTTCCGAGATAAAAAGTATCCTATGTCCTTTCCCGGGACTCAAAATATCTCCATACCTTTCAACAAAGTCACTGGAGATTTGGAGGTAACAGACAAACAGATGTATATTTACACCAGATATCTGTGATTTACACTTTCGCATTAATTGTAATATTAGTATGGATGTGTGACAAGCCTCATCTTTAAGGTTTGAACTTTGAAGTCAGTGGCGTAACTACAGGGTGGCAGGGCTGGCAAAATGCCACGGACCCCCGACCCAAAAGGGCCCCGGCCCAAGAGGCCGTGAGGTCAGAAATTTTTTATACATTGTTTTATTATTAACACGAAGATTTTTACTGATAGCTGGGCCCCATCAATTTGCCACGGGCCCCGAATACGGCACTGTTTGAAGTATAAGTATATAGATTTTCCAACGCACTTACAACAGCTGCATATTCGGTGCTTGGTCTCACCCAGCGAAAAACATGACCCTCCCGGCGCAATCGGGTAAAAACTCGATAACATCTCGTAAGGCACGCGAGCACCAAGCAGGTTTCACGTGAAAGTGATCACCCGCCCGTCTGGATTATAAATAAAAACAATCCAATAACACGTCTGATGAACTTTCTCTGATACATACGCGCTGGGTGAGACGAATCACTTGATATGCAGCAGCTGCAAGTGCGTTAAAAGATCGATACTTATACTTCAAAGTTCAAAAATTAAAGATGAGGTTTGTCACACACTAATACTAATAGAACAAATGCGACAGTGTCTGTATGTTTGTCTGTTACCTGAAATTACCTCGAAATCTCCAGCGATTTTGTTGCAAGTGCGTTGGAGGCTCTATGCCACCGGGATGTAGCTACACCTAAGTATTTAAAGCATGGGCGTATATAAGGGGAGGGGGGGTCCAGGTGGTCCGGACCCCCCCCCCCCCCCATTACTATCCTTATTAATTGTGAAAATAATTAAGTATTATTATACTGTAGAGCGTATTACTTTTTTAAAATAAATATATCAACATTCCGATATTCAAATTAAAAATAAATACTTTTGTTTTCCTAAACACGTTACCTATTTGCTGCTGTGGAACCCCCTTGTGGAAAAGCTATATATACGCCCGTGATTTAAAGCTTTGTAAGTCCATACTAATTTTATTAAATGCGAAAGTGAGTCTGTCTGTCCGTACGTGTCTCTGTCCGTCTGTCTGTCCGTCTGTCTATCCGTATGTCTATCCTCCTGTCTACAACCTCTTCACGCCCAAACCTCTAAGCCGATTTTGCTGAAATTTGGTATGGAGATACCTTAAGTCCCGGGAAAGGACATAGGATACTTTTTACATATTACAATACATAATATAAAAATGTACGGTTCCCGCGCGATAAACGAATTTTGGCGCAACGGAGTTGCGGACGTCATCTGGTAGTTTATAACATTTTTGTCGCCTCGTCGGGATTGAAGCTCGGCTTGAGCTATGGAGGGTAGATGGAGGAGAACTATCTTATATGGGGGATATTTGAAAAAGTGTCCAGCTGTAAATAACAGTTGAAAAATCCTCCAATAGTGGCGCTAGTTGCAGCAAAGGGTATGGAATGAATGTAGCCGTTGGTGACAAAATATAAATTGAAGTTAGCCGAATAGCCGAGTCACAGAATTACTGGGTTAATACCAATATAATATTTTGAAAAATATAACCTAAAATAGCTGAAATAAAAGCTGCTAAATGATTTAAAATTTACCCTGTTGCTACTGTAGCGCCACCCTAATTTAACGCATTTCAGCGGACACTTTTTACATACAGAGATAGTTCTCCTCCATCTACACTCCATAGCTTGAGTCATAGAGGAAAATAATACATGGCTTAAGTGTCGACGCGCTAACGAACTGAGCCACAGAGGCGACAGCTTGAAGTTGAAAGGTGTCGACTGTCGTAAAGGTGCCGTTCCGATCGACGCGGCAAGCGATCGCGACCGACAAAAAATCAAATAAAATGCCATTTTATGACTTAGGATATAGGTTTCATTTTGCTCTACGCCACCACAAAGCCGCGGCGGTTTAATCTTTAATTACTATATCCTATCACTATAGCCTTTAGATAACAACTATAGCCTATAGATGACAGAGCCTATGCAATAAAGTGGCATTTTATTTGAATTTTTGTCGGTCGTGATCGCTTGCGGCTTTGGATTAGTATTTGCTGTGAGACTGATACTGGGTACCTACCTTTATCAAAAACGGTTTTTAAGTTTATTTTAAAATCAGATTATACCTTATTTACTTGCAAGTGGTTTGTGTGTGTGTTTTTTTTTAATGAAATAAAGGGGGCAAACGAGCAAACATAGTCACCTGATGGAAAGCAACTTCCGTCGCCCATGGACACTCGCAGCATCAGAAGAGCTGCAAGTGCGTTGCCGGCCTTTTAAGAGGGAACAGGGTAATAGGGGAGGGTAAGGAAGGAAAGGGAAGGGAATAGGGGAGGGTAGAGAAGGGAAGGGAATAGGGGAGGGTAGGGTAGGGAATAGGGTAGGGGATTGGGCCTCCGGTAAACTCACTCACTCGGCGAAACTCAGCGCAAGCGCTGTTTCACGCCAGTTTTCTGTGAGAACGTGGTATTTCTCCGGTCGAGCCGGCCCATTCGTGCCGAAGCATGGCTCTCCCACGTATAAACGTGTTTGTGCAGTGTGTTTTCCAAGCACAACAGCCTTCGGTCTGCATTCTCTGTCCCACGTCTCACAAACATCTCTGTCCTTTCCCGGGACTTAAAAGTATATCCATACCTTTTATCTCATCCAGTTCGGCGATTTAGGCGCTTTGTAGACGACGGGGCGGGGCGGGCCGTTCACTTTCGCCGCGAACGATAGCACAAAGGGAATCCTATATTACCAACGCACACGGCGGGCAAAAATACCGCGCTGCAGGTGTCCGGCGGGCACTGGCGGCGCATGTCCGCGGCTGCCCGCCGTGGATCACGCAAACCAGTTTACATGCAGTAACGCAGACGGCGTATGCTTTGTGTACGCGGCGCGGGCAGCCGCAGACTTCGACGAAATTGACCGGCCCGCCCCGCCCCGTCGTCTGCAAAGCGCCTTAGACGTGAATGGGTGACAGACACACAGTTTTCGCATTTATAATATTAGTATCGAAGAATGGATTGAGCGATCTTAAAATCGTGCGCAACCCGAAAGAAAAAAGGAAATTCGGGAGGGTTAAATGAAACACGAATCACATTTTAAATCATTTTATTGCTTTTTATTACATTTTGTTGTTTTTATTTCTATAATTCTACTAATTCAAAGGGACTAAGATATTGGTAAACATCAATGGTTATATCGCTTAAGACTATTGCTTTATAACATTGGCGATCTGCGAGCGAATTCGCAGATTTCAGCGGCTAATTCTCACGACTCGAACGTCTCTTCCAGCAGGTTGTCTCCCATACTCTCGCACGAAAGAGACGCCTTGCGATCGACAATCGAAGCGACATTCGAAGAATGGAAAAGAAAAAGACCCTGGCAGGTGAGGGTCATCGGATCGCAATCGTTCGTCTCACAAATCGCCAGTGTGTAAAGACCCTTATTATAGCAACTACATAATACTAATTATTATTAATACTATTATAATGAATATGTATGTTGCCCCACCACACTAACTTTAGTACTGCCAGAATCTTATAGTATTTAAATTGAACAAGTACTTACTTAATAATAATTAGTCGCGTTAAGAAAATGTTGATTGAAATGTGCGTTGTAGTCAAGTTTAAAATACCAACTGTTTTCTTAACGTGACAATACCTATGTCATAACACAGCAAAATACATACCTAATTAATAGTTCGAATTATTCAGATTGACGTTTGATGTGTCGGACGCACGGTCCGATTTCAATGTAGTTTTTTTCGTTTTGATGGAGTTTTAGTTTTATTCATCGTTTCTCTCTCAAGGTTGTTACAAAGTTTTTTTTTACTAGAAATCATATAGATTTCTGAATTATTTACAGTGAAGGTATAATCCTAGATTTTCATATTACGTAAGTTGATCCGATGACATAGGTGTTAATACTAAGATATTGAACTTTCTACACATACAAGTCACTCGTACCACCAGACATGTAAAGCTTTGTATAAAGCTGTATACGAAGAAATATACAGCGGTGTACTGGCGAAACGCACCTGCGAACCATGTATACATACCATTAGTAATGATAAACAGATGTGCTTCGCGCGGGCTCGATAGAACCGAAATTTGAAATAAACGATAGAATAAACGCTTCATAAACAATAACAAACTTAGAAGAGATGTTACAAGATTATTGCTATTATAATTTAAAAAATAGCCATACTTAAAGATATTTTACTTAAGGATTTAACGAAGGCTTTGAAGCAACGATCACGCCACATCAAAAACTAAATTAAGCAACTCCTTAAATAATAAATGTCTCTAATTACCACCGTTCTTTTGCCAAAACTTAGTCAGAGAATTTTGTTAATTTAAATAGACGAGATTGAGACGGTTAAAAAGAGGTTCTGACAAGCCAAGCTTAATATCTCATGTGTGGTGCATACAGTGACAATGATCACCATTTGAAGGTTTCCGTCCAAATGATGATCATTATTTTATGGTCGTGGATCCTAAAACGCTTCAGATCAGTTACGAAACGAGACGAGACGGGACAATGCGAAATATAAAATTGATACGTCTAAGACACATTTCAATTTTGTATATTACATCCGTCGCGTCTAATCCCTTTTCATCGCTGACTGGGTGACAAGCGTCAAGCGTTTCAGGAACGACCATCGGTGGTACCACCGGTACCATCACCATCAGCGCCGTATGTAGCTCCGATGACCATTTCCATTGCTTCTAACAAATATGACTTTGTAACCTTTAAAAGTCAATTTAAAAACACACATTTTAAATTGTATTTTAAAAAGTTCAAACGTCAAAATTGTGTCGTGAGCAAAGAATGGAGTTCGGGTTCATCGAAGCTACATGGGGGCAGGTACCACCGGTCCCGATGTTAGTCGCCTTTTACGACACCCTCTACATCGGGGCGGGGGTGGGATTCGTATTCTGCTCCGTCCCACCACGGAGGTAGAGAACAACCCCTAAAAGAGTCGAAGAAATGATTGCCTTAGTGCGGGGAGACTTACAAAAAAAGTTCCCAAGTTTATCTGTCAACCGTTCGAAAATCACACAGCGCCATCTGGTATCAAAAGGAGAATTAAACATTCTACCGCCGAGTGGCGCAACTCGTCAAATCCGAACAACTGTCAGCTAAAACCGTAATCGACGTAGAGCTGGCGACCAAATCGGTCATGTGGCTTCAGCTCTACTAAAACTCCGTTAGCTACTTCCCTGAACAACCCTTTCTGATAATCTGCGTGCTGGCAGGCCGTGGGCGGTGGGTGTGGGTGTAGTAAGGTGGGGAAAAAAATGGAAAAAAATACAGAAGTTTCAGCGACTTTAATTTTTTCTTAAACAGTTGCCTCTCTACTTCCTGCAGTGCATGTCAAGTGGTTACCAGCGTTAATTAAAAGTAGTAAAATTATTATTATTTCATGTGAGCTCATCTGTTACATACTAACTAATCTCGCATCAGAAAAAAAAATTACTACTTTTAATTTAACGCTAGCAAGCTCTACCACCCGATCGATTAAAAAAAATTTGGATGCACAGGAAGTACAGAGCAACTCTTTGGAAAAAAAAGTCGCTGTACCTATATTTCCTTTCCATTTTTTCCCCACCCTACTACACCCACACCCACCGCCCACGGCCTGCCAGCACGCAGATTATCAGAAAGAGTTGTTCAGGGAAGTAGCTAACGGAGTTAATACAGCTGAAGTCACATGACCCATTCGGTCGTCAGCTCTTAGTCGACAAACCATAACTAGAGGCGACAATATAGGCAAATTGTAGTCTCTGTTACTCTTGTAACTCTCACCGAACGGGGGAGGCAACGATTTCTGCAGTTGTCTTAGAAGCTGTGGTCTTGCGAGCTTAGAGTCTCCTCTTCCAACTGCAATATTGAAGGCAACAATTCCTCTCCGAAACATGAAAATTCTTGCCCCTCACAGTTGTAGCTCGCATTGCACTTAAGACTACGAAACTGCGATTCCTGTATGACGTGAAATCGCAGTCTCTTACAATATTACAACTGTAACAGACCATGCAACGTAAGGCGACGATTCCTCTCCGAATTTGAATCTTCGTCTCTGTTACGATGGAATTGACAATTCACGGACTTGAAATTGTAGTTTCGATTACAATTGTAATATTCGGCTTATCGAGTAACGTAAGGCAACAATTCCTCTCCGAAACATTGAAAATTGTTGTCTCTATTACGTACAATTGTTTGCAATATTGAATCAGTAATATGCCAGGTACGATGCTCGCATTTTACTGACTTAATATTAGTGGAAAATACAATTTCTGTACAACATGAAATGTCTGTATTACAATTGTAACGCAAATATTACAGAATAACATAGGGCAACAATTCCTGTGAAAATTGTAAATTGTTGTCCCTGTTAAACGTATGATGCTATATAAATACAGCTCACTTTCCATAGTAAGATAAACCTCTTTCTCCTCTTAGGAGGCAGCATGGAGCTAATCAGATGGAATGACAGCTCCTAGATAATTATTGTAGTTCATGTTACAATATTCCAACTGTAACATCGATCCAAATGCCTTTTCTTACAAATGTAACTTAATTCAGTACCTTACATTACCTCATACGTAGTTAGTGAAGACAATTTTTTTAAACCTAGATTTACAACTAATTACATCACAAGCACCTCGCTAATAGCACTCGCCAATATCTTTCTATTAGCAAAAATATTGCTGATTGCTATTAGCAAAATGCCCGTTCGGTATTTTTTTTATAATTAAAATCGCGATAGCAAAATTTGTAATAATGAAATAAATATAAATATATATGTATATACGGTATAATCATATGTATATACGGTATAATCATATGATATGTGCGTATTACTCGCTCACTGTTATAGTGAGTTGCTTACTTCTGTTGGTCTCGAAGCGATCCATGGTCTTGATGTCCATGATCATGCAGATGGAAACTGACAGCGCTAACAACATGATGCAGCTGACCATCAGACCGGACCTGGAAATAGATTTTATAATTTCAAGTTGTTATTATTGTGCTAATTGTTATTTATTTATTCCAGCCAAAATAGTAGAAGGGTGGTAGGCAAAGGCACCATATAGACAGAGAACATTTGTTTCTATTCAGGAATAAAACAATTTTTATTTATTTTATTTTATTTATAATATGCAATTAAATAACAATTTCTGAAAAAAGTTACTATCTACTTATCAGCAATTCCAGGAGTAAGTTTATAAAGTACTATCAGACTCAGAGAAGTTGATTGAATTAGTCGCGTTAAGTCAAACTCATCCGACAGATCACAGCTAACCAGAAAGTTAATATACCTAGCGGAATAGAGAAACAAAGGCCTGAGCAAGAGAGATGTCACTATCAGTAACACTGCGTGGTAAAAAGAGACGTGTGATACATCACAGCAGCACTCTTTTTTTGACGTCCAGTCGGCACGTGCCGCACGTTGACAATTTAATCTCATAGAAATCATGTTCAATCATGCTTGTATAAGTGTATACGTACACATATTTTTTTACACACAGATGAAACCAATTTCGGTTTCGTTTGACAGCTCGAGATTGTTGCTCTATTCCGCTAGGTATATTAACTTTATACAACTAACACTGGAATGACATAAGCCGACCACATGACATAGGTCCGTCAACTGCCTAGGATTCAATTTCCTCGATGGTACTTACCAGGTAATGAGTATCATCGAAAAAATTGATTTATAAGCAGATGGTGGACCTACGTGACTTGGTAGGGTTATGTTAATTCAATATTAGTCGTGATTTGTCGGGTTGGGTTTGACATAAGATGACTAAATTCGCCATCTATCTATGACTGAACTACTTCGTTACTTACCAAATTGGGACAGTTGTAAACCCAATACAGTCGTAGCTGTCAGCGAATTTCTCCGTGCTATCCATGTATGGCTGCATCTGAAATCATTTATAATCTTGATCATTATGGATACGACACATTATTAAAATCCAATGTTTAAGAGCTACGCTGGAACATAGATACTAACGGTCTTACCACTTAAGATTTAAACATCTATTGAACATTTGTTTTGAGACCATTTTGTACTGTTTTTTGTTTCTAATCAACTGTTCAACAGGTGTTTAAATCTTTTGTAGTAAGACCGTAAGTATTTGGCTACGTATCGAATGATTTAAATATGGCGGTCAAGTTGCAGATGACGCGTCACAGTCCTCACTGAAAAATCCGGGTAAATCACTATTTACCCCGATATCCGGCAATGTTAGCGTAGCGTCCTCAGATGCGTACACTAGGGGTAGCGAGCAGTGGTAAGCCTTGCCAAGCACGACTATTGCTAGGTCTGACCTTTCTTACTAAATAAATCATTGACCCGGATATCCGGCAGCGTCAGCGTGGCGTCCTCAGACGCGTACACCAGGGGCAACATGCCAAGCACGACTGTTGCTGGGTCTGACCTTTCTTAACTAGATATATCACTGACCCGGATATCCGGCAGCGTCAGCGTGGCGTCCTCAGACGCGTAAACCAGGGGCAAGGAGCAGTGGTAGGCCTTGCCGAGCACGGCGGCAGGGGCGGCGGGCGGCGCGGGCGCCTGCAGGTTGAGGCCCGCTGTCTCTAAACCCCGCTTAACCTCCACTCCCACTGCGGTCCACCACCCACCCTGCTGCTTGAACGAGAACTCTAGGGTGATCTGAAATTAAATAGGGATTGTTTACAATCATAACAAGACAAAGTAGGTATTGATTTGAGTAAGTATATTTTATTGTCCCTTCACGGCCACGCGTCACGGCCAAATGTTTAACGTTTTTTTTTTCGAAAGGGTCTAAGCTACTGGTCTGGTTAAGACCACGGTAGTTTAATCGTGGCTATAACTAGTCGGTTGCTAGTTGGTTTGGAGATAAACAATGAGGGGGCCTGGCCCCCTCCCCTAAAGTCACACGTGTGACATTCTAATCGGGCAATATTGGGGAGAGCTACTAAATTAGCTATTTTTATCTGACGTGGGGACATGTTTAACGTATGTTATCGTATGAACTAAGCCGAATTACGCGGCAGCAAAGCAATGTGATACAAGACTTCAGTACTATAATGTGAAGTGTCGCGTCGCGTCGCCCCACTGCAGCGTACTGTCGCCTAGGGGTCAATTCAGGCCGCAACGCGACGCGTAGATGCATTTCTAAATTTGTACTGAATTGACTTTACCCGACGTTTTACGCAATTAAAATCTATCAAATACATACTTTAGGAATGCATCTACGCGTCGCGTTGCGGCCAGAATTGACCATAAAATGTCGCAACACTGCAGCGTACTGTCGCCTAGTGCTGTCTCGCCTCTATTACTACCCATAAAGTTAATATACTTAGCGGAATAGAGCAACAATCTCGAGCTGTCAAACGACACCAAAATTGGTTTTCATCTGTGTGAAAATATGTGTACGTATACACTTACACAAGTATGATTGAACATGAATTCTATGAGATTAAATTGTCAACTTGCGGCACGTGCCGACTGGACGTCAAAAAAAGAGTGCTGCTGTGATGTATCACACGTCTCTTTTTACCACGCAGTGTTACTGATAGTGCGACATCTCGCTTGCTCAGGCCTTTGTTTTTCTATTCCGCTAGGTATATTAACTTTATGATTACTACCAATATTTTGTTGCGTTTACCTTGTCCCTAGTGTTATCGACGTCGGCGAATCTGACGACGAGGATGGTGTACAGCCGGGTCGGTTTGACGGTGGGCTGGCCGACGGGCGTGTCGAGAGCTAGCACCGTGCCGTTCGGGAACTTCAGCTCCGGCCACCCCGACGAGAACAGAAGAGCGCTGTTGCCCGCCGGTCCTGGAATATTTAGATTATTTGTTGCACACTTAATAGTATATAAATCTTGAGAGGTGTCAAGGGACACCCGAATGGAACGAAGTTACTTCTTATGTTCAAAAAACCTGTATACATATCAACACTCAAAAAAATATAAAAAAACGCCACTTATTGACGCCCAGGAATACTAACAACGTGTCGGTTTATTCTCAAAAAATGCCATCTAGTTGACGCACAGGAAAACTATCAACGCCCTCTGCCCCTACCATGCAGGTACTAATAAAAAAGTGTCGAGGTCAAATATCGGTCTGTCTAGCCCTCAGAGCCTATCTAGCCTTTACGCCGAACACGCGATAAGAAACTTCGTTCCAATAATTAATTTTAAATGTTTTTCATTTCCTAAAACTCGAAAATGGCTGAGCCGGATTGACTGATTTCAGTCTTGGCATAGGCGTACCGAGGGGGGGGCAGGGCTGGATCATGTTGACGTCCCTACTAAGTATATTATCTAGTAAAAAATCTGATTTCCCCCCCCCCCCCTGGCCCAGAATCTACGTAATTTGCACCCCCCCCCCCCTCCCCTTGGCCCAGAACCTGGGTAATCCCCCTGGCCCAGAACCTGGGTACGCCCATGAGTCTTGGTGAACTTCGTATCACTTTCATTCTCATATAAATCTTCCCTGGACTTTTCAAGATTAAAATCAGCAAAATCGGTTTAGCCATTTTCGAGTTTTAGCGAGATTTATAAATTAAAATAAATAAGTACTGTTATTATAAGTGATAACAACAATAACAATGAGGTCGCTGACATATTGTCTTCACTCATCACCACCATCATCATCATCATCATCACCCACCTGTGGCGTTATACAGCGCGTACTTGGGCAGCGACTTGGCCAGCCTCTCGTCCTCGGTGGTAGCGGTGGTGGTGGTGGAGTCCTCCGCCTGCCATCATCATCATCATCATCACCCACCTGTGGCGTTATACAGCGCGTACTTGGGCAGCGACTTGGCCGGCCTCTCGTCCTCGGTGGTAGCGGTGGTGGTGGTGGAGTCCTCCGCCTGCCGCTTCGCGCGCGCCCACTCGTCGTAGTCTGGAGAGTGGTGCTGGGAGACCGAGTTGCCTGGAATTGAATGAAAAGTCCAGTTATGTTCTGTAAATTCATTTCTCATACTTCAGACTGTTTAACTATTTATGTACCTATATAAATTTTTTGTAAAAAAACTTGAGAGGTGTCAATGGACACCCGGGTGGAACGAAGTTTTTAAAAAAAAGAGAGAGAGAGAGAAACACGCGCTACCGCACGGCTTACAACTATAGTATTTTGCTCTGGTTGTAATATACCGACATTTTTGAGTTTTGTGTCATGTCATACAACTTTTTCCCTCTAGCCCCCTTTCGCAACGCGCGATAAGGAACTTCGTTCCAAAAATTCAGAATTGTAATTTTGTTCACTCGCTCTTGTATGTATGTATGGTATACTAACCAAGGATCCCCAGCACTCTGCCCTTCCCGTAGATGTCCTGCAGGCGCGCGAAGGTCTCCGTCATTTGGGCATCGCGCTCCGACCACGGGCCCTGCAGTGTCAGCACCTGGAATGGACAAAATGATGATGAAACATTGCCTTACAAACAACTAATATTTTAACGCTGCAACCATGCAGGATTTAGACGATCGCAGGATTTGAAGGTACGACGACTTGTTTTATAAAATAAGGGGGCAAACAAGCAATATAATGGAGGAAAAAAAATCTGAACGCCTGGTACAGTCGAGAGCATGAGCATTACAGTTTGTGAGTCTTTGCCGCGATGAAGATTGTAACCCCCCTCCCTCCCCCCCACCCCTTGTTGACGCAAACATTCTATTTTAGGACGTACATTTGGGTAATGCGTATTAATCCTTCAACTGTTGCGCTGCGCATGCGCTAACTTGAAAAAATATTCAGATTTCAGTAGCGGGGAAATTTCAGTAGTAGACCGCCCAAGGCGCCATATAAAAAGGAGCGCTGGAAGCAAACAAAAGGGGCGCCAATTTTTTTAGAAACACCAGCATTCTGGGCGCCGAAGAATTCTCGTTCAGGGCGCTGGTAGCTCCTACCGCTTCCACTTAGCGTTAAAAACGATCAAAACGCATAGGAGGCATTTTGAGCGTTTTAATCGTTTTGAACGCTAAGTGGAACGTGGGGCTTGAGTTATTATTTTGAATGGCGGAATATGATCGATCACAAAATTACATTGCGGTTCTAAACGCAGGATATGGCATCATGTTAATTTAAACGTCAAAAATCGATATTATACTTAAGCAATAATAGTTACAATGTCAAGTCTCAAGATGGCCCCAAACAAAGAAATGTGGTCCCTATTTTTTCACGCTCTTTTAGTTATAGTCGTTATGGTAGCAATATCGCTGTTTTTAATATGAGCCTTGTTGCAGGTTGTACGTAGTAGATAGACGAATAACATAGACGAATAAGTTATTTCGTGGTTTTAAGTAATGAAATATTATCATTCGCAAATTGTAAAATTATAATTCGCTTTATTATAATGAGATAAAGTAACTTTGAAATTCGCGCATTAATACTGAAAAAAAAAAGGATTAGAAAAAGTGAAAATCAAGCAACGCCTCGCGATACGCCATCTGGCCATAGCAAGATCTTAATTATAAAATCTAGATACAAAATAATATTTAGCCGTCCGCTTAGTAAACGACTACACAGACATGGACTACACGTGGACTACACATAACGATTAAAAAAAGAATTCTTCGTTTAAATATCGAATAAAATTAGATTATTTAAAATTGGAATAATAGACATAGCAACAGATTACACATTACAAATAAAAAAAAAACTTTAAATATGGAAGATACGGACGAAAAATAGCCTTTAAATATGGAAGATCGTTCGAACACTTAAAACCTCACCTGCGTCTCATTGCTGACGTAATCCGGATGGACGTCCAGGAAGTCCTGGGGGAGCACCAGCGTCGTCTGCCCCTCCAGCATCTTCCGGAGGCGGGGGAAGTTGCCGCTGGAGAGCGGCACGGGGTCCTGGTTGTTGAACACCACTATGGCCGCTTGCTCCCCGTAAAGCCTCATTAGAGCATCTTGATCGAGGAATGCCAGCGCCGGCTTGGCATACTTCCTCAGGGTCTTAGGGCCGAAGAACAGGAACGGGCCCTCTAGGTTGGCCTCACAGATGTACACCAGCGCAAGTAAAAGCAGCAACCTCATGTCGCCAGATGTCGTTGGCGACTGGCCGCCCCTGCTCCGAGGGAGCTTTATAAAGGCGCCTATTGATTTTCTAGAATCCAGCGCATGCGCTGTGTGTGTACCGTCAGAGAAATTGATGGCAGGCAGATGGCGGACCTATGTTATTTGGTCGGATTATGTCAGGGTTTTCGCTAAAATAAAAATAAAAATAAAAAATGTTTTATTTCTGAGTAAATTTGAATCAAATTTTTTCAGAATGTCTACCTGATGCCTACCACCGGTTCGGGAACTACCCCGGCGAGAAGAACCGGCGTAAGAAACTCGCACGGGTTCCACTTTTTACCAAAAAAGTGAGAGAAAAATTATTCTTTTAAAATAAAGTTTACAATTTTGTAACTTAATATTATATACAATGTCAACATACATAATTGTAAGTCATAATATAATAATAATAATAATACTCCCCACACCGGTTTCGGTGACGGTGGCCGGTTTCATTGAAACCAGGCCAGGTACGCAGGAGTAATTTTATAGTGCCCAAGAGTGTGCGCAGTACACAAGAGCACTCTCTATTCCTTTTACTCTCATAACCCAGTGGGACGGAAGACCGACACGACCGGCGAGAGATCAGGCGCAGGACCGACTTTTTACATGCCCATCCGACGCATGGATCATCTTACTTGTCAGACAATCAGGTGATCAGCCTGCATTGTCCTAACCAAACTTGGAAATAACATGTTTCCAACGCGGGATTCGAACCCACGACCTCCGGAGTCGAGAGCGACGCTCTAACCACTAGACCACGGAGGCGTTTTAAATATAATAATGTAGAAGTAGCCTTGCAAGAAGCCATCCTACTCCCAAGATGTGCCATCTTCTATGAAATCATTGACCTTATAATAAGCTTTGGCACACAAACGCTCTTTGACTACTTTTTTAAATTTATTAATGGAAAGATTTTGAACGTTTTCTGGGATTTTATTGTCAAGGCGTATACATTGACCTTTAAAAGATTTACTGACTTTACTAAGTCTGATCACTGGCATGTCCAGCTTGTGCTTATTTCTAGTATTTCTACAGTGAATGTCACTTTTAACTTTAAATTTATTTATATTTTTTCTAACATATATTACATTATCCAAAATGTATTGAGAAGCAACAGTTAGAATACCAATTTCTTTAAATTTATCTCTCAGAGATTCTAAAGCAGACATTTTATAAATAGAACGTATGGCTCGCTTCTGCAGCACAAATATTGTATTATCGGCAGCGTTTCCCCATAAAAGGATTCCATATGACATCCTACTATGAAAATAACTAAAATATACTAATCGTGCCGTGTCTTCGTCAGAAATTTCTCTAATTTTTCTGACTGCATATGCTGCAGAACTGAGCCTACCTGCTAGATTAGCAATGTGAGGAACCCACTGTAATTTACTATCAAGTGTAATACCTAGGAATACAGTGTTAGGTATCTACCAAATTCATCTTCTCATCATTTAATAGCACATTGGTTTGGACTTGCCTAACATTGGGCAAAGTAAACTTTATACATTTAGTTTTACTAGAATTTAAAAGTAAGTTATTAACATTAAACCAATGTACTATTTTTGAGAGAGCACTGTTTACCTCGTCGTAGTTCGACTGTTGTCGCTAGTTCTTTTTTTACTAAGCGAAGCAGCTGGGTTTGAAACGACGCGACCAAATTACGTAGGTCTGCTATTGCCTGCGAATCAATTTCTCTGACAGTACCGAGGTATCCAGGTGGACCTAGGATTTCTAAGAAAAGCATCCCGGGATGGGGCCGGTGCCATGGCAACGTTTATCGATCCCCGCCCCCTGAACTTCGGCCTTTATATTTTGTTTATGTTACGTCATACTGTGTTTTGTATGATTGATTTTAATTAGCATAATTTTAATTAATTACAGTTTTAAAGATTGTGATACAGTCATAATATTTGTATTTCTAATGTCAAATATATATTTTAATGTAACATAATATTAATGACCGCCAATTTATAAATCTATACATAATATTATAAAACAAAGTCGCTTTTTTTCCCCTCATGTAAAGGGACATGAGGGGAAATAAAAAACCGGCCAAGTGCGAGTCGGACTCGCGCACCGAGGGTTCCGACAGCTTAAAGGTATTATAGACCTGAGTATTTGGTATGAATTTCAATTTAATACCTCTACGCGTTTATGAGGAAATGGGTAGTAAGTTTAAAATTATGAAAAAAAAATATATTAATGTGATGTAACTAAAAATTTATGGTTTTCGTAATTTTTCCTTTATCTATGCTATAAGACGTTGCTTCGTACCAAATTTCAAGATTCTGAGTTCACGGGAAGCACCCTGTAGGTTTTGATTCCCTTGCAAGTGTCGAAAATTTGCGGCATAAACGGCTGTATCTTTTGATTGCGTTGGCTTAGAAGTTTGATTTTTTCACAGCTTCAAGGGACAGTAGACCTGAGTAATTGATATAAATTTCAGCTTCATACCTCCACGCGTTCCTGAGAAAAAGGGTCTTGACAGACGGACAGACGGACAACAAAGTGATCCTATAAGGGTTCCGTTTTTTTCCTTTTGAGGTACGGAACCCTAAAAAAGCGTTCCCTTTAATCTTTAAAACTACGCAACGGATTTTGATGATTCTTTCAGTGTTAGATGGCCCATTTATCGAGGAAGGCTATAGGCTATATTTTATCGCGCTAAGACTAATAGGATAATGTGGAAAAGACGGGAGAAATTATTTGAAAGGGCTTATCTCGCGAACTACTGGAGCAATTTTTATGTTATTTGGCACAGATAAGAAGTAGACCACGTGAAGGATCATAGGCTATCGATTTTAATCATTTTTTTAGTGGCTATATATTTTATACCCGTGCGACGCCGGGGCCGGTCGCTAGTATGATTATTAATTATGAGTACTAATGTTATGAGAATGTGTCTTTAGTTTAAGTGATTACTTTCGGTTAATTGTTTAACTGCCGCACTCAGAGTGGAACATTAATTACTTAAATGCAATTAATTCAAAATTTTGACATAAGCCCCATACATTATCTGTCAAACTCTTCATTAAATCGAAGGTTAATCGTAATTAAATGTCTCTGAGTACGGCGGTATGAGTACTAAGTTACTTTTAAACTGTAATTATTATTTTAATACTAAATAAGCTTCAAATATTACCTTCAAAATAGCTCGAAAGTCTCGTGGGTAATAATAGGGCATGGGATCTTCAGATTTATAATGTTACTGATAATTTGGAATAAAATTCGAACTACTTATTATAATTTAATGTAATAAATAAACAACAGTCGTTAAGAGGAATGTGAGTAAGTTTGCAGTCATCGTGGTCGCAGAAGATTTCTTCGGCGAAAAGAAGAATGATGTTTCTGCAAATAAAAAAATATTGTCTGTCAAAAAAGTGAAGAAATTAAAAAGAGGCAACATCGTAGTGTCATCCCTTTCAAATCAGTAAATAAATGGGTAAATAAGTATAGATTTGCAATTACTTCTTTATTACTACTTTGGATAAGGAGTAAGGATAGTAGCAGCGCTGAAAGACCAAACATTTTTTTCACTTTTGTATGGGCAAGCGCCCGAACGTCACGAGCCATACAAAAGTGAAAAAAAAATTTGGTCTTTCAGCGCTGCTATTTTCACAGTGAACTCTCTATAAGGAACACATACACACCCTTAAGTATTATCACTTATTTTTGTTACACCCTGTATACAAACACAGTGACAGGAACTTACAAAGCAATAGATATTAAGTTTGCAGTTAAATTTAGTTCGTAGTTCTCCAAATTATCACCTCTAATAGTAATAATTAATAATATATTTAAACCTCTACTACACAATTTTTTGATTGCATAAGCATTGCCTTTTTTATTGCAAGAGCACTGACTCTTAAAAAATTTAATGTATAAATTATTGTAATAATATTATACAGTTAAACGACTATTACTCTAGCACTCACTTTTCTTCTCATTAGGGTCTGTAACACCGCACTGTCTGTAGGAGGTGGTCGTCTTGCGCTTGGTGTTGACGTACCCCGGTATGAAGATGCTTGGCCCCTCCAGGCGGCCAGATGCAAGAAGCCTGGAAAAATAACTTTATAAGGAGAGAGGCAAAGTTCGAAATGTACAGTTCCAATGGTTTTGGTGTCTGCGAAGAGTGCTGTGCAAAAAAACTGTTACTTTCCCTAACAATATTAAATAACCAAAACCTTGTTTTATAAATCGGTTAAAAACTATAAAGCGTGTACGAAAATTATGTAGACTATGTCATCCGGACCATTATTGCGACTTTACGAATGTTATGACACCTAATTTATCAAAATTGGATAAAAAGTTTAGGCGATATAGCGGAACATACAAACATAGACAATCGAAATTATTACTCTTTTTTTAACCAACTTCCAAAAAAACGAGGAGGTTATATATTCGGCTGTGGATATTTTTTCGCCATCGAGTAATCAATCAAACAGACTGAAGATACTATTATACAACGTGACATTTTAGTGGTTGTTTTCCCGCAGCAGAACGATTTACCTATAGTTATTATACTATCGAATCATGTAATTCATTTTTAGGGTTCCGTACCTCAAAAGGAAAAAACGGAACCCTTATAGGATCACTTTGTTGTCCGTCTGTCCGTCCGTCCGTCTGTCAAGACCCTTTTTCTCAGGAACGCATGGAGGTATGAAGCTGAAATTTATATCAATTACTCAAGTCTACTGTCCCTTGAAGCTGTGAAAAAATCAAACTTCTAAGCCAACGCAATCAAAAGATACAGCCGTTTATGCCGCAAATTTTCGACACTTGCAAGGGAATCAAAACCTACAGGGTGCTTCCCGTGAACTCAGAATCTTGAAATTTGGTACGAAGCAACGTCTTATAGCATAGATAAAGGAAAAATTACGAAAACCATAAATTTTTAGTTACATCACATAATATATATTTTTTTAATAATTTTAAACTTACTACCCATTTCCTCATAAACGCGTAGAGGTATTAAATTGAAATTCATACCAAATACTCAGGTCTATAATACCTTTAAGCTGTAACAAAATCAAACTTCTATGTCAACGCAATCAAAAGAAACAGCAATTTAAGCTGCATATTTTGAAACTCGCAAGTACTCGCAAGGGAAGCAAAACCTAAAGGGTACTTCCAGTCGACCTAGAATCTTGAAATTTGGCATGAAGCAACGTTTTATAGCACACATAAAGGAAAAATTCCGAAAACCTTAAATTTTTAGTTACATTACAAAATATATATTTTTTAATAAATATAAACTTATTACTTTTTTCCTCATGAACGCGTAGAGCTATCAAGTTGAAATTCAAAGGATTACTTAAACGATAAAGAGATCTTTGTCTTAAATTTATGCTCCTCCATCTTTCCCCATTATAATGTTATGAATTTCATTTTGCAATAAAAATACCATAGTTATGACTCGATTGTCGTAATGAACGAACTTTGTAAACCTTGCAGGTTTGTACGGAACCCTCGGTGCGCGAGTCCGACTCGCACTTGGCCGGTTTTTTGAAAATAAAAAATATTTTGTATGACGTACCTACTATATCAACTTTATGCCGATAGGAGCGAGTCGCCGAACGGCTATGACCCGGCCGAATTTTATTTATGATTTAAATAAAAACTTCACAAATCTATTGTACTACTAAGATAGAATCATTTTACTGCGGGAAAACAACCATTAAAATTTCACGTAGTAGATAGGTATTTATATAAACACGCTATGGTTTAACATACATAGACTAAAATCATTACTCTTCCTTTCGCGGTCGGCTAAACAATAAAGGACGTCATGTCCATGACCTTTGGCCCAGTAGCCTCATAACCTTTCTGACCTTGAACTTGCCATCATCCCCCTGTCTTGGCACCGTGCCAAAACGAACCCCGTAAATTACGCTTGCACAAGCGACCTTACTTCCTTTATATTATAGTGAACCTTATGTGGTTAAAGTAAGGGTGTTGTTGGAGGTAAGAGGACTTTGAACGCATTGTAGTTGAGGGCACAGAATACACTGAGGGGGAGAATATAAATACTGAATGAATGGAGATGAAAATGCCATGAACATAAATACAGTGTGTTAGTGTAAACACCGTTATCCTTGAAACCATCAAATGAGCCCGTCAAAATGAACAACTTTTTCTATAATAAAAACAAAAAAAACCCATACGGATGCCCGGATCGGCAATTCGTATGGGTATGAAGGCGGATTTTTTTGAGTCCTGGCATTGTTCTCATAGAAAAAGTTGTTCATTTTGACGGGCTCATTTGATGGTTTCAAGAAACGGTGTTTTTACACTAGCATCTTGTAATGTCTGTGGCTATCACACTACCCTCGTCTAGCCGCATGGGAAATTCCTAAAAGTGTTACTTGGGTGCCAGGCAACGGAAAGTAATTTTATTTTAAAACTTTTACAGGCCTTACTATACATAATAACATAATGGCTATTATACAAAATATTTGATTATTTTCGGGTTCGGGTTTCTAACCTAACCTAATCGACCATACCACTTCGCTGCCTTAGAAGATCATTCTTTAGGGCTTCCATATTCTCAGATACCTGGTGAAGCCCAGCTCGTTTCTGTTGACGTCGGGGCCGGTGAAATGCAGCAGGATCTAGATGCAGGTGCCGCCGTGGAGCTACCTGGTGCGCCTGGAGTCCACCCTTATCATCCACTCCGGCACACCCATGATGCCGCGCCGGCCTTTTAAGAGGGAATACGCTCTCTTCTTGAAGGTTTGCGGGTCGTATTAGTCCGGAAATACTGCTGGCGACAGTTCGTTCCAGAGTTTTACAGTGCGCGGCAGATATATATACCTAGTGAAGTCCAGCTCGAGTCTGTTAGCGTCTGGGCCGGTGAAGTGCAGCAGGATCTGGATGCAGGTGCCGCCGTGGAGCGACCTGGTACGCCTGGAGTCCACCCCGATCATCCATTCCGGTACACCCATGATGCCGCGCACTTCGGAGAGGAATTGGCCCCTGAAAGATGTTAAAGTTATAAACTTTTCTACTTTAAGATGCTTTAATGGTAGATAAGATAGGCTTAAATGGGTGCAACAGGCGCATAATAAATCAATACCACTGACGTACATTAGCTATAGCTACCAATAAGTGTCAAACAATGGGGACGAATTTAGAAATGCATCTACGCGTCGTGTTGCGGTATGAATTGACCCTAATATAGACTTAAATGGATGCAACAGGGGCATAATAAATCATTACCAACGACGTAATTATACTTAGTACTTATACTTAGTTAATTTGCGATTGATCGAAACAATAGATGGCAAATTAGTTACTGCCCTAAATGCATCGCCAATTATTCGTTTCGTTTTGCATTTACAGGCCACATATGCCAATGCTTAGAAGGCTAAAGTCGAGTCATTAATACAAATTAATAAAAATTAACATCAAAATCTAGCGATGTTGATTATAATAGTAGGACAGCTCATATTCCGTAGCCCCGGCTCAGCCCGGGACAGCTCCGACTATTAATAGACCCAGGGTCCAGGACTAATCGATACTGCATCCGGAATATTCCACGGCCCACGGGGGGCAGCGCACGCGTAAACATCACCTGATCAAAATGGCCGACAGCTTGTAAACAGGGTTGTCAACAGCGAGATTTATAATTCAAGGTTGTTTCAGCGAGCTATATAGTTTTGGGGACAAGCAGTCTCGGAAGTTTTACCTGTTAATTTGTAGACCATGTACCTAATACGTTCCTGTATGTATTCTAAAATAATATAATTATTATAATACAATAATTAATAAGTAATTACAGTTGGCTAAATGAATTACAATTTTTGTAAGATAGAATTAAATTAAAAAGATTCAAAAAAATTACTTCGTGACTCGTGGCATGTTATTTTGTGTAGTTTCGCACTCTAACAAATAACTCGCTTCTCTCTCTCTCTCTCTCTCTTTCTTTATTCCGAAACATCAAGCGACAGATACATAAATTCAAAGTGTACTTGTGCTTATTTTTTTAAATTACACTTTTTAAATAACCTTAGCTAATTTTATTTTATTGTTTGTATTGTACTTTATGCAGAAAAATCAATAAAAATATAAGATATTCTAATCACTTTTATTTGTAACTAATTGTAAACTGGTAATTCACAATACAAAACTCCATAAAACAAATTGACAACCAGAACAAGAGAGAACAAAAACGTTCCAAGTGAACGGAAGCGGAAACATATAATTTTTTTTTTTTTTATTTTTTTTATTAAGCTTACATATTCACAAAGAATATTATTAAATGTAAAATTATTACTTAACACTCCCACTAATTTTACATTTAACACTATCATTAATTTAACATTTAAAAGAAACAACTAACTTTCTAACTTAACACTTAATATTAACATAAAATTTCTTTTCTGTTGGCGTTAAATTTAATAGCAGATAGAGGCTTAGTTAAAAAGTCAGCTAATTGTCTTGCACTTGGAATATAATTAACCTTTACAATACCTTCCTCTACCTTCTCACGAATAAACTTGTATTTAACATCAATATGTTTTGACCTTTGGTGATATACAGGATTACAAAGTAATTTAATTGCAGCTTGATTATCTACAAACAACTCTATACAATTATAAGTTTCACCTAATTCGAACAAAAATTGTTTTAACCACAATAACTCTTTTATGGCATCGCATGCTGCCATGAACTCTGACTCCATTGTAGACAGTGCAACTGTTTGCTGTTTATGACTTTTCCAAGTAATTGGACCATTATTCATTAAAAATATGTATCCTGTAGTTGATTTTCTAGTCTCTACATCATTAGCATAATCAGAGTCTGAGTAACCAATAACTTTACTATTACTTTTATATTCAATACCTAAATGTTTTGTTCCTAATAAATATTTTAAAATACGCTTAACTGCATTTACATGACAAAATTGAGGATTATTTACATAACGTGAGATCAAATTTACTGCAAATGATATATCAGGACGTGAAACTGATGCTAAAAACAACAAAGAACCTACAGCTTCTCTAAAAGGAAAATTTGAATTCTGTTTTTCATTATTATCATAACTCAACACAACATTATGATCAACTGGAGTCGAAACAGGATTAGAATTACTCATATGAAATCTTTTAATGACATTTTCAATATAATTAGTTTGAGTTATGCGAATTGAATTTTCTAATTTTTCTATTTCTAAACCAACAAAATAGCTTACAGTGTTCATTATTTTGACATTAAAATTAGCTGTCAGAGCATTTACAATAGAGTTCAATGTTTCTTTCTTAGATGAAAATATTAGACCATCGTCAACATACAAAATTAAGAACACTTTTTCATTTTTAAAACAACCACTAAAAACACAATAATCTGACTCTAACTGCTTAAAACCAAATGACTTGAGGAAATTATTGAATTTTAAATTCCAGCACCTTGGTGCCTGCTTGAGACCATACAATGATTTATTCAGTTTACACACTTTGTCTTTTTCTGTCTTAACTCCTTCTGGTATTTCCATAAAAATTTCTTCTTGTAACTCTCCATATAGAAAGGCCGTTTTAACATCAAATTGTATTATCTCATATTTGTACTTCGCAGATAAACTTAATAAAATTCTAATAGAATCATATCTGGTAGTGGGCGCAAAAGTTTCTTTATAATCAATATTTTTAACTTGACTAAAGCCTCTGGCACATAATCTGGCCTTGAATCTTTCTATTTCACCTTCTTTGTTTTTCTTGACTCTAAACACCCACTTTGAGGTTATTGGTTTCTTATTTGTCCTGTCAACTATAGTCCAAGTCTTATTCATTTCATGTGCTTGTAACTCATCTTTTATAGCTGCATTCCATTTACTCGACTCAGCACAAGAAATAGCTTCCTCATAATCTTTGGGAGCTTGACATTCTATTAAATTAGCTTCATACTCTACATTCAAACGTCGAGGTCTCATATTGACATTAATAAATTGATCATCACTTTCTTGAAGTGTCTCAGATGGTTCATATGTAGGATCATTATCATTACAGCTTACTAAGCTGTCCTCGCTATCTTGAATTTCTGTTTGGGGTGTAGATGTCATCACAGGAGTTGGTATTTCTACAAATTCATCTGAAGAATTGTTTTGGGATTCAATTTCTGAAGTGTCTATGATAACCCTATTCTGGGGCAATACCATTGCAAGCGACTCATCAAAAATTACATCTCGTGACACTTTTATCCTTTTAGTTTTGCTATCTAGCATCCTATAATTCTCATTTTCATAGCCAACCAAAAACATCTTGTTGCTTTTCTTTTCTAATTTCTTCCGGCAGGGATCAGGTATATGCACATAACCACATGAACCAAATATTTTTAAATGCGATAAATTAGCTTTCTCACCAGTCCAAATTTCATGTGGAGATTTAATAGGGGCTTGACTTGAAGTCGTTCTATTCTGAATATAGACTGCACATCCAACGGCTTCAGCCCACAAATTTAAAGGCATACTGCGACCATGTAACATTGAACGAGCTCTTTCAACAATTGTACGTAGCTCTCGTTCAGCACGCCCATTTTGTTGCGGGGTGTAAGGAGCTGTACACTCGTGTATAATTCCATTTTTATTCAAAAACTCTTTAAATTCTTTATTGATATACTCTGTCCCATTATCTGTGTGTAGTATTCGAACATTATGTCCAAATCTATTCTGCACAATGGCATTAAATGTTTTGAAATGGTCCAATACTTCGCATTTATGCTTCATAAAATATACACACAGATAACTAGAGGCGGCATCTTTAAATAGAACAAAATAACGCCTTCCTTGGATTGACGCTTGGCTCATGGGTCCACATACATCACTGTAGATCAAATCTCCAGGAGCCAACTCACCCCTCACTGAAGAATGGAATGGGAGACGACTTTGTTTTCCATACATACAGGTTTCACACACAAAGTTTTCTTCACTGTAATCTGGACACTTAATCAGTCCATTTTTAATCATTTTTATAATTTCTTTGACATTTAAATGTCCAAGTCTTTCATGCCACACTTTTAAGCTGTTCTGTGACATTTGTACTGTATTACAATTAGCACTTACGACTGTTTTAAAGTTCATTTCATACAAATTATTTAATTTTTGAGTTGCACTAAGCACTAATTTATTGTCCTTGTAAATTAATGCACTGGTGTCTTTCTTAATAATGACAAAGCCTAATCTCATAATAGCACCTTCCGAAAACAAGTTTCTCCGTAGGTCTGGCACATAAAGTACTTCTCGCAGTATATTTTCCTCCCACTGTCCCTTTATATACTTTTTAATTTGCACAGTTCCTATTCCACACACTTTCAAGTTCTGTTGGTTGCCTAATTTCACTTGCCTAACGCAAGTGCGGCTAGCATCTTTATATTCTTCTAAATTTGAGAAAAAGTCTTTGCGGAAAGTCATATGCATCGATGCACCACTGTCTAACAGCCATACATCACTTTCTCTGGAGCTCACTGTGACATTAGCAATTTCTTCCTCAACATTAAATGCTAACAAGTTGCTCTGCTCTTGGGTATTACCAGATTTCTTAGAACGGCATTCTCTTGCAAAGTGTCCTCTTTTATTACACTTATAGCAGATAAATCTATGACGTGTAGATCCAGAGTTTGGTTTATTATTTGATTTTCTATCTAAATTTTGTTTCTCATGAGCTGTCACTAGTGCAACTTCATTCTGTTCTTCGCTTGTTAAACTGTTCTCCTCATCCATCAACCGAGCAGTTAGATTGTGGATAGTTTGCTGACTTTTGTCCAATGACATCCAGGCTTGTCGCAGTGAGCGGTATTTAGATGGTAAAGTACTTATTATTTTAGTTATAATCGCAGTATCACTAATTTGTTCACCACTGTCCTTTAGCTGTTGAGCCAAGCTCTCAACTTTAGAAATGTGTTGCGCCATACTGTCACTTGGACTCATTTTGTAGTTGTAAAATCTTTCATGCACTAGCATCTTATTGAATTCAGATTTTTGCTCATATATGGACTGGAGCTTTTCTATGATTTCCGATGCACTTTTGCAGTTTTCAATTAAAGCAATTTGCCGTAATTCCATAGCTGATGTAATGATGAACATAGCCATCCCATCATTTTTCATCCACTTTTCATCTTGCCCTTCTGGTTTGGGTATAGATAAATCGATACCCTTTGCTCGTAATGCACAATTAATTTGAAATCGCCATTGGCGAAAATTATTTCCATCAAAGCGCTCGATGTTCATTTTGCCGGTATCCATTTTGGCGTCTTATGGCCGATCACGTTGTACCGAGTTTACTACTGCACTTTATAATTTTATTAATAGTCTGGGCCCATAACCTATTGTACTTTATGCAGAAAAATCAATAAAAATATAAGATATTCTAATCACTTTTATTTGTAACTAATTGTAAACTGGTAATTCACAATACAAAACTCCATAAAACAAATTGACAACCAGAACAAGAGAGAACAAAAACGTTCCAAGTGAACGGAAGCGGAAACATATAATTTTTTTTTTTTTTTATTTTTTTTATTAAGCTTACATATTCACAAAGAATATTATTAAATGTAAAATTATTACTTAACAGTTTGTAAGTCAACATTAAAATAGAGGTAGAAAGAAAATATTATATTTAAGACGAATTAATAAACTAGCAGGCGACAACCCTGTACAGTGTACACAACACAATAGTTGTTATGCGCAATATTTTGAGGAGGCAATATCGTAATTCTCGGAAACGTAGGCTTCCTATTCATCCCCAGGCACACCCCGGGGGTGAAACCCTTAGGGGGTAAAAACTCACCCCGTCCCAATCTATACCCCCTGTATAGATTGGGAGTTAATTTAATTTCTGTTGAATATGTATGTGATATAACATGTACCGCTGTTAGCTTACATAGTCAACGTTATTTATTATTAAGACGTTCTATTAAGCGTGAAGTTTCGTTCAGCGGAGGTATCCAAAAAGCGCGAAAATACTCATAATGAAAAAGACTGAAAATGGTACCGTTTGACGTACTGGGTCACAGTCCTAACTTGGCGCAATAATTTTTTCTCCAATTTCCAACCTAGCACTTTATTTTGTGGCATCAAAAAGATATTTTTTAATAGGGTAGCTACCTCAAAATTCCCAGACTCAATAGATAGCGGACAGTTCAAGAAGCATCTAGATTCTAGAAGTACTCACAGCACGAATCTCGGCGGCTTCATGATGTTGACGTATTTGATGATGTCCTTGTCGGGCACGATGTTGGCGCACGCGAACTTCTCGCTGCTGCGCTCCGGACCGAAGATGACTATGGACCGGCCCATGGCGGTGACGGTGCCCTCGAGAGGAAAGTTGCTGTCAACGAAGACCTGGCGGTTGCCGCCGACGACTGGGGAGATGTCAAATTTAGTGGTCTCATTTTGATGGGTCAGCTTAAGAGTCCGGGTGCTATCGAAATTCTCATACAAACGTAATACCAAGATCATTTCCCATACGAGAATATTTACCATATTCGAGTTATTATTCAGCTTAAGATAGTATTTACCTAGGTTCCTGTACAAAGATTCACTGCAAAATATTTACATAATAATAGCTCCCCACACCGGTTTCGGTGACGGTGGCCGGTTTCACTGAAACCAGGCCAGCTACGCAGGAGTAATTTTATAGTGCCCAAGTGTGTGCGCAGTACACAAGAGCACTCTCTATTCCTTTACTCTCATAACCCAGTGGGACGGAAGACCGACACGACCGGCGAGAGATCAGGTGCAGGACCGACTTTTTACATGCCCATCCGACGCATGGATCATCTTACTTGTCAGACAATCAGGTGATCAGCCTACATCGTCCTAACCAAACTTGGAATTAACATGTTTCCAACGCGGGAATCGAACCCACGACCTGCGAGTCAAGAGCCGCGCTCTATACCACTAGACCACGGAGGCGGCGCAAAATATTACAATATTTACATACTAAATTGTAATCGTTCATATTTTTTCGTATGTAAGTAAATATTTTGCAGTGAATCTTTGTACAGGAGCCTAGGTAATTACTATCGTAAGCTGAATAATAACTCAAATATGGTAAATATTCTCGTATGGGAAATGATCTTGGTATTACGTTTGTATGAGAATTGCGATGGCACCCGGACTCTTAAAGGGAAATACTGATAGTTGTATACTTTAAGGACTTATGGAGAGCCGATTCTGATGTAGAGAAAAAGAATTTGAGAGGTTGATTTACTAACATTTTCCCATGCAAAAGTAAAAAACTTTAGCACGTAGAAGGGAAACTTCCTCTTTCAGCGCTAATACTTTCAAATCGAACTCGATATAGGGTACCCATACACACCCTAAACTTCTAAAGGGGGTGACAGACGTGCGAGTAAGTACGCGGACTTATGGCTCAATGATCTTAATCGCCTGTGTGTCAGCAAAGAGCCGCGAGCCGCGAGCCTGGGGGCATGGTAATCCAGTGTGAGCGATTCTCGTGTGTCACCGACGCGAGCCGAGTAAGTTCGCGAACTTAAAACCCGCGTACTTAAAGTTCGTACGTCTATCAGGCACTTTAAGTATTACCACTTAATTTTGTTAGACCTTGTATACAGGGTGCAACGAAACTAAGTGTTAATACTTTAGGGTGTGTATAAGCTCCATGTATAGAATTCACTGTAAAAGTAGCAGCGCTGAGAGAGGATTTTTTTTCACTTTTGTTCGGGGAATCTCGTGACGCTGGGGCACTAGCCCATACAAATCACTGATCACAAAAGAAATTTTGATCTTCTAGCGCTGCTACTTTCACAGTGAACTCTCTAAAAGGAAATACACACCCTAAAGTATTATCATTTAGTTTTGTTACATTCTGTATAAGTAGGGATGATCCTATCTCTCTATATACCTCATAATACTCAAACCGCTGAAATGATTCGAATAAAATTTGGTATGGTAAGTGAGATTCTTTGAGTCCCAATTGAAGGATAACATAACACTAACTATATAACATAATATAAGAAGCTACTCACTGATGGTACCGAGTCTTGCGGTCAAATCGCCGACGTCACAACGCAGCGGGTTGTCCACACCGCACTCTTGAGCGTACAGATCTCGCTAATGGAAAAAGTTAACATTTTGTTAATCACATTGCAGTTATTTTGCGTTTTACTACAATTTTCGTTAAGCATATTAGGATCACTGAAAATGACGAAATCTAACAATGACGCAAAGTTTACAATTCATTGTAAACTTGAAAAACATCATAAATTGATCAATGACGAATAAGCTCTTATGAAAGTAAGTAATAAACTGCAAACTTGAAAAACTGATCAGGTGATTGTTTGTACAAAGAAAGGCACGTATGCGTCAGATTGACATGTAAAAGTCAGTTCTGCGTCTGATCTCTCGCCAGTCATGATGGTCACCGGTGATACAAATAGAATGGTATTTTGTACTGAACACCCATTACGTACTATAAATCCGGCGTAGCTAGCCTGATTCAATAAAACAAGCAACTGTCAGCATAAGGTGAAATTATTGAAGTGATGATGGTACACATCTCCCAACTGTACAACAATATGTCATGTACTCACGTTGAGCGGGTCGGCGAGCTGCGTGAAGTAGGGGTTCCAGCGGTAGCCGCCGGCGACGCAGCGCGTGTTAGTCACCTTTACCGCCGCGTCCACTCCCACCGGGTTCACGAATATCTCCCAGTTGTGGTTGTGCGTCTGTAAACAGATACTTGTTACATATGTGATTCGTTTAATATTCGAAAACAGACTAACTCCATTTATATGGACTTCTCAAAAGCCTTTCACAAGGAAAGCTATTCCATAATATTGATGAAAGCCTACCATCAGGGCATACGTGTTAATCTACATCGGTGGCTCGCGTCATACTTAATGAAGAGAACTCAGTTAGCTGCCTTGAGTGGTTATCATTTTGTTCAATTGCTATATTGCTACATCAGGGGTTCTTCAAGGTTCAATCCTAGATCCGCTGCTATTTTTAATGTTCATAAATGAAATTTGGATCATAAACAATGTAATTGCTTAGCATATTATGCATACGACATTGAATTCTTCCGAATCATATTTGATATTATACCAATATTATTTTAAGTAAGTATTTCGATTTTTTCTATTATTTTTGAGACGCTATCCCCATGACAAACATTGACTGCAGACATTCTTATCAAGTTCTTATCATAGGTCCGCGAATGGCGCTTTCATGGTGTCACTTTCACTACCATCCCCAACCTTGACCTTGACCAGTGACCTTGCCTCCTTCAGATGTTACCAGTACTTCGGGAAGATGGTATAGAATATCAAACTCACCAGGTTCCTGTCGTAAGTCCCAGGGTGGCGCAGCTTCACCTCCATGGTGGTATCGCTGGCGCTACCATCGCCATGAATGAGCTGCGTCATACGGATGTAGCCGTACGCGAACCCGCCGGGGTGGTGGAACGACGCTATGGCGCGGATCTCGCGCGCCTCCGTCGGGCTGTACCCGCGCTCTATGGAAGAACAGGCCCAGCGGCGGTCGCGAGTCTGGGAGAAATGTATAGGAATTAATACTAATATTGTAAAATAGAGTGTGTCTGTCTGCCGCCTCCCTCCCCGTCCTTAATTCAAGGAATTCAGATAACGTTTTTGTAACTATAATATTTTTATTAGTATTTTGAAGTTTCAGTAGTTACTAGTTTGTATACATGCAAGTTATAAAATCTAAACTCCTAGTAACATCAACATGGTCCTGACGTCACTAAAATTATTGTAAGGAAGTATGTCACAAAGGCCCTTGCTATCTGCTTCTTACCTTCCTATGTATAGCGACAGACCGTCCCAGTATACTGTACGGGCCATACAGCGAGAGCTGGGTATCGTTGAAATATGTAGAGAACATGCGCTGAGCGTCCATGTTCCCATCAATGTATCCATACTTGCTGCCTAAGTCACCTAGCTCATACTGGTCTGGGGTACCTAGAAAATAAAAGAAAAAAGATATCTAAAGTTTATATAATAGAACTAGCTGGCCCGGCAAACGATGTTTCGTCTTATAAATTATTGTAGTATCAATATTAAAGTAGATAAAAACTATTCTCACTGTGTTACGTTGTGTGTATACGCGACGAAATTGTAATAACGCGACCAAATTACGTAGGTCTGCCATCTGCCTATGAATTATGCCGTTGCTATTTGCAAAACGTAGGCGCTCGAACTAAATAAAAATAGTATCCCTTTGGGTAAAGAAGATATTTGATTACCTTTAGTAGGCGGTGGGCTCTGGTACTTGCTGACGTTGAAGGGGTTGTATGTGTCGTAAATCGTCGTCTTCTCGCACGGAAACTCTAGCTCCTTCTCCACTGGGGTCTAAAATTCACAAATTTTTATAACTTTGCTACACTATCTTCCACATATACGTCGATTCTTCCTTATTTACTGCTACTAATGTTATAAAAAACTTTTCATGTATAGGCAGATTGTCACTGTTTGCAAAACGCAAATTCAACCATTTACTTATTAACTTTTACAGCGCTGATATTTCCTCAGTGCACTCCATATAAGTATATGGAGTGCACTGAGGAAGTATCAGCGCTGTAAAATCTAGGTACTATAATACACACCCTAAAGTGTTGTCATTTTATTTTTCTACTAATGTTTTGTCTCACCTCATGTATCTTATAATTCTCCAAATCGTCATCCAAACCCTCTAACGTCACGATCGCGTTGACGATATCGTACTCCGACTCCTGGACAAACTCCAGCTTGCCCTTCAGACCGACGGTGTCGCCATTCCCAAACCAGTCCTGGACGACAGCTTTGCGACGGTGGAGGCCGTTTACACTGTAATAAGGAGAATGTTTAGACACGTTAGGGTCAATTCAGACTGCAACGCGACAGAAGACGTCTTGCAAATCTGTGAAATCCATACAAATTTAGAAATTCATCTACGCGTCGCGTTGCGGTCTGAATTGACCCTAAGCCCAATAGCGCACTAGCGGCTAGGCCGCAGCGGCCAGGTCGCGGCGGCCACCGAAAGTATGGTGTGGCCGCTGGCCAGGTGGCGGCCAGGTGCGCGTGGTATATGGCGGTTACATACTGAGGTATCTATCTCGATGGCCGCCGCGACCTGGCCGCTGCGGCCTAGCCGCTAGTGCGCGCCCGGTCGTTAACATAATCCGACCAAATGACTTAGGTCTGTCAACTGCCTATGAATCTATTTCTTCGATGGTACATTGGGAGTAAAATTCGTGGACGATGTGATTTTGGATTTACAATAAATTAAATTTATTTTGTGTAGTTACACGTGATATGAAAAGTTTTGTAAGAAATTACCATTTCTAAGCAGCTAAGTGATGACCTCTTTTGCTTTTTCATTTAAATACTAGTACTTTTTTCGCCTAAATAGATTATAGGTGTTTTGTAGTAGTTTCTATGTATTCAGAACATTATGACACTTATGTAGCATCGTCAACACGAGCTATACTCACATGGAGCAGGCCATCCTCTCGCCGCGCGCGACTGGGCCGTGGTCGTCGTATATGACGAGGGACCGGTGCATGATGGACCACTTGCCGTCCAAAGCAACTTGCGTGTCAGTGAACATGCGGCGAGTCAGTCGGTCGCTGTCCACCTTCTTCCCGGCGACTGATAGAGTGCCGTGTCTGAAAAGAGTAATGTATGTTAGCCGCATATTTCAAGGATATATCAAGGATATATCGAACATTTAAGGTTTAATCAGACCGCAACGCGACGCGCAGATGCATTTCTAAATTTGTATGGATTTGACAGATTTTCAAGACGTCTCACGCAATTGAAATCTGTCAAATCAGTACAAATTTAGAAATGCATCTACGCGTCACGTTGCGGTCTGAATTGATCCTAAGTCGCTATAAAAAGCCATGTCGTTTCCCCATGAGATAACAATATTAAGTTGCTACCATAACCCTTGTCCTATAATAACAGTAGCTTGTTCTAAATGAAAAATTCTACTTGAAAAATGTCTGCACAGAACACTGTTGTAAACAACAAAAGTTGTCCTTGATTAAACGTTAGAAAAAAAAAATATAATAATAATAAATAATAAAAAATCTGTTTATTTCCAGTAACAAAAGCCAAACACAACACTTATACAATACTTATGATGGTAATCTCATGAGAGATTTTATACATAAGTAAGGAGTTGCTTATTCTATATAATAGCACACTAATATAAATTGTTAGTTGTGACAGAATACAATATTATAATAGCTATGACAACTTTCTATGGTATGTTATCTCTACCTTAAATATTATTACATTTACATTACTACTCTAGGAAATGACAATTTTAATTACAGATATTTTGCATAAAATACTGTTTTAATAAGTTTCGTATTTGATGCCTTTGCTTATTTAGTAACTTAAGTACTAGTTGTTTTGGTAGACTGTTTAGTATTTTAGGTAGTACACAGCTCCAGACCCTTTCCCCATATTCATTTATGCATATAGGTACTTCATACAATGGTAATTTGGTCAGTGTTCGTAAATTGGCAGAGCGTGTTCTTATATTTAATTTATGCAAATTATTACTGTACTCAGTTACAATTGATAACTTAACTTTGTCATACACATTCATCACTTTGCAATAGTGAAACAAATTATCATAGTTGTCTTTGTATTTAAGTTTAATTTTAAAAGGAACAATCGTTTTCAGTAATCTAATTTGTAAGTTATAAATATTTTTTAGATAAGAATTGAACGTCCTTCCATAACTAGACAGCCCATAATTAATAACAGAATCTGCCAATGACATATAAAGTAGTCTACAAGTTTTGTAAGGTAACTTATGTTTAAGTATACATAATTTAGATAGTATGGCCCTTAATTTATTACATACAGAGTCCACATGTGGACCCCAATTAAACTTATGGTCTATCACAAGACCTAGGTAAGTATGTTCTTTCACAGTTTCGAGTGGTGAACAAGTACAGTTTACTGAGTCATCTTTATGCATACAATCATGGTCATGGGCGATCACATTAGGTAAAGTAGTTGTTTTTTTGTATGGTGAATGTATATACATTAACTTAGTTTTGCTGTAGTTAATAGTTAAGCCTACATCGTGAGCCCATTTGCATAGCAAATCAAAGTCTTGTTGAATTAGTCTCTGCGCCTCAACAGTGTCATGATGACCTATAACAATGCATGTATCATCAGCAAACTGGTACACAGAGGAGTGCTGGAATATTTTACACATATCGTTAACATACAGTAGGTACTCAGTTGGGCCGATTATGCTACCTTGAGCCGTGCCACGGAGAGTAGGTATAAGTTTACTAAGTTCCCCTGCTATATTTACTACATTAAATCGGTTTTTGTGATAATTTTTAAATAAATCCAGCACTGGTCCCTGTATACCACTCTGCTTCAGTTTATTATACAAAGTATCATATTTTAGGGTATCAAAAGCATTACTGAAATCAATCATAACAGTAAGTACATGTTTTTTATCATGTAGGTGCTTGCATATCTATGGACGCTTCACACCACGTCAGTCTGGCCCCGTGCTAAGTACCTGAAGGACTTGTGTTGCGGGTACCAGACAACGGAAATATATTTAATACTTTTATAATATACATAAATTTAAGATTTTTATTATAGGATACACATATTTAATACACATCCATGACCCAGGAACTTTGAAAACTTTTTGTTCCGTCGGCGGGATTCGAACCCGCGACCCCCGGCTTGAGCTACCAAGAGCCCACCAACTGAGCCACAGAGGTCGTCAAAAATCGCTTGACGTTGTAAAATGTTAAGTCTAAAAACACAACGTGGATCTGTTAGATAAAAGTTTATGTCTGTCTGGCTTCTTCTGGCTCACAGCTGACAAATACCGCGGGCGCAGTTCTAGTAGTAAGTTCCAGGGGCATTGGCCTATCTGGTGGTAAAATCCCCGCCTGCATAGCCCCTCCAGGCCGGGCTTGCAGTAGTCTTCAGGGTGCTTGGTGTCAGTATCCATACTGTGGGGTTCAAAGACCCGGCCGGCTGATAGACAACGCGCGGTCCAGTTGTAGTAATCATCTAGCCTAAGTCCTACCTGGTAGTAAAGTCTCCGAGCCTGCACAGTCCCTCCAAGCCGGGCTTGCAGTAGTATTCAGGGTGCTTGGTGTCAGTATCCATGCTATGCGGTTCAAAGACCCGGCCGGCTGATAGACAACGCGCCGTCCAGTTGTAGTAGTCAGCGCCGGGAGCATGTTCGTGAATCGCCCAGCGGTGGTCTCTAGTGTTGTTGACGTTGGAGCCGTCTGCGTGCACCTGAAGAGAAGAGAAGTTCAGAGGCACTTAGATGAAGGTGAAGTTAACCCTGAGTTACGCCGAATTTATATTAGGAAACTATAATTATAATGGAATGTGACATAAACTTGACTATACGTCCTATGATGAGTCCGATATATCCGAGCATATTATATAGCGTGAGACCTCATGTAAATCTGTCAAATCCATACAAATTTAGAAATGCATCTACGGACTACGTCAGAGCCTGGCCACACCATAAAGTTAATATACTTACCTAGCGGAATAGAGCAACAATCTCGACCTGTCAAACGAAACCGAAATTGGTTTTCATCTGTGTGAAAAATATGTGTACGTATACACTTACACAAGCATAATTGAACATGATTTCTATGAGATTAAATTGTCAATGTGCGGCACGTGCCGACTGGACATCAAAAAAAGAGTGCTGCTGTCATGTATCACACGTCTCTTTTTACCACGCAGTGTTACTGATAGTGACATCTCTCTTGCTCAGGCCTTTGTTTCTCTATTCCGCTAGGTATATTAACTTTATGGTCCAAACGGGCGTTGCGTCAGCGTTGCGTCGACGCAGCGCTGCTGTTTGACGTATAGCCGGTCACACGAGCACTGCGCGTTATTACAAAGCAGTCTTAACGTCACCACCCCCTCCCGCTTCGTCCTTCGTCTCGGGAGCTGCTGTCCGTCATGTGTGCGTTGCGACGACGCAGCGCGCCGTGTGCACACCTTGGCTATTTTTTTTATGAAATAAGGGGGCAAACGAGCAAACGGGTCACCCGATGGAAAGCAACTACCGTCGCCCATGGACACTCGCAGCATCAGAAGAGCTGCAGGTGCGTTGCCGGCCTTTTAAGAGGGAATAGGAGGGTAGGGATGGGAAGGTAAGGGAATAGGGGAGGGTAGGGAAGGGAATAGGGTAGGGGATTGGGCCTCCGGTAAACTCACTCACTCGGCGAAACACAGCAAGCGCTGTTTCACGCCGGTTTTCTGTGAGAACGTGGTATTTCTCCGGTCGAGCCAGCTCATTCGTGCCGAAGCATGGCTCTCCCACGTATAAATTTGTATGTAAAACAACGCAACGGCAGCGCTGCGACGCGTGGACTGGCGGTCTGAATTGACCCTTGATCTGAACGGTACCGCAAGAATCCCATTTTTCCAATAGACTCACCAAACTCTCTACAATGATAGTGGTATCCTCCCAGGGTCTCTCCAACGGCTGGCGGAAGACGACGCGGCCGACGAGCGGGTACCGTAGTGTCACCTGCGCCGACGTCATCCGCGTCTGGTAGCCGGTGTCGTACTCGTAGGAGTGGATGGTCCCGCATATCTCCGGTTTAGGGGTCCGTCTGGGGATAGAAAATGGGAATGAGGGTTCACGATTTTTCATTTGTCACTTGGATCAATGTAGCCGTAGGGTCTTTCATGTCAATTGTCGTGACAAACAGCTGACATAATATGTCTGTTTGATACAACAATTGATAAGAAAAAGCCTGCGGCTACATTATAGCTGCACCTGGTGAAAAATTAAAGGCGATAAATTTTTTAAATTAAAAAGGTAAGTTAGCCTTCAAAAAGTTTATCGAACTGTGCTTGCATGGTTCCAATTTCATTTTTTGTCACAGACTAGAGACTGAACTAACTCAAGAGCCTTGTCAAAACCATAAAACGTGGCAGAGCCTCTGAACTAGCGCTAATCATCCCGAACTTGGGCACCGCTAATTTTTTAATTCAGAAACTTTTTATAGTTACCACTTACCAGTTTTGTGTTTCGTCTTTGTACTAGACCTCTATTACACTTATACGCTAGTGGGCTCATGTATTAGAAATTTATAGGAGTAAAAAGCTCCCTTCAACATGCAAGGAACGTAATAAATGTTATGCGCCTGTAGAGGCAAGATTTCGTATTGCTTATATTTCTAACCAGGCGATAAAATTTAATCCAAAAATAAACATTAAATTCTTTCCAACGCAGCAACGTTTCAATCGAACATGCCAAAAATAATACGCTTCAGGAAATTCGAAAAGTAGGCGAAATGATTAGGGGTCGAGTTACTTTCTAAGGCAGGGGTTCCCAAATTGTGCACCGCGGCGCCCTGGTGCGCCGTGGAAAGGCAAGAGGAGGCAAAGAGTAAAATAAAATTATAATCATGTAAAGCAGGTAGATAGTTAAATATTAATTGTTTATTATTATTAACCAATTACCTGCTGAACCTAACTATAATCTTATATCTTGAAACGAGCAATTCTTGTATATATATACAAGGTGTAACATAAATAAGTGATAATACTTTAGGGTGTGTACGTGTTCGTCGTTCGAGCGTCCATACAAAAGTGAAAAAATTTTTTGGTCTTTCAGCGCGGCTACTTTCACAGTAAACTCTCTATAAGGAACACATACACACCCTAAAGTATTATCACTTATTTTTGTTACACCTTGTATATATATATATATATATATATATATATATATATATATATATATATATATATATATATATATATATATATATATATATATATATATATATATATATATATATATATATATATATATATATATATATATATATATATATATATATATATATATATTTTATTTATTTATTTATTTATTTATTATGGTTACCAACAGCATATGCATTTAAAAAATTACAGTTGATAGTGTTGTACTAGAGTCTTCAATACCTGATGCACACACCTTTATAGGCAACACAACATTCTTTAGTATAGTGTTAACAACAACATGCAAAATTACATTAAATAGTATTTAAAAACAATTATAAATTATATTATGAACATAAATTAGAAATAAGAAATATATATATATTTCTTATTTTATTATATATATATATATATATATATATATATATATATATATATATATATATATATAATTGGAATCTCGGAATCGGCTCCAACGATTAGTTTAGTATATTATAGTTTCGGGGGCGATAAATAGTGTTTTATCCAATACCGAGAAAAGCTCGGTCAAATAGCTAGTAATCATTAAAGGTGTTTATTTAAGTATATTTTTCTAATAGCTAGATAGATTAGGGCGCCGCGCCGTGGCAAAAGATTGTAACGTGTAACTGCGCCGCAGGCTGAAAAAGATTGGGAACCCCTGTTCTAAGGAGTTAATATTTTTAAACTTTCTGGGAGAGACTGATAGAAAGCCCCGCGTTCATGGGCGTACCCAGGTTCTGGGCCAGGGGGGGGGGCAATTTACCCAGGTTCTGGGCCAGGGGGGGGCAAATTACGCAGATTCTGGGCCAGGGGGGGGCAAATCAGATTTTTCATAAGCTAGGTGTTTTTAAAGAATAAAAAATTAATAATTTTTAGTTGTAAAAATATTGTATTGCAAACAAATGGCAAAAATTCGTTTTATTATTTTGAATTTATATAGATGAAAGTACTAGATAATATACTTAGTAGGGACGTCAACATGATCCAGGGGGGGGGGGGGCAGCACCCCCTGCCCCCCCCTCGGTACGCCTATGCCCGCGTTGCTTTGATGACATGAACAAAGAAAAGTAGTAAATGTTAACACATTTTCCAAGGTTTAAACTTCTATAACGCTCTTCAAATATGTTCATGCGTTTTAGCTTAATTATGAGCATACACAGAAACAAGACAAGGCGATGCATAGCGGTACAAAATTTAAACTTTATGAGGCGTCACGTTTTTTGAAATTTTGTATGCGTTGCTTAAGCCCGCAGTATACAATGGATGGAGCCAACGCATTGGGCCAATATGTTATGGAGACCATAGACTAAGGAAAAGGAGACCGACATTATGCTCCGAAAATAAAACTGTCGCCAGCAGTACTTCCGAACTTCAGACCAATACGACCTGCAAACCTTCAAGAAGAGAGCGTATTCCCTCTTAAAAGGCCGGCAACGCACCTGCAGCTCTTCTAATACGGCGGCGGTAGTTGCTTTCCATCAGTAGCTCTGGCACGGCCACCAGTAGAAATGCGAAAGTATAGACAAACTGTTGGACATAAACTAAAGGTGCCGTTCCGATCTTTACCGCGGCCAATCGCGACCGACAAAAATCCAATTAAAATGCCACTTTACGACAGACTATAGTATATGTCATAGAGTAGGATATTATTTCAATTTTTAGGACTATAGTCTGTCATAAAGTGGCATTTTTAATTAAATTTTTGGGAACGAAAAAAGATCGGTAGTTTATCTCCATAGTTTGTCCATACTTTCGCATTTCTACTGGTGGCCGTGCTAGGGCTACTGGTGACCCGTTCGCCCCCAAATTTTATTTAAAAAACTTACCTAGTCAACACCAAACTCCTATGCATAACGCTGCTTCTGCCACTGAGCGGTAGGTACACATCCCAGTAGGCGCCGCGCAGCTCGTTGGCCAGCCCCGGTAATATGTACCGATGGTTGAGGTACTCAGTTCTACCCTTGTACTTGCTCAGAAGATCGCCAACAGGGTACTGGTCTTGGGTGCTTAGACCTGTTGAGAAAGAAGTTATTAGAAAAACTAAAAATCGCTTTTAGAAAGTCTTCCTCCTCTTTAGATATTCAGTCTTTAATCATTCAATTGATGAAGATATATTCAATGAAAATAAAATTAATCGTTGGTTAGTTATTGATTCTCAAATAATTATTATTATTATTATTGAAATTAAAGATATATATGATCCTAAAGATGAGATAATATTTCAAGATAGAAATCTATCAGGATAATCTGAATATCGTAAAATCGGCCAAGTGCGAGTCGAACTCGCACATGAAGACTTCCGTACCGTTATAGATCAAAAATAGGCCAAAAATTATTGTGTTTATTGTATGGGATCCCCCCTGGCAACAGATTCTACACAATCTGTGAAAATTTCAGAAGTATAACTATAGCGGTTCTTGAGATACAGCCTGGAGACAGACAGACAGACGGACGGACAGATAACGAAGACAGACGGAAGTACGGAACGTAGGGTAGGTTCATAGGTGGGTAACATGCACAGGAAACAATATCCATAGCCAAACGTGAGCCTCCTGTTTTAAAGTCGGTTTAATCTTATATCTTTAAACGAGCAATTCTTGTATATATATATATATATATATATATATATATATATATATATACAAGGAATCATTTCTAGAAAATGTCATTTTCATCGGATACCGAGCAAAGCTCGGTCACACAGCTAGTATTATATTAATTGATCTTTTAAATGAGAAATTGATAAGATACAGGATATTATAATATTAATTTGTAGTTTCACTTAAAATTAAACAATAATACCTATTTATCGTAATTTTAGATCATGTAGGTACTCGTAGCTGGTTAGTTATTCCACGAAACTTTGAAAGTTGATTGGTGAAAGATATTTTTCGCTTGCTTTTAGGATAAAAAGTTATGTTATTTGTTACTAATGTACTTCGCTTATGTAATTAAATAGATGGGTTTTGTTTAATTACTTTAAGGAGTAGGCCTAAGAGGTTTAGAAACAGTAATTTTGTCCCTCGTCCTATACCCCGAAATAGTACTAATGTTCTAAATAAACATTCTACACTATAGATATCTGCAAATATAATAATAAGACATCGGATTGCATTTGCATATTAGCATATGCAAATGCATATAATGGCACTTTTTAGGCGTTAGTGCATATTTTGGCTATTTTCGTTGATAGTGCATATTTCAGTCATTTTTTGCCCACGTAGTCTCCAAACTAGCTATCATGATACACATCGATAGGTACAATATATTTCTAGAAACAAAATTTTTCTTTGTAATTGGCAACATTACAAAAAATTAATAAAGGTAAAAATGAACTTTCATGGGCACATCGGAAAATGTTGGTACAAAATCAATTTATTGGTACCGTATAAGAAATGAAAAATCACGGATTTGATGGAATGATGAATATTGGCGCATTTATTAACGGAAACCACCGGAAAGCTCTTCAAAAAAACAAAAGATTTTTATAATAAGTGATTTTATTGTGCATATTTCGGCCATTTTTCATGCATATTTTGGCATTTTGATCGTGCATATAATCCGATGTCTAATAATAATATTATGTTTGACAGCAGAAATTTAACCGTCTGTATTAACTGTTTAACGGTTCGATTAATTGCATAATAAGCGGCTAGACGCAATCGTAACTAGAAACTAAAACTAAACTAGAAAGTATAGTACTGTATTCCTATAAGTATAGACTATTACTATCACTAAGGGGTTATCTAAGTAGATTGATTGATTAATATAACAGTACCTACATTAATTAATATACCTAGTACTTTTTTTTAATAACAGTTTTCCCATCTTATTGGTAAATAAAAAATGGCCCCGTGCGAGTTTCTTACGCATATTATTCTCGCCGGGTTAGTTCCCGAACCGGTAGTAGGCCTCATGTAGTCGTACTTAAAGCGTTACAACGATATTGTATTTATGTATGTATGTGTGTAGAGTTGTAACGATTATTTAACTTTAATTCATTGAAATTTAAAGAAAAACAGCATTTTTTGTCAAACTCTACATTCAAAGCGGCCGTAAGTTACTTTCGTTCTTGGCCTTTCCCTCGAGTTTCCTTTAATAAAGCAAATCCTATATCTGACAATGAGAGGATATAATCTCTACACACGAGATACATCTCGCTATGTTTATAGCCTGGCACGCCGCCAAACGCAAACAAACCTTCGTGAATAGCGTCAATGGAATTCAAACAAACATACATAATTTTCATAACGTTACTGGACTTTTGAGGCCAAAAGTTATTTATGGAATCATTGCAAAATGTCGACTACGTATGCCTTATTAAAGATTTAATAGCTTTTCTGTAAATAAATAGAAGTTGGCTGCTCCTTCGCGCAGATTCTATCGAGCGTATTAATTTTGCCGCTTCAAAAAATATAATAATCACAGACATAGATCAAATAATAATTTTGTTCTTTCTTGAGTTTAAATTTAATTTATGTCATGTATTTTCTTTATGTAAGTCCTCCCTGTATAAATTTTTAGTGCATGTTTAGTTTTATTATGTTTTCATTATTCTCATGTGTACTTTCTGTAACGTCTCTACATATTTTCTCATTGTCTCTTTTTATGTCTGCTGGCAGATCTCTTCTAGAGATATTAAGCGCATTTATGTATTTTACTAATGTATTGTCTACTTTAACATAAATTCTTCTATTTGCATACCGCTTCTAAATCGGTTCAACTATTTGTGCGTACAAATAGGCAGAATCAGAAACACTTTCGAGTTTCGCATTTACGAAAAAGATTAGAAAGTAAATTACAAGCCCAAAGGTCCTACTCGTAAAACAGTAGACCATTAATAAGAATTTGTCAGCAGTTTTTTTTTAATGAAATAAGGGGGCAAACGAGCAAACGGGTCACCTGATGGAAAGCAACTTCCGTCGCTCATGGACACTCGCAGCATCAGAAGAGCTGCAGGTGCGTTGCCGGCCTTTTAAGAGGGAATAGGGTAATAGGGGGAAGGTAGGAAAGGGAATAGGAGAGGGTAGGGAAGGGAAAAGGGTAGGGGATTGGGGAGTTTAGATGATATGCCTGAACATACTGTGTCAAAATCTAAGCCCTTTCTTTCTCAATCACTTAAACAACATACCTGCTGGTGGCACACCGGTCAGCGTAATATCAGTCGGATTGTAAACTCCGCCCGTCGTATTGCATATTGTCGTCCAGTGGGTAGCATCAATCAGCTTCGCTGGTAACTCCCTGATGCTGTACTGCAGCATGGAGCTGACGAAGCGCAGGTTGGACTCGTAGTCCTTGTCCGAAGCCTCCACATTGAAATCCACCCAGGTGGGATCGTAGGGCGAGCGCTGGGTGAAGTTGACGGTGCCACGAATACCGTCCATGTTGATGAGGGATCTGAAATTCATTTAATTACATTTCTTACGAAACGTCTTTGATCATCACATATGCAGAAGATTATATGCCTAAAAATCTTTAATTGAATTTAAAAGGACATAGATTCAAAGAAAGTAATTTATTGTTACGTGAACAATACTTATTGAGTTTTTCAAATTAAATCTTACGGTCAATTCAGACCGCAACTTCTTTGTAGTTTTCATATTTCTATCCAATTTAGAAATGCATCTACGCGTCGCGTTGCGGTCTGAATTGCCCCTTGGGGAAAATAATTAATTTGAGGCAAATGGTAACTTACACAGCGTTCTTTGGAGGCGTCAGTCTTAACTTAGCGCAGGCTAGAAAACTATCTATCAGAGTATTATCATATATCACAACATACAAACTCCTTCTAGACTCATCTATGTCACTTCTGAGCGTAGTCAACACGTCATTCTTGTACAACTTTTTCACCTTCTTCACGTTGGCATCCGTGGCTATTTTGACGAGACCTAACCTGCTGTCTAAGTCTCCTACGCTCATGCCATCCGGGCTATTCCCCGGATCGAATATAGCTTGGAGAACATTACAGTTATCCTCGTGGTTACTCTTATCTGAATCGAAAACGTCAGTCACAAACAGCTTCCATTTATGCTGACTGAACTCCGAATCTTTTGTAGCTTTGACGTGGTATAAGTCAGCATGTAAGAACGAATCTTCGAATCCTGGAGCATGCACCCATCTGAAGTTAAGGGTACCGGCTACGGGCGCTGAAAACTTGGCTTCAGCGTTTATCTCGTGTTTCATCTCCGATGCGAAAAGAGACGCACATATCGTTCTATCCCTCTCTGCTGTTTCTAGCAGCAAACTCTTACCCCATAGCCCATTTGGTCCAATCAGCACATTATTGCTTTCGAATTCTGCGTGATCTTTGCCCGGTACGATGAGGTAGCCTAGCTCCTCTGTTAGGTCTAAGAGTTCCTTTCCTAGATATTCTTGTGAACATCTCTCGTTGGACAGATCTCTGTAGTCTACTGGGAATTCATGGATAGTCCACCGCCAAACTCCATCGGGGTACTGCAGGGTCGGCTGCAGGTTGGTTTTGATGGTTATGGTGGATTCGTTTTTATATGAGAACAATATTTCTCCGTGTAACCCATGTTGCGAGATATACGCTCGGAGGACTAGAGCATTTGATTCTGCGAACAGTTTTGTAATATTGAACTAAATTCCTTATATTATATTCAAAGAAAAAATCAAAATCGTCTGCAAACCTAACATAGTACGCTGTACGAGGTTGTTAACACAACTTTGTTAGCGCTCGAGAACCGTACATTTTACGAAAAAAATATTAAAAGCTATCATAATATGTAACAACTTCTCCCCTTACTCTTTAAATCGGCTCAGCTGTTTAAGCTTAAAGACAATAATTATTAAGGACTTTAACATTTATAATAGCAGATTTTTTATAAGAGCCAAATTTGCAGTTACCGAGGCATCTAGTAAAAAAATAAATTCAAGAGAAGTCGACCTTCAGTGAGAAAAGGTTTCACATCCGTTATATTGCAAAGTAACTAGTTAAGTGAGTAATAGGAAAAAGTCAACAAATTTAAAAAAAATAATATTCAATAAACTACGTCTTCATAATCTTTAAGAAAAGAAAGGGGTGTTAAACATTTTCTTACGTAAATAGAGCTAAAAGATTTATATTACAGCTCTTATTTCCTATGGCATAAGGTTACAATTCATGGTTGTAACACAACAGGTGTTTACCAACACAATTTGGATAAACTACGGTTTAAATCAAAGTGCCTTCTTACAGCCTTTCTTTATTTTGCATTTAAGGCAGTAGCTGCTATACTTTCTAAATAAAAATCATAAAACTGACTCAATATTGAATAAAACTCTATAAGAAAACTTAAAGGCGGATCTTATATGAATATTTCAAGTAATTCAAGTAAGTGTAAAAAAATTAAAACTTACCTAAAACTAGCACTAAAATTATACACAGAAGCTTTGGTATGATAGAATTGAACATTTTATGTTTATCATTACATTTTACCGTGCGTCACACAGCACTATTTCACATAGAATGTCAAGTGAAAGGCGATGTAACTTAGCTGAGACGGGTAGAGTGCGAGAGAGACGAAAGATGCGCACGCGCATACTTAATGGAGGATGTTTTTGGCGGTAAAACCGGATTATTGATGAATCTGGAATATTTTAAACAATTAAACAAGTCCTGTGGCATTATTGATGGTAAATGGTAATACTCACTGATCATTCAAGGTCTAAATGGTTTGTTTGTTTGATAGAGGGCATGCTTGATCCCAATTTGCATACACACTATCTTTGATTTGCTCAATCGTTAAAGGATACTAAATGTCGTAAGGAAACCTGTATGAAATACGTCTGGTCCTTCCGGTTGGGAAATTCTAAGGGACTACATCAATAACAGATATTGTCAGTGGACCCGCAGTGGTAGTTAATTTCATCGCCAATAGAAACCCACATTATCTGTGAGTGTCCAAGGCTTGTAAGAGTACGGAGTGTAAAGGGCTTTAGGGGTGGTTGGTTACCACTGTCGATCCAAGCAGCCTGTGCCTCTATGATCAGTAGCAGTAGACAGTAGTAGGTAAATAGCAGTAAGAGTGGTGAGAATGTGTGGAGGGCGTGTATCTAGTGTCAACTATAAACACATACACACCACATAATTTTATGACAGACCCAGTATCCACACTCAACACAATATTATGTCGACTAGCGACCCGCCCCGGCGTCGCACGAGTATAAAACATATAGCCACTGAAAAAATGATTAAAATCGATAGCCTATGATCTTTCACGTGGTCTACTTCTTATCTGTGCCAAATAACATAAAAATTGCTCCAGAAGTTCGCGAGATAAGCCCTTTCAAATAATTTCCCCCGTTTTTCCACATTCTCCTATTAGTCTTAGAGTGATAAAATATCCTTCCTCAATAAATGGGCTATCTAACACTGAAATAATTTTTTTAAACTCAGTACCTGAGTTTAGCGCGTTCAAGTTAGCCCTTTCAAATAATTTTCCGTTTTTTCCACATTTTCCCCTATTTCTTCGCTCCTTTTAGTCTTAGCGTGATAAAATATAGCCTTCCTCGATAAATGGGCTATCTAACACTGAAAGAATCATCTAAATCCGTTGCGTAGTTTTAAAGATTAAAGGGAACAAAGGGACATGAGGGAAAAAAGCGACTTTGTTTTATAATATGTATGTATGACATCCTGAAAGGAAGGACTAAGGAGTATTAATCAAAGCAAAACGACCACCTCAAAGGTGCTCTATGTTTAGTCTTTTCGTTGGCATAATTTAGTAAAATGTATGCTGTTTCTGCTGAAATTATGAAAATAATACATGTTACAATGTACATTGTAAATATGATAAGAAAGAGAAATAAGAAGTGAATAAGGCAAAGGAAAATATTTCTAGAGACGTATACTACTGACTATAGTCAGGATCGGCAGCGCTACGACCAAACCTCAATGATAGGGTACTTCAATGAGAAGTGGTAGAAACAAGATTATTTACTTCTTTTCACCTATCAACTAAAAAAGAAAGTTATACCAAACTTCTATAATACACATCAAACGTGTTTGTTGACTTATCTATACTTTTCTTTTCAAGTAATAATTAACATAGAATTTCTAAAAACATGACATTATCTTCAGCATTTCAGATGACTTCTTTTAATACTTTCCATTACCACATGCGAGGGTGTGGATTACAATGGAGTTATTCGGCCGTCGTGAGTCACGGGACGGAAATATCCCGCCAGCCGCCCAGACCGTTAACTGGGTCGGCCCGTCACTCCGCGCGAGGATAATATCAAGGAAATTATCGCTTATTAATTTCCAATAAACTTAGGCGTTGCACTACGTTGAATATGCTGACTGATGGAAAATGATGATTGGGAAGCTGTTTATCGCACAATCGAGGGCGATCATGGCAATGATAAGATTTACGTTCCTACTATGATCGCAAAACTAGAGCAAACACAATCGACGTCGATCATGAGCAATCATAGGTCCTATGATTTTTGGTAGTGTGTTGATTTTAGAATTTAATCCTGTAGAATAAGCTAGAAGGACGAGGACTCCCCGAAAAACATGGCAGTTAATGATAGAGAATAAAATTTAGACTGTGATTTCATTCATCATCTGAGAGAAATAATTCATTGTGTTCGTTACACCAGAGCTCATATTGGTACAACAGGCAGAAATCAACTTAGCTCCTGCTTCCATAGAGCTTTCTAAGCCTAGTCAAGTTCTGTGTGTCTTAGAAAAGCGTGCGTTTCATCAACGTTTAACCGGCCAACAGCCAACGGGGTCTTTGACGCATCGGAAATCGATTTGGCAACCACCTGGGAGTATTTATAAAAACGCCACCGAGTATCCTAGCGTACGGGCGCGTTGTGAGGCGGCTGATGCTATTATTTGGCGAGCTATATATGGAATCACGCGCAGGGAGCCAACGGGAGTAGTGGGGATGGGAGGCTAGGATGTTTCTGCAAGCGCCGAGACTCAGAGTCAGGGTGGGACTGCCGAACGGTACAGTCTCTCTTCCGTCGAACCAACAGAACACACAATGGTGAGTGCAGTGCTGTGAAGTGACAGTGATAGTGGAAGTGAGAGGAGTAGTAAAATAGTACAATGTGACTCGAGTCTCGACAAAGCCGTGAAATGTAGGCCTATTTCTTAAAGCCGCGTTAACTTCGGTAATGAATGATGAATTAGATAATGAAAGTGAATTGAAACGTAAACTAGTTCGCGAGAAAACTCTACAACAATAAATTATATTTCCTAAAGTCGCGGTAAAATTCGATAATGATTTAAACGAAATTGATTATGAAAGTGAAAATTAAACGTAAAATAGTTCGCGAGAAAATCCAATAAAAAGAAAAACGGTACAGTCCACGATATTTAAATTGAAGATGTAATTAATTAACAGATGAATAGATTTTGAAAATGTCGATGAACTTCTAATTAAAATAATACATTGAATATGTAGATAAAATTAAAAATGACCCAAAGAAGATGACAATGTTAAATTAAATAATGAAAGGCCTCGGCCTTATGCAGTAATTATTTACCATGAGTATTCTTGGTCCTAAGAATCAGTGTTTCGGGTTACGTAAATTAGGCTTTGTTAATCTGTTACTTTTGCAGCTAATATACAGATGGTTATATAATTACCGGTCTTAAATAAATCTAATAAAATATATAGTTACGCAAAAAACAAATATGTAGGTAGCTAGAAGGAAAAAACTAAATAGTAGAAGATAAATGTTAAGTTGAAACTTAAAGCATCGAAAGATAAATTAACACTTAACAGTTTTCGAGATCAAGGAGAAATATGGTTTCCAATAAACATAACAAATAAAAGAATACAATAAATTAAAATATTCAATATTAACATGAAATTGGAAACCGATTTCTATTTATAACAGTTTGCGCAACGAAACGAAATGTAATGGAAGACGGGCTAAATATAACTTGTATCCGCGCGGCTCTGAAAAGGGAACGAGCTGAATCGCAAATAGAATTAATACGATTTCAATATCGAAGCCAATTTTAATTCCACGGATTTTCTGACAAGAAATAAGTAAATAATTTTCGAGAAGCAAAAGAATATTGGAATAAGTTCAACTTATTGAAAGAAATTGCGCAGTTCTTAAATAATATCTAATTAGATGAAAATCCTGAAGGCAAATTGAAAACACTACAAAATAAAATAAAATGGTAAAAAGAAGAAATTAGAAAATTTCAAATAACATCAAAGTAACATCACATAAAGTAAAATCAAGTCCAATAATTCACCAAAATCCGCGGATCTAACAAATTACAATTTTAGTGTTTTCATTTTGTTCACAAATAAGTCTTGCTTAGACCTGAAAATCCTGAAACCATAGGCACCACACCGTGCACATTTAGAACCTTTGTGATATGATACTAGCTGTGTAAAGGCCATAGGCCATATTTTTCTTAGGCCATGAGATAGCCTAACCTAGATAGGATTGCGAAGCTATTTGTAACAATATGCGGAATCGAGTATCGGCTTTGATCGTGTACAATCGTGGACAAATATAGTGCCTCTCTTCACGTTCATAATCGCTTGTATAGGGCAGTGCCATAAATAGGGCGGTGCCCAGGCACAGGGCGTAGACTCTGGGGTGCGCAAGAATGACCAGACCAGAGAGATCCTTATTTTTCGAATCGCTCCCGATAAGTTCCCGCTGCGCCCCCGGCCCCAGAGATGTTTCCCAATGTAGTAAAAAAATATCTACAGCCGAACATATAACCTCCTCGTTTTTGGAAGTCGGTTAAAAAACAAAAGTGCAGTTATATAGAAGCTCGCACAGGGCGCAAAAAAGGCTATTTACGACACTGATATAGGGCCAACGTAGAGAGAACGCATAATGTTATGCCAGAGCCTGTTCAATTCCTTCGTCACTAATTTCCATTTTCTTCGCAGGCGGATAAGGAAAAGAAGGTAAAGAAGAAGAAGAAGGAAGACGCACCCGCAGAGGAGGAGCGCGCGTCCCGCGGCAGCCGCAAGGCCAAGCGCACCGGCTCAAATGTGTTCTCCATGTTCACACAGAAGCAGGTCGCTGAGTTCAAAGAGGTCAGTGGAATCCGCATCTAGATCGGACTAGTTTTAGTTTCGAACGAGGCAACGCTATTTAGGCAGACTAGCCAGCTCTGGGTATATCTATAGGCAGCATAGCTTGGCCTATGTGCGGCAGCGTCCTGTGGCGTCCTAGGAGGGGCGGCAACGTCCTAAGACGGCGGCAGAGTTTGTACATAGGGGCGGTAAAATGAAAGTGGCCTATACTCATAAAAATATAAAATCCGGCCCTACTAGCGTCGCCTTTTCCGCAGCGTTCTACCGCTCGCGTATTAATCTCGACCGCACCCAGAAGTAAAACAGCATTGACTCCAGTAAAAGTTGGATTGGAAGGGACAACAAGTTTTCCGAAAAGATTAATAATTTATAAAAAGACCCAACTGTAGTAAACTTTTGTGTCGGTTAATTGATATTATCTGTAGACACATGAGCTAGGCTAGGGCTTCTAACAGACGAACGGCACTTGCCAACGGCAGATACAACTGTAGCCGTCGCCACTCGTCGACGTTGACGGCTTTGGCAGATACCGATCCTCTATAAGAAGCCTAAAGAGCAAATGTTAAACCACCATTTTGTTTGTCCCAGGCCTTCCAGCTAATGGACCACGACAAGGACGGCATCATCGGCAAGAACGACCTCCGCGCGACCTTCGACTCGCTCGGCAGGCTGGCCTCTGAGAAGGAGCTCGACGAGATGGTCGGCGAGGCGTCCGGCCCCATCAACTTCACGCAGCTCCTCACCCTCTTCGCCAACCGCATGTCCGGCGGCTCCGACGAGGACGACGTCGTCATCGCCGCCTTCAAGACCTTCGACAACGACGGCAAGATCGACTCCGAGCGGCTGAGGCACGCGCTCATGACCTGGGGCGACAAGTTCTCCGCCGACGAGGTCGACGAGGCGTACGACCAGATGGACATAGACGACAAAGGCTACATCGACACCACCAAGCTCATCTCCATGCTCACCGCCAGCGCTGAGGACGAGGAGGGCGGCGAGGCCGCGTAAACTCCGACTGTACAGACCACCCCGGCCACGGTTCGCGCCCAACAGCGGACTGACAATATATTTCTATGTAATTTTATCGTTTCCATTTTTTTAATTTATTCGTAATGAAATATAGATCTATATAATTACATTGTCTCTTTACGTTTGCGTCGCCAAACGACGGATTATGAGATGGAAGAATACTATGTATTCTTGTTGTTTAACCAATAAACTATTTATACCAAGTCTGATTATGTAAGATTACATAAACACACCGCCTTTCTCATTCACACACCAATCCTTTGACGACTGAACTGAGAGACATAACCCAAACAAACTACACTAACCAAACCCCTTATGGATTTAAGTATGTAACTGTCTATATTGATACATTGATACATTAAAAACTCTACTGTATCTACATGTATCTACTGAAAATACAGTTCAATGGCTATTATGATCAAAGCTTAACCAGCCATTAGGTAATCTTTAGTGCGCATTTCAAGCACTTCAACGAGCATTAAGAGCCCATATGACCCTAACTTGACTACATACTTTAACCTAGATCTCAAAATCTGTAAGGTCTAGAAAACTGATTTTTTGACACAAGTAACTTCAGTTCATAAAGATTAAATGCTCAAGACGAAAACACGATTACTCAAAAAATGCTCGATAGTTTCTTTTTTACAAAAAACCTTGTTTTAGACACATTTTTGCTTGGATCTTCGAAGTTTGCTGTCTTTTCTTTAATATTTTTTAATATCTAAAAAGGTATTGATAAAACCTAAATTTACTCAAAACACTTTTTTCATAATCATTATAGTTCGTCTTTTATTCAAGTAAAACTAACTCGGCGATGATTCCGCGCCGTCCTTTTTCATCTGGCATATGAAAGACGGGCGTGAGTGTGAAGAGAGAAGGACGATGTTTGATTTTTAGAGTCAGGTGAGCTCTTAATAGATTGCATGACGCAATGGCTACAGTAAAAATTTGAATTGGCTCTGCTAGGTCTTTTTTTGCTTCATCTTAAAAGCTACTGAACATCCGTATTAAAATGGTGTCAGCTTGCAACATAGAAATAGTATCTCTATTTTTACACATACTCAGAGGAGTAGTATTTGAAATCTATGTGATATAATGTAAAATGTATAGGATATACATTTATATATCATCGTTTTGGTAAGCGAATAGATACAAGCAACACCTAAATAACAGAGTCCCAATTCTTCACGGTTCGACAAGACAGTTCAAACAATTTAGGCAACAGGTGGTCGCCGCCGCGCTCCTATAACTTCCTGTGGCATACCTAATATGATTCGCCTAGTGATAAGAGTCTGTAGAAATATGTCATACAGTGGGATTTCCGCAAATGCCAGCTAGATATTCGATTCGGATAGCGGTGGCCGGTGGGCAACACCTATCATTATTATCCAACTTTATATCACAAATGGTGATGCAGGATTGGGGGAGGCCTACGTTCAGCAGTGGACGGCAAAAGGTTGAAGATGATATATCACAAAGTCGCGGTCTACAACCTTATTAGTCTTAAATTACAAAAGCGTCTTGAAGTTTAAGCGTGAAGACGCTAAAGGGCCAAAGCCCGTCTTTTATTGGTTCATCGGCGATGAACCAATAAAAGACGGGCTTTGGCCCACCACACATTCCCTCCACTGTATCTCTTGTGTCGCCAGGATCGACAGCGGTATCCAACCACGAAAACCCTTTGATATGATCACAGGGAGCCCGAGGGACACGCTAAAGCTGTGTTTGGACCCACAACGAAATTAATCAGAAGTAGATAGGAGTAGGTAGTATACAGTTTTCCCTCCCCAAAAAAAGCGGGAGAGAGCACAAAGTTGCAATGACCGAAAGTCAAAAAAGAGAAAACAAAGCACTACGGGAATAAATGTTACCAATTAGGATGGTGTGTAGATGCTTTGAATAAAAAGACATAGGGCCTCTTTCACCACAAGTTCACCACTTCCTGATAAGTGCCGGATAGTCTATCCACAACTTAACTTGACAGATAAAGTATAGAGAATCTGTCAAATAAGTTGTGGATAGCCTATCCGGCATCTAATCAGGAAGTGGTGAAACAGGTTACAGGCCCATAGTATCTCAGCAAACGAAATTTACATCTAGCAATAAATAAACGACGCAAATCCCAGATGCACAATCGATATGGACGCTGTTCATAGCGCATGCCTGCACCCGGTGCATCCACAGGGATGAGTAGGGAGATTCCCAAGAAACGCAATTTCATATCCATCATCATCACAATCATCATCATTACGGAGTGCCGCTTTAGTGGCAGTAAATAATTTCGGTTAGCGGTTTCGGTGACGGTGGCCGGTTTCATTGAAAACCAGGCCCGTTACGCGGGAGTAACTTTTTATATTCAAACGTGGGAGAGCCATGCTTCGGCACGAATGGGCCGGCTCGACCGGAGAAATACCACGTTCTCACAGAAAACCGGCGTGAAACAGCGCTTGCACTGTGTTTCGCTGAGTGAGTGAGTTTACCGGAGGCCCAATCCCCTATCCTATTCCCTTCTCTACTCTCCCCTTTTCCCTTCCCTTCCCTACCCTCCCCTATTCCCTTCCCTTCCCTACCCTCCCCTATTACCCTATTCCCTCTTAAAGGCCGGCAACGCACTTGCAGCTCTTCTGATGCTGTAAGTGTCCATGGGCGACGGAAGTTGCTTTCCATCAGGTGACCCGTTTGCTCGTTTGCCCCCTTATTTCATAAAAAAAAAAAAAAAAGTGCCCAAATGCACAGTACACAAGGGCACTTTCTAGGCTGAGGAGCTTGCGAGTTAAAACAATGGTGATTTAAATTTCGTAAAAAAACCTATGATGACGACTGAAGACTGAACTGAGATGAATGACGTTTTTTTCTCGAAGATTCAAATATTCGAGCCGCAATTATAAAGCCTTTACAATAGCAACTGTCCATGTTCAGCCATGATACATGACCATGAACATGAAAAATATTTTATATCTGAATCGATTTTTAAAACTTTTATAACGTCTACATGAGGCCTACCAACATAGCTGGGCATTAACTCGTTAATCCGTTAATCGTTAATTAACGAAGTTAACATTTTGATTAACGGATTAACTTTTAAGTTAACTTTTAAAATATTAACGGACTGGTTAACGTCCGTTAATCATTAATCCAATGCCTACTATGTACCGCATATGTACCGCGGCGCGAAAACAGGTTCAGACGAAACAAAAACAATACTAGCTGATATACATTTTCAGGCGCATGCGAGTGAGAAGAGATTTGTTTCGTTTTATAATTTAGTTACTCAGCGCCGGCGCTTATAGAGAGAGACTTGTTTATTGTTATTATAAATCATTTGCATGTTGATAAAGAAGAGTGCAGTATAATTTAGTTACCTAACTAAATTATACTGCACTCTTCTTTTTCGACGTGTGATATAAGTTACAACAAGGCCATATTACACATATTAACGGATTAACGATTAACGTTAACTTGCCTTAATTCGTCCGAAATGTAACGCTTTAACGTTTAACGAAGCTAACCTTTTTTTAACCGATTAACGAAGTTAAATATTTGATTAACGGTGCCCAGCTATGCCTACCAACATGATTGCACAGCTATCCAGTGTGTGCAGAACCGACGTAGGTGACGGGCTCAGGGCGGATATGCTTTTTTACGCATTCATGATCGTGATATTTTAGGGCGTTCGCTGCGTTAAGCTTTCGTCCGGCGCGGCCACCAGCGAGGCGTGCTTGTTTCTGAATGTCATCCCGGGCGCCCGCGACGGGCACACGCTCAACGCAGCGAACGCCCTGAGAGATTTTCCGACAGAATATTATGTTGCCGGAATCGTGTCTCAAGTATGGCATAATTAACTAGCGCGACTCCTATCTACTTTTACTTTCAACACCTACAAACTAAAATATAATACCACTGAGGGTTAAATAATAGTACCGTTGTTTGGGGATTTATCAAGAAATACAAAACAAATTACAAAATCAAATATTTATTTTAAGAATTCAACATTATTTAATAGCATAGGTTTCTTATCAAGCTAGAGTTACCTGAAAAAAGTCGAGAATTTGAAAATCGGGACGGACATTACAAAACATAATATTTTGAGACAAACATTTTAATAATTTTGAGACTCTATAACTAGACTAAGACCCAATTTCACCAACCTCTGTTTGTTAAATCCTAACAAGGCATTACTTAACGAACCTTGGAAAATTAAACAGACTGTTAAAATACTTATGTACCACAGTAAAAATTTAACAGCGGATTAGTAAATGCAATGTTAAGTGAACAACGAGTGAACAACTATCAATTAGTTCTTTCTTGTTATAACGCGACAAAATTGCAATGTACAAGATTAATACGACATGTTTGCTGCAATGTGTCACTTTCTTCCATAGTAGTATAATAGTAGATAATGCAACCAAATTAAAATATCACTGATCGCAAACATTTGTTACGCTATAATAGTTCTTCTTAATTTACCAGGTTAATAATTATTATCTGTCAAAACTAAAAACATGAATCATAATACAAACTCTTATTTACATATTTCGGTTTGGTAATTTTGATACAAATTAGTATATTTGCAATTGCAAAAATCCGAAGGCTGAATTTTTGGCAGTGAAAATACATAATTATTCATAACTATGAAAATAATTAATAATAAGGACGTAGCGGAAACATGGCGGAAAGTCTCAAAAGTCAAAACAGATTCTTTTATTGAAATCGCATATTATTGTCTTTGAAAGTTGTTATTTTGACTCATATAACAGCCTGTTAAATATTTAACGGACCTCCATAGCAGGAATTAAATTTAACACCGTGTTAGGTGATTTAACATGACATTAGGGCATGGTGGAACGCTCGATAGCTCTAACAGGCCATTATGTGATTTAACAAGCCATTATTTATTTAACATTGCGTGATGAAACTGGGACTAAGGGCATGTTTCAGCACTTCCTGATAAGTGCCGGATAGGCTATCCACAACTCATCTGACAGATTCTCCATACTCTATCTCTCAAGTTAAGTTGTGGATAGCCTATCCGGCACTTATCAGGAAGTGGTAATACAGGGCCTAAGCCCGGGCGCGCACTAACGGCTAAACCACAGCGGGCAGGTCGCGACGGCCACCATACTTTCGATGGCCGCCGCGACCTGGCCGCTAGTGCGCGCCTGGCCTAAGTATAGGTACTACAGTGCGGCCGCTGGATACATAAAAATTCATTCATTCACCTGTAATTACTTCTCTCTTTCTCACGCGTAATACAATATTATTAGACTGACTTGCACACAGGGAAATGAGATAATTTTCGAAAAGAGCAATAATTTTCGAGTAAGTAAGAGGCAAACATTGATGGTAAATGAACGAAATTCTCTCTGTGTATGTACTGGCCTATAACATAGTATTTTTAGCTTCTTTAAGAGCTGTGGAAAAATAAGTCATGGATCGGTAACTCTATCGAGAAAAAATTTGCTCCCACACAAATGCGCTCATTAGAATTTTCTATACAAATAGTTGAATAGTGACTTGAAAACATCTATAATAATTTATCCTATCACATATTTTAACACTTAAATTCTTTTCAAAACATTATGTTCGTGCTAAATGATATTTTGTTAGAGACAGTTTAAAAATTTACACAAATAATAATTCATTAGTTGTCAGTTATCACTACCTATTAACAGTATTACAGTTGATAGTTTTCAACACTATATTTTCTTATATCAATCTTATTGATAATTTCAAGTCACCACTTACATTGCACCTAAACATTTCTATGACCACATTTTTAATCCTAAGCTTTCGCCCTTTTTGTCATATTACATTAGAAACATTTTTCTAAAAATTTATGCCTATTTCAGAGGCTACTATAATACGTTGTACTTTTGTAACTCGTATAATATATTAATTATTGTCATTTTTGACTGCACAGTCAACATGATAAACTGGAAGGTGGATATGTATCGTAAACCTTAAATATTAATTTACCTTAATAACAGATAATTTGTCTTTCAATATCATTAAAATAAATATTTGTCTTATATACAAATGCAATTTTTAGGTACGGCATTTTAAACAATACTTATGTTATAATGCGTCTATTATCTTGTGGCGTGCGTTGCACAGCATAGAACGAGGGAGAAGAAGACAGCCTGTCATTAGTGACAGCTGGTTTTTCCTTCGCTCTCTTGGCACGAAGTAACCGAGCAAAATATGAGGCTTTCTATGATAATATTGCGGTTTAACTCTGTAGTAGCTACCGTGTAAATATCTCTACCAGCTGTTAACTACGTACATATATAATTGTATACTGTGACCAATAGCGTATAGTGTATGTGTTGAAATATACGTTCAACTGCCTACGAGATTCATTTAGGGCGACTCCGCTCGACCTGCTCCTAAAATCTCTTCAAATTAAAGAGTTGTACCGATTTTGATGATAGTTATAAGAAAATTGAGATCGGGAATGAACACAAAACGATTTCAATACACTACTATTACAATGTAGTATACATAATATATTATATAAGTGTATTTTCCTTTTGTAGCAAATAAAGTTCCTTTTTGAACGCCGTTTCTAATATTAATGAAAAATTGCATTTGCTTACAAAATAAATATTAACATTACAATTAACATTTGGCCTGTACTTGTACATTTATCAAGCATTTTTAAAAAATAAGCATAACAACATTTCTATAGCAAGTTTACCACTGACCTCCATTATGCAAGTACGCTGGACTTATGATACTCACCTGCTTTTTGTGCTTATTTGAAGAATCAGAGAACTAAATTTGACGTAAAAATGAAATTGAGTCAGAGTACTTGGAACTAATACTAGTGATGACAACCAATAACGATTAAGTGGCCATTTGCAATATACGTCAGATGTAGTTCTCTTCCCCAGCATTGGGGGCGCTGATTCCGCTTCAAATAGGCACAAAAAATAGCTGTCATTACAAAAGGTATCATAAGTCCAACATACGTCTTGTATAATGGAGGTCAGTGAAGTTTACCCATTACAATGCCAATACAGTTTAAAATAATAATACTAAAAACTAACACTCCAAAATAAAATTTACATCTAAACTGGAATAAAAATAATAGACTCACTAATCACTATTATACTCCATAATCACTATAAAATAATAGTATTGAACATTTCAATTAGTACCATTATATTGTAGAACTGTTAAAACTACAAAGTATAGTCATGATGAATTCCAGAATCTAATACTATTCACCAAACAAATAAAATTAAAAATGACAATATAAAAGCACAAAATGAATCACCATTTTTCTAGTTATAATCGTTAAGCAGTCAATGCCTCCACATAATTTTCTTCTATAATCTCTATTCTATAGTTTTTTAATGCCAAAATATATTACACACACCACATATTCACTTTCTTCTCGCATTGAGACTATTGTGCAGTGTGCTGCACATGTGCCTGTAACAAAAAACAATAGTATTTTATTATTATACATATATTTTAGCACTTCTATTACAATAATAGAAGTTATTACAATAATAATAACAGTGGAAGTCTATCTGTCTTTCAAAGGATTTAGAATGTGTGACGCAACATTGGGCGTAATATATATTACGCGCAATGTTGCGTCACAAATTCTTAGATCGTTTAATACAAAGATTGAACCGTCAAAATTATAATAAAATGGTGGATCAAAGGTACAGATCATAATAGCTTGTTTTAAGAGACAATAAGGATCATAATGGTGATGCTATAAGTTTTACTTACACCAGTTCTATTAGCAGCGTTGTCATTATCTTCGCCGGCTACGAGTACTCCTTGGCTCCTCTGTAAACACAATAATAATTATTGAAATAAAAAAAAACAATTTTTAATGAACTAAAAATTAACGAAAAAATATTAGTAAAAACATACAAAATACTTAACTATACATAAAAAGCGATGCTTATATTATAGAACTTGATATTCATCTACTTTTCTTGTTCACACTTTGATAATTGTTTAACCACCCGTTAGTCCGAATTTCCAGGTGTTTGGTGACATTACCATCGTACATATTTCTTGTATATATTGTATATATATACAAGAAATATGTATATAGTTCAAGAAAATGAAACGATTTCCAACCTCATTGTTTGCGGTTGTATTTTATAGCACATATTTTATACATTTATAGAAAAAAAATCCCGTTTTCAACAGTAAGTATCATACAATATTATTATATTATTATCTAAGGCAATTTATGTGAATGTTTGTTAGCAAAAAAAAAAACAATAAAAAAAATACATATACGAAAAATCAAATATTTTTTTTAGCTCGCAGTCCTACTGCTACATACCTGCTTCCTTTGCTGGCAGTTTGCGTCGCTTGGCGGTCTCAGCTACTGAAAAAACATTGCATCAATATGTTAAATAATATTAACCAAGTAAGTCTAAACCATAAAGTTAATATACCTAGTGGAATAGAGCAACAATCAATGAGATTAAATTGTCAACATGTGGCACGCGCCGACTGGACGTCAAAAAAAAGAGTGCTGCTGTCATGTGTCACACGTCTTATTTTACCATGCAGTGTTACTAATAGTGACATCTCGCTTGCTCAGGCCTTTCGTTTCTCTATTCCGCTAGGTATATTAACTTTATGGTCCAAACTGCCCAGGTGCATTTCATTGTCAGACGGAATAACGCTTGACTGATATGTATTCTTATGTCGTTAGAAAAAAAAAATACCTTTGGCGACGGGTTCATTCGACTTTCGTTTGCGATTGCTCGTACTTGCAGGTGCAGTTTTGTTTGCAGGCGCATTCGTGGCCTGTAAACCAAAAAAATAGCTCAATAAGACATAAGATAGTTTTACCCTTTGCTAATGAAATACAAACACTCTACACAGATATTATAATATGTAAAACCTCACGCACACTTTAAAACGGGATTATAATTGTACAGAAAAAATAATGAGAATAAAATGTGATGGGTTAATCTTTATATTATTATAATGCTAAGTACTCACATACCGTTTTGCTCGATAGTTTTACTCTAAATCAAGCAATTACCACCGTGTGGACCGCAAAATGTCAAATATGTCATTTCCTTCCATTCGGAGTAAAACTATCGAGCAATACCGTATGGGAGTACTTAGCATTAGAGGGTATCCTCTATCTATTTACATAATATGTAAGATATGGAGTTAAAAATTACCTTCTTGCTTCTTCCGGTACTAGGCTCCACCTTCACAGCATTTCTTGTGGCTCTGCCTTTAGGCGCGGGTGATTCAGCATTTTGCTTGCCACCTTTTTTTGACGTATTTTTGTCTTCTGAGGTCGATTGCGTTTTTGTGCGACGACCTCTCTGCGGAATCTCGATAGTTCCTTCTACGATAGTGATCTTCTTACTTCTCCTGCCTTTCGATTCCTCTTTGGGTTGGGTAGCTGCAGTTTTCCTGCCTCTGACTGGTTTCGCTTCGGCAACTACTTCAGCTTTTGCAGTTCTGGCTCTTTTAGGTGCAGCTTCTGTTGCTAGTGTTTGTACTACACTTTCATTCGCTCGCGTCTTACGACCTTTTTTGACTTCCACGACTTCTGTAGTCGTTTCATTCTTGCGGCCTCTTCTAGGTTTTGGCTGCTCATGTGTTTTACTAACTTCTACATTTGTAACATTCGTTTGACCTCTTCTGCTACGTTTAGGTGCAGATTTTACTGGACTTTTGATGGGACTGTTTTTGCTAGTGCTTTTGTCTTCTACTTTACTGTTGATAGTTTTTCGTGATCTTTTAGCAGGTTCCTCTATATTTTTAATCTCTCGAGTTTTTCGTCCTCGTCTTGCAGTTTTAACTTCCGTTTCTTCGGGTATTTCTTCAACAATTTGAGTTTTTCTCGTCCTAGATTTTGCTGGTTGTTTTTCGACAGACTTTTCAACCTCGATTTTCGTTTTTTTGCTGGCGTTGCTTACGTTTTCTGTCGCTTTAGTCTTGCGAGATTGTCTCGTTTGAGTCTCTTTTGGTGGTTCTTCTATGACTTTAGTCCTCCTAGTTCTATTGGTTCGTTTAGCCGGTGTAGCTGATTTCGGTTTCAGTTTGGGAGACGGTTTACTCACAACAACACTGGCTCTTCTCGCTTTAGCCCTGCTTTTGACTGGTGTTTTTGGTTTTTCTTCCACTTTATTACGAGTGCTTCTTCCTCGTTTCGGAGAAGGCGGTTTTTCTGAAACCTGCGTCACTGGTTTGGGACTAAGTACAGGTGGTTTTTTGGTGATAGTAATAGACTTCCTTCTTTTGATCACAGTGGGTAATTTGGTTTCTGCCGCTTTTCTTCGTGTTGTGCGTGGTTGAACCGGAGTGGGAGTTTTGTTTTTAACTTCCGCTTTCTTTGGTGAGTTTTTGTGTGAGTGAGCGGTCACAACAATTTCCGGCAATTGTTTTTGCAGCGATCTCTTACTTTTGCCAGCAGGTTTTTTAGGCTCATTAAGTGTTGCCATAGAACTGAAAAAAAAATAATAAATTTACCTCAATAACTTTCTGAAAAAAGTTTAACAATGATTTGATGAATTTAATGAATTGGGAATAGGCTACTTGACCTATATTCAATTTCATTGAACAAATACATATTTCTAGTAGAACTTGGCCTAGGAAACCGTATTTCACCCTTATCATCAAATAAAAGCATAAGATTGATAAATAAAGTCGATTTGAAAATATGATTTTATGAAAATATGATTTGTACTGACGAAAACGCTTTTGCGGTACTTCCGATTTGGATGTGACGTCATCAACATGTAATTTTTTTATCTTTTATTTATTGCGCTCGTTATATGTAAGTTTTTTTGTACATAAATAATAAGAATAAGCCTAGAAAGATTAGTAAAATATATTTTCTTGAATAATTCAAATAAAACATCAGTTTTACATATTATCTCCATTTATTGTAGACGGGAAATGAAATGGCCAAAACTTTTCTCCAAAAGTTTTCAACATTACAAATGTTTTCTAATTTCTTATTTAATTCTTTTATAATTTTTGGGCACTTCTAGACTCGTACATATAGCACACTAAAATGTTCAATAACGAGATGAAGAAGCGATTAGCATGAAGAAAAAAAGTAGGTCAAGTAGCCTGTCATGAAATGACATGACTTTATAATTATTGCTTTCCATTTTTTAAGATGCCTATTTAAAATTTGACTTGTATTGAAATGTAAAGTTAATAAAATCGTATTAAAAATACTCACGTTTTAGAAGGTGGATCTATAGCAGCGATGGGCGACATACGGGCGAGTGCTGTTGTATTCAGCGTTGCATTTACACCCTTCACAGGCGTAGAATGTACGACTACGCGTTTCTTGATCGGCAATCGTAAAGTCGCAGTTTCTACGGGTTTACTTTGGCTCGTTTCGTTACTCTGTTTTTTACTCTTGTTCAACGACGCCTCCGCCTTACTATTCCTCGATTTCTCAGCTTTGCTACGACTCAAAGAAGATTCTCCTTTACTTGTACGTTTTGAAGGGTTTCCTTGACTCTTGCGCGTCGACGGTTCGTTGCTTCTACGACTCACAGATATCTCCGCCTTGCTTCGACCTAGAGATGCCCTGCTACGCGTCAATTCTGCTTTGCTGTTTTGGCTCAAGGACGCTATGGATCGCTTCTTGATAGGCAAGGTGCTCTGGTCCTTAGCGAAAGTGCTGGATCGAGATCGCGATGTTAAAACGGGCGCAACCCCTTCCACTGTAGCGGTAGATAGCTTCTGCAACTCGCGCGAGGCGTTTCCAGAATTTTTTTTACTCGCGCTCTTCTGTAGCTGGCCTTGAAGCCACTCCTCGACGTTGGTGGTTATCGCGTCAATGGAATCGTGCAGTGATTTCGCGGCACGCTTCTGTTTCGCGTTGCTGAATGTCGTCATGCTCTTCGACTTGCCGTACGACTTCAGTTTCGGTTTGCCGAGCAGCCGATCGAACGTAGAATCGGCATCTTCCTGCTCTTGTAGTAGTTCTACGCCGCTCACGTCGCCCGAGGCGGGTTCCTCGAAAAGCTGATCGATTCCTTCAACGTCTGCCAAGTCGTTCCTTGGCGACCTTCTCTTTAGGGCCCTCACCCCGGAGACGTTGACTAGCTCGTTGCGAGGAGTGCGCTTGAAAAGACCGCGGATATTTTGTAAGTTGGGCGACGCCATTTGTCTCGTTTCGACCGATTGGAAAAGAGATTTTACTCCGGAGACGCGGCGTAAGTCGTTTTTCGGCGACGGCACGAATAGCTCCTTTACTCTGACATCGCTAAGGCGATTTTTGGGTGATCGGGCGAAGGTTTTCTTAACACCGGACACTCTAGTGAGGTCATTGCCGATCGACCTCCGCGCTCGGGGCGTTTTCAACAGCGCCTTCACCCCTCGGACATCGCTCAAATCGTTTCTAGTTCCTCTTGTGAACAAACGCTTCACGCCAGAGAGATTGGGACTGACGTTTGGAGTACCTAATGGACTCACAAACACCTCCGGCGCAATATGAGCAGAATCATCTAGAACGGACAGTCCTGACGTGTTTAGAGACCTGCCAGTCAGGGCTATAGTATGTCTGGTCACTGGTTTCTCATCGTCCCGCCAAGTAAAATCGCTCATGCTTCGCGATAGATTTCTTTTCACTGGGCTACTGAATAATTGCTTTACAACATCTGACTCGTCTAACGTGTCAATCAAGGAGCGTTTTGATTGAGGTTTCTTGGCAGTGGAGTGTTTATTCTTCACAGCTTCGGGCACCAGCTTTACATCACTTGTTGGTGTAACAATACCATCCTCATCATTGGAGCTGTCCATCTTCTTAGACCTAGTTTGAGTGAAAGACTTCGCTCTCGCTACGTTCGGTCGTTTGACTGATCTTATGTGACCGATAGTTTTACGCTTTCGAGAATTGCGTACGCGTGTGCTCCGATCGAGAGATTGATCTAAAAGATTCTGTATATTTAGCACCGGCGTTCCCGGGTCTTTGGGACTGTGCTCGTTTTCGGGTGTGACACAGCCATCTTTGGCTCCATCGGAGGAGGGAGATTCTGTCACGATGGAAATATTCTTTCGGGGCGTATGGCCCGAGCGGCGGCGCGACGACCGTGGCGACGCGTCATCTTCGTCATCGAGCAACAGTAAATCACTGTCATTAATACGAGACCGGCTTTTAGACGCACGAGTCGCTTTAGTAGTATTCAGAGACAAACTCCAATAAGAATTTTCGGGTGTCGTCAGGGAAGCGGACCTTCTGGTGGTCTTCTTCGATTTGTCGCTTATGTTTGTTTGGTTTGGCTCGCTCCGGACGGAAACTATAGACAGCGACGATTTCTTTCCCGTGCTCGAAGCGTCCGAAACCGAACTGCGGCCCCTGGTCTTGTTTCTTGAAGTTTCTTTGTCACTTTCCACGTCCCTTGGACTGCCCTTCGCTTGTCCATGATACGGCGTACTCGAAGCTAGCAATGACAGTTTGCCAGAGCGTGTTTTTCGGATTGACTGCGATGTAATTGATTGTGGAGATTCAAAAGTGGCTGTAGATCCGTACACGGATCTCGAGCTATCAGAATCTAGGGACACGAGATCCACTACGGAGTATGTCTCCGTCTGCCTGATGCTAGCTCTCGGAGACCCAGCAGTTGCGTAACTCTGGTCTGAAACTCTACTTCTCGACGCTTTGTACGCTGCCCGGGAATTTTCTAGTGCTTTCTTTAGGATGATGCTTCCGCGGAGCGACTTTTTCGGCGATCGACCGAGAGTTGACGAGGTCTTTTCCAGTGCAGTCGCTTCCAAAGTACTCCGCTCCGACGAAATATGCCTTGGAGACAAAGTGTTTATACTATTTGAGGATCGTAGGCTCTTCTCTAGTATTTTACTCGAGCGCGAATTCTTTTTCGGCGAGGGCGACATGGTGACTGACGATTCTGAGTAGTGCAAGGTCAAATCGTCTTGGGACACGCTATCATCTTTTTCAGTGTCATCGAACATTATGAGGTCGGACGATCGTTCGTGGCCGTCGAGATTGCTCAGATCGAATTTGATGGACTCCGTCTTCCGCGTAGACTTTCTGGCTGTTGGATCCTTCATGGCTGACTTTTTAGGACTCCCCAAAATGGGGGAAGTGAGGAAGTTGCTTCGTTCCGTTCGCGACGAGCCTTCGCTGCGCCGCGACACCGGACCGATTTCCAATAGCGATATCTGCAAATACAAATAATTAATAACACGTACTTAAGGAGGCGACTAACCCTAAAGTGTCGATTTTATAATTCATTTTTATACTAGAAAATAAGCCCCGAATTGTTTCATTTTCTATAATTAGATACTACATTATATTTCCGAGAATTCGATCTGAGCAAAAACACGATATCTTAAAATTTTCTCGATAGAAAAAAATCACAAAGATGCATCTATTTTCACGAATTTTTCATTTATTGCCATAACCGTGCATTGAAGTAACTTAATATTTTAACACATTGTATAAAATTCTATCATTGAGAGATCGACCTAGCGGATTTTTAAAATGTTGCGAGTTATTGAAAAAAAACTAATTTGGCGATGAATCCGCGTCGTTCTTTTTCACCTGGCATATGAAAGACGGGCGTGAGTGTGAAGAGAGACAATGTTAGATTTTTGGGGTTAGTCGCCCTCTTAATATTACTATTGCAACAGGTTAATTTTAATCAAATTTTATTATCTGATTCTGATCTTCGTAATAGAAAAATACACATTAAACAATCTTTCCAAACTTATTAGACAAGAACGAAAAATTCTATAGTGTCATCAAACAGTTAAGTACAATCAGTTAAGTAAAAATTTACCCTGGCTTTCAAAAAAGGAGGAGTCTATGTTTGGCTGTATGTATTTATTATTATAAAGTAAGGCTCATAATGTAAGGTTCACTTACGGAATGTGGTCCTTCTCTGGCTCTGTGCGGTCGCGGGGTGGGTTGACTCGGCCTAGGCCGGCGTTTCGTCCCACTCACGCGTTTGCGGCGGGGCGTGGGACGAGGCGTTACTTTCGGCTTCAGCGTGGCCCGAGGTGTCTCTTTCGGCTTCGGCGTGTGTCCCGTCATCAACATCAGCGCGGCCTGTTTCGTGTGATCTATAGACCAGGAGATGGCGCGTTTAAGACGGAGAAACAGTGAGTACAACATCGCAAACTCGATTTAATAGTAGATTTTTATATTAATAATTATTATCACTGATCACTTTCTTAGCTTTATGAAATTTGTATTTCTTATACAGGGTGCAATTAAACCTTCCTGCCAAATTTTGATATATTGATCCTTGTTAAAAATAAAAATACACATATTTTTTCTTTTATAGTCACTCAGTACTAAAATGTTGAGAAATAGCTTCTGAAAGTTATCCTAATAAACACTACAATTAATGGACACGACGCGTCGCCCGCACGTGACATGCCCACGCGTGCGCGCCTCCCCCCGCGTCACCCCCGCTCATCCCCCCGCGCTGCGAGTGACCATTCTACAACGATTTTAAATGGGATAAAATATGTAATTAAAAAAAAATAACGCGCAATTTTTTTTTTTGTTAAATGGACACTCCTAATGACACCTAAGCCCTGGAATAAATTTGGCGGGAAGGTTTAATTGCACCCTGTATATTTAACACTGAAATAATAAACCACAGAAACCGCAGTTGTCACTGGTAACAGAGTTCTAAATTATTTGGTGTTACTATAAAAATATTACGAAGCAAATCTCTTTAAAACTTCAATCGCTAATGATATTTAATTCGCACTGCACAAACCACATTTACTTCTCAAACTGACACGTAAATGATCGTTTTGTTGTTACATAAAATGTTTACTGCAGCACATTAAATAAAGTTATGATTCTCGTGTAAAGATCTCAATAAGTAGATTACTCAACACTGTATTACGCAACGAGATATAAAACACATTATAATTCAAAAATATTAATGTAAGACATCTAGGCAAACCGAAATATAATTGTTAATTTAAACTATTGTTTTTTTATATGTATGACCATGAACTGTAACAATTGCAGACTGAAGTCATATCAGTTGCATTTTGCATAGTTATCTAAATGTCGACAAAAAATATATCACACAAAGGTTTTTAACCTTGTGTTCTTACTCGAGTTCTTTTTAACAAACGTCATTAAAAATTCGGCTGTATACACCTGAAAGTTTTAACCCGTCAATCACCAAGCGACACCCGGCTGCCACATAACAATTGAAAATATATTGTGTCTGCGATTCCCACGATCGAGGTATTAAATAACGATTGATCAATTGGTCGACTAGTCGCATCGGATCAGACGGTCAATCAGACGGTCAATCAGTTGGTTGGTCAGTTGAACTAACAGTCTATCAATCTCCATCAATATGCGGTTTTTTTTTTCAAAAATTGTCTCATTTTAGTTGTTCAAGCCTTTTCCTTATTGATAGCATTATGTCAATAAAGTCCAACTTCATAGAGTTACGAACGTCGAACGTCGAAAGTCCAACGTCGTAAAGGGATAATATGAAGATTTTAAACGACCTACTGTCCGCTAAATGTGTTTTTTCGCGTTAACGAATATTTTTTCATAAATGGATAGCTAACATCAATACAAACAAAAAATAATTTTAGACAAAACCGCGTAAAGTATCACATTTCGAAGATATGAGCTGCCAAAGTTTTAACAATTTAAGATATTGCAACTTTGGCAGTTCAAATCTTCGAAATGTGACATCTTACGCGGTTTTGTCCACGATTATTTTTGTTTGTATTGATGTTAGCTATCTATTTTTGAAAAAAATATTCGTGAACGCGAAAAAACACATTTATCGGACAGGTCGACCAGGCTCCATACAAAAATCTTCATACCCCTTTGGACTCCAAGTCGATAATTCTGAAAACCTGAGAGCTGATTATTATCGCTCTTAGTGGCTTTTTACAAGTCTGAGGGTGTGAATAATTTGTATACAGGGTGTCAATAAACGAATTATTAATTAGTTTAGTGATAATACTATAGGGTGTGTATGAGACATGAGTCCCGTGTATAGAGTTCACTGTTAAAGGAGCACCGCTGAAAGAGCAAATTTTTTTCACTTTTGTAAGGGGGAAACTCGTGACGCTGGGGCGCTTGCCCATACAAATCACAAAAAATATCTTTCAGCACTAATACTTTCACAGCGAACTCCATATAGGGGGACCCTACCCCTTTATTATCATTTAGTTTTGTTACACCCTGTCCACAATATGTCGATAGATCAATATAACTCACCGACGCCTGGTGGATCGTGTATCTTGAGTGGAGTGCGTCGCGGGGCGCGTCGCGACTCGCACCACAGTGACGCCTTCGTCGCCGAGTCGCCGCCGCCGAGAGAAGCCCAGCGCCTGATTGAAACAAACATTTCTAAAGAACAAAATAGACGATAATTCAGCATTACAATTTACATGCGTTAAGTGCTGTCATGAATGCATGATCGTTTATTGTATTGATTGATGTGAATGACATGCAAACTATGTGCTGTACATTAATTGACAATTCTTTAAATTTTCGTCCTGCAATAGTATGTGCATTACATGCACGCATGATCGTTTCGCGATCGGCATGTCATGCAACAATTAATACTGTCACGAAGATGCATGTCATGCTGAATAGGGATGATGACAAGGTCAAAGATTAGCGAATTTTGTTAATAAAATAAAGAAATCACGGTAAAACATAAGTGTTCCTAAAATTTCAGCTCTATAGCATTTGTATTTTTTTTGTTATGCACCTTCAAAGTTGGATAATCAAGTCGATTTTTTATTCAATTATATATCTTAATATTTGTATAACATTCGATAACTTATGCAATTAAAAGCAACTTTTGTTATAAAACCATTTTCATAAACGCAATATTTAATATACCTATCGAACAAAGTTCTCTCCCGATGCGTACAAACTACGAAAGAGTGACGTCAGTCTTTCGTAGCACTTTGTATGGAGCGTTTCGGGCAGGTCTATTTTATGAGATGTTTGAATTGTCATATCTTGGTGAATTTTTAAGCTATCAGAGTCATTCTTTCAGCGATGTTTCTATTTTTTAAGGGCCGTTTAATTACCAATAAGAAAAAAAAATAGTCATCAAGCCTGTTACCGTGTAGGAAGCATTTATAAATGGTCAATACTCAACTTTAGAGTGGGGTTAATTGTGATTAACATGCACCTACGCGCGCGTCGCGTTGCGGCACACCGCATTAAACGCGTAGATGCATTTCTAAATTTGTATGGATTTGACAAGCTTCAATTGCGTGAGGCGTCTTACAAATCTGTCAAATCCATACAAATTTTGAAATACATCTACGCATCGCGATATGAACCATTAGTATTTACTATCTCAACTTTTAGCGAGTGAAGAAATGCAGAAGACCATTGTACTTCAACAGTCATGCTATTTATACCAAAGGCAAAATTGCTATTGAGTTCTCACCTTTTAGGTTGCTCTTCCAAGTCTGCAGAATCATCAAGCCGTAGAGACCTTGTTCGTTTTCCTTTGGTCGCAGACTTGTTTATTGAATCTAAAAAAAGTATGTTAAATAAAGCTAATTAAATAAAAACTTTTGTGAAATATCCAGCATGACTGGTGAGACATGATCAATACTTAAGGAGTAGTACTCGGTACTCGATTATCATTACAATGATGTAATAAAATTAGGTACTTACTTTTTGACCAAATTTCCCATTAAATAAATGAATCATGGACACTTAGTAAATTAGCCGCCGCGGCGGCGTGCGCCCCGCGCCGCGCGCCACCCCTCCCGCGTGCGGTGTCAATGCGTTGGGTAAATAATTATTTAACTTTAAGCTACATTTACTCAGTGATCAATTAATATTTTTTTTTTTTAATTTTTTTTCAACTATTATAATAGCCAAATATCGAGTCCTCGAGTATTGAACATGTCTCACCAGTCACCAGTCATGCTGTCTATCTATTACTGTGGCCCATACATTGGGTCAAGTCACACATCTACAGAATTTGTATGAAATTCTGTGACTAGCCTCTTGAGGCTTGGTCGTGAGTTTGTGACATAGAGTATAGACTACATTTTAAATAACTTACCATTCTGATTATTTGTATCCTTTCCCCATGGCTGAACAATTGCCACCTGCTTGCCACTGCTGGATGCTGCAGATTTAAATTAAAAATAAATCAAGTGGATTTGAGAATAAGGAATCAAATAATCCATACCAATATTATAAATGAGAAAGGTGTCTGTCTGTCTGTTACCTCGTTTTTGGAACAGGGCAAATGGCCCACCAGTCACCACACGCTGGAAAAGCTGTGTCGCCAGGATCGACAGCGGTATCCAACCACGAATATATTATAATCTCAGGGGTGCCCGAGGGACAATCTGTCTCGGATCCATAACGAAATTACCTATTCACGTCCAAGCCGCATGAACCAATTTTGATGAAATTTGGTATGGAGATACTGAGTACCGGGAAAGGATATACATACCTACGATAATTTTTATCCCGGAAAAATGTACGGTTTCCGTGTGATAAACGAATTTTATCGCAACAGAGTTGCAGACTTGCGGGACTTTACGGGAATGTAGCGAGTGTCCATGGGCGACGGTAGTTCCTTTCCCTCCATTTGCTCGTTTGCCCCCTTATTTTATTTAAAAAAAAACTCGGTATAGGTACTGGCGCCTCATCTCACTAGTTTGCCCCCTTATTTTATAAAAAAAACTTGGTATATGTACTCACATGAGGCGTCACCACTGCGCCAATCCCGCGCCGGCATGGAGGCCCGCAGCGGCGGCACGAGTGCCGGTTTTCCCGAGCCCGTAGTGACACGCCGACGGGCGTTCCGCTTGCCTGTCGAACGACGCGCCAACGCTGTCAACACATAAGGCTCGATTTATATGCGCCCGCCCATAGACAGAGCAAAAGTATATAAGCTGCTTTCATATTCTTTGCGCCCGCCTGAACACGCGTTTGGTGGCTATACCACGACATCACAAGCAATTATATAAAAATAACAGCGCGACCGCGCCGCCATTTAGATAAATCGTTACATACATTTGCTTGTAATCACGCGGTATAGCGGCCAAACAGGGCGTTCACGCCGCCATATACAGTGTGTTAGTGTAAACACCGTTATAATTGAAACCATCAAATGAGCCTGTCAAAATGAACAACTTTTTCTATGAGAACATTGCTGGGAACTCAAAAAAAAATGCAATCGGCAATTTGTATGGGTATGAAGACGGATTTTTTTGAGTTCCCAGCATTGTTCTGATAGAAAAAGTTGTTCATTTTAATGGGCTCATTTGATGGTTTCAAGGATAACGGTGCTTACACTAACATCTTGTATATACATATATTCATTTCATTTTTCGTTATCTCTGTATCTGACACATAATATTTTCATTACAGCAAAATGGACAGTTTCCGCGCAATTATTATTTTTCTACACAATCTGAATGGCTGGCATCATTAGGTAAATAGAAATAGAGAGTTTACCAGGCATAGTAACCACTGGTGTCACTCGTTTCTGTGATGGATCATTGTACTCCCAACGAAGTCGACGTCCGCCAACTGATATTTCATCACCGTGACGAAGAGCAGCCACGCTGACTACCGTTCCATTGACCAGTGTCGGATCTGTGCCCACTGCATGCACTACACACTGAAAGATAATTAATGTAATAACAATTTTGCACCTATAATAATTGCAATAACCTCCTTATTGCAATTATTAGTGAAAAATTGTGAATTTACAGTTTTCTTTTATGAAAGTTGAGACTATTAGACTAGTAAAATCATTTACATTTATCTGAACAAACTGTATACCCATTTGCTGTTATAGAATAACCAAATGATGATGGATGAAGAAAAGCACATAATATATACAATGCATAAATCATTGCTTTTTAGTTTAAAGCCATAAAAGACACCCAACAAAGCATTTTTAGGGTAACAAATTAACAAGAAACAAACAAATATCTAAACAAGCTAGACTTATTATATTCCATCGTAAGAGTTACAATTTACACCACACTACAAAATATTGTATCTCTCTTGCAAGAATGTGTTTTGTATGATTGCATATTTTATTGAAAAATGTGTTTTTTTTTTTAATTCTAAATGCTATCTCAGAGTCAGCTGGCCCAAGATATAAATTCATTGATGATTAATTAGCACATTAAGCAAATACCTGGTTAGTGTGAACAGAGATAGTAGCATGATGGGCGCTGACTGTAGGAAGCATGAACCGAATGTCGCAGATGGGATCACTGCCGAGGGTAGCCAGCCCCTCCTTCAGCGGGTAATACTTCACATCCCGACCCTGACGATCCAACACCACCAGCCGACCACCCGACATTTCTAAAATATTTACATACAGTCAGATGGGGTGTTGCTATATTCCTTATCAATCTTTTTATTACAGTAGACTGCTGTTTTTCTGCCTATTTGAAGCGGAATCAGCCCCAGCAATGCGGTGGAAGAGAACTAAATAAACATATTTTTAATTTAAAACTTTGTACAAAACATATTTTTAGTTTTAAACTGGTTTTTAACTTTTTTTGTGTGCACATAAATTGTAAATTAAAAAAAAATCTGATGTTACCACAACGAATAACAACAGTTGTTATCACTTGTATTATTTCCAAGTACTCTCACTACTGCTGTCAGTGCCAATATGGCAACTTTCAAACGTCATTTTTACGTCGGATTTAGTTCTCTTCCGCCTCAATGGGGGCGCGGATTCCGCTTCAAATTGGCACAAAAATCAGGATGGTATCATAAGTCCAGCGTACTTGTATAATGTAGGTCAGTGTAGACCCCCTAATCTGACAAATGTTTTGCATGACCATTGGCCGTGTCAGATTACAGAATTTGTCTAATTATAGAGCACTGACTAGATTTTACACATTTACAAATCAAAATGATAAGGTTTTGTTTGAACTACAAATCATTTTTCTAAAGCTAGGTATTCTTTAACTTATAGCACCCAGCTTAGTTTTGAAAACAAAGCTTTTATTTTTGAACGCTTTGTTTTCAATTTTGTATAATGCACCAGTGATAGACATGTCGGATTACAAGGGGCGCCAGACTAGCCAGGGGCTAGATTAGCGACGGTCTACTGAGAAAAAAAACAATATTTTTTAAATTCATCTTGTCTCTCATATGCTAAGTACTCACATACGGTTTTGCTCAATAGTTTTACTCCGAATCGAGGAAAATGACATATTTGACATATTTAACTCCATCGAGCCGGCTCGAAGCGAGCCTTCGAGCTGTCAGTTTTGCGGTTGACACGGTGGTTATTGCTTGATTTGGAGTAAAACTATCGAGCAAAACCGTATGTGAGTACTTAGCATTACGCAAGCAAGAGACAAGAATTTCTCTATTCATTTTCTTATTTGCTAATATTAAATATACTAGTACTGACAAACTTACATTAGAAAATAAGCAGAAAACTTCCGAGAATTTTATCTTCAGGGGTACCTAACAAAATAACCCCATCTGACAATGTTAAGTATTTTAGGTTTATTGAACGTAGGTGTGTTTGAAATAGTAAGCATAGTTATAATTATTATCCCATTTAATAAAAGCCACCATCCACCTTTGACCGACATTATTTTATATTCATCAAGCCCTATACGGTCACCGGTGACCGAGACACAATAGAAATTCTATTGTGTCTAATTTTTCCACGATCGACGGGCAAAAACAAAATAACACCGATTAAAAACATTATAATATTACCACAGATCTCTTGGCGAATGAATAAAAACAGTACGGTATTGTTAGTTCACTATGAAAAGAAAATAGGAGCACAAATTATTGTAATTTTCGAAAATTGGTTTGATTTTGAATTGACAGCTCAAAATGAGTCCCACCTTCCCGCCTTTTTGTAAAAAAAAACCAAAATATTATGGTTTAGCAGTTCAAAATAAATAAGTTAGCGAATCCTGTTTATTTGATTCAGCAATGTGACTCGATATTTCTAATATCTGTCACGATTACCATAAAAATATGTGTTGGCGGCTATATGGACGCCAAAGATGCGTCGCATTTTGAGTGAAGAAACTTACTTAGTCAGGGAGATTCTGCGGCGTGTAAACTAAATTTCATAATACACTTCTTGCAAATCCTTATTTATTTATTGATTCACACAATTCAATACACGAAAATGTCTTTCTAAAGGCAAAATTATCATGGATTGCCACACACCACAACTACAAATTGAAAAATGGCGTCACCTGGGCCGTGGGCGCGAGGCAGTGTTGCCAACTTTTTTTTACTAACCCACCAAATTCAGCAGCGTAAACCACCAGAAACCGCTAAAACCTAAATGGCCTCTCAAACCACCAGAATTCCACTAAATAACGTAAAGACAACAACAACCTATCTGAATTTAATTTGAAAATAATACAACAACAACGTAATTTATTATTATGAAATAATTATTTTTGTTACTACAAAAAAAGGAAAACTTTAGTTACCTATGTACCTATGTATAAGTAGGTACTTAACTAAAGAGTAAAGATGAACGTCTTTAGAGGAATAATTGTCATTTACTTGTTCAGTTTGTGAAGAATAAATTTCTTTAGTTCTAATTTTTGTAATATGGTATTTGGTATTGTTTTTTTTTTAATGTAATAAGGGGGCAAACGAGCAAACGGGTCACCTGATGGAAAGCAACTTCCGTCGCCCATGGACACTCGCAGCATCAGAAGAGATGCAAGTGCGTTGCCGGCCTTTTAAGAGGGAATATGGTAATAGGGGAGGGTAGGGAAGGGATGGAAGGGAATAGTTGAGGGTAGGGAAGGGAATAGGGTAGGGGTTAGGGAATTGGGCCTCCGGTAAACTCACTCACTCGGCGAAACACAGCGCAAGCGCTGTTTCACGCCGGTTTTCTGTGGGAACGTGGTATTTATCCGGTCGAGCCGGCTCATTCGTGCCGAAGCATGGCTCTCCCACGTATGTTGTTATTACAGCATTAATTGCCTTCGCGTGCTAACCTTCCACGAAAGAAAGGCGATCAAACTTCATCCGGTTGCTCTGTTAAGTCTTGACAACATTCATCATGCTAAATAATCGCTCTATATCAGCGTTAGAATGCGGCAAAACGAATAAAGATAATAATAATATAATTAAGTTTCCAGTGTGCGTCTCCAAACATAATTAAAAAAAATTGTGGTTTAACATCAACTAACTTAAGTAATCTAATCCACTATAGTTTGTGCGTTTTATGATGATATGCGTGACACATTATAATTGACAATAGTAGGAAAGTTACCTAAAAAAAAATAATCGATAGTTTAAAAATATCGAATCACTTTGTAAAGGAATTGCAATGGAAATTATCGATTTCGTACTGACATTTCAGTGGTGCCGGCGATTTAAGATGGCTGCCCTTTTTTATCGATTTGATTTCGATTCAACAGAGTCAATCTCTATTGACATAAGTTCCGTTTCATGCATATGACATTTTTCAAATGTTTTCGTAACAATAATTTTATACTCTTATTTCACAGTTATTATTTATAATTTTTATTAATAAGTTAGCATTTAGCATCTTTTTATTATTATTCATTTATAGGAAACAATTATAGGAAACATTTGTTTTTGTAGATGGAATATAATTTATCACATTTTGTTTTTTTTTGTTTTCTTGTAAAAAAAAACCCGTAGCAAGGAACATGAAAACTGTCACCCATATCATCTTAGAACGCACAAACTATAAGAAATCCACTAGCCACTAAAATCAAATTTTTTCCCGCCGAAAGGTACGTCTAAACCACCAGATCTAGTGGAAATTCCACTAAGTTGGCAACACTGGCGCGAGGCGCGAGCACAGACTAGGCGCGAGCCGCGTCTATCTTCGAAATCAATTCGAAATTCAAGCGCCTGTCAACTGTCAATTTTTTCATGTTTCTGAAATAAATGGCTACTTGAAAGCATTGAGGTACTATCACAGAGTACTTTTTTATAATATGGGTACTATCAATGTAAACTTCTTGGGTACCTACTATATATATATACTGGAGAGAGCCTTATATCCACAGTATAGCAATTAGGGATATGTCAAATTGCTATACTGTGTTATATCGGTGTTTAAGCGTCAAAAGCGTGTAAATGTTCTGAACTACTTACTAGGACATAACAAAGGAGTCGGTCGGCATATTTCATGTAATAAAAGTGTTAATAAAGGTTTTTAGTGAACATTTAATGCTAGATATTGTTGAGTTTTGTGGTTCCGCTAAATAATAAACCATAAAAATGGCCAAAGAATGCCTCAAACACGTGGACTTAACATTAAATACGTAAATTTTGAACAACGTTTTTTGGCTTTTCAATAAGCTAAAAAGATAATTTATAAGTTTATTAATCCCTTATTCGTGCTATATAAGGCATTAGGGCTAAAAAATGTCACATCAATTAATAATTTGGCTATAAAAATTGCATAGTTTTTTACGTGTTTTTACGGATTCTCATCACTTGAACTATAGTAAATCGATATCATGAAATATTTGACTTTCTTTCCTGTATCATAAAGTGCTTCGGATTAATCGACAAAATATAGAAATATTCAAGAAAATAAACGCACACTACTTATATGAAAATAAGCACAAAATAGCCACGCGGCACAGTGGTCCGAAATCGCTAAATAGTGGACATTCGCAAAAAAGTTCGATCGACAGTATATATTAAGTCTATGGATTTTGGTGTGGAAAAAAATACCATCCGATAGATTTTAAGAGGAGTAACAATAAATCCTTATTAAGTTTTTTATAAAAATGTATATTTAAGGTGAAAAAAAAATAATTACGAAAATGATGTATGGGAAAGAATCTATAAATACATTTTTTTCAAAAATTACTCTGTCATTCTGGTTCATTTTTGAAACAAGTAAAGTTCTTGTGGTATATAAGGTTTAGAAAAAAAATTATGAAAATTTACGTGCAGCCTTTTGCAGTAGAGGGGTTCAAAATTTTGAAATATTTTTAATAACTTTTTAGGTGCGGAAAAAATACTATTCGAAAGATACAGTCCTAAAGAGTAACAATAAATCCTTAATAAGTTTTGTACAAAAATGATGTTTAAAGGCGAAAAAAAATAATTACGAAAATTGTATGGGTATAATAATATAATGTATAAAACGAGTCCTTAAAAAGCAACAATACTTAAATGTACTTACAAACATGGATAGCAAAAACAAAATTAAACTAAAATAAACTACTGCCTAAACTATTGTAATTATAATACTTAATATAAAAATTATTGCACACACTAATAACTTAAACAATTTCAAATGACACTTATAAATAAATAATAATCAAATAGACCAACGCGCTTTACAAACATAGTGGATCTCCAATGCTATCATCGCCTTGTAATGACACAACTTCACTTTCTTCGTAATCATCTGATAAAAGAGGTCTTTCAAGCAACAGGTCGACTGTGTCTGCATGAAACTCTTGGTGTTTATTTTAAGACAACTTTGGACGAATGCAGAATGTGAGACAAATATGGATGGGGCTCATTAAAAAGTTGTGCAGCCAATCTTCATTAGTTTCTGCTCGACTCGTCTTTCTAGTATGCATCTCTCTAGTATTTCTAAATTCTTTATTCCTTCTTCTTCTTCTTCTTCTTATTTAATGGCGCCCATAGATGCAGCCTGCAGGGATGCACCATTCTGCCAGTGTCAAGTAAAAATAGTATAAAAACAGGGAATTTCGACAATTTTGAACTTGAAATGAATTTATATACGAAGTTCGATTTTTAAGTTTTAGAGTTAGTTATCCTATACATCTATGATATTATATTATTTAAAAAATAAATAAAAAATAAAAAGTTGTGCTGTTATTTCCTCTGAGCTTCTTCATTCAAATAGCCAATACAGACAGATATTTGAAACTTTTGGAACTGGCACCGACTTTTCTTCAAACTATTCCAATTGGCTATTTGAGTGAAGAAGCTTTAGAGGCAAGGAATAAAGAATTTAGAAATACTAGAGAGATATACACTAGAAAGACGAGTCGAGCAGAAACTAATAAAGACTTGTTGCACAACTTTTTAATAAGCTCTAATCCATATTTGTCTCACATTCTGCATTCGTCCAAAGTTGTCTAAAAATAAACACTAAGAATTTCATGCAGACACAGTCGACCTGTTGCTTGAAAGACATCTTTTATCAGATGATTACGAAGAAAGTGAAGTTGTACAAGGCGATGATAGCATTGGAGATCCACTATGTTTGTAAAGCGCGTTGGTTTAATTGATTATTATTTATGTATTTATAAGTGTCATTTGAAATCGTTTGAGTTATTAGTGTGTGTAATAATTTTTATTTTATTATAATTACAATAGTTTAGTCAGTAGTCAATTTTAGTTTAATTTTGTTTTTGCTATCCATGTTTGTAAGTACATTTAAGTATTGTTGCTTTTTAAGGATTCGTTTTATATATTATATTATTATACCCATACAATTTTCGTAATTTTTTTTTTTCGCCCGTAAACATTATTTTTGTACAAAACTTATTAAGGATTTATTGTTACTCTTTAGGAAATCTATCGAATAGTATTTTTTCCACACCTAAAAAGTTAGTAAAATTATTTCAAAATTTTGAACCCCTCTACTGCAAAAGGCTGCACGTAAATTTTCGTTTTTTTTTTCTAAACCTTACATACCACTAGAACTTTACTTGTTTCAAAAATGAACCAGAATTACCTAGTAGTTTTTGCAAAAAATCTATTTATAGATTTCTTCCCATACAACATTTTAATAATTTTTTTTTTCACCTTAAAAATTCATTTTTATAAAAAACTTAATAAGGATTTATTGTCACTCCTCTTAAAATCTATCGGATGGTATTTTTTTCACACCAACATCGAACTTTTTTGCGAATGTCCACTATTTAGCGATTTCGGATCACTGTGTGCGGTGACGGGCTAAGACTACATCTATACTATAATACTTAATCTATGCTTGAAAGTATTTAGGTACGGTCCATAGACATAATATATACTGTCGGTACGGTCTTTCTTTACCAATGAATAAGGAAACAGATGGAAGCGACATAACTACAAAAAAGTGTAGCCGGTGCCATATTGCCAAGAACTAAACATGGCGGTCTATAATGATGGGACACTCGGTATCAACCGCTATTTTTACTAAGAAACCGATTCAGCCACATCTTCAATTAACGCAAACTCAAAATAGTCCTTTTCAGGAATTATTCATAGATCTTTTATATATAGAAAATAAATATTATTTAACTATAGTAGACGCATTTAGTAAGTTAGCCCAGGCCATAGACATACCAAATAGAAGTACTCCAGAAGTAGTAAAAGCATTAATTAAATAGTTCAATATGTATGGCATACCCAATAAAATAAATAGCGACTCAGGAACGGAATTTAATAAAATATTAATAAGGGAATTATTGAACTTGTATAAAATTGAAATTCATGTTGGTACTCCTAATAATCCAAATTCAATGGCTATTGTGGGACGATGTCATTCTACAATAATCGAAATTTACAGGCTTGCTAAATATGATAAGAAAGATTTAGATGCGTGTAGTGTTATGACTTACGCTATTATGGCCTATAATAATACGATTCATACTGCAACTAACTTCACACCTTTTGAAATGGTATTTGGACATACGGATTCAGGAAACGTTTTTGATATTGATAGAGATAGAAATTTGATGCAAAAATTATTACAAGATCATAGAAAGCGACTTAAGGTTCTTTACGAATACGTAGCGGAAAAATTAGTAAATGATAAAAAAGAAGTAAGGGATAAGAAAGGAGGAGAAAATCCGGTTCCTGAAATTAAGAAAAGAGATAAAATTTTTATGAAGAATACTAGAACTAGGAAAGCTAAGCAATTACCTAGGTTTGAAGAAGCTGAAGTCACTGGGGAGGTTTCGCGAAATATAATACCGGTTAAGCTAAAAAATAGAAATACTAGAGTAGCAATAAAAAACATAAAACGGCCTCCACAGGTGGTGCTTCCTGGTACTAGCAATGGCGAGTCCGACATGGCATCTCAATGTTCACAACATGACCAGGAATCCAGGCATAGCTCCGATAAAACTTGGTGCAGCAGTGATGAAGACTGATCACTGGAGCATCATTAAAACGGTTGATTTAGAATATATTAAGTTACAGTTAGATAATAATATTGGGGAATATAATAGGTTAAGGTCTTTAATTTAAACAGACTATCTGGTTAAGAATGAATTTTTAGGATTAGAAATACAAATAAGCTCTTTTATAAAATTAACTAAGTCTAGATTGTCACAAATTCTCCCTAATTTAGGAACCAAAAGAGGTAATATTAATCCATTAGGATCTTTTATAAAACTTATTACTGGGAATTTAGATAATAATGATGCAATTAGATATAGTAAAATAATTAATAATTTACAAGAGAAAGAACACTCCGTGGAAGATAGATTTTCAGTTATGCAAGTAGCTTTTGATAAATTAATTAATATATCTAGCGACATGAATTTTAATGTCAAACAAATTAAATCAATGCAAAGCAGTTCTCTCAGCACCTTCCCAATCTAATCATGGTATACCTTGGTGCAAAATCTTACTTGTTGATTGCATATGCTTAGAATACTTCCCACGAAACCGAAGTCACCACATGTTTCCATATAAATTTTAAGAAGGAACTCGATTAGTCATGCCTCCCAGCATCAGATCACCACTTTTGTAAGTATAGTACCAAATTGGGATGATACTCTGTACGCCAAGAGAAAAACTTTGAAAATAGGTTCACAAACGGCGGAGTAATCGTTGAATATAAAAAAATGAACATAACACTTCCCCCATTTTGAAGTCAGTTAAAATTGTAGCCTATGTGTTATTCTGATGTATAAGCTATATTATTGTAAAGTTTCATTAAGATACATTCAGTAGTTTTTGCGTGATAGAGTAACAAACATCCATACATCCATACATCCAAACAAACGTTCGCCTTTATAATATTATATAATATATAAAGTAAAAGTAATAAAGTAAATAAAGTAATAAAGTATATAAAGTATAAAGTATAAAGAAATAAAGTATAAAGTAGGATTAATTATATTCTGTTCACTAAACAATGCTGGCATGTCTAGTATGGCAAAAGGCCTTAATAAAATAAAGATTAAAAAAAAATCTCTTTGTCGCGGGACAGAAAACCGATAACAATCGGGGAACGGGCTGCGAAGTGCGAAACATAATTATGCGAATCGGATCTCTCACTCATGCTTCGCAAGAATTTCGCGGCGCCGCAGCGTCGTGCACGGTTCGCGCGCGAGTGTGGATGCGGTCGGGGAACCAGTCGCGAAGTGCGAAAAATATGCGAATCGGATCCACACTCACGTTTCGCGGAAATTCCGCGGCATCGCGCGCGAGTGGGGATGGGGCCTTCGAGAGAGCGCCGCGCCACGAATTGTGTTGCCAACTCTTCAAAAATTTTTCTCCTAAAGCATCCTTATACTTTAAACAGGGACTGTATTCCGGAATTTTCATTTTACCGATATTTTCCTTTCCTTTTTTTTCCTTAAGATATCAATTCACGTATCGATTTCTAAGAAACTGTTAAAAAATACCAGCGGGGCTAAAATGGTCACATATAGCAATTCCTTTCAATCAATTCAGCAAATGAATTGTCAAAACCAGGTCTGTGATGTGACAACTGACAAGTCTGTTAAGTTATAACTGTTCACATTTTTCGCCTCAACTCTGACGCTGGCAACTCCTAAATGGGGAGGCTTACGACTTACGAGTTACGCCAAAAGAAGAAGAAGGAGTTTTGCCGGGAATGTGAAATGGTGATGTTGTGTTTTTTTATTATTTTCCTAAAATTGTGTTATCTGGGTTTTTAATGTGTAATATTGGTAGGATATTAACCATTATGTCGGCTGTACACTCTCGCCGAGACACAGCGAGGCGGCCCGAGTGCGAGAGTGTAAATGGGTGCGCTCGCCTCGTCTCGCCTGTCTCGGACCCTCTCGGTCCGGTGTCGGTATTTTGCGCCCGAGACAAAGGGTCTCGCGAGGAAATCGAGCGCATTACTGTACACTCTCGCGTTTTTTCACTACTAGTCGCGCCGCTAGACAGTGCAGAACAGAAAAATAACAATAATAAACGTCATTATCAGTCATTATCTGTGAGAAATAAAATTAAATATGATTATAGATCTTTGGATTACATTGATATCTTTCGATGCATAGAGAAAAATAATGGTCCATCTTCTCTGAGTTCATAACGCACTCGCACGAGACTCTCGCCCGAGAGCTCTCGGCGAGAGTGCACAGCCGACATTAGATATTCGTTATCGTGCACAAGTGTGGGAAAGTGATGTAATAACCAGAAACGTGCTCTTTTGTGTTCCCTCCAAAACTCCATCGAAAGTTTCAATAAAGCGTCTACCACTTTACTGAATCGACCGACTTGACTTCTTGACTTTATACTTAGACTTTGACTAGACTTTAGACCTGACTGACCTGACGATAATATAGAAAAAAATTGTAAAATAATATTGTTTTCCCGCCATAATATTATACTCGACACTGGCCATGGTTATAGCCGAAGTGCCATTATAAGAAAAAAAAAAGAAGAAGGAGGACGTGTTCCTAAACAATAAGGATTACCTACTGTAAACATTGGTATTTGATGAGATTTTATTTGCTACTGGGACGTCAAATGCCACCGGCTATTATACTGAATACGCTTAAGAACGCATCTCTCTTTCAGTCTTCTACTCATCACTTGCACTGATAGCACGTCTTATCAATTGCTGATAAGAGTATCACTTATCAGTAAAGTCAATAAAGTTATCGAAACTTAATTTGTAAAAAGTAAAAAATAAAGCTATTCTAACAGTGGCTTTGAATAAATGTATACACATAGTGTTAGTTTTATGTAACTTTTTTATTAGATTGAGTTTCAAAAATTTTTACTTCAAAATGAACCGCAACATTATAGCAGATTTAAATCACATATTCAGAAGTTGCGTGTCTGCCGTTCTACCGGAAAACTTCATGCGAAAGTCGCTGAATTTCAATTCATCTACAAGGCAACTCAAGATTTTTGATAAAGTTTATGAATTAAGAAACAAAAATGTGTATATCGTTGGCACCGGTAAAGCAGTGCAGAAAATGGCAAACGAACTAGAACACATCCTATCTCCCCACATCAAGAAGGGAATCATAAGCATCCCAAAAGGTAGCTCCCATAATGTGCACTATTCTAATCTGGAATATTATGAAGGTGCCGAAAATAACCTGCCAGATTCTGATGCTCTGAACACAGCGACCAAAGTAAAACAATTTGTAAGTCAACTTTCGGAAACTGATATTTTATTTGTTTTAATCTCTGGTGGTGGATCAGCACTGCTGCCTCTGCCAAAAAGTCCAATAACTCTTGAGGAAAAGTGTACTTTGATTAAGAAATTGGCCAACAGTGGTGCAGATATTATAGAAATAAACACTGTCCGCAAAAGAATATCAGATATAAAAGGTGGCAATCTAGCCATCCATGCCTACCCTACAAAAGTCGTAAGCTTAATACTATCTGATATTGTCGGTGACCCTATAGATTTGATAGCTAGCGGACCAACTTGTCAAAATGCAGATGATGATACTGATGCCATAGAGGTAATTAAAAAATATAATTTATATAATGACCTACCTGAATCAATAAAACATGAATTAGAGAGTCCGAGCAATAGTAAGAAATTTATGAACAATTCTGACAATATAATAGTTGGATCAAATAAACAAAGCATTGCAGCTGGAATGGTTGAAGCTAAGAATCTAAATTACATGCCAATCAATTTATCAAACTCCATTGTTGGAAATATAAGAGATATTGCAAATGAATATTCAAAATTGGTGAAACTTGTGGTAAATATAAAAAATGGTGCATCAGAAGATTTTAAAGAATCATTAAAGCAACTGAACTTACCAGGGTTGCAGCTTGAAAATTTTGATAGAAATGTTATCAAGAATGAGAATCTATGCTTCATTCTTGGCGGGGAGATAACTGTGGAAGTTAAGGGTGAAGGGAAAGGAGGTAGAAATCAACAGCTGGCTTTAGAATTTTCAAAGGCAATATTGAATATTGACTCAAAGTACGATATTTACATGCTCAGTGCAGGAACAGATGGAATAGATGGTCCAACAGATGCTGCTGGAGCTATTGGATATAATAATCTAATAAAGCATGCAGGTGAAGCTAAATTAAATGTAGATGCATTCCTAGGGAACAATGATTCATATAATTTCTACAAGAATTTCAATAATGGGAGTCTCCATGTAATAACAGGACATACCAACACAAATGTTATGGATATACATTTGATTATAATCAAAAGCAGATGATTAATTAATATATTTTTTTATTTGTTCCTATTTTTCTTGATTGGCTAACATGATTATTATTGTGCAGGTTTCAAGAAAATTATCAAATCCTTATCGGTTTTGGGTTTTGCTGAGTTATCTTTTAGCTTGGCAGCAGATAGCACTGCCTTCTGACATAGTCCAGCAAATTTATCTTTTTTCTTCTTGTTGGTCTTTATTATTTTAGGACTTTTATTATCCTGCAATGTGTTTTTATTGTTCTTCAATGAAAATACTTCTTTTGAATTGCAATACACATCTGATACATTTTTCAGGGATTTGTGAGTCTTTGTAAGTTTTGCTTCTTTATTTTCCACAATTTTTGCAGTCACGCTTTTAACATTTTCGTTACATTTTTTAACCTCCTTATTGGGTTTGGGTAAATATGTAACTGTTGTTTGTTTACAGAAATTACATATCTGCTCCTAAAACAGATAGAAGACTATTTAAAGAGGGCATAATTATATGTGATATGTAAAGAAATATTTTAAAAAATACCAACAACTTATCAGAAAAAATTTTAAGGTTTGTGAAAATAATAACATAGCAGGTGTTGTCTTTTTCTAAATTTTTTTTCACTTGATAGACAAAGGCTATCTGGATTATCTGCTACAAATACATAAATTTGTTTTTATTACTATGGGGGTTATCTCTTTTGAAAAAAAAGTAAGGAATATTTTAGGCTTCAATTTGCCTTACCAATTTATTGCCATTAATTATTTCCTCCCTATTGTTGCCCATCATCTTATTTTGGTGCTTGATTCTCTTTCTCTGTCTTTTGCTTATTTTTAATGGTACCACCTGGAAAGATATTAAAATTACACACAATAGAATTTCGTTTTTCCATGAATTTCCCGAACCGGTGGTAGGCACCAGTGTAGACCCGACGTTCAGAGAACAGTTGCAAAAATTTATTCTGAATAAAAAAATTAGAGTGAGTAATGTGTCTCGGTGACCATATGGGGCTTGATGAATTAATATAAGTACTTTCTTTTTAATGGAAACTGACCTTGCAATCAAAATTATTATTCCACTTAAGAAAACAATGTGAACAGCGTGATTTAGTAGAAAACTGTTTCTGCGGAAGACCATACCCTTTCGTGGTTTTGCTGCTTTTTAACCTAGAAAATATGTTAAAACAGAAAACACATCTATTGGTTAAGTTTCTTGATTTGTTCGTTGCTGTTTGATAGATTTACTTTAGTGTAAATCACGGGCGCAGTCTAATTATTCCTTAAAATTAAAAAGTAAACAGTAATCACACATTCTCAAAACTTACAAATAGTAACTTTTTAAAATATTGTTTAAAACATGATTATCTTGACCATTTGAAACAATCGCCGCAGCTTTAAATAAAAATCCCACTTTTGCTTCGCTCATTTTAATTTCTGTTTCCTGGTTATATTTACAAAAAATAGATTTACAATTTTTTGTGAAAAATTGAATTTTGAAATATTTTGAATCATGAATGGAAAATGGAAATAGATTGACAAATTTTTGACAGCTGACAGTGACGTAGAGAGTAGAGCGTCAAATAACTTTTTAATTTTGGCACGCATGGTTGTATCGCGGAAAAAGTTCCTCTTTGAAATTCCTTTTTTGTGACCATATTTTTTTAAATTTTGGAGTCTATTTACAAATATAATATTATCTAAACACTAAAACATACAATCTAAAATATACAAATATATACAAACTTAAAGTATAAAGCTATAAAAAGAAAAACTTCCCCAGGTCGTCCCCACCTGGCAGAGTGCCCAGCAAGCTGACAGCATTGCCAGTTGCCACGCATGGTTTGTAATTTGTATGGCAATGGCATTTGCTGCGGCTGCAATATGCGTTAAATATGTGGTGAAGCTTCGTGCGTTTTGTACGCTAAAAAGTTATCGCGATTAAAGCTGCGCACCCACTGGATCGGAATCGGAGCGGACGGAGCGTCGCGTAGTCGTCATTTACGAAATGCCGACGGGGTGCGTGATGCGTCCACTGCATTCGGATTCAGTAGTTATTCTTAGTCCATAGTTAATAGAATCAGGCGTTACTTTGCGGAAATTCATAGCTTAAAATATAGTTTGTTATTCTTTTTAGCAATATTCCGTGAAATAAACCTCAACCTTTAAGTAAATGAGTGGGTGTACGCATAGGCATGCGTACAGCCTGCACCTCTTTCCTCTCCCATACTGCCTATGCGTACATTCGCATGCAAGAACCTGCAAACACCACCACCACACAAGCAATAATGTTGGCAAATTCGAGCAAGGTCCCTCACCACCATACAGGTTGTTGACTTGTTGCACCATACAGCCTGCAGGACGTTGTTCGTAGAGACTAGAGTCCACATCCTGAGGATACTCCGGTGTTGGGGCGAAACGCGTGTCGAGGTGTGTGTACAAAACAGTGAAGACGCATACTTAAGTGACCACTGGTTTATCGTGATAACTTTTTTAGCGTATAAAACGCACGAAGCTTCGCCACTTATTTATTATAGGTCTTTGCAGTTTGCACTTTGCGCCACATAAAACATTCGTGATTCGGGCGATAGACGCATGTGCGGCCGCAGCATAAAAATAATCTGTCAAGAATCAAGATCTCTTCTCTTATCTCTATGATTTTCCTTTGCCTGTCCCGACCGGGATGAATTAAAAAAAAATCTCTATGATTTTGTTGTCAACCGTGATTGGCGCTTGTTACTAGTGATGAGACTCGAATCGAAATTGAGTATTCGAATCCATTTGAATCACCACGAAAATAATTGAATCGTGATTTGAATCAACCTTTGATTCGAATAGACTGTTGATTCGAATCAAATCTTTAATTCGTATAGATTGTTGATTCAAATCAAATCCTTATTCGAATCACGATTTAAATCAATAATCATACAGAAATACATAACTACAACGAAATGAAGCTGTTCATTTATCATTCTGTATGTGTCTGCTACGCTTTCACGCATAAACCACTGAATCGTTTTCTATAGGAGTTAGTATAGACCTTTGGAAAGGACATAAGCTACTTCTTTTATTCCACTGCTGGGAACTATATCACGTGTAGCCTACGAGTGCGGAAAGCTAGCACCTTACGACCGTTTTCAATAACGTATCTACAGTTAAAGGTAGATAGCTATCCTCGATCAACAGTAAGCTTCTATCCATCTGTAATTTGCGTTTCACAATCAACGATAGGCCCAATGAGACAAAGAGAATATAATCACTACGTTTTAAGAGACCGCACTACCATAGAAACAGTTGAGCTCACGCACACATCGACAGTTAGACTGCAAACTAGTACCAACCTAGAGATTTCTGATCACCGACAAACAGTACTGCCAACCTTCAGACAGATCATAATTTGACAGTTCTAGTGATGTGGACTAGTAATTATGATTTATTATCGAATATCGATACTAGTGTTGGGCCTTTCTATTGATAATATCCTAGGGGTAGGTAGGGCCTCGGGGTTTTGTTTCTGGGTAAAAGTGAATGTTACACAGAAAGAAAATACTTAAACATGGATAATCAAACAAAAAAATCAAAAATCCATGTTTAAATATTTAATATAATATACCCGTGTAACATATTTAAAAAATACACAAGATACAAATTTAGTGGTCTTTATTTTGTTGTTGAGCTCTTTTAATTTTGTCCGCGACATCAATTTCGGATTTTGAGAACTCAGTATTAAATATTTTACAAGATTTTCTTATAAATAATTTGCTCAAAAATGTCAATAAATATTCATGAACAGAGTTAGAGTGAACACTGCACTTAAACCATTCCATATTGCAGTGGACACTTAATTGCAAGGTACAATATTGGGCAATATGAAGCTGATGTAGCTCAGGCAAAATTGTACTTTCATAAACATTTTTTGCTTCACTCACTAAAATACAAAGTTCTTTTTTTGGATAAGTAAGAGAAATTTTATCTTGCCACCATTCTTTTAATGATATAAATTTGTATAATGGCTCATTTAGATCTGGATTTTCTTCTTTAAGGAAATATTTGCAACTTTCACAATCAAATTTTTTAAGAACTCTTGCAGCTAAGTATCCACTAACATATACAATTGGTTGTTCCTCAAAATTGCAAAAAGAAATTTCGACATGTTCAATCTCGGGTTCTTCGGGCAGCGACAGCATAGGATAACAAACATCTGCCTCTTCTTTATCAGAATTCTCATTCAGACACGTAGCTTCAAGCATTAATTCAGACTCAGATTTTTTAGTTAATTCTGCATGAGATATAAACAGTTTGTTATAGTCAATTTCACAATTTGAGCCACGACTATGCGGCCCTGTTAATCCAGAAATCACACTGGATTTTAAAGCAGCATTAAAATGACTGCATGTTGGATTTCTGTTTGTTATGCTGTGCTGTCTAATATTCCCAAACAAATTTTCCAAGGAATCTTGGTTAAGTTGGCGTAAATTTAAATACTTGAAACTAGCTTTTCTGTGTAAAAAATTCCAAATATCTTTTAATGACTTTAAAGAAGTTTCTAAACCCTGGATGCAACGCACATTTCTCAAACGTATTTGAGAGTCTGACTTTAGAAATTTAATTGTATGAATATACTTTAAATAATAATTCCAAGATTCCTCGTGTTTTGTTTTTTTTGAAACATTTTCCCTGATCCCTTTTTTTACATCTTCTGGCGATTTTGGTCCATTTGTGCAATCAAAAAGTTTGTCCATTTCTTCAACAATGTAGGCAGTATCGTTGATCTCTTCTGAACGTGGGTCGCTCCATGCCATCATCTTCAAAACCGCGGCCATCGTGTTGCTTAATGCTTGAGCTGCAAATTTAACACGCATTTTAGTTTTATATGTAGGGTTCACAACTATTGATGTAATTTTCTTGAAATTCAAAAAATTCCTATTCCTCTCTTCTGCTTCTTGCAAATGGCACCATTTCGCCCTTTTCCCTTTGTACTCCATAATACCAGCTTGGAAAAAATTGTTCCTTATCGATTTAAATAGATGTGGAATATCAAAAATTATGAATACTTTTTGTTCATCAATAAGAAAATAGTTGGCTTCAGTACTCAGGCCATTAAATTTTCTTAATAAATTAATAGCACCAATATTAGTGGGGCCTTGGTCACAAACAGTCGAAAGAACATTGAATCCAGCCTCTTGTATGGCTCTCACAATATTTTTTATCAATACTGCTAACTTTTCACTTTCTATTGTTCCTTCAACAAAATAATGCGCTACCGGTTGTTTAAATTTCTGTTTCAGGCCTTGTATCATGAATACCAAGGCATGTCCTGCAATTTTGTTGTTTCTGCCCATACTTTCACCATTTCCCAGGTCAACAAATCCTTCAACCTTATCTAGTGATTCATTATAGATCAGTCGTTTCTTCAAGGCAATCTCATCAAACAATAAAACACAGTATTTTTCGTCATCTTCCATTTCTACAGATTTTTCTTTTAATATCTGTATAATCTTAGAATGAATGCCAGGTTCCATAGGGATTTCTTTTAAAAGCCTTTGAAGTGATCGTGTGCTTGGGAGTGGTAACATTTTTTGCAAATACCGGTATGCTTTAGGAGAACGCTTAAAAATAGACAGAGCGTAGGTTTTGTTTTGCGGTTGCCATCGTTTTCCGTGTGGGGCTTTTTTGTAATTTTTGACTGCATTTTCCACAATCGATTTAAGGATATCAGAGTCTAATTTATCCAAATTTAATAAGGACTTTGCCATTCTCCTTATCGTGATTTTTGATTCTTGTAGACGTTTTAATATTCTCCTTTCTCTTTTTGTTAAAGTTATTTCATCTGTAACAAAAAATACACATTCACAGATCAAGTACATGAAACTGTAGATGACGCCCGTTGCGCTCTCCGTTGCGCCAAAATTAGATTATCGCGCGGGAACCGTACATTTTTCCGGGATAAAAACTATAATATGTCCTTTCTCGGGACTCAGAGTATATTCATGCTAAAAAGCAAAATCGGTTCAGCGGTTTGAGCGTGAAGAGGTAACAGACAGACAGACACACTTTCACATTTACAATATTAGTATGGATGGACAATGCATTTTCCTTTCCCCTAGATTTTCTAATGAAAAAGAGGTTTGTCCTGTGAGTAATAAGAATGTTAATTTTAATTTGATACATACCATTTGTTCGACTTTTCCTTGATGTTTTATAGCCTTGCACCAGAATTTCTTCACCCCCCATCTGCATTGTGGTTCCTGGAATATATATGAATTTTCAAACAAAATCATTATAGTTATAATTTTTATAATAACAGTTATATGTTTTTTTTAACAAAAGATTCAAAACTTACCAGTCTTGCATTTTTTTGGTGATACAATGTTCTGAACCGAAATTTCATCGTTCGCCGTAGGATACATTTCTACTGAAATTATAGGTTAAAGGTTAATATAGGAATATGTTTGTTAATTCTTCTATAAATCATTTTTCTGTTCCACAAAATATAACTCTTCCAACAACTTTTGTTAGAAGAACTAATATTGTTGTGGTATTTCTGTTACTTTTTATTAATTAGGTACATAATTGCTTATTGTTTAAGCATTATGAGTCACACCCAGTAGGTAAGAATATAATTTAATTTTTCTGTTTGTGCATCTTTTTCTTTTTGGTTCCCTGGGTCCGGCTCATGACTGTTGCAGGCGTCGCCAGCATTATATTATAATGTCATTCGGTGTTTTATTATTTTACACCTCGTCGAGGTCAAATCCATAAGGATAGCGGATAAGGATAGGGATTAAAAATTCCCTTGCTGTACCTAGCAAAACAGACAGACCATTCCACAGGTACTTTTCTCACACATTTTCTTATATTATTAAAGTGTGGGGCAACAAAAAACAGAATTTTACCTTGAGTGGGTGTTAACCCATTCACCGCCAAGTGCTGCACATCTGAACAATACTGAGGTGCCACATACTTTCTTTTTTAAATTTTAATGTTACATTGCAAGGAAACACAAAAACAAACCAGCAGCAGCAAAGAAGCATTCGAAAAAAACGACAATGTTTTATCATTGACGGTGAACGGGCTGCAATGAAGTATAAATAGTAGTATTTCTTACCTCCTTTTTTTCTTTTATATGTCAAGTGTGTAGGAGTTTTCGAGGTTGAAGGTATTGGTACAAAATTATCAGTACCATATGTTTTATGGACATTAGTAAGCACTGGTCCACCTGAAAATTAAAATCATTTTTACTTAACTTTATGATAATTTCCACAGCTACTCCATAAAACAGAAAAATAAATTTAGCCAAGTGCGAGTCGGACTCGCGCACGAAGGGTTCCGTACCGTCGCGTCATAGATCAAAAATAGGCCAAAAATTGTTTTTTTTTGTATGGAAGTCCCCCTTAAATATTTATTTTATTTTTACTGTATTATTAATTGTTAAAGAACACATATAATTGAAGATTTTGTGAAAATTTCAAGTGTCTACATGTTACCATTACTGATTTCGAGCAAGAAAGGCAAAAAAAAAACACGTTTGTTGTATGGGCGCCCCCGTTAAATATTTATTTTATTTTATATTTTTTAGTATTTGTTGTTATAGCGGCAATTAAAGAAAAACATAATCTGTGAAAATTTCAGAAGTTTAGCTAAAGCGGTTATTGAGATACAGCCTGGAGAGACAGACAGACATCGAAGTCTCAGTAGTAATAGGGTCACGTTTTTACCCTTTGGGTGCGGAACACTAAAAAAAGAAATGTCTACCTTGATAAATATGTGCCTCTGTCTCATTTATTTCAGTGCTTGCTTCAATTGCCATATTCATGTTTATCTTTTCGGTAGTAGACATAAGTTTATCTGGAAAAAATGCATAAGGTTTAAGATGTTTACTATCCTACTAGAAATTAGAAAAAATCAAAAGTAGAAAAGTTTTTCTAACATCTGCCTAGGTTGACTGACTTCATACATAATAATCCATCAAGTGCGAGTTGAGCTCACGCACCAAGGGTTCCGTACTGTTATAGAGCAAAATAGGCCAAATATTTAGTTTTTTTTATGGGAGCCTCCCTTAAATGTATATTTTATTTTAATGTTATTATTAATTAACGTACACATATAATTCAGGCCTAAGTAAAAATTTCAGGTGCCTAACTGTTGCCATTACTTATATAGAGCAAAATAGCCAAAAAATCATGTCTGTTGTATGGGAGCTCCTCTTACATATTTTTTTTTATGAAATAAGGGGGCAAACGAGCAAACGGGTCACCTGATGGAAATCAACTTCCATCGCCCATGGACACTCGCAGCATCAGAAAAGCTGCAGGTGCGTTCCCGGCCTTAGGGAAGAGTAGGGATGGGAAGGGAAGGGAATAGGGGAGGATAGGGATGGGAATTGGGCCTCCGGTAAACTCACTCACTCGACGAAACACAGCGCAAGAGCTGTTTCACGCCGGTTTTCTGTGAGAACGTGGTATTTCTCCGGTCGAGCTGGCCCATTCGTGCCGAAGCATGGCTCTCCATCGTTATATTAATTTTATTTTGTTTTTAGGATTTGTTGTTACAGCAGCAACAGATATACAATCTGTGAAAATTTCAGAAGTCTAGCTATAGCGGTTCTTGAGATACAGCCTGGAGACAGAGAGATAGACTGACAGACAGACAACGAAGTCTTAGTAATAGGGTCCCGTTTTTACCCCTTGGGTACGGAATCCTAAAAATAAAAAAAAATACAATGGTCACTTACCTGTATGTTTTCCAGCAGGATTAATTTTATCATAATATGATTTAATATGCAAAGGAAACTCAGTAAAAAGGTCATCAGATAAAGGGGTTCTCATGAGACCTTCAGTTGGCACTGCACTGGCTAACAACCGGTTCCCTTTTGCATTAAAGCATTGACGGGTAAAGTGGGCACCACAGATAAACTTGAGCTGATGCAACTTTTCAATTGGCACATAAACTAAATCTTCAATGCCCGATGCTTTCACCCATAATCGACATTTGAAAGATTTATAATAATTTGTTTGTAGTCATTCAAAGCAGTCATCAGACTTAGTTCTTACAGGATTCAAAACAGTAGCCTATGTTACTGTTGGATAATATAGCATTCTTATGCTGGAAGAAGTTTTGGAATGGATCCAATAGTTTTAGTAGAGCCTTATTTGTCGAAAGGAATAAAATCTTTCCTCTATAATCTATATAAAGTAGCATAAGAGGTACAAGTTACAAGTTTTATATTATAATATATAATTGGATGGATTACTAATTAGACTTTGCTGATTTAAATACGTACTGATACAAGTAACACAATGAGTGCCAAAACCCTTAGTGCCGAATCACACCATCAACATCAATTGTCATATTATGATGCAAGAGTACAAAAGTTGTAAGACCCGATCAGGGTCAAGAGGAAATTTTGCAAGAAATATGCTCGATTTGGGGAGTCTACGTACTCCACAAATCGTACACTTCTTGCAGATGCGGCTTTCCATGTTAGTTGAAATATTTTCAGACGAAAATAATAAGTAGGTATCACTTTTCAAGGAGTCGGTGAAAATGTAATTAAACTCACGAAATCGGTGACACGCAACAAAACTTAACATAAAAGCACAAATTTAATGGCCAATTCACTTGATATTCAAGCAAAAATCAATTTTTTCAGATGTTTGTTTTATACAATTTTCAAACAACTTCAAAAAGTGAAAAAGTCATTGCAAAGCTGCCAACCTTCAGTAATCACAAAATCATAGATAACAAAATGTTAAGATTCTGTATGTTGGTAATGATTCGCATCTCAAACTTGAAGCCTTGCGGTTATTCAAATATAGACTTTATTTTAAAAGCGATAGAGTCGTGTTTTTAGTGACTGGCTTGGGGGTCAGGCTTTTTATATGGAAGTGTCGACCCACTGCAATGAGAGCTCGCGCTCTATAATCGCACTGAACATTACCATATACGGTACTAATCTTTCGCGGGGCGTTGCATTGACGTGATTCGAATCAGCTCGTGGAATCGAATCAGCTCGTGAATTCGAATCAGCTCGTGGATTCGAATCAACTCGACAATTCGAATCAATTTAAAAACTGACTCGAATCGAGATATAAATGTCATGATTGGAATCATTCGAATCTAATGTGATTCGAGTCCCATCACTACTTGTTACGTAGTTTAATATGACATTCTCTTTGATTTTGTTTTGTTTGACAAAGTTTTGTTTTTGTCAAAGAGAATATAATCACTACGTTTTTGTTGTGAAAATACATATTACGCGATCATCTCGTATTTTGAATAAAAATTAGATTTATTTTTGATTCAAATTATATTACCGAGAAATACAGAGAAAATATATTTGGTTATATTTTGAAAACTATTTCTACTTATATTGCAGAAACACCAATATAAAGGTGTAAATAATGGAGCCGGGAATAATAAGAAAACTAGATGAAGATGTTGTGAATCGTATAGCAGCTGGGGAAATAGTCCAGAGACCTGCAAATGCATTGAAAGAGCTGATTGAGAATAGGTAACAGCTACCAAAAGCTATAATCAATACATTGAGAAAGTATTTAAGTACTTATATCTATATGAATCAATTCTAATATTTTACATGTGATAGTCTGTCTGTCTGTCTGTATGTCACATCTTCATGCCCAAACCGCTGAACCGATTTTGCTGAAATTTAGTATGGAGGGAGGGAATCCCGGGAAAGGACAAACTATACTTTTTATCTCAGAAAATGTACAGTTCCAGCAATAAACAAATTTCGGCGCAATAGAGTTGCGCCTATCTTGTAGACAATTAGAGCAGCCTTTCCCAAAGTGGGCGATAACGCCTCCTTGTGGGCGCTGAATATCTGAAGGGTGTGGGACCCAGAAAAGAAGTGGGAGCGTTGTGTAGAGGCTTAGGGGGTGATTTATTTCATCTGGATGCATTTTAAACTGAAACAATGGGGGTGCTAAAACATAATTTCTTCTCAAAGTGGGCAAAGTGGGCAGTAGGGCACTTATTTTGTAAGTTTGGAAACCCCTGTAGAACCTTTTCTTATTAGCAACATACCTTACTCTTACCCTCAAACTAATTCTTTAACATGTTTTCCAGCTTAGATGCACATGCAACAAACATAATAATTACAGTCAAAGCAGGAGGATTAAAGTATTTACAGGTAAATATTAAAATCAAATTTTTGCGAGTAGATTTTAGAATTTTAATAAAATTTAAAACAACTTGATTTGTTATGTCCTAACTCCTATACTTCTATATCCATTCTTATTATTATCTTATGAATTCTAAAGTGTTAGTTTCCTTTTTACATGTTTAATCTGCAAAAGTATTTCTACACTTTGACCCCTATTTTTTAAATTAGAATTTTGCACAAACAGTATTGAACACAACATCCTGAACAAACACATTATGTACAAAATTAATATTTCTACATTTCAGATACAAGACAATGGAACGGGCATCAGATGTGACAACTTGGATATAGTCTGCGAGAGATTTACTACGTCTAAACTTAAAGAGTTTGAAGATTTACAAGCTATAAACACTTACGGGTTCCGAGGGGAAGCATTGGCCAGTATAAGTCATATAGCTCATCTGTCCATAATGACCAAAACTGCTGCAGACAAATGTGCTTATAAGTATGCTTGTTTAATGATAAAAGTTCACTTATTAGCTTATTGATACTATTATCACCTATTATTATAAATGTGTCTGTCGGTCTGTTACGGCCAAGCTGCTGAACTGATTTTGCTGATGTTTGGTATGGAGGTATTTTAAGTCCCAGGAAAGGACACAGGATGTTATGCAGAAATAATTGCACTGTGAAGTCGTGTCGCTCCGCTGTAGTTACGTTTTAATACCCGCAATTCAAGTATATTCCTAGTCTTCCAACGTAATAGTGGATCTTAAGACGGGACGGTACTAACTATACTACGCGGCAGCATGTGGCAGCGACATGACGCGACACTACACGCTTTGTGCCGCACAGCTTCGCTGTCTACAATTTCTCAAAAAGAATATATTTTGGCCGTGTTGTACATTTAACATTCAAAGGCACAGCAGAGTATTACTAGGTACTAGTCTACTTTAATTTATTCTAGTTATTTAACAAAATATACAAACTTAAGTATACAATATTACATTTTAAGACACAATTACCATAAAAATACAACTACTTAATAGATGAATAAACACTATGGTAAAAAATAACATCAGAAATCTGAGGCTAAAGGGGAAAGTACCAATTAGGCTGGCAGCATTACCTCGTTGTATGGCTAAACTAATTTGTTAGCCGAGGTAAGCATCAGCCCTTATTCTACTGTATAATTTTTTGTGTCGTACACATTTCTCTCTCTCTCTGTCATCTTTATAATATCCAATAATTATGTACATTGAATTAAGTCAACTCCTACAGCACAAGACCCTTAGTGTAGGGGTTGTGCACCTTATTGTTGTAACACCTGTATCTATCTTTTGTTTTGTATAATTTCCTTATTACATATTTACTGAGACAATAAACAATTTTTTTTTAATAATAATTAATTATAGGGTATCCTACGAAAACGGCAAGGTGAAAGGTCAAATCAAAGCCTGCGCCGGCAACACGGGCACACAGATCACAGTCGAGGACATATTCTACAACGTCGTAGCGAGGAAGAAAGCCCTGCGCAGTCCCAACGAGGAATACACACATATCATGGACGTGGTTGGAGGATACGCCATACACAACAGTAAAGTCGCATTCACACTAAAGAAGTTTGGTGAAAACACGGATATTAGGACGCCACTCAACTCAAGTACTGTCGAAAATGTGCGGATTGTAAGTTGTAAATATTTTAGCTAACTATCCAACTACTTGTATTGCTGTTTACTGATTAGTCATCTTTAATCATGGTTCAAGCATTTTCACCACAAATGTGTAAACTCGAGTCCCGGGAAAGGACATTATAGTTTTATTGCTGCAAAATGACAGCGTGATAGTTAAAATTTCGCGAGAAATTGTGGGCTACATCAAGTATTATTATAATGATAAAAGTTTGTGAGTATGGGTTGTGTAAGTTTAAACTACTAAAAGGTTTTTCACCATAGTAAAAGATTATACTCTTAGAATCTAGATTAACTACATTTTACATATTTTCAGGTACATGGCAACCAAATTGCTCGAGAGTTGCTCGAAATAGAGATTAAAGAACCAACACTGAAATTTGAACTCCATGGATACATCACCAATGTCAATTACTCGCATAAGAAGGGCATGATGCTACTGTTTATTAACCATAGAATGGTTGTCTCCACATGTAAGTATGAACATGAGAGCAAAACAATAATTATTAGCTATGACGTCAAAATTTAGGTTTTGAGAAGGTAAGTGACAATATTTGCTGAAGTCAGTATTCTTATATTATTTTCTCCTAAAAGTATTTTGCCCTTTTTATGCTATGTTATTTCATTTTGCACTAAGGGCCAACCCACGCGTACCACAACCACACCACGTCGTAACGACAAAATGCCGTCAAGCAGTGGTAATGTGTGAATGGTGTCGCTGCAGCTTTTTGTAGTTGGGTTGTGGTACCTGTTAAATTATTTTTTAATTGCAACATGGTGCCATAGATAACCTCGCACCTCGCCGGCCGTGCGGCGATTTCTTTGTTCTTTCAGCCAACTTTCAGCTATCACAAAATGGCTTCACAAATATCAATGGAAGCGATAGAAAAACTCGTTGGAAGAGAAAATTATCAATCTTGGAAGTTCGCTGTCAAAAATTATTTGGAACATGAAGAGTTATGGGAAGAAATTGAATCGAAGCCGGGTTACATTTCAGATGAAAAAAAAAAATACGAAAGCACGGTCATAAATCATTTTATTGATAGACCCAGTAAACTATGTCCATGTTCAGGAAGCGACTTCATAGACAAAATGCCGACGTGGTTGCGTTGTCGCCAGTGGTTGCGATGTGGTTACGTTACTTACGTACGTAAGTCAATGAAACGGGGGGGAAGAGTGCGGGCGGTGTGCGCGCACGCTCATTGCATCGACGCAACGTGGCTTTTTTTTTTATGAAATAAGGGGGCAAACGGGTCACCTGATGGAAAGCAACTTCCGTCGCCCATGGACACTCGCAGCATCAGAAGAGCTGCAGGTGCGTTGCCGTCCTTTTAAGAGGAAATAGGGTAATAGGGGAGGGTAGGGATGGGAAGGGAAGGGAATAGGGGAGGGTAGGGATGGGAAGGGAAGGGAATAGGGGAGGGTAGAGAAGGGAATAGGGTAGGGGATTGGGCCTCCGGTAAACTCACTCACTCGGCGAAACACAGCGCAAGCGCTGTTTCACGCCGGTTTTCTGTGAGAACGTGGTATTTCTCCGGTCGAGCCGGCCCATTCGTGCCGAAGCATGGCTCTCCCACGGTTTCGATGTGGTCGGTCAGTAGTTCGCTTGTGGTTGTGATGTGGTCGGTATCACACAAGCGGTCGACAACAACAGCAAAATGTAGTATGTGTGAATAGTCCAGTTCATTTACAATACGAAATATATACCCGACCACGTGGTGTGTGGTTGTGGGTGTCGTGTGGTTGTGGTACGTGTGGGTTGGCCATCTGAACAACATAATTTCAAGTATTATATTATAAAAGTGAAATTAAAACAGACAGTATAGCGCCATCTATTTCTTTTGAATGAAAACAAATAGTGCGTGAATGTATAGTTTCTTTCCTAATAAGTAAAGCGAAATTTATATTTCTAAAAGTTTTTGTGCATAAAATACAGGGAATTGACATAAAAAAATATAATACCACAATACTTAACTTAATTTTCAGCCATACGCAAAGCCGTGGATTCTGTCTACTCAACGTATTTGCCGAAAAATTCTCACTCTATTGTGTATCTCAGTATTGAATTAGGTGAGTACTTTGTAAATATAAAAGAGGTCCAATATCTACGAATAACTTCAATAGCTACCAATATCGTGTTACCATCTGATAGCCATTTCCCTATTGCTGTTCGCCTCACGCATATAGGTCTACCAGAATCTGATGGCAAAAAGTGAGAAAATAAATTGACTCTAGCAATACCGGGGTAATTGGAATAAAACATTTTGTTCCTTTTTTTTTTTCTTATTGCGGCTGATTCTGTGTGTTGAACATGCCAATATAAAAATGTATCCAATAATCAAGGATATTTTTTGAAAATCTGCTGTCAAAAATTGCCATCAGATTCTGATAGACCTATAGTTAATCAAAAGGCATGGTACTTACAGGACTTTAGAGAGTAAATGATTTGCCTGCAAATTAATGTTTTAGATCCCAAAAACGTTGATGTGAACGTGCACCCAACTAAACATGAAGTACAGTTTCTGTACGAGGAGCAGATCATAGACAAGATCAAGAGCTGCGTGGAGAGCAAGCTGTTGAGCTGCAACTCATCCAGGGTCATGTATACTCAGGTATATGATTGAAATAGAAATTCAGTTTCTGTAGATAGTGAAGTCTTGAAGATACTGTATACTTAACCGACAAAAGGAGGAGATTCTCAATTCGACTGTATTGTTTATGTTTGTTACCTCAGAACTTTTGACTGGGTGAACCGATTTTGGTGATTTTTTTTTAGTAAGGTTGATAGTTTTTTTTTATATCTAATCTAAATAGCCACCACAATCCATACTAATATTATAAATCCGAAAGTGTGCCTGTCTGTCTTCCTGTTTCCTCTTCACACCTAAACCGCAATACAGATTTTGCAGAAATTTGGTATGGAGATACTTTGAGGAAAGGACATAACTTTTATCCCGGAAAAATGTACGGTTCCCGCGCGATAAACGAATTTTGGCGCAACGGAGTTGCAGGCGTTATCTAGTGTTTAATTATGGATACAGTTTATAAATCATTGTGTTATAAATTTTACAGGCCAGGCTACCCGGTGCCTCTGCAGTTGAAGAAATTATCAAGAAAACAACGGACGGTGCGAAAGTATACGCCAAAGATCTAGTCAGAGTCAACGCTGATACTCAGAAGATCGATAAATTCTTCAGAGCGCAAACGAATCGAGAAAATACAGAAACTTCAATAAACGATGCAAAAATTGCTGTAGGAGTTGGAAAACTAAATGATAATGATAGTTTAGAAACGTTAGATGCAAGAAAAACTAATTCTAATGTAAATGATATAAATAAAGATTCTGAAGGCAAGAACGAAGTAAACAAAGAATATAATAGAAATATAGATTGTAATAACGATAAAACAGGCAATCAACCAATAAGTTTTACGAATGGAGAAGGACATTCACAAAATGGCAAAATAAATAAAGTACCAAACATAGAAATATCTAATAATATGGAACAAGTAGATATAGAAGAAAATGTAGTCCAAAGAATACCAAAATGGAGCAACGCAGTGGGAAATTCCAGTACATACATAGATCCAAAGCAGTCCTTTAAAACAAGAACCTTCGAATATGAAAGGATAGAAACTAAACTGACAAGCGTGAAACAGTTGAGAATGGAGATAGAGAGTCAATGCAACATGAATCTAAGAGAGATCCTCGCGAATCTCATATTCATAGCTTGTATAGACAGCTACAGATCTCTAGTGCAACATTCTACCAAATTATATTTGTGTGATACTAGAAGATTGACGTGAGTAATTTATTTATATTTTTTAACTTTAGCAGTGTTTTTCAACTTGCGGGTCGCAACCCCCTTGGGGGTTAAGGTTAGCCTGTGATTAACAGCTTAGAGGAATGACTTAAGAAAGGAACTTACTTCAGGATCCTAAATTCAAGATCCTTAATTAAGGATACTAAATTAAGCAACCTAAATCCAGGATCCTAAATTGAAAAACCCAAGATCAAGATCATAAATTCAGCATCCCTTAGGCTGCCGCACTATACTCGACTTAATGTGAAGGCAGCCTTAGGAACTGAACTTAGGATCCTGAGTTTAGGTTCCTAATCTTATTCAGGAAAAAAATTCAGGATCCAAAATTAATCCTGAATTTAGGATCCTGCATTTAGGTTTACTGAATATAGGATCCTGATTATAGGTTGCTTAATTTAGGATCCTAGGTTGAGGTAAAAAAATAAAGAAATATAATGTTTAACTTTTCATATTACAGCGAGGAACTGTTCTACGAGACGATACTGTATGACTTCCAAAACCTCGGGTTCATCAAACTGTCTAATGCTCTGCCGTTGGAGGAGCTGTTCGTGTTGGGGCTCAGCGCGGACGACGCCTGGGATTCCGAATTAGGTGTGTACGCGGCCTCATTCTTATTTTTATTCCTTTTTTAAAGGCCGGCAACGCACCTACAGCTCTTTTAATGTTGCGAGTGTCCATGGGCGGCTGTGTTGCTTTCCATCAAGTGACCCGTTTGCTTGTTTGCCTGCTTATTTTATAAAAAAAATCTTCCACTAGGTGACGCCTGCAACTCCGTTGATAAGTCCGGGATAAATAGTGTCCTACGTCCTTTCCCGAGACTCGAAATATCTGCATACCAAATTTTAAGAGCGCTCCTGACTCAAAAAATCAAACATCGTCCTTCTCTCTTCACACTCACGCCCGTCTTTCATATGCCAGGTGAAAAAGGACGGCGCAGAATCATCGCCAAGTTAGTTTTACTTGAATAAAAGACGAACTATAACGATTATGAAAAAAGTGTTTTGAGCAAATTTAGGTTTTATCAATGCCTTTAGATATATTAAAAAATATTAAAGAAAAGACAGCAAACTTCGAATATCCAAGCAAAAAGTGTCTAAAACAAGGTTTTTTATATAAAAGAAACTATCGAGCATTTTTTCAGTAATCGTGTTTTCATCTTGAGCATTTAATCTTCATGAACTGAAGTTACTTGTGTCGAAAAATCAGTTTTCTAGACCTTAGAGATTTTGAGATCTAGGTTCAAGTATGTAGTCAAGTTAGGTTAGTCTTAACAAAATCGGTTTAATATTAGTATGGAATGATCTAGAGCAGCTATACTCAACCTACGGCCCGCACGGAACTTTATCAGTGGTCTGCGTGAAGTTAAAGATTACTTTTTTTTGTCAGAACTCTGAAGTCATATCAGTCTACATAATTTTTAACTATTAACTTTTTAAGTTTTATTTAGACTGGGTGGCACCAGAGGTGTGATGGTTAAGGCAAATTTAACTTTAACTTTATCCTTAACTTTGCCCGGAAAAATTGACAGATGACAGCTGATCCAACAAGGTTATAAATGCACGTGGGCGGGGTCGCTGCTGGTAAAGGAGAACTGGCAAAAATGGCGCTTTTGTATGATGACAGCGTTAGTTCTTTTTTTCACCACATGCATTTAAAACTTTGTCGAGCTCTATGGTTATGGTTAAATATGGCGTCTTGATAGCGTCCATTTTTAACTTTAAACTTTATATTTTATGCCAAATTTTAAAGCTTATTTAGCCCTCCAATTACACAACTTTACCCATAAACTATTTATCATTGATAGATTTAAGGTTACGTCACTGCACAGATAAAGTACTGAGTTATTTAATACCGTAGAATAGATACAACAATTGAAAAAAAATCGAAACTTAACTAAAGATTTGACATTTTGCATTGTAATTAATTTTAAAGTTAGTTGGTGCAACCCAGTCTTACACAATTTTTTGTAATTTCTAATGAAATTATTACAAAAATACTTTTTTTTTATGAAATAAGGGGGCAAACGAGCAAACGGGTCACCTGATGGAAAGCAACTTCCGTCGCCCATGGACACTCGCAACATCAGAAGAGCTGCAGGTGCGTTGCCGGCCTTTTAAGAGGGAATAGGGTAATAAGGGAGGGTAGGGATGGGAAGGGAAGGGAATAGGGGAGGGTAAGGAAGGGAATAGGGGAGGGTAAGGAAGGGAATAGGGGAGGGTAAGGAAGGGAATAGGGCAGGGGATTGGGCCTCCGGTAAACTCACTCACTCGGCGAAACACAGCGCAAGCGCTGTTTCACGCCGGTTTTCTGTGAGAACGTGGTATTTCTCCGGTCGAGCCAGCCCATTCGTGCCGAAGCATGGCTCTCCTACGTCTAAAAATTACTTATTACTAATTAAGATTTAAATGTATCACTTAGGCCCTGTTTCACCATTTCCTGATAAGTATCGGATAGCCTATCTGGCACTTTATCAGGAAGTGGTGAAACAGGCCCTTATTCTTGTAAAACCGTAATTAAGAAATATTGATCTTGAAGACGATTTCTTAAAAAATGGTTACGCAAGTTTTTTTTTAATAACGAATGTTATTTTTCTCTTTTCTCCAGGCGATCGTCGCGAGTTAGGGGTCCAGATGGTCGGTATGCTCGTGTCGAAGCGGGACATGCTGCTAGAGTACTTCTCGCTGGAGATGAATGCGAAGGAACTTCTGGCTTTGCCCTTGCTACTGGGTTAGTGCACTCCTGCTCTTAGTATAGTGACCCAGTGACCATACCTGTATTAGAGACACCCTTTACTGAGACCACTGTAAAGTTATGGTGTAGGTATAGACGGGTTTAAAAATGTTGCCCATCACAATATTATAGGTTATAAGTTGTTATCTATATTTATAGTCTGTCAAGAAAGTGAAGAAATTAAAAAACCAGCCAAGTGCGAGTTGGACTCGCCCATGAAGGGTTCCGCAGCAGCAATAAGGTTTATTTTGATGAAATTAAAAGGTTTTTGATTTATTTTTATGTTTCAATTGATTTAATGAAAGTTAAATTAAGGTTTACCATTTACGACGTATAAAAAAAACTTCTGGTTAGATTTCGTTCAAACCAATTTTCGTTGGTAGTTTTTATAGTAATGTACATCATATATTTTTTTTAGATTTATCATGCCTCTACTTTAGAAGTTAGAGGGGGGGGGGGGCACACATTTTTACCACTTTAGAAAAGTCTCTCTCGCAAACTATGAAGGTTAGAAGAAAATGATATTAGAAACCTCAATATGATTTTTCAAGACCTATACATAGATACCCCACACACAGTTTAGATGAAAAAAAATTTTTTTTGTTTCAGTTGTACCTGGGGGACCCCTAAAAATTTTAATATTTTTTCCATTGTTGTATCAAAATCTTAATGCGGTTTACTACATCTACTTACCAAGTTTTAATAGTATAGCTTTTATAGTTTCGGAGAAAAGTGGCTGTGACATACGGACGGACAGACAGACAGACATGACGAATCTATAAGGGTTCCGTTTTTGCCATTTGACTACGGAACCCTAAAAAGTAGCAACATCGTAGTGTTATCCCTTTCAAATCAATCTAAGAAAAAAGGGATGACACGATGTTGCCACTTTTAAATTTCTTCACTTTTTTGACAGATAATATCTCAAAATAAATTAACCGCCTAAAAATATTTATACGATGGATTCGCTATACAATGATTTGTTCAATACACGTTCGAAAACGAAACATTGTATAGCTTATTTTTTTGCGCAACTTTATTTATTAGCTGGGTAGTCTATAAAGTCGCTGCGTAGACAAAAAACTCGTCACTTACGCATGTAAAATTTTTGAATTTCCTCTATCCTGGACTTTAGCAACAAAGTATTAAATCATCTTGTATTTAACATCACAGATGGTCATACGCCATACATGGGAGCGCTACCAACCTACCTCGTCCGTCTAGTCACCGAAGTCAACTGGGAGTCGGAGAAGGAATGCTTCGACACGTTCAGTCGACAGACGGCTATATTTTACTCACAGGTAAACCCTGACTCGTCTACAAGCTCTTCGGAACAATGGACTCAGGAGCATATAATATTTCCGGCGATTAGAAAGAATTTCCTACCGACGACACAGTTTACAACCAATGGAACGATACTACAAGTAGCAAGCCTGGGTGATTTGTATAAAGTGTTTGAACGGTGCTAAGTTTTGTTATATTTTTGTTAAGTAGAAAATAAATGTTTTTTAATTCGTTAAAATTAGTTTTAATCACAAAACTAGGTGTTTAATTCCGTTTTGACTGATTAATAGAATAGCTATATGTAAATTTAAGTCTACAAAACTATAATTCCCTAACTATTAACTAATACTTAAAGTCATAAACAAACTTTTCTGGCTAAAATATACTTGAAATCTTTGACTGTTACGTGTCTCCAATATTCTACCAATCACACGGCTAATAAAAATACATATTAAAAGAAGATATTTTATTACAAAAAGAAAACAAATTCTACGAGTCCACAACATAGTTCGGATGAACAACGAGCAAAGGATCATCTTCTATCTCTTGCTCTGACGATTTTTGTGTCGACTTCAGCCCCGTCGTCGACAATGGAATGATAACTTGGTCCTGTAAAAAAAGATAAATACATATGAATATTCATTATTGTGAGCTTATGACAATTATCACGAGCAATTCTTGTATATATATAATTGGAATCTCGGAATCGGCTCCAACGATTTTCATGAAATTTAGTATATAGGGGGGTTTAGGGGGCGATAAATCGATCTAGCTAGGAATCATTTTTAGAAAATGTCATTTTATTCGTGTTTTATCGAATACCGAGCAAACCTCGGTCAAATAGCTAGTTATTATTATAGGCCACTAGAAAAAGCAATTCATGTAAATTGTAATAAAACCTCATAAATGTACTACTAACAGCATCTATTGATTGTTAACATAAAACTTAATACAAATAATACGCAAACCACGTAATATGGCGTTTATTATATTGGCGGCGTAATTACTTAAATAGATCCTGCACTTATCAAAGGAACAGAGAAGTGTATACTACACACACGACCTATAAATTAATTTTATTTTGTTTTTAGTATTTGTTGTTATAGCGGCAACAGAAATACACAATCTGTGAAAAGTCTAGCTTTACCGGTTCTTTAGATACAGCCAGACAGAGACATCGAAGACTAGTAAAAGGGTCCCATTTTACACTTTGGGTATGGAACCCTAAAAATATCCTGTATGATACTCACGTGGTACATGAGTCGGTCGATGACCTTCTCAACGAGTGTTTTACGCTGCAAGAGCGACTCCTCGTCGTCTATGTCACCCCGCGCGACCAGCCGCTCGAGGTACCAGCTGACAACTGCACTCTTGCGCATACCGGAGCTCTCCGAACCTGGGTTAAAATGTGCGTAAACTCTTCATAATTTATTCGTAGTTTTTTTTTTTTAGTAAGTACTAATTACCAGCTTTAACATAAAACACTCTTATCACATTTTAAAGGTATAGTCCGTCAAGAAAGTGAAGAAATTAAAAAGTGGCAACATCGTAAATCTAAATTTATATGGATTTGACAGATTCGTAAGACGTCTCACGCAATTGAAATCAAATCCATACAAATTTTAGCCGCGCCTCGCCTCGCCTCGTCGCGTTGCGGTCTGAATCAACCCTTAGAGAGGAAGTGTTTATAAGTATAGTCTGTCAAGAAAGTGAAGAAATTAAAAAGTGGCAACATCGTAGTGCCATCCCTTTCAAATTAATTTAAGAAAATAGGGATGACACTACGATGTTGCCACTTTTTAATTTCTTCACTTTCTTGACAGACTGTAGCTATAATGCTATAAGATAATAAGAAGCTCTCTTGCAGACGCAAGTGATTGGTGTACTTGAACTATTTTGAAATTTTAATACTATATACCTGCTTCTTCAGCCTCTGCCTCCTCTTTTCTCATGAATACGACGAGCATGTTGCTCAAAGACTTGTACTCCTCGAAGGACAGTGTCAGTTTCTTCTTAGCCGCATCGCCGTTTACCGCCGGGGTCTCTGTAATAATATTTATGGTGTGATAAGTATAACCGATACAATTCTATCGCGTGCCTGTACAGAAATATGCGAGAGTGAAAGAGAAAAGTAGCGATAGGTGTAACCACAGAAATAAATCAAGATAGAACGGCGACGCGCGTGCGTTGCTAAGGAGTCGCTCGTTTTTTTGCTTTGCTTTTAGTTAAAACAAATAACTTACCCGTGGAAAGAAATACCTCCTTTTGACCGATTCACTTTCGTACTTCTGTTTTTACAATTAGACAGTGCATAATGAGGCATTTTTGCACAACCCTAGTTAATATGTGTATAACGTGGCTTCAGTGAAACCGGATAGCGTCACCGAAACCGGTGTAGGATATACTAACCGGTGTCTGGTGTCTCGTCAATGTCCATGCCGGGCTCGTACTGTGGGTCCTCCTCGTCGAGATGGATGTCGGGCTGCTCCACGCGGATTATAGACTTGTTCAGCAACCTAAGAACAATAGACTCTTATTATCGTTCATTTTGTACGACGTTTGACGGTAGCTCGGTACGGTCAAACGTGTAAACATCAAACGACCAAAAACAATCGTTACTCGCTGTGCGACGCATCGATGCAACGTGGCAACGTGAATTCAGCGTTTATTCAGCTGCAATACGTCACTTAAAGAACCCAAGTACTACGAATATCATACCTATGCGCCTCTTGCACGTGGTGCGGCTGCACGCGGCCGCTGCAGTGCATCTTGGCGAGCGCCTCGCTGAGCCGCACCAGCGACTCCAGCTGGCGCACCGTGATGCGCCACGCGCCCGCGCCGCCGCCCCGCGCGCGCAGCACCGTGTAGTACTCCACTAGCAACCGACCAGCTTCCTGTTAACAGTCATAATATTTAGAATATACAGTTTACTAACCATAACTGTATCACTACATAGTATAAGGTCAGCTAGTATTATAACATTAGTTGGCTCACACAAGTCCCGTTCAATCCTCGTTCCACCAAGATTTAAAATCTAATATGGTGGTTACCTTATATCGCTTCATTTGCCTGGAATCGCTTACCGCAGCGATTCTGTCTTTTGAACAAATTCTCCGCAGCTTCACTTAGCTCTGGTAGAAAAGCAGCATAATGTGCTGTTTTGGATTTAGGGATCATTGGTGAGTGAGAGATTTCTTCCGAGCGTTCTTAAAGTTATGCTCAACCTATATATGGAGGAGAACTATCTTATATGAGGGATATATGAAAAAGTGTCCAGTTGTATGCAGTAAATAACAGTTGAAAAATCCTCCAAGAGTGGCGCTAGCTGCAGCAAAGGGTATGGAATGAATGTAGCCATTGGTGACAAAATATAAATTGAAGTATATTAAAATATAACATAAAATAGCTGAAATAAAGGCTGCAAAATGATTTAAAATTTACCCTGTTGCTACTGTAGCGCCACCCTAATGTAACGCATTTCAGCGGACACTTTTTACATACAGAGATAGTTCTCCTCCATCTACACTCCGTAAACCTATACAAGAATTTTAAAAAAATACTAACCTCAGTAAGAACCTCAGAACCTTAAGTAAGAAGCAAATTGATTGCTGCGAAACAGTCAACTACTCCCCAACCCGGCTGGTCACCGTGGAGGAGTCAGACCAAAACCCTCCTAACAATAATATAACCACTAAAAATAAAATATCACAAGAAAACAGGTCTAGAATTAGAATAGGCACGTATAACGTCAGATCCCTGGCTACAACCTACCGATATTTGGAACTCATACACGGGCTGGATTCGATAAATATTGACATACTGGGACTCTCTGAAACGCGTCTGGCACAAACAAGGATGCCAAATCGAGGAATATGCCAACTACATTCTTTGCTACATTGGAGAAACAAAGGGCCTACACGGTGTAGGTTTTCTAATTAAAAAGATCTGGAAGGACAATATCATTATTTTCAAAGGTATATCTGAGAGAGTTGCACTACTGGAAATGAAATTTTAGAAAGACCAAATATCCATAATACAGGCATATGCACTTACAGAGAGTTATAGCGACATTGAATTAGAAAAGTTCTACGATTATCTTAAACAAGCTCACGCTCTAGCCGACAGAAAAATTATTTTATTAGGAGACTTTAACGCAAAAATAGGACAACCAAAACCTGAAGAAAACTTGATTTTGGGAAAATTTGGCCTAGGCATCAGAAATAAAAGAGGAGAACGTCTCATAAACCACGCGCAAGAATATAAGCTCTCCATAATTAACACATAATATTATAAACTGAAACCTTGGAAATCACCCGACGACAGAACAAAGAACGAAATAGATTACATAATGGCAAATATCCCAAAATAAATACGAAGTTCTAAACAATATAAAATTTCGGACGGACCACAGACTAATACGAATAACCCTCTCCCTGAAACAAACTAAGAAAAGCAGAAACAACTTCAAACCTCAGCCTAAAATCCCTAGAACAGATGAAGAAATAAAACAATACAAAGACAACTTAAAAATAAACATAGAAAACAAACTAGAGAACGCAAACGTACAAACATACTACGACACACTAGAAGAAGCAATAAAAAACAGTCTTGTCACTAAAACAGATAGACAGGAAAATACGAGACACAATATATTTAGCAACGAAACACTTAATCTAATTAAAAAAAGAAACGAATTGAAAATAAAAGAACATAAAGGTAAAAATATTAAACAAGAACTAAGTAAATTATACAAAGAGACGAGTAAGGCAATAAAAAGAGATTACAAACAACATAGGCAAAGGATACTTACTCAGAACCTAAACAAATTCAGGAGCACAAAAAGAGGTCTAAAAGAGCTAAATCTACACAAAACATGGATACAAAATCTAGACAGAAATAACAAAGAAACTACAAGCAGACAAGAAATTTTACAAGTGGCAACAACTGTACAAAAAAAGGGAAGAAAACCTAGAAGAATTTCGAAGTGGCGACGAGCATACAAGTGACGTTACAGAAACAGAACATCTAGTAGATACAAATGAAGTATTAGAACTGTTAAACAATCTTAAAACAAACAAAAGTCCAGGTCCTGACGGCATTACCAACGAAGCCTTAAAACTTGGAGCTCCAGTGCCATCCAGTACCCATCTCACCGATTTGTTCAATCTAATATTGGAAACCGAGGAAGTACCTACCCAATGGTATACATCAGATATCATACTCCTACACAAGAAAGGTAATCCAAAAGACATCAATAACTATAGACCAATAAGCCTTCTAGATAGTCTATATAAGGTATTTTCATCTTTAATCCTAAACCGTATTTCAAAAACTATTGACAACGCACAACCTATAGAACAAGCTGGCTTCCGTTCTGGCTTCAGTACCTAAGACCATATTCAAGCCTTAGAACAAGTAATTGAAAAATACGAGGAGTTTAACAAACTGCTGTATCTCGGGTTTGTAGATTACAGCAAGGCCTTTGATAGCATCAGCCACGCCTCAATATGGACCGCATTAAACAAGCTTAACATCAGCTCGAAATATATTAATATGATAAAACTTATTTACAAAAACAGCACTAGCAGAGTAAGGCTGGAAACGAAAGGTGAACTTATCAGTATAGAGAGGGGCGTAAGACAAGGTGACCCCTTATCACCGAAATTATTCATTGCGGTTCTAGAAAACATATTTAGAAACATCAACTGGGAAACCAAAGGCATAAAGATTAACAAGAAATCCTTAACCCATCTCAGATTCGCAGAAGACAGAATATAGCCTGGAAAAAATTCTAGTCCCTCAAAGAAATCCTAAAGGGAGATTACTCAATAAACCTGAAAAAAATTGTACTTGATACCTGCGTGTTACCCAGTCTGCTTTACGGTTGACAAACATGGGTTCTATCAAAACTAACCAAACAAAAGATAATAACAACCCAAAGAGCTATGGAAAGGAGCATCCTAAATATAAGAAAAGTACAAAAAGTGAGAAGCGAAACAATTAGACAAAAAACAAAACTAACAGATGCCCTAAAACAAGCTCTAAAACTGAAGTGGCAATGGGCTGGACATGTTTCTAGGTATAACGATAACAGATGGACAATAGAAACCACTGAGTGTGAGAAACCTACTGGAAAAAGAAGAGTTGGCAGGCCAAAAGGAAGATGGGCAGATGACCTAGTAAAGACAGCAGGCAAAAACTGGCTTAAGATAGCTAAAGACAGGGAGAAATGGAAAAACATGGAGGAGGCCTTCTCCCGTCAAGGGACCTATACTACACAAGAAGGCTCGGCAGGGCACAGTGGAGGTTCCGGAGACCCCATGTCTCCGGATGCTGATGGCCTAGGGAGTTGGGGTGACAGTTTACCTTAAAAATCTGCCGCTTTGCTCCCAGGGTCCGTCTGAGCTTGTGTTACCTTGAGTATCTACTGTGCCATGCAAAGCCACGTATAAAGTAAGAAACATAATATACTTAATTCTTAAACTTTAGTGTATTTTATAGGAAATAAAGGCTTTTTTATTTTATTTATTTTATAACTAACCTCAGTAATAATAGGTTTGAAGGACCTAGCAAACGCGATGTATCTCAACAGATCTTCTCTCGAATAAACACAGTCGTACGTCTCCTCCTTATTGCAGTGTAGATCCACGATCTTTCTCGCTATAGCATAGTCTACCATCTCACTGCTTTCGTCTATGAGTATGAAGAAGAGGTCGAAACGGGACATAATAGGAGCGCTCAGAGATACGTTCTGTTGTAGGGACTTCGCTCGGTCGTATCTACCGCCGATTGGATTTGCTGCAGCTAGAATGGACGTTCGAGCATTGAGGGTGGCGCGTACGCCCGCCTGAAATAAGAAAAAAAGTTTAGATTAGATTATGGAAAGGATAATTAAACCACGGTCTCAGGACACGGTTTATAGGATTCCGTGGATATTATATGCTATTAAATACAAAGTTATTGTTAACTAGTATTTTAGAATAAGTTACGCAAAGCGCCGCCTACTGGCGAATAACGTTAACATGTTCTTATAGAGATTTTTAATTATTATCTCCAAAAATTGTAAAAAATGAAATTCAAGAGTATGTCTATCAGTCTGTTAATTGTATACGCCTAAACCGATTTTGGTATACCCTAGTTCAAATATTAAAAAAAACTTGAGAGAGATGGGACACTCAGATAGAACGAAGTTGTTTTCTATGAGAGAGAAAGAGAGAGAGAGACAGAGAAATATTTGTTCTTAATTTTTTCCGTCTAGCCCCCATTCGCTACGCGAGATAAGGAACTTCATTCTAATATGTTCAATCTCCTTACCTTCGCGATAGATATGGTCTGCTGCTCCATCGCCTCGTGTATGGCGACCTGGTCTCCGGGGTCCATCTTGTCGAACTCGTCGATGCAGCACACGCCGTTGTCCGCCAACATGAGCGCGCCGGCTTCGATCACGAAGTCGAAGGATTCTTCGTCCTGTAAGAATAATATTATAGTTTAGTGTGAAAAAATTGCACAGGTGTATCAAACTAAGTGATAATAAATAAATAAATAACAAATGTTAACATTGAGAGGGAATACGCTCTCTTCTTGAAAATTTGCAGGTCGTATTGGTCCAGTACTACTGGTGACAGTTCGTTCCAGTTTCACAGATTCGTTGATCCTAGAAGTGATCTTAAAGTCACCTTGACGACTAGCGACTTCGCCTCCTATAATACACACGTCGATGTCGGAAGTGGTCTAACAGTCGTGCGCGGGGTATACAGTATACAGTCACCTTGACGACGGCGGCGGTGAGACCGGCGGCGGAGGAGGCCTTGCCGCTCGTGTACACCGCCCGGGGGCTGAGGTCGCTGACCTGCTGCAGCAGCTGTGACTTCGCCGTGCTGGGGTCGCCCACTATACACACGTTGATGTCGCCACGGAGGGTGGTGCCTGTAACAGAAGTTAATAATTAATATTACCTTCGATTTTTGTTTTGAATCTGTAAAGACGATGAAATTGTATGTGTTGCCAGAATATAATATTATTGTTACATAAGTAGCGGTTTAATGATATTAGTGTAAGGGCCACCAAATGGCTCCTCAGATAAAAAAAACATTTGCCAAGTGTATTTTATATGGAATGATAGTATGACAGTTTTAATATTTCTATTTATTACACCAAAATAAAGCACTAGACATTCAAATGAACATTATAACCAAAAAAGTAGAAGAACTACTTTATCACCCATCCATCGCCAAAACCATACGAGGGCTGCTATTTATGTATCCGGAATTAAAGAAAGAAACAAACATATATCATTTAATATGGTTTTATTGCTTTTCAAAATATTCGCCGCGATGATCGACACACTTTTTCATACGCTGGAACCAATTTTCATAGCACTTTTTCCATTCTGATTGAGGTATCTCCAAAACGTGCATTTTGAACGCATCAACAGCCTCTTCGCGGCTCGAAAAACGTTGACCACGTAATTTGTTCTTCGCGTATGGAAATAAAAAGAAATCGTTAGGTGCCAAATCAGGGCTGTACGGCGGATGACCAGTCAATTCGATCTTTTGACCCTCCAAAAACTGAGTTGTTTCAGCTGAGGTGTGACAGCTAGCATTGTCGTGATGTAATATAATTCTGCGTTGTCGGATGTCCTTTCTTATTTCTTCAAAGACTTCTGGTAAACAAATGGTCGTATACCATTCAGAATTAACCGTTTTACGATTCTCTAATGGCACTGTAGCCACATGTCCATTAATTCCAAAAAAACAGGCGACCATTTGCTTCAAAGTACTTTTTGCACGAGTAACTTTTGTTGGTTTCGGCTCATCTTGGAACACCCACACCGTTGACTGTTGTTTAGTTTCGGGGTCATATGCATAGATCCAAGATTCATCACCTGTGTAGATATTATAAACGGCTTTTGACGTACCACGGTTGTATTTTTTTATCATTTTTTTGCACCAATCGACACGAGCCCGTTTTTGATCCATTGTCAAGTTGTGCGGAATCCAACGCGAACATATTATTTTTACAGCCAAATGTTCGTGTAATATCTTATGTATGCTCGTCATACTTATGCCTAAGGACGCCTCTATCTCGCGATATGTAACATGACGATCACGCATTATTAGTTCCCGCACAGCATCTATATTTTGTGGAAACAGACAACAGCTGTTTTTGGGCGACCTTCTTTATTTTCATCCGTGAGCATAGACCGCCCACGATTAAACTCACTGTACCAGTGATAAACAGTGGTTTTTGATGGTGCTTCATCTCCAAAACTTGCGGTGAGTTGAATAAAGCACTGTTGTTGATTTAGCCCACGCCGAAAATCGTAGTAAATCATTGCACAAAAATGTTCACGCGTTAAATCCATGGCAAATGAAGACACGCAATTTTCAAAATGACGCCACAATGGAAAAATAATTGACAGTCACATGAAACAAAATGTATTCTTCAACCAAAGAGTTCTATTTTCAAATGTTGTAATTACTTTTTAAATATTGTTCTTGTAAGTGGCAGTTCCGGATACATAAATAGCAGCCCTCGTAAAATATATTATAAGCCTATGGCTAAAACGCTACGTCTGATGACAAAGCAGTAAATTTGAAGTTAATAATGTAAACAAAACAAAGTCATACTTTGTTCCATTTTCCATAAGGATACATGAAAGTAGTATAACGTATGGTTCCCGTAGTAAACGAACTTTCTAGCGAGCAAAGCGAATGATGGAACTAAATTACGCACCCTCAACAGTAGTCTTGGCAACTCCACCGAACAGCATAAGCAGTATGCCCCGTTTGACCTCATTGTTGCCATGTATACTTGGAAACAGACTCGTTATAAGGTTGTTGTATAGATTGCGGTCGCGCGACATCTCGTATACCTGAGGAAAAAAACTCTATTAGGTCGCTCATTTATCAGAAGCGTACGGCGCGTACGGTGCTGACAAATGTATAATGAGCTTTTGCCAACTACGGCTATACCTGAGAAAAAACTAACTGTTTATCGAGCTTAACTATAGAGCAAGTGTAAGGCAGGTTTTTGTCTTATATTATAGGGTAATCATTTCAAATGCTGTTAAGATACCACGTTTTGAAATGACAGAAGACATTAAAAAACCGTTAGTAAAGGTTAGTTCAAATTGCAACAAACGGAGGCTCTGCGATTCTGCGTTTTCATTGTATTGTGAACTATGCCTTAGGGCTGCGCCACACCGGAATGGCAGAGGCGAGGCGAGAACTTTCAGTGTCATATGATTTTAAACTTTATCTAAATTATCGCTTGAGAAGTTTGCGGCCGCTCGTGGCCGTAAACTTCTCAAGTGCTCGCCTCGCCGCTGCCATTCCGGTGTGGCGCGGCCCTTAGAGAGAAGTAGCAGTGAATAGTGATTCAATCTATTGTTAGAGAAGTTGATACAGGCAGGCAGATGGCACACCTACGTTATTTAGTCTTGGTATATGAAACCCATCCGACTGATCATATCAACTAACATTGAGTTAGTACACATAGGTTAGTACCAAATGAAATAGGTCCGTCATCTGCCTATGAATTAGCTTCTCTGATAGTACAAAATTCCATTCACTGCAACTATTTTTAGGAAAACAGAACAGTCAATGAAGTGACACTATAACTATCTACAACAATATACGCAATGACTATAGACTACCTTATCCCACTCCTTGTCGGTCATCTGCTTCCTCATGTCCTCCGTAGTCATGTCATCTGTTATAAGATCAGCGGTGCCGAAGCGTCGCGACGTCGCCTGCACGCTGCACGCTAGGAACGCTGTCCTGATAGACAAAACAAAGAGTAATTAGTAAATAATATGAGCGGGGCCTTGTTTTCTGTATGCCAGTGACATACACAATAACGTCAGTCTGGCCCCGTGCTATGTACCTAAAGGACTTGTGTTACAGGTACCAGACAACGGAAATATATTTAATACTTTTATACTATACATATATTTAAGGATTTTTATTATATCATACACATATTAAATACACATCCAGACCCGGGAACATTGAAAACTTTTTGTTCCGTCGGCGGGATTCGAACCCGCGACCTCCGGCTTGAGCTACCGACGCGCTCACCACTGAGCCACAGAGGTCGTCAAATTATACCAAAACTTCGGAAAGATAACTCTGTTTTAATTTAAATAATATATAAAAGTAGATATTTTTCTACAATTAAATCAATCAGATGTTTTCAAGTTAGCCAAAGATTTTACATACCTATAATGTAGTTCCCTAACACCCAAAGCCTTAAGTCCCTTTATTCCTTCCATCTGGCCTTCATTAGCTTGCCGTGTTCTGGTGGTGAGCTCGGCTTTAGCCCCGGGCATGGACAAGGAACCCACATCAGGAACCACTATCAATGTTCCAGTGAAGTCATACCGGTCTCCGGCCTGTAATTTTTAATTTTAGAAAGTTTTTTTTTTTAATTACATGTTGATGGGCCATGGAGAATAGAGAGAAGATACAGATAAAGAGTTCTAATGTTCAGAATTTATGAATGGAATAATTTTTACCTTAAACTATTTATCAGACAAATACTCATTTTATGAAAGGCAAATCTGATTTACCCAGTGATAGTTCAATGCATAAACCGAACTATCAATACATTGAGGATATAATACTATCTAACGACTCATAGGTATTGTAATTTATTAAACAGTTAAAAGTAATGTGCATTGATTTGGTATTTATTTTTTAATCTGGCTATGCACTTGTACCTCTCACTCAAATTTTTTTTTAAAACGAAATAAGGGCCCCCTTACGAGCAAATGGGTCACCTGATGGAAAGTAACTACCGTCGCCCATGGACACTCGCAACATCAGAAGAGCTGCAGGTGCATTGCCAGCCTTTAAAGAGGGACGCTCATACGCTCGCTCTTGTCTTGGTTTGCAGGTTGTATTGGTCTAGAAATACTGCTGGTGACAGTTTGTTCCAGATTTTAACAGTGCGCGGCAGAAAGTTACGCGAAAAACGCACGGTGGAAGACTGGCACTCATTATGTTATGTATAAAAAAAATATAAGTCAAAAGTTTACCTGCACAGATTCTACTGCCTCTGCTCTCAATATGACTTCTAGTGACCGTGGTATACAACCTCTGGGCAACTCTGCCTGTGTCTCCTGTACCCTAATCTTCTGGAAGTCCACAAACACCGACTTGTCTGCGTCCAACATGAACCTTCTGCGGTTGGCGCACACTGGGTTCCGGCAAATCGTTGGCAGTGTGTACTGTAATAATTATGGTGTTTCAATATTGATTAGGGTATTCCAAAAAGTTTTTTATAGGTAAAAAAATCACCAAAAACATTACAATAAAAATGTTTTAAATTATACCTTAAATTGCTGTTCCACATTTTTAATAACTGTCTGACAATCCAAGCACACAAAAGTGCCAGAGACCAGCTCAGGGTGTACTGGATGTGTTCTGACAATTTGGCCAGAGATTCGGATAAGAGTACCAATCTTTGCAGTAGTCAACTCCCTCACTTTGTGCCTAGTTGGTACATCAACAAACGACACGTAACACTCCTTATCTTGTAAATCCTTCTTCACGCTACTATCAGCTAGACTCAATACGTAATTTAGTATGGCTTGATTTAAAAACGGATATATCCTGTAGTATTCCTCGATTATTGTTGTAGCAAGATTCTGATTGTACTTCTCAACATCATCAAAACTAACTTCTAGTGTGCTCAGCTCTGGTTTAAAAAGTTCCTTTGCCTGTTTTTCATATTTTGTCTCATTGTCCTCTTTGAACCTGGTAAAATATTTGAATTTTAATTACATTGACACACATTGCCACTAGCATTAATAAAAAATAGTATGGGTAAAGCTGTATATCAGAATAAGATACTCACTCCTCTAAAAAGTCTTGGAACAACTTCTGGCATCGTACACCAACCTCATCCTTTACTTGGCTCTGAGTGGCATACGTATCAGCAACATCCATCTTAATTGAGTATTCTCGACAGTATTTGATTGAATATAGTACACAAAATCACTGAACGAATAATACTGTTAACGTCTATGATCGAAATGAACACATGGTTATCTACAAATTTATGTTATCCCAAATGTAGAACCAATATTAAACACTGAAATGTAATTGTTCTATGATATTCCTATTTTATTAACACTTAAAATAATAAAGAAAATGGCAAAAATAAACGCAAAATATAAAAAATAATTTCAACACAAGCAAGCAAACAAAATCGGTATTCGGTAGGCGGTATTTTGACAGTTTTTGGTTTTGGCGGGAAAACTCAAAACAAAGCTGTCAAATTGCTGTCAACTGTAAAGCCATAGACAAGGAGTGGGTTTTTTTTCCAAAGTCCAGCAGTACCTACAGACGTACAGTTCGACAAGGCTATTTAAAATCTACAAATATATACTAGTAATCTGTGATTTAAAATGAACGTGGCGAGAAAAGGAACTAAGCGCTTGAACTATCATAATATTTAAGGCATGTATTTAAATCAATATCTGTATATTCCCTTTTCCCGATCAAAATATTTGAAAGTTTCACCAAAAATACTGACTTGCACACTAATTATGCACCCTAAATAATGCGAATTCAGCATACTATTTAAAGTTATTTGCGAAACTGTTTTACTGAACGAATAACTATTATTAAAATCGTATATCTAACAATTCATACTACAAACATACTACAACTTTTTAAAGGAAAACCATCACCTAAACTACTTTTAGGAACATCATTTATTCTAAATAAAACCCAATTTAATCTGTTATGTTCATATAATTAAGAACACATAAAAATCATCAAGTGTTAACTTAACATGGACTAAACTTTGACACACTTAATGGTAACTCAGTTTATAAACAATAATAATAAATAATCGGCAAAGAGCGAGTCGGATTCGCGCACAAAGGGTTCCTTATCGATATATTGCATAATAATTAAGCCTCCGGCTTAGGAATTGCACTTAAAGAGTTGACAAGCTACTAAAGAAAAAAAAGAAAAACAACTGGCTTCAACTATGAGTCGATGGGGCCCCGCTACGCGGGGCTCGTACTTCTGGGTGGTTCACAAAAAATAACCACGTTGGCTAAGGCGGGAGCGTAGCGCAGCGTAGCCATCTAACCTAACCCAATTAAGTCGTATTGGGCCAACATTGCTATTAATTATTTAAGAATCATTAATAAATTTATTAACCCATACAATTACAATACAGTATTGAATTTTGATAATTTTTCTTAATTTTTATCAAGAAACCTTGAATTATATAGTTTTGGAATGATAAAATCTTTCACTATCAGCTCATCATAATTACCAAAAATCTTTGTCGCTAACACAGAAATAGATCAAGATATTATATCTGTGGTCGCTAAAGAGTAAAGAGCGAGCGCAAAGGATTGAGTGCGGCGTAGATGAGGAGGCACCAACATGTTTTTCAGTAAAACAGAGAAACAAAAAGAAAATAAAGTTAGGTTAAAAATATTTCAGTTGCACGATTTGTCAATTTGTAGACTTGTTTTGATAATAGAAATTGATTTTATCGTGGTGCACCTTTCGATATCGTTTTTAGAAATTCCGTTGTAAAATTGACCAATTTAGAGTGCAAGTTAGTATTTTTGATAAACAATTTAAATTTTAGTTTTACAAATAATATATCCGATGTATGAACCATATTTTTGGTGTGAATTCGGTTATAAAGGTCGTCTCGTTTTGTATGATGTTTAAGTTTTTTTTTTTGAAGGATATGTTCAGTTAATCAATTGTTTTTTTTGATCAGCATTAGTTTTTTTGGTATGCATTCAGTTAATTAGAGGAGTTAAGGTAGTGTGCTGAAAAATTATTCTGATGTGCATTTAATAATATCCCAATATTTAATATGTAACAAAAACGTCTTTTTTTTACATGTGTGTGACAGTTCTCCTTTATGCCGCCTTATATAGGCGAACGCGTTGGCCGACGCGTCGGCAGACGCGTTGGCAGTGCGCTTGCAACGGCGTTTGTGAGTAATCCACACATAGGGAGGTCGTTCAGTATGCTTTGGATCGCGCCAATGTGCGGACGGATTCAAAATGGATGTTTAGTCGCTAACAGCTGCAGCTGTTTATTTATTCACAGCTTATAATTACTTTGTAAATGTGGACAAGAAAAAGTTTTGAAAGGGTATTCTCGAAATAAGTAAATAAAAGGCGAGAAAACGTAACAAACAAAGAAATAAACTCACTTTTACATTATATTATATAATAATAAAATAATTAATTATTTTATTACCTACTCATTATTTATTAAATTATTACATACAAAAATTATTACATATTATAATAATTATCATAATTATAACTCTGGGAAAACTGATCGCGCGGCCTATGTGTGGATGGAGCGCGAAGCTTGCGACAAATGTCCTTTGATCTTTTGCCGACATTTCCGACCCGCGCGGCAAGCTTGCAGACGCGTCGGCCAACGTCTAAATACATACGGCCAACGCGCGAACGCCCGTTCTACACATTGGGCCAACGCGTCTGCAGACGCGTTGGCCAACGCGTTCGCGTATGTCGAGAGCCGCCATTACCAGCAGCGCTCCCGTCAATGTCACCCACGGGCCACGGTCCACGTTCATAATATAAATTATAAAGCCTTGTTGAGCTATAGCAGCTATACTATTGTATCGTGCATTGATCGTGCAATATATACCAGTACAAAATTACAATAATACAATCACTACAAAATACAAGGTACAAACTCTAGAGTCTAGACTTATTTATGGTTTCTACTGCAGACTGCTGATGAAATAAAACCTTTGAAAGTACCTATTTAATCTGTTGTCGCCTATCACTGCTGTCATCTGTGATCTGTATTCTGTCATTGAAAAAAAAATATTTTTCCATCTCCATGGAGCCTCAGCTGGAATTATAATTAAAAATATAAACAAAACAAATAATTCTTAGAGGAAAATGAGTGACGGAGAATCTGATATATCTCTTAGTGATGAAGAAAACGATATTCAGGATTTAGAACAGTTGAATGCCGTTCTAAGCGAAGACGATGATTGTCCAAGCACTTCGGTTTCCCAGTATTCTGCAACAAGAAGTTTATTTTCCGTTGATCAATCTGAACAGACATCAAAAATCGATGCCGCAATAGCTTTGAACAATATGTACGACGAGAAACTACGACGTCTCGAATCGATACTTAATGACCGACTTAGGGAGTGCCGGGAAAGATTAAAAGACATCCAGTACTCGACGGATGATGCAGAAAACAAAGCAGAAGTCTTTTACTATGTCAGCTGCGGTAGACCGTACTTTAAGGACTCAACAAACTTTCCAGCCCCAGATAATGATGATACAATCCTTATGAACAGATCCAAAATGTACGACTTCTCAACTGTATCTTCGGTTATCAGCTGGACCGTAAAAGATAAGAGTTATTTTTTGAACTTGCTCCTTAAAATGTCTAAGGAAATACGTAAGAAAGAGTTACAATCGAGCATATCTGATTTAAATCGCCAGTTGAAGAGTAGCCCTAAGAAAAAAGACATACAAAAGAAAATAAGCAGCCTCAACTTACAAATAACTAAAGTAAACGACATGTCTCTCAAAGAATTAGCTCTGCCAATTGACAAAGATTATGATTGGTTAGCCATTGCTAATATGTTAAAAAACAGACACACAGCAGGTGAATATCAGTCCCTCTGGCAATTATTCCTCCATCCCTCCATTAACAAGAAACCTTGGAGTAAAGCTGAGCATACTGCTCTACAGAGGATTTGTTATGAAGAAAACTTGCAGGACTGGGATAAAATAGCAAAAAGATTAAATACAGGGCGTACAAACTATCAGTGCTTTGTTTACTTCAGGACAAATATGAGTAACACATTCACTGGCAGAAAATGGAGCCCCGAGGAAGTTGAGTATCTCAAAAGACTAATTGATTATTACAAGGAGGATAATTACATTCCATGGGGAAAAGTGGCGACATCAATGGAGAACAGGACTAAGATACAAATATACAACAAGTATCTAAGCCTATGCCAGCAGAGAAAAGGCAGATTTTTACCTGAAGAAGATGCAGTTATACTGACATGCGCAGAAAACTTTGGACCTGATTACCAAAAAATGACTCAATATCTTCCAGGACGTACCACTAATCAATGCAGAATGAGGTATCAGGTTTTAAGAAAGACCAGAATATCAAAAGTGTGGACAATAGATGAAGACAAACGTCTTATACAACTGATGGCCAATCAAGATTCAGCTATAAATTTTTCAAGTATCACCAAATACTTCCCCGGTAAAGACAGAATTAACATAAGAAGCAGATACTTAACATTAACAAATTGGATGAAACGTTACCCTAATATAGATGTTTCTAAAGCACCGAGACGAGGTGCCCGTAGATTGGGGCACGGTTCACAAGCCGATAATTTGAACAAAGCAATAGAGGAGCTAAAAAATCGCATACAGACGGAGGTGAATGATGTCAAAAATAAAAAAGTTAGCCCAGAATCTCCACACGAGGTTTTAGATGATGCGATAGTAGCATATCTAGCAACCGAGCATGTGAACATAGAGGAGGCCAGGAAATTGGAGGAGTTCAGAAAACTAGACGAGAAAACATTGCAAGGCAATTGTAAAACTCTGCAAACTAGGAGCAATGTCAAATCAAATTTAAGAGACCTTAGAGCAATACTGACACTACTTAGAGTTAAGCTGAACAAAGAAAGATACAAGAGAAGTGTACCCAAAAGATATAGGGGACTACTGGAGCCTGATCCAAATCTTATTGTGTCTCAAGTAAAATCCTATTCTAAGAAAAATCCTGAGGTGAATGTTCCTGTTGATGACTTACCCGACATTTGGGGTACTCAGAGATTGGGTCCTCTGGAGTATGTGCTTCCTGCAAATTATTCCACTCTTACGGGTTGTAAGAAGCTACTATCGTACATATCTGATAAGCCCTCAAATGATAATATTGTGAATATTAAGATTTTGTCAAGAAAAAATCTCTTTTTGAAAGAACAAATGTTTCTACTCATGGAAAGGTTTAATGTTCTCTTTTTGTGGCCAATGCTTTTATCCAATGCTCCTCCTGATCGAGCTCTTACAGAGCAAACCAGTAATGAAGATGAAGAAGAATAATTTTGAACTGAATTTGAGTACTGTTATGATATAAACTACTAATTTTTTAAGTTGAAATAGATTACAGAACATAACACACATATTGTCTAAAGTGTTTATTATAATTAAGGTTATTATAATATAACTACATTCTTTATAATTTTAATTTCTTATCAACCCTCTATATCTATTCTCTTTGATCTTTCCCCCAATAACAGATGCACAATGAGGTGCACGTGTATCATAATTCCAGTTTTTAAATATTCAGCCATTCACTAGAAATACAGTGTGTAACAAAAATAAGTGATAATACTTTAGCGTGTGTACGTTTTCCTTGTAGAGAGTTCACTGTGAAAGTAGCAGCTCTGAAAGACGACAATTTTTGTCACTTTTGTATGGTTAAGGGCCCGAGCGGCGAGCGTCACGAGTTTTCCCATACAAAAGTGAAAAAAAATAATCACAGTGAACTCTCTACAAGTAACACGTACATACCCTAAAGTATTATGAATTATCACTTATTTTTGTTACACCCTGTTTTTTTTATTTCACACGTAGTATATATTAATTCCATGCAGCACAGCTCTACACAGATTGTCCTAAAAAAAATCTGTCTGCTGTCAGTTGTCACTTGGCTAATGTCACTTGAAGTTTGACGTTTCTTATGTTGTTGCTACTTGCTTCGAGTTTCTGTGCGAGATAGCTTTGCGATTTTAAACAGTTTTTGCCGTTTTGTTTACATGTTGTGCATAAATAATATATTTTAATTAGCAATTGTTACGATGCAAACGTTTTAAAAATACGACTTTACTTTACTTGTTGAATATGCACGATCTACAGGCTTGTATAGCTTGTCTTAGAACCGACGTTAAAATCTTTCACATGAGCTCAAATCATATTCGAGAAGACTATAACTTGGTTTCTGGATTAAAGGTACGATCTTTAACTAACATAGAATTCGTCAATTGATGTAGAGAAAAGAAGCTGCGCTCTGGGATATTTTCGAAACATAAAAATGTTCCATATGAAAACATCACATATATTTTTATGTACAGAATTTCTGCTGATGCTGTAGTTGTCTTTTAATGTTTTTATAACTTATAATTAGGTTACATTGAGTAAAGCTGTCTGATATACTGGAAGCAGTAAAACTTTTAATACAGATGAGACAACCAAGTTCATTGATGATTGTTTGTTAAAATACACATTACGGTATATACGGTTATTTTATAGGATAAGGGAGAGGTGACTCGATATTACTTCTAGGGCTAACTTTAGTTAGCCCAACCATGTGCCTGTAGTAAAAAGTTTAGTGAGGCACACAAACATTGTGCCTCACTAAACTTTTTTATTCATTTTATTCATTTATTTTATAGACTCACCAACAGAACAGCATTTGTGACATTTTAAGTTTAAAAATATATGAAGAGTAAATACATTATATATTATACAAGCTTTTGCCCACGGCTTCGCTCGCGTTAAGAAGGATTATTATATACAAACTTTCATCTCCTATTTAAACCCCTTGGAGTTGGAATTGATCAAAATCCTTTCTTAGCGGATGCCTACGTAATAACATCTACCTGCATGCCAAATTTCAGCCCGATCCGTCCAGTGGTTTGGGCTGTGCGTTGATGGATCACTATGTCAGTCAGTCAGTCACCCTTATATATTTATAATTTATATTGTATTTATGTTTATGTACTCTGTGTATCTTTAAAGGCTAAGAAACAATATTTTGCTGTACATATTTGCTTGTTCTGGTTTTTTCTGTTTCATTATTATATCTTGTATTTGCATGGTCGCATGAAGTCATCACCCGTGCCCACTGCATGGCAATCAGTTTACGTTATAAGTTATAACTGTTCACATTTTTCGCCTCAACTCTGACGCTGGCAACTCCTAAATGGGGAGGCTTACGCCAAAAGAAGAAGAAGAAGAGTTTTAAATATATGTATATAGATTTTACTCTTCATATTTTATTGTATAATTAATGTAAAATAGTAATTAATTTTGTAACTTAATTTTTCAGACTTGTAGTGGGGAAGGACTACCAGAATATATGTGTATGGAATGCTTGGCGCTTGTTAAAGGCATGAAGAGTTTCAGAGACAAATGCCATAGATCTCATTTCCTTCTACATGAAATACTTAAAAAGAATAAACAGGTAATAATTTGTTTAACCTTTCTTGCTTGCAATTAAGCGATGCGAGCGAGCGCGGGAGAGCCATGCTTCGGCACGAATAGGCCGACTCGACCGGATAAATACCAGGTTCTCACAGAAAAATGGTGTGAAACAGCGCTAGTGCTGTGTTTTGCCAAGTAAGTGAGTTTACCGGAGGCCCAATCTCCTACCCTATTCCCTTCCCTACCCACCCCTATTACCCTATTCACTCTTAAAAGGCCTTTAAGAGGCAGCTCTTCTAATGCTGCGAGTGTCCATGGGCGACGGAAGTTGCTTTCCATCAGATGACCCGTTCGCTCATTTGCCCCATTATTTCATAAAAAAAAAACTGAATGTTAACAAAACTTTGATGTTATTTTCTAACATTATTCCTACAATCACAAAGCTATATAAAGCTTCAACTGCTCCTAACACACCTACTAAAATAAATATGCTATTATTAATTCTTCAAGCCCCATAAGAGCACCGGTGATCGCGACAATAATAGAATAGAAAAGCGCGATCGAAGTATTAATTTAATAATGATTTTAAAACATTTTCAACCACTTTTTTTGTATATTAAAAAAGTTTTTGCTTGCCTTATAATAATTTTATTATTCCAGATTACTTTGCAAGTACTGAATGAAATTAACCTACAAGCCTTAAATATAACCCCAAAGCTATCATACCTCAGTAGTAGCAGTAGAAAGAAATATGAAAAAATAAAATTTAAGTGGAAGAAAGATAACCGATCCTATGTGCAGCCTATTCAAGCTAATGTGTTACTGCATAGTACAGTTGACAATGAAATAAATCCATACATAGAAATAGAAGTCCCAGAATGTAAATTGCCTCCAGTTTTTAACATAGAAGATGAAAACATTAACAATGAAATTGATGTTTCTGTAGAAACCGATCCAAAAAATAATGAAGATTATGATTATGTTGATAATGAAATAGAAGATGATATCGAGATAGAAAAGGAGGAGAATGACGTAGATGGATCTAATTTAGATGTAGAATATGCAGTTTTGGTTCCTATGACTAAAAATGAAGCTGCCGCTGTTATAGATATTTTTAAAACATACGGACAGACAGGAAAACATGAGTGCGACATATGTGGGTTAAAGTTTCACAATAAAAATAGACTGGACCAACATAGACGGATGCATGATACGGTAATATTCGTTATATTGTTCTTAATGTTGGTGACAACTCCAATGAAACTTGTATATTATCACATAGGCATAGGAACCATACCTTTTTTTGTGTAGTTAGTACTATCCTATTTATGTAGAGAACTTAATGTTTAATGATACAAAATTTAATTAAAATGAATCAACAGGTTTAAGGTTTTTTAGAAAAAAAAACTGTAAAGATTAAAAATACTGTTTTATCAAATAGGAGAATTGTAACAGGAGGCTATGTTCATAATACATATTTAATTAGGCTGTAAACTACACTTGCTAAAAAGCAATTGTCTTTTTTGGTCTTGAAATATTTTTATTTAGGGCAAGGAGTCCCCCCTTACAATAAATAAATCTTATCTTATATCTTTAAACAAGCAATTCTTGTATATATATATATATATATATATATATATATATATATATATATATATATATATATATATATATATATATATATATATATATATATATATATATATATATATATATATATATATATATATAATTGGAATCTCGGAATCGGCTCCAACGATCTTCATGAAATTTTGTATATAGGGGGTTTCGGGGGCGATAAATTGATCTAGCTAGGAATAATTATTAGAAAATGTGTTTTTATTCGTGTTTTATCGATAATCGATAAACTGAAAAATATGACTTTTCCTGACATCTATTGGCGAATAATAATACTATTTTGTGAGCAACTAATTGCTTTAACGACACAACAACAGCTAAAGCTATTCCAGCAGATGGCGTTTATAAGTAACACGAAGTCAATGAGTGTTTGCTATACTGAGCAAAGCTTGGTCATCCAGGTACTAAATACTTAAATGAAAAATCACACGTCATAAAAATTTTTGAAAGAGGTAAATAGGTACATAAGTATTGAGCATTATAAAATTATAACTTTTTATTGTTTTTGCTACAAGTTACAAAATCAATTAACCATATCACACCATGTTATTATTCATTCAGGCCGGGCATAATTATATCCAAATATCTTCAGATGAATAATTTTACTTTCCCATTTTTTCAGCATATAAATGGTAATTTTAGCTGTGATCTGTGCCATTATTATTATAAGACGAAATTTTTACTGGACACCCACATCACTGACAAACATATGTACAAATATATTTGTAGAAAATGCCCAGAAGTTACTTATAATAGGTAAGTAAAAATTAATTTATGTTAATCAAAAAAGGAACAAAAAAAGGTAGCTGAGTAAATAGTGTTTTATTCCAAACTTTCTGAATTAAGCAATTCTCTGTATAAGGATGTTTTATGCAAAAGTGAACCATTTTTAATTCGTCACTTTTTTAGTTTTTAGGGTTCCGTACCCAAAGGATAAAAACGGGATTCTTTTACTAAGACTTTGATGTCTAACAAACTTTGGCCTATTTTTGCTTTATAACGTTACAGAACCCTTCGTGTGCGAGTTCGACTCGCACTTGGCAGAATTTTTTTATAATAAGTAACAACCTATGTTATGCCTTATATTATAATTTAATGTTATTTTTGTCTTTAAGAAAAACGGCCAAACAACACTACATACTTAGTCACATGGATAAAGCAGACAAAACCTTCGAGGACTGGTATGATACGAGACCCTCGTGGTTAAAGAAGAGAAGTCTCAACGGTAGAAGACCGAAGAAGACGAATAAACATAAGAAGAACGTATTTACCCGTGAAGGCTTCGAGTTCTTAAAGTATTCTCCGATTTCACACAACGAGCAATACAGTCTTGTGTTGGAGAGAAAGAATTCGAAAAACTATGTAGAATCTATGTATAAATGTGAGTTGTGTTACAAAGGTTTCCGTGAGGAGAAGACATATGAGAAACACATGCAGAAACATGATCCGGTATGCTTATTAATCTATACAAAATTCTCGTGTCACAATGTTAACCCGCTAATGTTCCTCCGAAACTTTATATGTAGGAGAGCCATGCTTCGGCACGAATGGGCCGGCTCGACCGGAGAAATACCACGTTCTCACAGAAAACCGGCGTGAAATAGCGCTTGCGCTGTGTTTCGCCGAGTGAGTGAGTTTACCGGAGGCCCAATCCGCTACCCTATTCCCTTCCTTATGGGATGGGAAGGGAAGGGAATAGGGGAGGGCTCCTATTCCCTTCCCTTCCCGTCCCTACCCTCCCCTATTATCCTATTCCCTCTTAAAAGGCCGGCAACGCACCTGCAGCTCTTCTGATGCTGCGAGTGTCCATGGGCGACGGGAGTTGCTTTCCATCAGGTGACCCGTTTGCCCCCTTATTTCATAAAAAAAACGGCTTTACTGATTTTTACCATATTTTATGTGCGATCGTTCGCGGCGAAATTGAACGGCCCGCCCCGCCCCGTCGTCTGCAAGGCGCCTGAGAGTTTACAAAGTTAGTCGGATTAATAATGATTGATTGACTTATTTAAATATTCCAGAGTATATCGGGCAAGTACCAGTGTGACTTGTGCAAGATACACTGCGCCCACCCCCGCAAGATGTACAAGCACATGATACAGACGCATCTATACAAGTTTACGTGCACGCTCTGCACTTTTGTTACGACGAATCGGTAAATATTTAAGGCTTTTAGAACTAAGATTATGCTCAAGATCGCTCTTAAGATGCTTAGATAAGTTCGTACTTAAATACCGTATTTATTTGTAGTCATAAGCGTACAGCGTACCTGGCCATTTAGCTAAAAATTTTCGTTATCGCTTCGTTATAGAATCGGCAACCAAAATTTATGGAATTGACATAAGCGTTCGTTAATATTATGTCCTTGATGTTCGACTCGTCTTATGCCAATTCCATACATTTTGATTCTATAAAGAAGCGATAAAGAAAAGGTCTTGGCTCACCCCCCCTTCGAGAAGATGGCCCAAGAGCGCTCTTAAGATGCTGTTTTGATTAATAGATCGTACTTAAGTGCCACACACGTGGCGTACCAATTGTGTACAAATGTATTATTAACCTACTCGTAAACTCGGCACTGAACTATGCTGTCAAACCGTTGCTCAAGAGGCCGTAAAATTTGGACTTAATTTGTACACCCTGATGATATTAACGTATAATAAAGTTAAAATTATAATGAACTTATATTAAAGTTGAGAGATTCGTATGGGTGTAAGAGCTGTTTAAATTTTATGTATGTACTGTAATTTGTTATAGGCCCCAAGCAAAACTACACTATCTCTGGCATAAGGACGTCACGTACCCCTGTCCTCACTGCGACAAAGTTTTTAAGTAAGTATATAGTCTACTTTCGATAAGAGACATTTAAATGTAAGAAAGAAATTGATAATAAGGCCAGTGTAATATAATATATAGGTTGCATACAACTTTAACTTTTGCTAGGAAAACTTTTTGTATGTAATTTTTAGAAACCAAAGATCTATCCTACTAATATTTCCTACTAATATTATAAAGGCGAAAGTTTGTTTGGATGTATGGATGTATGGATGTGTGGATGTATGGATGTTTGTTACTCTTTCACGCAAAAACTACTGAACAGATTTTAATGAAACTTTACAATAATATAGCTTATACATCAGAATAACACATAGGCTACAATTTTAACCGACTTTCAAAATGGGGGAGGTGTTATGTTCGTTTTCTTATGTTCAACGATTACTCCGCCGTTTGTGAACCAATTTTCAAAATTTTTCTTTTGGTATATAACTATATAGGGTATCATCCCAATTTGGTATTATATTCACAAAAGTGGTGATCTGATGAAGGATCCATAAGTAATCGAGGGAACTCCTCAAAATTTATAGGGAAACATGTGGTGACTTCGGTTTCATGAGAAGTATTCTAAGCATATGCTACCAATAGGTAAGATTTTGCACCGAGGTATACCTGGTATACCGTGGTTCGGAAGGTGCTGAGAGAACTCCTGATTCTTTATAGATACAAGTTTGGGAGTTTCGGCGTTGTTTTAAGAACGGAAAGCATATTCTATGCAAAATTACATTCATCATCAACATCATCATCATCACTACCATATTATACCATGTTATTGGTACTTTTCAGAGCCTTTTAGATCGAGACTCGAGTTTGTCAAGCGATAATTTAAAAAAATCTATACCTACCTAATATTATAAACCTGAAGAGTATGTTTGCTTGAACGCGTTAATCTCAGGAACTACAGGTCCGATTTAAAAACTTATTTCAGTGTTAGATAGCTCATTTATCGAGTAAGACTATAGGCTAAGACTAATACGACCGAAGAAACTCAGGAAAATGTGGGAAAAACGGGGGAAATATTAGAAATTACCAACTACTGGAGCAATTTTTATGGCAATATTAAGCACAGATATAGAGTAAACCAAGTGAAGGGAGTAGGGACATAAGCTATTTTTTATGGGAAAATGTACGGTTTCTGTAAAATTCCAAATTTACGCGGGTGAAGCCGCGCGGGACATCTAGTTTTGTTTATAAAATATAACACATAAAAGTTACTAAACCACATATAATATGTATTAACAACTCTTGCTTCACATTTGGATCACATTAAATCGAAACAGAGGTTTAAAGGTTCTATTTATTGTTAATGAAGGGTCGCATAGTTTACTTTCTTAACTAATTCTGAATGATACTATGAGGCTGCCGTAGATGCCAAGTGCATTATAAGATTTATAAGCCTCGCCGAAAATTTTAATAAAAAAAACACTTTAATACTTTAGGGTGTGTATGTGTAAAGTATAATTATCACTTAGTTTTGTTACACTCTGTATAATTTATTATCATTCCCCAGGAAAATGTCCACCCAACTCACCCACATCCGTATAAAGCATCCATCGCTTTTCATCTGTAATCTGTGCGGACACAGTTTTGTCAGCGAGGCCGGCCTGATATGCCACAAAAGGATTACGCATCAAGACGAGGTACTAATGAGACCCATACTAATATTATAAATGCGAAAGTGTGTCTGTCTGTCTGTTACCACTCCAAACCGAAACCGCGCACAAACCGCTGAACCGATTTTCTGGGTATGAAGATACTTTGAGTCCCGAGAAAGGACATACGATACTATTTATCCCAGAAAAATGTACGGTTCCCGCGTGATTAACGAATTTCGGTGCAACGGAGTTGCGGGCGTCATCTAGTCTTGTATATTTTTTTACCGACTTCATGAAGGATGTTTCTGAATTCGACCGTATAAGTATATTTTTTTTGTTTGTTCGCGGATATCTTCGTAGCTTATAAACCGATTTTAATAATTATTTTCTTGTCGGAAAGAAGACATTTCATGGGTGGTCCCACGGTAAGGAAACACTGTTTGAAGTTGGTTCTCTTTTTTTTATTGTTAAAATAATATAGCATATTACTCCTTTAAACCTACATAATACCTAAGATAAAGCTTTACAATACTTTGTGCTTGTCTGTTTCTCACATCGTGGTGGGATGTCTCTCACTTCCCCCAATGGGGAGAAATGGGGAGGCTGCCAGCGACATGGGGCGAGGTTTCAGGCGGGTGGAGTCAGGGGGGCACTCTTGTTGCTTGGTTGGATGTGGAGTGCGGCGTGTTCGTTGTTTGCGGCGGCTGCTTTTGGTGGGATTTTGGAGGTATTATGGTGATTAATTTTTAGGAAGTTTATATAAAGAGGGGAATAAGTTATAGATACCAAGATGGGGGAAATTTACGAGAAACTAGGGCCCTAATTCTAAGAACCTAGCGAATTGGGTTGTCTGTTTATGTTCTCTGTGCCGCTTTATATAATATGCTATCTCTCTCGCACTCCAGGGGAAAGACGAAGACGACATGAAGACGGACGCGGCGCTATTCTGTGCGTTGTGCAACGTGCAGTTCAAAGACGAGGTCGCGTACACCACGCACCTGGGCAGCTCCGGCAACCACGCTGAAAGCAATCTGTGAGTATAGCCGTCCCCCTCGCACGCCCGCCGCTAGAGCGAGATAGCTGCAAGAGAAGGGCGCACCTGGACAGCTCCGGCAACCACGCTGAGAGCAACCTGTGAGTATAGCCGTCCCCCTCGCACGCCCGCCGCTAAGCGAGATAGCTGCAAGACGAGGGCGCACCTGGGCAGCTCCGGTAACCACGCTGAGAGCAACCTGTGAGTATAGCCGTCCCCCTCGCACGGCCGCCACTAGAGCGAGATAGCTGCAAAACGAGGGCTAGTACACCATGCACCTGGGCAGCTCCGGCAACCACGCTGAGAGCAACCGTGAGTATATAGCCGTCCTTCTCGCACACACGAGGACAGAGCAAGCAGGAGAGTTTCATTAAAGTGCCTTTATTTTTGTTTTTAACTGTGAAAATGACTCACAGTTTATTTTAAATCGGCTAAATGCGAGAAAGACTCGAGAACGAAGAGACATTTTTATACCAGTTTATCAAATCGTTTTAATATATTGTATCTTTAAAAATTTTTCCCTGTCTAGCCATCATGGTGGACTCCTTGTTAAATGACAGATAGACAATAAACTTCTTGTTTCTCTCTCCAACGCCCCACCCAACCATACTCACCTCAGACACTGAGCTTTCACCCTCTATGTTACCGAGCGATCCCGTTTTCCCGTCCCCGATTAGGTCCGTATTTTTGGTCAGTACTCAAGATGCATCTCGGTCTCAAGATACGGTTCAGGCTCTGTGATTGGTTGGCTGCCAAAATTTGGACCAATCACAGAGCCGAACCGCATCTTGAGACCGGGTCGCATCTTAAGTACTGACCAAAAATACGGGCCTTAAAGTTGTGAGCGAACTATACAGGCTGCAATTAAACCTTCCAGCCAAATTTTGATATATTGATACTTTTTCTTTTATAGTCACTCAGTACTAAAATGTTGAGAAATAGCTTCCGAAAGTTATCCTAAAAAACATTACAATTAATGGACACGATGCGTCCGCCGCGCGTGACATGCCCCCGCGCTCCCGCCTCATTCCGCGCACCCCCTCTCATTCCCCCGCGCCGCGAGTGACCGTTCTGCAACGATTTTAAATGGGATAAAATATGTCATTGAAAAAAAAATAACACCCAATTTTTTTTTACTTAAATGGACTCTCCTAATGATACCTAAGCCATGGAAAAAAATTGGCAGAAAGGTTTAATTGCACCCTGTATTTAATGATATAATATGTATTATTGTTAGGTCCGTATCGAAGACTATGGCGAATAAAAACAAGAAGGTGCGCGCGGCGAGAAACCGTCGCACGCGCCGACAATTCCCCGAAGTACTTAACAACGGCATCGTTACAGAGACCAACTGCGAGATTGTAAGTATATTATATCGGACCTCGTAAGGTGAAGGAAAACATCGTGAGGAAACCCGCACATAGTTGGTCCCAGACGTATTGACTAGTTCTTTCCCTCTGGACTAGGCCGACTATGATGCGAGAATGCCGTATGCGCTTGGGCAACCATACGGACATTTAAAAATCTTGTCCCAGGCACTACAGTATTTGAGGAGTTGTTACTTCGCTCTGAAAAATATTGTATAAAATCATCCACAACGGATGTAAAGGCCTAGTTTTTTTTTATATCGGATCAAGCTGCAATAGAGATGGGCATAAGGCAAGCCGCATACACACGTTTTCCGAATTCGCTTTCCGTACTCGGAAATCCGAATGCATAGAATCAGTAGAAAATACATTAACTGACGCACGCGTTCGCTTTTTTCCGAACGGAACGAATTCCGCTTCAAGTACGTTTCAAGTGAAAACCGGCGCGTTGCGCGTGAAAAAGACGGATGTCAGCGCTCTCACGGAATGCCGAATACGGTAAACGAATTCGGAAACTGAATATGGAAAACGTACATTTGAGGCCAGCCTAAATGTGAGGAAATGTCCAAAACGCCGAGGCATTTTCTTTTATTAAGCCCATTAATATTATGCCTGTTGGCTGTTGCCCACCTGTACTATCCCGAATAGCTATGTCCACACTGTGCCTTTTTTTGTTCATCAAGGGCATGAGTTATAGCGCAGTCAACAGCGCACGTGAGGTGCCACACATGCCCGCGACGCATGCGCTTTGACCGTATCCAAAACATTCGCTTTGTTCTTTTTTTTCTGGAATTTCTTATGACCAAATAAGCCGCACATATTCCACCCAGTAAAATGTTATGATCGCACATGTTACAATAAGCTGACAGACGCTGCAACTGAACAAAAATGACAATGTTGGCGTTGCGTTCGTTGTCGTAGGTTGACGCATTCGGTTATTGAATGGGCCCAAACGAAAGTTGAATGAAAGAAGATGACGAAAATAGTGTGGACATAGCTAATCATTTAGTATTGAAATGTTGTCAGTACCGTTAGATTGTAATTTATCTATACTAATATTATAAACCTGAAGATTTTGTTGTTTGAATGCGCTAATCTCAAGAACGACTGGCCTGATTTGAAAAATTTCTGAAAACATTTGTTTCAAATTCATTCAGAAATAGAACAATATTTATTTTTTTATTTATTTAGTGCGACAAGCTACTGCTGAGCGACGTGCAGGCTCGCCGGCACTACGAGACCGACCACCCCGGCGCCGAGTTCCGGAAGCGGTTCATGTGCGACATCTGCGGACACACCACACGGGTACGTTCACTTCAATTGACTTGACTATTGGACTGTGCCGCACAGGTACACGCAAAAATTAATATACCGTAACTAGATGTTAACAGCTCCTCTAATACTAATTGGTAAGGAGATACTCTGATTTAGGTAATCACATCATAACGAGAAATAGAAGAATTTTTATCTTAAAAAAAATATATCCACAGCCGAACATATAACCTCCTCCTTTTTGGAAGTTGGTTAAAAAAAATGTACATACATTTTCCGCACGACAAACAAATTTTGACTTATATCAATTTAGGAGTTGGCGAACAAAATCGGTCAAGTCCACCAGAGTGCGATTTTTCTAATCGTCTTCTCTTGACCCATCTGCGTCACTCCTTGTTAATAATATTTTCAATCAAAACCGGTTTAAAAGGCTTTAAAAAGTCAATTTCAAACAAAACCGGATTAGTTCAGTAGTAGTAGTTGATACTAGTTTTTTAGACACTGTGTAATGTTCTTTCCTGGACTAATCCGGTTCTGTTCGCTAGCTCCTCAATTATTACATTTTACACAAACTTCAGCAATACTCATAAAAAATTGGAATGTTCCAGCAATACTCAAACCTTCTGACGCACATGCGGACGCATACGCGTGAGAAGCCGTTCGCGTGCCCGCACTGCGAGCGCCGCTTCAGCATGCCCAGCAACCGCGACAGGCACATAGTGGTATGTATACTGTTCAGACGCACATGCGGCCACACACGCATACCTACACGCACACACATGCATAAACGCACGCTCACTTTCACACAGCCATACGAGTACGCACGCCACGTACGCACACACGTACGGACGCGCGCGAGAAGCCGTTCACGTGTCCGCACTGCGAGCGACGCTTCAGCATGCCCAGCAACCGCGACAGGCACTTAGTGGTCCGTATACTGTTCAGACGCACATGCGGCCACACACGCACACATACACGCACACGCATGCATAAACGCACGCACACTCTCACGCACGCCACGTACGCACACACGTACGGACGCGCGCGAGAAGCCGTTCGCGTGCCCGCACTGCGAGCGCCGCTTGTAAAATTATTTTTCTTAAACAGGTCCACACGGGCGAGAAACCGCACGAGTGCCCGCACTGCTTCCGTCGATTCTCGCAACGGACCGCCATGAAATTACACGTCCAAACTGTACATCTGAAAATACCGTATGCACCCTGGAATAAGAACAACAGGAGACGCCGACAGAAGGACGAAACGGAGACGGCAAGTACGATTCTTACCACAATGGTGCCGGCCAAATTACCGACACTCACTAAAATGCCGATAGTGACCGAGACGCATGATTACCTCAACGCGTATATCAGTTATAACGAGTGATGAGTATTCATTTTTTGACCATTGGCTATGCTTCGGATTATAATATTATGTGAATGTCAAAATTTGACGTTTAAACTTTTTAAAAATTGTAAATGAAGATCATGGGCTACGAAGTACGTGTTCTAGAGAAATATACGAATTGCGAACACTAACCTGTAGGCGTTTGTCTCTTTAGCCGCTTTTTTCACAATATAATAATATTAGTATCTGTCTACGCCCAACGCGAGACATCACTAGCGCGGCCATCCCACCACTAGCGCGTTGATCCCAACTCTAGCGCCGCCGCGCCGCCATCTTGTCAACCAATCGAAAACCTCAAGAAGATATTTTTCAATACGTGTAAATCTTACATATGAATAAAAGTTGTGATTTTACTTGTAGACTGGTTTTTGTGTGCAATTAGTGTTTCTACATAAATCACGCTTCCTGAGAATAAACAGTATCTTGTTTCCAACTTTCCACGCACCCTTGATGAAAGCTGTATACTAATATTTTCGTGCGTTTGTGAAAGAGACAATCAACTATAGGCTTCTAAAGTATTTTTTATTGATACAAAAATCTCATTGCATTTTTGTGCATTATAATTTATTATTTGATGGTAATTATTGCTTTAACAATATTTATCTTTTGCATTTAAGTAAATCACTTACAAAATAAATCTCATAGAATTCTCCAAAATAAGATAGAAGGAAGAGGCTTTTATTATTTAAATACATATTATTGTCTTAAACAAGCCGACCGAATTACGTTTCATTGTGTTGCACCGAGTGAGTATAAGCTATAAGTTTGATAAAGCTAAAGCTTGGTTCACACGAAACAATAAACAGTAATGAGTAAACAGTGGCGCATACAATGTATATAGAACCATTCACACGTCGATGGTACTGCACGATTTGTTGCAGTACAAGCGTACGAATGTTAAGAAGTATACTGCAACAAAACGTTGTGCCCTGTGAACCTAATTTAAGGCAGCCCCTAAACCTACAATAATATTGAACAATATTTTATTGTCCAATTTGTTTGACAATAAGATTGAAAGGCGCGCGAGTGTAGTACCAGAAGAGTTACAGATGTATTATGATTTATGATATTGTGACTGTCTAGGGGCGGTGTCCCTCGCATTATAAAAGTGAAAGAGCCTTACAAAATTAGAATATTAGTGCTGTAAAAACTGCATTTATGTGTACGGTGCGGACAAATGTGCGATCAGCTATAAACGGTTTTTGAGTTCTTTGACAGTAGTTTATCCGACTAGTGCTTTTGATTGGCTGACATCAAAACGAAATTCAATCAACCTCTTTTTTGAATAGATAAACTCTGGTCAAGAAACATCGAAAACCTGGCATTATTATCTTTATACTAGTAAAATTATTTACGTAGCGTATAACTATTAAGCCCGGCCGCACATTGTCCGAAGTCTGATCAGAAACAGTTGAATTTCGCCGGACCGCCACCCCGCACACTATCCGAAATATCCTTCCGGCGAGTTCGAGCGCACTCGGCTGAGTACAAAATGTAAGAGACAGCGCGGACGTTCAACTGTTTCTGATCAGAAATTTCGGACAATGTGCGGCCGGGCTAAAGGTCCGCTTTGTCACGTGACTTTTACAACGTGCTACACAAACTACAAAGGCAAGCAAACCTTGTATAATTTAACGCTATGTTTATATTTTTATTAGTACGAATTGTGAGATTTTCTGTCTTTAATTTAATTTATCTTGTGTCATTGTATTTATTTTAACTATTATTTGGAATATTCGTTTAAAGAGGTAAAATTAAGGAACTACTATATCTAGTCTTATTTCGTATAGGTATAATTTTAAGGTTAATATTGTGGCATTTTAATAACTTAATAGTAATAAATTGTTTTTTAGTAGTTTTATAAGTTGTGAATACGCTTTTCTTTGCTTTAGTTTTGCCACTAGATGGCATTATAATTATTGTAATTAAGAATAGTATGATTCAAATGATAATTTCTAAATGTATTAATAGTATATTTTATGAATAACAATTTTATTTTATGCCATGTTATGTACGATTATAATGCAATGCAAATACACAATAATTTTGCTAAATAACATTTTTTAATTTTCTTAAGTTCGTCATTCATGGTCCACACCACCACCAAATCAGGCTTATGGAACTTTAGCAGTTAGTCAGCCCCGAATTTATAAAACGCGGCAGCCTCCTAGGGTGCAGATAAAGTGGCCTACATTCATAAAATTTATAAATCTGGCACAGCACTTAGTTCCTTTGTTTTCATTTGTACCATCGAGGAAATTGATTCCTAGGCAGTTGACAGACCAATGTCATTTCGTCGGTTTATATCAATTCAATATTAATTGTGATCCGTCGGCTGGGTTTGACGTAACGCAACCAAATTACGTATAATCCCCTGTCTGTCTCGTGTGTTCCCAGAAGTCTGATAGTACAAACAGCGAACGATGATTCTGATGCAGTGGAGACGCAGCAAAGTTAAAACTTTCCAACTTCTATTCAGGAATGTTGTTAAATAATACAAATATATGTAATTTCATAACTTTATTACACATAATCAACAACACACTTTAACATACTTATTGTCACTCCATTCACAGACAAACATTTCATATTGCTTACAAAATTCATAAGGAATGTAAATAATATAAGTAAAGCTTCGGACTTTGTATTCATTTAAAGGTAATTTGTGTTAAAAAACAGCGCCTTTTAGCAATAGACCAAATCAAATAAAAAAAAATAAAAAAATATTTATTTCCAAATAGGTTAACAAAGTTAATTCTTTTAGAACGTCGTGTCTACATGAGGCCTACCACCGGTTCGGGAACTACCCCGCCGAGAAGAACCGGCGTAAGAAACTCGCATGTAAGAAACTCAGAAAGAACAAAGTAATGTAAAACAAAACAATATTTGTAACGAAGACTTTGGATTTTAAAATGGGGTTTTAGGAATTAACCTTGCGACATTTCGCATTATACTACACAAGAATATTGCTAATATAAACGAATGAGCTTCATACATAAGTCATATAAAATAGAAATTGACGCAAATACAAATGTTATTAACCCCTAGTTATTCAAATAGACTGCTACATATTGTAATTTGTACGTTTATATACCTACGTTTGCCTATTTGATAGTGTAAAATCAGTTCAGAATTTCAGATTCCGAAAACTTGGGTAGCTCATGGTGACCCTAGTTTTTTTTTTCAAATAACCTTAAAAAATATTTATGAATTAACGAAATTTAATAAAGCTACCATTAACTTTTAACTGTGGTAGTAAATAGTAGGTAATAAAATATCCACAGTCAAATATAGAACCTCCTTCCCAGAAGTTGGTTAAATATTTTAAATGTTATATTCTTTGGAATGTAACTTATAACAATTATTACAATTAACGCATGGAATGTTCTAGATTCTTAAAAACGTAACAAAAAGCTTTGATAACTAAATTATCGTTTGTAATCTTTTATCTTTACAAATAAATTCAACAACAAAAGTATAACATGCGCATAACAATTTAAGATACTTCAACTGTTTAACAATAACAAAAACAATTTTACAAATAAACTTAACCTACTGATTGCACATTATTGCTTTTATAAAATAATTTTTATTTATAATCTCATTTTGATTAATTAATATAAATTAAATACAACATCATGTATTTAGTGTTTAATTATTATAATTAATAGATGGCGCTTTCGGAAAGTCAGAAAACTTTTTAAATAAATGCATGAAATATCACACATTCATTTATAAAACCAAAGTACCTTTTAAAAAACATGAGTGGAGCCAATCATATTATGGCCTCGCCCTTATGTTTTTAAATTCGCGTATCCTCATACTTAAGATAAGTATCTATTATTTTGAGCATTATGGCAGTTTGGAAAATAGAAAATTGACATAGGTACCTATAGTATAGAACTATAGATTAATATCTAACAATTTTTTTTCTATGCCAGAGAATAGCCAACAACAAACATTCAAATTACGTACTTTTAAAATACATAATATTATTATGTCTACAGTCTAAAATCAGATCATTGTGTGCAAATAGCTTTTTAAATCAAGTAATTTTGAAATTTTGAAATAATAAAAAAATAAAAAGGGCCATTGCACCTAAATTATTACATATTAAAAAAATCTCAAATCAGCATGTTATAGGCTCTAAAACCATTGGCCAGCATAAAATAAATATAACATTTGTTTCATCTAGATTTAGTACCTAGTAGGTACATCTAATTGACTTTATTTACAATCCTTTGTTGAAGTATACCTCTTTCACATTATCATATTTCTTCTCAACTACCTCCTGTAAAATAATACAAAAATTAAATCAATAAACTTGTAACCTTCAAAAAATATAAACAAAATTTGAAATTAGTATACTGTTACCACATTACAAGATTTTGTGGGATTTTTTTTCTATTTCGCAATTTGAATTTTTAATGGTCGGTAAAATTTCATTAATTATTTGTTGAAAGTTGAAACTATTATTTATTAATAATAACTTTAGGGAATGGGAACGGGAAAAGTGGTCCATGACAAAATCCGTACTTTTAAAACTTCGAACTCTAGACTCTAGTACTCTAGTTATAGACCGCTTGAGTTACTCTCACTTACTGATTTCGATGCCGAGCACTGATTGAAAAACAAATTTACATTTTTTTTTAATATATAAAAAACAATATTATAATACCTAGACAAAACATAAGCTTCAGAAAAAACTTACCTTCAAATGCGAGTCCAGGCTGCCCACAGGCAACGAAGCTCGCTGCTCGAACAGCGCGCAGCACATCGGCGTGGCGAAGGTAACGCACAACCCAACCAACGCCAGTTGGAACGGCGCAACCGCACGCGCGCCTAGGATGCCGCGACGCAGCGCCGCGTTTGTTAGGACTGGGGTAAGAGCTGGAAAATACAATTTCGAACATAAGTATTTTTATTGTTTTTTTATTTATGAAATCAGGGGGCAAACGAGCAAACGGGTCACCTGATGAAAGCAACTTCCGTCGCCCATGGACACTCGCAACATCAGAAAAGCTGCAGCTTGCAGGTGCGTTGCCGGCCTTTTAAGACGGAATAATATGGTAGTAAGGTAGGGGATTGTTCTACACTTGGGTTAAAATGGCACTATTAGAAACGACTAAAGAGGGACAGACATCACTGTCTGTTCCTCTTTAGGGTCAAATCAGACTGCTACGCGACGCGTAAATGCATTTCTAAATTTGTATTGGATTGACAGATTTGCATGTCACCTCTGACCTCACGCAATTGAAGTTTCTTTATCAATCGCGATAAGACAAGCGTTGCAAAATTTTCACAACCACTGCTTTTAAGCATAACTAGATGTTGCCCGCAAGTCGCAACTACGTTAAACCGAAAATTATAATTTGCGTTACACCAAATTCCTGGAATAAAATCTATTTTTTGTCTTTCCACGGATCTTCAATGTCTTTATAGCTTTATTAACAGACACACTTTAACATTACAATAGTATGGCTAGAATAACTCACTCATCCCGGGCACGGCCATCAAGACCCTGGACAAACACACGAGCGTGATGCCGTATACCGCCGCGTGCCGCGAGTCGCCGATGCGGTCCCCGTCCGCCGTGAATACGGGCGTGCCGTTGATAATCTCCCTGTAAATAGAATGAAAAAATTTACAGGACAGGTATATTTAATAAAATGAATATAGGACGCTAGACGCGCAGAATGTAGAAAAATAGTAGATACTTAGATCGTTAATTTTCAAAATTACTTTGTTACTAATGTTGTAGACTGTAGTAGGTAAGTCATTTTATTCCAGGATCTTTATGCTAACGATAATATTAAGTGGGAATTGAAGCTCCGAAGTAGATTCAACCTACCCGCTCCTCATCATCGGGATGTTGATGAAGTTAGCACCGCAGACTGCCGCGAACGGTACCAGCCGAGCGTATAATGGATTTTTCATGTTCTGAAATAATTTATTGATCATTTATAATAATTTGTTGGAAAGTAAGTTTGTATTCTGTAAGTTATCTTATCCATACTAATATTATAAATGCGAAAGTATGTCTGTCTGTCTGTTACCTCTTCCTGAAATTTGAGTCCCGGGAAAGGATATTATAGGTACGGTTCCCGCGCGATAAACAAATTTTGACGCAGCAGAATTGCGGACGTCAACTAGTTCAAAAATAAAGAAGAACATGATATATGACGTAAGCTTTTACCCCATTCTTGGCGTAAATGGGCCCTAGTGATTTTGAGAGTACCTATCTACAACTTAATTATTATTTGGTTTGGCTTCGCCAATATATTTAAATGATATTTAAATATATTCCAGATTAAATGGGCAGTGTCTCTGACGTGGACATTTCTAAGTGGTATCAATAGAATCACAACGATATGTCAATATAAATGTTTGCTCTATCATTAGCGTTTTCATGATAACTGAACGCTCGTGCTGTAATGATCATCTATGTTTATACAAACAAACAATCATAATGACTATATGCATATATATTGATATCATGCGCTTAGAGCAGTTGCTATGACTTTTATTGATTGCCAATTGCATCTAAGCCGGTATAAACAGTCAGTACTCAAGATGCATCTCGGTCTCAAAACACGGTTCAGGCTCTGTGATTGGTTGGCTGTCAAAATTTGGACCAATCTCAGAGCCGAACCGCGTCTTGAGACCGGATCGCATCTTAAGTACTGACTATTTATACCAGCCTTAAGGTCTGATTACACGTACCGAGTAAAGTGGCGAGACAGTGCCCTCAGCCGAGCATTTGATATGTACCATCGAGGAAATTGATTCCTAGGCAGTTGACGGACCTACGTCATGTGGTCGGCTTATGTCAATTTAATGTTAGCTGTTTTCGGTTGGATGGGTTTGACTTAAGAGGAGTCCACACCGCCCTTTTTTCCATACAAACGTTGTCCCCTGTTTCCTCCCTGGACAATGCTAGTAGAGTTATAATTTTTTTCCTGAATATCTACGGCCACTAATACGATGTCCCTATGTTTTCTTTTTTTTCATAATTTAATTATTAAATAAGATATGAACGTTCTAAAACCCAAAAAAAGGCCAGATTTTCCGCTGTGTTCAAACGTCCAGAAAACAGATTTGGTTAGATTATACAAAAAAAGCAAAACATAGGAACACAGCTCAAGCCTTTTTTTAATCTTTAATGAAAAAAAGTACTTAAATCGGTTAAGTTTTGGAGAAGGAATCAGGGGACAACGAATCGTTGATTTTCTGGATTTTCTGCAGTTGTCTCTATCGCGTTCTGCGGTATAGGCTTGAGGTAAGGGAGACAGCTATAGATATTACACGTGCTTTTTTTTCATTTCTCTAGCCCCTGGTGTATCCTCTTAACGCGACCTTTTACTTAGGTCCGCAATTTGCTTAGGACCTAGGAATAAACTTCTCTGATAGTACATTACATTTATGCGCTTAGCCGAGGGCACTGTCTGGCCGTTCTACTCGGAGGTGTAATGGCCCATAACGTGACTGGCCAGCAGATTCTGGGCTAGTCATTTTCAAAGCATAGAAATTTCAATTTTAATAGGAAAAACAATACACTGATTCTTGTTCTGAATCTTGTTTTGACACATAAAATGTATATTTACATACCTACGTGTCACATACGTAGAGGAAACGCGTAGAAAATTTCAATGAAAATTTTGTGAAGCCTTGAGATAAGAATAGGTATTTTCGTAAGTTATGGAAATAAAGCGACACACCTCCTGACGTATGTTTACTTGGCGATAACATCATTTATTTGCGTGACTACACTGTTTGTGAACTGTATTATATTCTAGAGATGCATCTTACATGTTTTGAATATAATAAACTAGATATTACCCGCGGCTTCACCCGCTTAAGTAAGAAAGTATACCTGCTGAGCTAGCACGGCCACCAGTAGAAATGCGAAAGTATGGACAAACTGTGGACATAAACTTATGGTCCGTTCTGATCTTTACCGCGGCTAATCGCGAGTCGCGACCAACAAAAATTCAATTAAAATGCCACTTTATGACAGACTATAGTATTTGTAATAAAGTTATATAAGTCCTAAGAATTCAAATAAAATAGGATATTATTTGAATTCTTAGGACTATAGTCTGTCATAAACTGGCATTTTAATTGAATTTTTCGGAACGAAAAAAGATCGGAACTTCACCTTAAGTTTATGTCCACAGTTTGTCCATACTTTCGCATTTCTACTGGTGGCCGTGCTAGCTCAGCAGGTATGTATGCCAGAACCTGACCTAGGCAGTTTTTTAAGCGGCCGAAACTTAGATCCCAAATCCCCATCGGTGGAGTTAAGAAAAATTTTAAATCATTAAAGTTTTTGTAGCCTTCCACTTACAGATAGGTAATCTGGCTTTTTATTGGTGAAATAATTATTATACAATTAACAAGGTCACAAACTTTATTTTATGAATATTAGTAATTATAGACGTAAAAGTGAAATTGTGTACTACGCACACACTTGAACACTATAAAATAACTCCCGTGTAACTGAAACCAGCCACTGTCACCGATACCGGTGTAGGGGTACAATTATTAGTCCATGCGCGACGGTAGTTGCTTTCCATCAGGTGACCCGTTTGCTCGTTTGCCACCAATTTTTATAAAAACTTTTTACGTATCATAAATAACGTCCGTTTACACAGTGCCGATTTTTTTAAATGAAATAAAGGGGCAAACGAGCAAACGGGTCACCTGATGGAAAGCAACTACCGTCGCCGATGGACACTAGCAAGCAAGAGCTACAAGTGCGTTGCCGGCCTTTTAAGAGGGAATACGCTCTATTCTTGAAGGTTTGCAGGTCGTATATTTTTACAGATAGGAGGGTCTTATAATAAGTCTACGATTTCAGTGCAGCAGTCCTTATATTTTGAAATTAACAAAGTGACTGATTAGTGATTTCGTATTATACTTACGTTTTTCAAATTCTTTAGTCTGGTTACTATCATAAAGATATTATCATTTAAAAATAAATAAAAAAAAAGCGGGTTTTTGTGGTTTTTTTAATGTTGCGTCACGAAATTTTGTCCGCAAACCTCAGATTCAGATTTAGCACCCCAAAACACATTTGAAATGAAAAAATCAGAACTACCCCAAAACTTTCCTACTAGGGTCACTTTACAGTACAAATTTACTGAATTATTTATTATTTGGCAAGATTTTGTGATTTTTCAATTTGACCTTAGATTTTGGTCATGTCCCCTGTGACCCCCCCCCCCCCTTCGGACCGCGCCTGGGAGCATCACGGTCCAACGTCACAGACTACTTAGGGATACTACGTATGTCCAACGTAGATGTAACGGAGACAGACTGGAGAGTCAGGATAAGATTGTTTTTTTTTAATTATTTTTTTGTTAGGCTTAGAGCGCCTTCACATTACGTCGCAAGCAGTGCTTGCGACGTAATGTGAAGGCAGCCTTAGGCCTTCACTGGTATTCAATGTAAATGTTTGTTTTTGACATAATATTTTAACACTTACCTTAACTTTGCTATTGAGGTAGAGCGCCGTGGTTAGCGCGCCTCCGCACGCCGCGCAGTACGACGCGACCAGCTGACTGAAATTGCATGAAAATGAGAGGGATTGAGACAAAGGCTTCTTTTAAGCGATGTCATCTAAATTTTAAAACTCAATGATTTATAATTTAAAATCAATAACCCGAAGCTAAAACAACATTTTCGGTAGCGCGTGATTAGTGAAAGATGGTCTGACAGACCTCTATGTAATATATAATCAACACTTTTAAAAATTATAGCAGATAGCACAGACATATTACAGGACCTTTTTGTCAACGAAACAAGGATCATTTTTGTATAAATTCAGTAATATTAGAAATAAATAACTCCCATTTCTCGACGGACTGAAGCAAACTCACGTCATTGAAAGCGGCGCGTCGCCGCTGCGGTTGGTGTAGTTGACCGCAGCGTTGAACGTCTGATTCACCCACTGCCAGAACACCGTCGCTCGCGTCGTCTTGTAGAACGTTATCATACCTGCACATAAAATGTTTAGTTAAGACAAGGTCTCGTAGACCATGTCAGATGGATTATGTAAGTAACATTAATGCAAAAAATTGTGGAAGATACTTTTAGGAGCATGTTAAACAATTTTTTGCACTAATTATGTGGCTTTGTAATTAAGATATTTTTTTGCGAGCCTATACTATCCCACTGCTGGGCAAAGGCCTCCCTCAAGGTCTTCATTCTGTCTCGTTCTAACGCCACCGCAGACCAGCCTGGCTTGTAGGCATCCAGGTTATCCCGCCAATAAGATATTAAGTATAATAACGTAAAGGGGTTTGAAATTTTGTCACCCCATTAGTGGAGAAACTCAATACCGGCAAAAGTGGGTATTTCATAAGGTCCGTATCATTGGGTCCGTACTCCGTCGACGTAGCCAAATAGCAAAAAATGTTGCCCTTATGGAGTCGTCATGTCTGTCTGTCTAATACTAATTACATGGCGGGTAGATTCGACACAGAACGATGTCTTTTTAACAACCTAGAAACTCCACCCAGCTTGAGTGACCCCTCTCCACCAAGCCAATGTCACAACATCTAAAGGCAAAGGGTGGAGCAGCATAAAATCTAAGGAAATCGGAAAATGTCGGATCTACTGGCCGCCACACCGACATATTATTATTATGCAATTTATAAAACAATAAATATATATATTTATTTATTATATGTATAACATATTATACTCTATTCTATTAAATATACATATACACATATATATTAAAAAAAAAAAAAAAAAAAAAAAAAGTGTCCATGGCGTGATGGACCACAATTAATTAAAATTCATAATATTATTTCAATTATCCTTGGTGCGAAAAATCTAAATAATAAAATAACAAAAAAAGGATATGGACGAACAGTCTATAGACGGCCCCAATTTTATAATAAAAAAAAAAAAAAAAAACACTAATTACAGTGTTATCTTACATCCAGTAATAATAGTGTTCATCGGCGCCTGCGCAGCCATCCTCCCCAGAACGAACATCTTCTCCCCAGTGTCGGGATGGTAGGCGCTGTCGTACAAATACTTGGACGCCCATAACTTATCCTCATCATAACCAGGTGGCAATTTGCGCGTTTTTCTGGAAATAAAAAAAAGTTAAAAATAGAATAACTACAATATTTTTGAATTGATCGACCAGTGTATTTTAAATAGCCCTGTGTACAAAAACCGTGTATGTACCTTAACTGTATGTGGTGACTGGTGGTACGATAGACCGCAGGTTACCAAATACGTTATTACTGTCTTCGAATTACCCATAGCATAACACGATTGGTCAACTTTTATAACACAGAATAATCAATCAAAAAGAAATCTGTAAAAAAAGGGATTCCTATTTTGCCTAGAGGAGAGTGATTTAAGCTTCCAAATTTTGTACATAAATTGGTTCTTGAAGCATACACTTTAATTTGCCCATAGCTTATATGAAATGTATTTATGGTTTTTAAATTACGCGACAAAAACCATTTTGTCGCTTACGCCCTTTCCATGTTTTGCTGTTTCATTGTTTGTATGTTTTAGATTGCTTGTTTTCTATGAGAGGCCAGTCCGGCCACTCTTAGAAAACAAGCAATCTAAAACATATCCAACACGGTTTTTTTACTTTAACGCAGTGTCACCTTAAATTGACATAGCCCGACCAAATGACGTAGGTCCGTCAACTGCCTATGAATCAACTTCCTCGACTCTCGAGTGTACATCTCACCTGAACTCATCGACGATATGCTTAGCCTCATCAAGCTGCTTGTTCGTGGCCAATATGTTGAGGGGGTTGGTCAGCTGGAGGAAGTGTTTGGCGCGACCCGTGTACGTGCTTTGGTCATAGCGCGGCTTGTCGATATCTATGTTGGACATTTTGATTTGCTGAAATTAAAAAAATAGCTTGAAAATTTTGAAATAAGTTTAGAATGAGTTAGGGGCTGTCCGCACTGCGAATTTTAACCGCGCGGATTTTTTTTTTCGTAACATTGAATCCTATAAGAGTATCGAATGCACTGCGGATGAAAAAAATATATAAATAAATTCGCGAATCGCGCGGTCAAAAGCAAAACCTAAGGGTACTGAAGACCCTGGGTGGGTATTTGTGGTTGTAAATTATGTCGAACGCGTCTCTCGTGTTACATCTGTTGGTGACGGTAATCACTTACCATCAAGCGATCGTTTTGCTCGTTTACCTACATGATATTCAATAAACAATACAATATTATATATTATATTCTAATATTTTGCATAGCCTTAATCAAGGACTGTTCCATCATCCATGTTATTTGTTCAACTTATCTAGAGATGACGAACAAACAATCTCAATATATTTATTTACGCATTTTATGGAAAAACAAGGAAGCTATATTTAGCAGGTTGTTACCAAGTTATTAAGTTAAGGGAAAAGCGATGTCGATAATAATTTAAAAATATTATCACTATATTATTCCTATTTTCAAAATTTTATTCGCGCAGAGGGTCGTTTAAATAGATAATAATAATAATACTCCCACACCAGTTTCGGTGATGGTGGCCGGTTTCATTGAAACCAGACCAGTTACGCAGGAGTAATTTTATAGTGCCCAAGTGTGTGCGCAGTACACAAGAGTAAGTTCTCTATTCCTTTCTGGCGAGAGATCAGGCGCAGGACCGAATTTTTACATGCCCATCCGATGCATGGATCATCTTACTTGTCAGACAATCAGGTGATCAGCCGGCATTGTCCTAACCAAACTTGGAAATAACATGTTTCCAATGCGGGAATCGAACCCACGACCTCCGAGTCAAGAGCCACGCTCTTTACCACTGGACCAAGAAATAAGTTTAGTATACCACGAAGCTAAAACATAGAGGAGGTGTCAATTTCCATAAGAAACGACGGTCGACGCGTGATAATTTTGCGGGGTGTCAAGCTCCGCCCACTTTTCAATATTTCATCTATCGGCTAAAAGTATTAGCTTCATGGTTTATACTTTCCTGAGCCTCGAAGTAGATATACCTATAACATAAGCTAACCTAACCATAGGTACGAAATATCATCAATATTGGATAAGCGGCAATAATATTAATTAGTAAATTATATTAACGAAATTCTTAACTCTAAATTAAAAGGTCGTCTACAAATGAGTGTCTACTAAAATGTTGTTTAACTACTTATTACATAATTATGATTGTAATATTTTTAAGTAATCAACTAATTGATAAGCGACTTATCTATGCTCAATATTCCTAGCAATGCCCTGACCTATTGAACCTATTATCTCGGCTTTATTTCATCGTCTTTATACACGAAAAGCATAAATCAATACCATCCGTATAATTTGAGAATTATGAATGAAATTGGCTTCTTGCTTAACTATGGGGCTATCACAAATATAATTTTACCTGTTTAACGTAGAAATAAATGGATTACTACCAATACAGTGCGATCTTTTTGTTAAATAATGTTAAATAAAGATTTATAAAATTATTGTAGAAGTGATAAAAGTAATGGATTAAAACACTTACCTTTTGATCGGTTTTTGTTTATTATATATTTGATACTAAATATTAATTTCTGAAGCTAGAGCGCACCAGCAATCATAATTTTTGTGTATTATCAATTTATCACCACAACACAAGATTTATCAGTATAAAAAGTTCAAATGTTGCGCCGTCACAAGACCTCGGGAAAATGACGTAAAATCAATTTTTCCGCTTTTGAAATTGTTGCAATGACAGAAAATTCTTTTTTGTTTTTTTAAACATTTTGGAAGTTGGAACTTGGACCGTGTTTACACTTTACACTTTACTCTAAAGTCTAGAGTACCATTGAGACATATAATTAGGTTCACAAAAACCCTGGTTTTGTGCGTAGTCTCAAATCTCAATACGTTTCAGTCAATGGGGCCAACAATAATTTTACAGCGGCCTATTATTACAAGTTCATTCCTTATTTGTTAATGCTTTTGCATAAATATACGGAAGAAAGTTCATTTTAAGAACAGATCACAAAGCATTAATTTCTTTATTAAACTAAAACAATAAAACTAAATTACAATAAAAACTAGCGTAAAAAGAGAACAGTTTAAATATAAAAAAGGTTGTCATCCAGACTGCTGCCTTTAGGGAGAGTGCCCAGAATACTAGCCACATTGCCCCGCTGTAAGGCCAGGCTTAATCGCTGGCCAAAATACGCTCCAGCCCTCTGGTCACCTGTGCGATCTATGAGGCGGGATGATATAAGATTGAAAAACTTTTTCATATCATCCCCCCACGGGCCTAACGTTTCAAACGCAAGCGGCAAAAATATGTAGTCACGGCTTAAAGATACATATTTTCGCCGCTTACGCGTTTGCGCTTCGGACGCCGCCGCACCAGCCGTCACTGAAGTTCCATGTAAATAGGAGGCCGCCAGTGTGTCGACACATGTTGCGTCCCACACCAAGCACCTCCCACTTTTCCATGGAACTAATGTTAAGCCGTCGGGTCTCTTGCCATCATCACGGGCAATACCATTCGGCTCTAAAATAGCCGGAACGTTGATGGAGACAAGAGCCCGACGTACAACATCATTCAATGCCGCGTGGCGCGACAGACGACCAGCGCTCCGCTGGCAAGAAAGCCCATGGTGACCCAGACGATCTACCATAGATCCACAAGGGCAGCAGTGTGGATGGTTTGTTGGCATACCTAGTCGCAGACTGATGGCAAGGGAGAAGGTGGTATTGTCCAGTAACGTGCCTAAATTTGGAGATGGAAGTGCTTGGAGCCAGAGTCCAGATTCCCAAGTTGCAGCAGCCAGAAGACGGGCCCGCTCAGCCGCGTCGGAACTAGAGTTAACTAGCTTATCAAATACAACACGGCAAAGCGGCTCATCCCAAAGACGCTGCAAACAAATGTTGGCTGGAACGGCCCCATTGGCACTAGCTTCTCTCCAGGCCTCTAACGCGTCACTATAAAACGGAAAATCAAAGTTGCCAAAAGAAGGGGAGAGAATTTGGCGGGTCAATGGACTGGTACTGTTTACTGAAGATAGAAAGGCTGGAAGAGCAACATCTGACACTTTCCTGATACCGATGCCCCCAAAGCGAATAGGGAGTGATGCTTGGCACCACGCCCTATCCGTAAGTGAACAATTAAAAATATGGGTCAAAATTTTACGGATGGCTGCGTCAAAAGAGGCCAAACTATTGGTAAATTTCCAAACTGGAGAACACCTTAGAAAGTAGGTAAATTTTGGTACAAACAAGCAAAATTTGATAATTTGAAAGGCCATATGAATATTAATTTTTTCCAAACGATCACAAGAATTTTGAAATTTCAACATTTGTTCCTCTAGGAATAGTGGAATTGACTCCTCCAAAATAGGAGCTCCTAAAAGGCGCAGAGCGTATTTATCTATTACTTTAATACAAGGGGCCAAAGTATTAAAATTATTAACCACAGCGGTTTTAGACTGAGTCGTAAATTTGTCACTAAAAAAAAGCTCGCATTTGGAAAAATTAATACTTAAACCAATTTTTTCCAATTCGCTTATTAGACACTTTAGGTCATTCCAAACGGTGGAAGGAGGGCCTGCAATGGTCCCATCGTCAAGATACCAAATATTTAATTTAGAAGTAAGGGTCGAAATTATTGGATGAATGGCTAAACTAAAAATAGCCGGCCCAAGGGGATCTCCCTGCTGACAGCCAACCGCAGAGTCGATCAAATGGCCCATATAAACGAGTTGAGTAGGCGTATTGTAACACTGCCATATAAAGGGATAAATGTCGGGTACCTTGTCTAAGCACTGATTAAGCAGGGCATAAAGGAGTTTTAATAAAAAAAACATATCATATGTTGACAGTGACAGTGACAACTGACATTTGACAGCAGTCATTTTGGCCAAATTTTGGCGTAAACGTCTGGGGCAGCCAAAAATAACATTTTAAAATAAGCCTTTTTAAAGGTTTTTGCTAAAATAAAATGTCTCTTATCACTAGAAATCTATTTCGTACGGTAGTGCAGGTAATATTTTCATATAGATGTCTTTCTTTTTTTGTTTATTTTGTGAGAAATGACATATCTGAAAACGGTTTCGTAACATTCTTGGTCAAATAATTTTCCTTGTTTTCTTATTTTCGGTATATATTTGAGCCTAAAACTCAATAAAATTCGTTAAGAATCTAGTGGTTAGTCTAATTTATTTGTTCTTGAGTCGCAATATATCAGCAAGATATCAAATAACCTCACGTGATCTACCATGATCATCATTCGTTAATGTTGGTTATTTTTTCAGGGTTCCCAACATGTCGGTAAAGGGTTACATACAACCGCGGTAAACACCGACAAAAACGTATGTTTCGCGCCATTATCAATCAGCACCCTGGTGAGAATACTAACTCTGGACTAATCAATTTCATCCTTCAAGCAATGAAACAAAAATTCAGTCCTTATATCGTTAATAGACCTTGTAGACTGCAAGGTGTTCTTGTAGAGACATTATTTCTTGTTAATTACAAAGTCTAATAAGAATAGAAAATTTTGGAAGTTATAATGAAGAACATGATGTACTAACAATAATGTGAGCTAAGTAATGCTAAAGCGATATACTATATGAGTTGTAAAGCTATAAATAAATTGTTGATATAAGAAAAGTTGAGAAAAGCCAATGTTAAATACATTTTTGTTTCATTGCTTTCTTACAATTCTACATGAAAAACTTAAAATTTTGAGTCCGCATTATTATAAGGACACATTCCAAAATTCATAATTGTTTCGATGAATATGTATCATTAAAAATTACAATATGTATTGGCAATGTTATTTGGAATCTGTATCAAAATTCAAAATTGATTTTTGAAAATACATTTGATGTTATTATTATTAAGAAATTGGATATATTATTGGATTCTGTATCAAAATTCAAAATTGTTTTGAATGATTATTATTTTGTATGTATTACCAGCTAGAATGCTAGCTTTTTCTACGGTCCAGTCTCTTCTAGAATGTAAGAAAATCCTGTTATTGTATGCATGATTTTATTTGGTGTTAAAACAATTATTTTGCTCATTTATTATTTCCACACCTTTAAATCATTATGGGTATCCATTTTAAATAGGCAAGCATGTTGGTTGGTACTACTTGGTACATCAAGATTATGACATATTATAGTATTGGCTCCACATGGCATTATAGCAAGAGTAGTATGACCACAGTAAAAATGCCAAATTTTTTTATGGGATATTATTTATTATAATTTTTCTGTCAATCTATTAATTTTCTTTAATTAAAAACCCTTTCCTTGGTGGCCATGCTACGCATACTAAAATAACAATAAAAAAAAGATATAGTCACCACCCAACAGTCATGGACCACGCAAAAACAAAAATTTGGGAAATAATGGAACCAGCATTTTGGACTAAAATAATTGTTGTAATAAACTTTTGTGTATAGCATGAGTTTTACAGGGTAAATATTAAGTGTCAGGGACATATCTCAATCTAGACTATAATTAAGAGTTATAATAAGATACTCATTTTGTATAGAAATAACTCAACTTAATTCATCAAGCCCCATACGGTCACTGGTTAATTTGTAAAGAATTTTAAGATTTACTATACAATGGGATATGTGCTTGATATCTATAATGAGGGATTACAAGGATGACTTAAAGGTAGAACAATTTTCAAATTACTGTAAATGTAATCTTGATATTATAGTGATAATATCAACTGAGTTTTAGGGCCTGTTTCACCACTTCCTGATAAGTGACAAATAGGCTATCCACCAATTATCTTGACAGATCAAGTATGGAGAATCTGTCAAAAAAGTTGTGAATAGCCTATCCGGAAGTGGCACAGGCCTTTAAAGTTTTAACCTATCAAAATCTGGTTAGTATTGCTTAGACATTTTTAAAAATGTCATTGTAATGCCACAGCAACAATATAGTATGTACAAGCTGTATGGCTGTCTTTTCTCATCCTTGTAAAGGGTGTAACTGCATGCCCCACACTATATTTCAGATTTTTAATCTCTATCAGTGATATGCCTATTCAATTAAATTTCTTTTATATACATATCGAAATATTAGTATGGTACTATGTTATACTCTTATTTGATCGTAATGTAAATGGAACTCATTTGGACAAATTATTGTATTCAAAAAATTTTTTTTTTTATGAAATAAGGGGGCAAACGAGCAAACGGGTCACCTGATGGAAAGCAACTTCCATCGCCCATGGACACTCGCACCATCAGAAGAGCTGTGAGTGCGTTGCCGACCTTTTAAGAGGGAATAGGGTAATAGGGGAGGGTAGGGAAGGGAAGGGAAGGGAATAGTTGAGGGTAGGGAAGGGAATAGGGTAGGGGTTAGGGGATTGGGCCTCCGGTAAACTCACTCACTCGGCAAAACACAGCGCAAGTGCTATTTCACGCCGGTTTTCTGTGAGAACGTGGTATTTATCCGGTGGAGCCGGCCCATTCGTGCCGAAGCATGGCTCTCCCACGTTAAATATTGTTATCAAAACTTTTTTATATCAAAATTTTTTTCACTAACATTTTATTTACTGGAGATTAAAAATCTTGAGTTTTAAATGTGTTCAATGCAAGCGTTTGTGTTGCATTGTGCCAAATGCATTGTAACAATATAACTATATGTTTGTGAAGTCCCTCTGTATATTATAATTTGTTGTAAAAACATATTAAAATATTATATTTTACGTGTACTGTTTCAAAGGTTAAGGTTCCTCAATGTGCAAAACAGAAGCAAGAAGAATTTACTGTGCCCAGAGCAGATGACTACGAAGAGTTATTTATTATTTTAAGGCCATTTTTCTTTAGGGATTGGAAGTTTAATACTTCTATTTTAATAGTCCAATTACTGGATATCAAATATTTATTATGATTTTATGAATTAAGATCTCAAGATAGTTTTATGAATGTGATATAGTCAGAAAGTGTTATATCAACAAGTATTAAATAAAAACCGAATTTGAAATAGTTGTGAAATGTAAAATAGTTGCAGATTTTACTATGCCACACCACAGTTTATTTGCTTTAAGTTTGTAGTAAGTTGTCAGTGCAAATTTTGCAATGTCAATTATATGAGTTACACTCCACATCAATTGAAGCAAGTATTCTATATTTAACACTGATGACCTCTGTAAAGTAAACTATGTAACCACTACACACGAGATTCTCCCTACCATAGATTTTATAGAGAGTATAATATAAATTTGTATGTCCAGCAAACGAGTAAGGAGGGTCGCATCAAGTGCACCCTGATCCCCGGAGATGGAGTTGGCCCCGAGCTTGTGTACTCCGTACAGGAGGTGTTCAAGGTAATAGTTTAAAATAATATGGAGAAAGGTTCACACAGTGACTGGTATTGATGGTTGACTTTATTTGAACTTAGGGACCAATCAGACAGAACGGTCACGCGTTCATGCGTTCTGAGTTCAGCGTTTTCAGTAGTGGCAGCGCGAGTGACTATTTACATTCTCACGCTTCCCACTTCCCTGCCCAACAGCCAACAGGGCTGTAAGCTACGCATGAGAATTTATTCACGCAATGACTGACCAGTGCCGTAAATAGGGTGGTGCCACCGGTGCCCGGGCACAGGGCGTTGACTCAGGGGGGTGCAAGAAAGTCCAGACCAGAGAGGCCTATACATTGCATTGCTCTGGGTACCTTAATATTTAAACAAGGGCGCAGTTATAGAAGCTAAAAAGGCTATTCACGGCACTGTGACTGACATAAAACATGTATGTTAATGTGCAGGCAGCAAGCATCCCCGTGGATTTCGAGTCATTCTTCTTCTCGGAGGTGAACCCCACCCTCAGCGCGCCCATTGAGGACGTCGTCGGCTCCATCGCCAGGAACAAGATCTGCATCAAGGTATGTTACAGCTGTATTTAATTCATCAAGCCCCATACGGTCACCGGTGACCGAGACACAATAGAAATTCTATTGTGTCTCGTTTTCCACGATCGAAGGGTTAAATAGTTAAATATCTCACAGACTCAGTGGAAAGGGTATTATAACATTTTTAACCAACTTCCAAAAAGGAGAAGCTTATACGTTCGGCTGTTAAGCTATTGAAACAGGGAAAGGCATATTATATATCTAGATACACCTTTATCTCTTTTTATAACCTAAATCGCATTCCCTGCAGTTCTCGAATTACAAAACCTACATTATGAAGATTAATGCAACTTCTAGGTGTGTATTCAGACTATTGGCAAAGTTTATTTTATTTATTCTTTATTATCTATTCTATATTATAATTATTATAATATAATATATAATATTTAATATTATAATTTTGCAGAGTTTGTTTGTTTGTTTGTTTGTTTGAACGCGCTAATCTCAGGAATTACTGGTCCGATTTGAAAAATTCTTTTACTGTTGGATAGCCTATTTATCGAGGAAGGCTATAGGCTATATTTTATCCCGCTAAGACTAATAGGAGCGAGGAAATAGGGGAAAATGTGGAAAAAACGGAGGGAAATTATTTGAAAGGGCTTATCTCACGAACTACTGGAGCAATTTAAATCAAAGGCTATTTTTGGGGAATAATTTGTCTGTGAAAAATCAGCTATTTACGCGAGCGAAGCCGCGCGGAACGTCTAGTGATTATTATATTTTTATTGCCTTCACCAATGAAGTTTGTATTGTCACTAGATGATGCGTGTTTCCCAGCAATTGTATTTCCGTATGCGTTTGTTTTGTGGGAAAAATAAAGTGTCTATAGGTACTACCTCCCACATTATTAATTTTTGTTAAATTGACATTTATTTATGAATTGAGAGCATTTATTACTTACTTGTATACTCTTGCGTGAAATCTCCTCAATACTGCAAGAGACACTGTTCGCCATAAAAGGAAACAGATTTTAGACTTGGAATGATGTTCAGGAGAACAACATCCACTTACTCATATTATAAAAGCGACCTCATCAGATTATAGCTTCAAGTAAAGCTGATTGCTGATACCAAAAAGAAAAAAAAAGAAAAAATTGTATACCTACTCTGTACTCATGTTAAAAATTCGAAAGCGTTATGACTTAAGAGGCGACAGACAGACCTACAAAGAGAAGTTACCCTGTTATCAACCGGTAACTTAATTCATACTAAATTAATTTTATTATAAATGCGAAAGTGTGTCTGTCTGTCTGTTACCTCTTCACGCCTAAACCGCTGAACCGATTTTGCTGAAATTTGGTATGGAGATACTTTGAGTCCCGGGAAAGGACATAGTATACTTTTCATCTCGGAAAATGTAAGGTTGCCGCGCGATAAACGAATATTGGCGCAACGAAGTTGCGGGCGTCGACATCTAGTTGGTTATAAAATTTAGAATCATACAACATCACACTTCTCAAATAAATCTTCACTTCCCCAGGGCATTCTAGCCACTCCCGACTTCTCCCACACCGGTGAGCTGCAGACCCTCAACATGAAGCTCCGTAACGCCCTCGACTTGTACGCCAACGTCGTCCACGTGAAGTCCCTGCCCAACGTGAAATGCCGTCATCATGACGTGGACTGCATCATCATCAGAGAGCAGACGGAGGGAGAGTACTCCGCGTTGGAGCACGAGTCTGTGCCTGGTGAGTTTGGGAACAAAAATAAACCGCCAAATATAGAACGCCCTGGACCTGCCCCCTCCTTATGTCATTTTAATGAACACAAACTTCATTGCTCATGCTTACAATTTTGATTTTTTAAAACACAATTTAAAAAGTTGTAATGTCAATATTTTCACGTTTATACTTTATAAGTTGACTTTTAAAAAGTTCAGGCGTCAAAATTTAAGATTTAAAAAACATAAAATACTAACATATTTTATATTCTTCTTCGTCTTAACGTGTTTATGTACCATCGAAGAATTGATTCATAAGCAGTTGATGGACCTATGTGATTTAATCGGGTTATGTCAATTTAATGTTAGTTATGTCACCTGTCCGCTGGGTTTGACAAAATGTGAAATAAGTAGGTCCGCCATCTGCCTTTGAATCAACTTCTCTGTGTCTAAACATACCATGCCGAAGTTCCGCGGCGGAAGTTCGGCTCGATTCCGCCTGCAATGTATTTTAAATTACCGATGACACACCATGCCATATTGTATGCGTTTGACATTGCTGACGTAATAATGCGGAATTTCCGCCGCGGAACTTCGGCATGGTGTGTTTAGACATGAATAGTACCTAAATTAACCACATAATCTTCAATTCCAGGCGTAGTGGAATGCCTGAAGATCATCACAGCGGTCAAATCTGAGCGTATTGCTAAGTTCGCGTTCGACTATGCGGTGAAGATGGGCCGTAAGAAGGTGACGGCTGTTCACAAGGCCAACATCATGAAACTGGGAGACGGCCTGTTCTTGAGGAGCTGCGAGGAGGTAATACATAATTAATGGCAGTTCTAATAATAATAATAATAGCTCCCACACCGGTTTCGGTGACGGTGGCCGGTTTCATTGAAACCAGGCCAGCTACGCAGGAGTAATTTTTATAGTGCCCAAGTGTGTGCGCAGTACACAAGAGCACTCTCTATTCCTTTACTCTCATAACCCAGTGGGACGGACGACCGACACGGCCGGCGAGAGATCAGGCGCAGGACCGACTTTTTACATGCCCACCCGACGCATGGATTATTATTTATGTCACCGTAAGATTGTAAAAACCGCGAGATTGTAATATGACGAAGTGATGGATTGTAAACAAACAGTTTTCCGGTGATTTTAAATTAATTATTTCGTATTTAAAATAACTTCAATTGCCTGAATATTTGATGTATAACATTGAATAAAATTTAGATATATTTAAAGTGCAGTTTGAATTATAAATTAGGTTAATTTTAATAACTGAACATTCAAACAGCACTTTAAATATATCTAATTTTTTTTATGTTATACATCTCATACTATTTGGCATTGAAGTTATTTTAAATACGAAATAATTAATTTAAAATCACCGGAAAACTGTTTGTTTACAATCCATCACTTCGTTATATTACAATCTCGCGGTTTTTATAATCTTACGGTGACATGGGCCATAAGGATGTTAACCATTTGTACGACACTCGCATGGCCAAATAAAGCTTTAATGATTGTATTTTTATTATTTAAGTAGTTTTAAATGTGCTGCAACTAATTTCATGAAACATATTCCAACATGCAACACTAGTTTCCTTATGTAAATTCGGCTTAAGAACAATAATAGACGTCTGGGCCGTTTTTTATCGCGTTTCTTTTTTGTAAAGTTTTTTCTCTGAACTACACTCTCTATTTGGTCATTAAATACTTTCAGATCGCGAAGCTGTACCCGCGCATCGAGTTCGAGAAGATGATAGTGGACAACTGCACGATGCAGATGGTCTCCAACCCCAACCAGTTCGACGTGATGGTCACGCCCAACCTGTACGGCAACATCGTGGACAACCTCGCCAGCGGGCTGGTGGGCGGCGCCGGGGTCGTCGCCGGCGCCTCCTACAGCGCCGAGTGCGCGGTCTTCGAGCAGGTACACTGCTACAAGGATTGACGCCATCTTGTGTGATGGTCACCCCCAACCTATCAACGTGTACGGGAGCTCCTGATCTGTACAGCAGCTTGAGTAACTATAGTACAAGAATTGACCCGTGACCAAAAGAACTCACCCTGCCATTTAGAAAAATGACATTGCGTTACACCGACGATCGGGACTTTCTTTGACGTCAGCCACGTCAAACCAATTAATATTCTCTGTATAAAATAATATGAGATAATGTGAAAATCCGCACTACGCGACACAACAAATTAGTTCTATGAAAGGTGAAGTGTCGCGTGACGCGTCGCTCCGATGCAGTGTGATGTTGCGAAGTGCGGTCTTACTCTTAGACCTCTTATTTATATTTATTTATTTTATACTTTTTGCACAATGTATCATCGAGGAAATTGATTCCTATGCAATTGACAGACCAACGTTATTTGGTCGGATATGTCATTTCAATGTTAATTGTGATCTGTCAGCTGGGTTTGACGTATCGCAACCAAACTACTTAGGTCCCCGATTTGCATAGGAATAAACTTCTCTGATAGTACAGTGGCGGACTTAATGCCATATTTATATTTCTATGACAATCGCCTCAATGTCAAATAAAGTCTGAACCTTTTGATCTACTATTACAGATGAATATACCCACGATATTGCATATTGCAGGGCGCCCGCCACATATTCTCCGGCGCGGTGGGCAAGAACATCGCGAACCCGACAGCGATGCTGCTGTGTTCGGCGAACCTGCTGTCTCACGTCAACCTGCACTCCTACGCCGACAAGATCAAAGCCGCTATCAACAAGTAAGTCAAACGTTGAGAAGTATCTTTTAGAATCATGGAAGGGACTATGTGCCTGTAAAGAGGCAGAGTGAATTACTCCTTACGGCCGTTCCCAAAATTCAATCTATCTCTGGTTTGACATACAACCGATCGCAGCTAACATTGAATTGACATAAAATATTTGTCTCTGATGTCTAATGTGAGCTATTCATATCTCTAGTAGGGCAAAACCAGAGATAGATCAAATATTGGGAACGGCCGTTAGGGTTAATTCAAACCGCAATGCGACGCGTAGATGCATTCCTAAATTTGTATGGATTTGACAGATATGCAAGACGGAAATCTGTCACTTCAGTACAAATTAGGAAATGTAATTCTACGCGTCGCGTTGCGGTCCGAATTGAACATTACAGATTTTTTTTTAAGTAAAAACTTCTCTAGCGGCGATGAGTACTTTTGTGGGATGGTTAAAAACTGTGAAACTCGCGTCAGATTCTCGTGTTGATCGAAAAACCGTAAGACGGTTGGAGAGTAGTGTTGTAACATCGAAATCGATTAATCGAACAATCGATTGTTTTTTTTTTCGATTGTCGATATTTTTTAATCGATTGTAATTTTTTTGTAATTAAAAAAAATCGATTTTTTAAAATCGATTTTTATAAAAAATGGGTTAAAAATTTAATCGATAGTACATAATTTGTAAGGGTTTCGATTAATTTAAAAAATCGATTTTTTAAAAATCGATTTTCATAAAAAATGGGTTAAAAAAATAATGCACAACGTTAATAATCAAGTTTTCACTTCTACCGGCACTACCGGAGTGCAACCCGTCTTCTTTTATTTGTTAAAATATAAAAATAATATAATTTTTTCCAGGGTGCTAAAAGACGGCAAGGTGAGGACGAAGGACCTCGGCGGCCAGTCCACCACCAAGGACTTCACCAACGCGGTCATACACTGCCTCACATAAACACACACACATGTAACGTTTCACATCCCTATAGATAATATACTAGAGTCTAGTACTAGACTCTAGAGGAGTCTGTTTCAGTACATTTTGATCGAGATGTCAAGAATGTTCAGTATAATGCTACTTTCAAATGAAAATAATTATACGATTGAGACAGAGTAATACGCGTTATGATTGTATATAATATCTCAAAATTAGTTGAATTATGTTCCTTTTATATAATATTTTAATGATGATGGTGATGATGATGATGAAAAATATCAAATTATAAATGTATTCGAAATGTAATATTGGCTATTAATATTTTGTATCTGTGTATTGCGTAAAGTTTGGCAAACGACAGAGTATTAGGTTTAATATTACAATTGCCAAATTACCAGAGAAATGTGCCTTCTGTCGCATTTTCTTCAATATAATTACTTTTATTTACATATCAATAATATAAAAATCTAAAAATAAATTTAAAATGGCGTTTAAACCAATTAAAGACACAAAACTATATAGGGATGTGAAATGTTTCCATACAATAGCAAAAAACCCCTAGAATCATTTATTTATTGCCAAAATGTGATCTGTAATAGCGCTATAGACAGTATTGTTTAAGTATTTATGAACTGTTACCAAATTGTGTAAATAAATTGACATTATGTTTTAGTTTATTGTTTATTTTTTAAATAAGTAGCTTAGCTACGATTTAATTCCAGAGTAAGGACTTGTAACACTATTCAGATATAATTATGGACTTCGAGTCCAATTTGAGGACGTTGTAAATACGACTTTATTGCATTTTAGATAAATTCCTTTTAAATTTCTAGCAATACACAAACTAATAACAATAACATTTCGGAATCCAAAACTGGGACAAACTAAGGAAAGTTGCAAATTATACAGTGTGTAACAAAAATAAGTGATAATACTTTAGGGTGTGTACGTGCTCCTTATAGAGAGTTCACTGTGAAAGTAGCAGCGCTGAAAGACGAATTTTTTTTTTCACTTTTGTATGGGCAAGGGCCCGAGCGTCACGAGTTTCCCCATAAAAAAGTGAAAAAAAAATTTGGTCTTTCAGCGCTGCTACTTTCATAGTGAACTCTCTACAATGAACACGTACACACCCTAAAGTATTATCACTTATTTTTGTTACATCCTGTATACATCTCTTCCTCTTCCGCTCTCAGTTTAGCTTTTATGTCCTTTCTTCGTAACTCAAATAAGTTTCTAATAAAAAAAAAAAACAATTCAGTTGTATAGGTTTATTGCATGTTTGGGTATTGCTTAGTCTATGGTTTGCTGCTAGGTGGCTAGAAGTGTGTATTTACAACTCTAGGAACAGCTAGCTTCTTGGTCCGCTCCGATATGTTGTACTTGAGAGCTGCTTCCGACACCTGAAAAATAATAGTCAGGAGTTTAATAAGCATTTCTGTAGTAATTTTCAAGTATGAAGATTTTGACCACGCTATATTTTTTTTAAACCTAAACACAAAATTTTGTGCATCCCAAGAGGCTGGACCGATTGTGTTACAACTTTGACTATCACGTGGGTCGGAGAATCGTCAGCTATATTGTTATACTCAAACGAGTAATCGTTGAACATACAAAAAAAAATATCTACAGCCGAACATACAACCTCCTTCTTTTTGGAAGTCGGTTAAATAATGTTGAAGGACACCAAACGGCGCTCAGTCTTGCAATCACGTCTATTGAAGTAGATATCTGTGATAGGCTTGACGTAAACAACGCCTGTTATTACAACTGCAATCTGCCTTCGCATACACCTGATGTCGCGGCCGCACATGCGTCTATCGCCACGAAGCTTCGTGCTATGAGACAATACCATTGGACGATACACGCAGACCGTCCAATGGTATCGTCTCAAGCACGAAGCACTACGCATGTGCGGCCACAGCATTAAGGTCAATTCAGACCGCAATGCGACGCATAGATGCGTTTCTAAATTTGTACTGAATTGACAGATTTCAATTGCGTGAGACGTCTTGGGAATCTGCCAAATCCAAACAAATTTAGAAATGCATCTACGCGTCACGTTGCGGTCTGACTTAACCCTAATATGACGTATCAGCCGCGAGTACACTTATAAAATCTTGTTAAAACTTTTCTAAAATCTCGACTCACACAACCATACATATTGGACCTGAAAATGTACGGTTTCTGAAGCAAAAGGTCACTAACCTTCCCCGGCGCCCTGTACCATGACTCCTGCGACAGTCGGCGATACTCCTTGAAGTCCGGCATGCGGCTCATCCGGGCGATGCGCGGGAGGAGATCCTTGAGGGACTTACGTGGTCCTCGCTGTTGGAAAATAACTAGGCGTACTAACTCATTAGAAAACACTGAGTCAGCCATGTGCTGAACTAAGGTCAATGACCGTTTCAGCAACTTAGTTTTTAAAGAAGTATTTTTATTGGTATGATGAGTGAATTAAAAATAGGTTTCGCCCTTTTAAATCACAAGAGTCAGGACACGTTATTTGTTGATCAGTGATAAGAATGACCATTGTTGGTAGCGCTGTAATCTTAAAGGTGGCCTATTCAAAGTTAATTGATACGTAAAAATGTTATTGCTTGATAAAAGTAAATGAACATTCCATAATTTGTGTAAAGTTTTACAATTAACTTTGTCTTTATGTTAACGTAACGAGCAGTCGGACCGCCTGATTCAAAGCCACCCGTGTCAACTAACCATAACTGGTGGCGGACTTGGCGGCTCTTTCGGTCGTGCGATTAGGTTGATATACTCCATGTGCTTCCGCCAGTCGCTCTCCGTCCACCCGCGTCGCCTGTCGTCCATGCCCTGATAATTTTTATTTTTGTTATCAGACTTTAAAACATCATAATACCTTTACGGCAAGCAGCGACTGCCTCCTGGCACCCGAGTCCGAAACAACCACTGCTTAGGGCTCCCACACAAAACTGCGATTCGCATCGCATCGTACTGTCATTTTTATTATGAATTTTGTCGCAGACATTTGATTTTGTCGCGATGCGACCCTAATTCGCAGTTATGTGTGGGAGCGCTTACTTGGGGATTGTTTAGTGCCTCTATTTATATGTGGCACCATACAATCCACAGACCACAATCCTAGCGACGCGCGTCGATCGCCCAAAAGGACCAATCGCGATCTTGTCCGCGCGCAGCGTGCTGCGTGCTGCGTACCGCATGGATCAGAAGGCTACGCTTTAAATTTAGTAAATGGTAATTAAAAGTTTTTTTAATGTTTCAACATTAATATTAAGTTATCGTTTGTGATGACATTAACTATTGTAATAACTATTGTCTTTTCTTTCGAAATTAAGTAACAAAAGATGCCGCGCCGGTTTTAACACTACCAGAGCCCTGGTCGAAAATTCTTCGGAGGCCAAGGTGCAAAAAAAAGCGGCGCCCCTTTTTGTTTGCCATCGGCGCCCTGGTTTGTTTCTTGATTATTAAAAAAAATATCAAAAACTTAACATTATTTGACTGTAAAATTGAACTAGAATATGACCTGATTCTTCAAATCTATGACGGCGTTTGCTAGCTTGGTGTAAATCGTCGCGTTGGCCGCTTCGATCATTCTGTCTATCTTCTCCAGTCTCTCTGGACTGAATCTATTTTTGTACATTTTGCGCAAGATAATCAGTTTCCTGAAATTAGTTTTTAATTTTTATTATTAAATGAATATTAGGAGTTACATTAATGATGTTTTTATGAAGCATTTCGCAATATTAAATTGCAGACCTAAATTGGTACACCACCAAAATTAAGTATCTACCTTTATTTGTTTTATCACGACTCACAACGACGTAGAAAACAGTTGTGCAACCGTAGATTTTTCTGGGATAAAAACTACTATATCCGTTCCGGGACTTGAGAGTATCTACATAGTCCTTATGCATCAAAATCAATTCAGCGGTTTTGACAGAAAGATAGTAGTCTCACAGAAAGATAAACAATTTGACAAAAATGCATACAGACTGATAAGAGTCAGAAAAGCTGATCGCGCATTGTCAGCACCGTACGCGCGTCGAACGCACCGCACAGTACCTACACGAAATGCGGCGCGCACGGTGGCTGGTGCGGACGAATGTGCGAGGTTTCACATCAATTCATACAACGAATTCTAAAATGCGGCGCGTGAATTAAATACTCAGTCGACGTTTTGACTTAAAAAAATAATTTTATTTCAGACCAACAGAGTTCTTACAGGGCTGTAGCTAGAGTCAGATTTGACGTAGGGCAGCATTGGTTACAACAGGTAGGGCGGAAGTAAAAAAAGTCATAATTGATTGATTTTCTTGGGTTTTGGTATTTTTGAGGTAGGGCATTATGATTTTAAGGTAGGGCATTGCCCCCCAATGCCCCCCTCTAGCTACGGCCGTGAGTTCTTACTACTAATTTAACAATTGAAAGAATCCCTTAACTAACTTAAGTCTGCGTTTTTATATAACTAAAGTGCTGATAATGTATTTTTTTTTTTTTTATGAAAGAAGGGGGCAAACGAGCAAACGGGTCACCTGATGGAAAGCAACTTCCGTCGGTCATGGACACTCGCAGCATCAGAAGAGCTGCAGGTGCGTTGCCGGCCTTTTAAGAGGGAATAGAGTAATAGGGGAGGGTAGGGATGGGAAGGGAAGGGAATAGGGGAGGATAGGGAAGGGAATTGGGCCTCCGGTAAACTCACTCACTCGGCGAAACACAGCGCAAGCGCTGTTTCACGTCGGTCTTCTGTGAGAACGTGGTATTTCTCCGGTCGAGCCGGCCCATTCGTGCCGAAGCATGGCTCTCCCACGTATTTGTCAGCTGTTCCACTTAGGAAGAGCTGATCTGGGCAGGGCTGCCACTCTTAACTCGTGCTTGCTGATAAATGTGCGGTCACCTAAATACAGTTTATTATATTAGTATGGACGTTACCTGATCTTCGGCAAAGCGACATCATTCACCCTGTCAGAACCCTGGTACCTCAGCGCTGACCGCCTCACGCCGGCCTCGGTCACATCAGGCAGGCTCTCTGTATCCTCGACACGTTTGGGTTCGCTGAGCACGTTGAACCGTCTTCTAATGCGGTAAGGGAACCTTTCCGTTGGTGGATCGTATGCCACTTTCACCATTTTTATGCCAGCTGATAAAGATTAAAGGTACTCGAAGAAGAGTTAGGTTATTTTTATGGAAGAATTATTCTATCTTTATATATATTTTATGATCATGGTATCAGCTTCTGTTTATTATTTTCAGGTTTTGTCTTAATGTCTTACTGTTCCTAGGGTTGTTATAAATAGTTTTGTGTTTTGGTTTCTATTGCGTTGATGCCATATAGATTTTGAAAATTAGGTTATGTCATTTTGTTTGATTGATTTGTAACTTTTTTAGTTAAAATTTACCTAAGACCAAAAATTAAATTAAAAGTTTATGAATGCACTTATAACTCCTCTGTGATTGCCATGTGATTGCATCATTGCATGCAATGAGCGTCGCTGTCATGTCCTTTAAAATTTAAATAATACCGGACGTAACTCGTACGCGGTTTTTTTGTCAGACTGTGGTGTTGATAGGTACTTGATCACGTCTTCTATTCATGCTACTCTTTAAAATAAAATAAAAATTGTTTTATTTCTGAGTAGATTCTAAGAAAATACTTTCAGAAAGTTAATATTACTTAGCTACGGTGCCTACCACCGACCGGTTCGGGAACTATCCCGACGAGAAGAACCGGCGTAAGAAACTCGCGATTGATTTTGCCCAGCTTTTCCCTTAACATCTAAAAAGCAAACAAAATAACTTTTATATAAATATATTTTGAGTATCCTGTATTTTTAATCACTTTTAACTTAAATAAATAGTCTTAAAGTTAATATTTCTCCTCCTCTGAGCTTCTTGATGGTTCAACTTGTACTTCGTTGGCGTTTTCAATTTTCTCCGTCGTACTTTCTGCTTCTTGTGTTGTTTCACCGCCTTTTGGATTGTTTCTATTTCTGATGCTGGAATAAAAATCATCGTTATTACTTAATTGTAGTTTTAAATTGTACAATAATATTATAATATTATTGTACTGACTGTTTACATTGAATTGTGTTAATAATGTTGTGGATATGTGTAACTGACATAAGCGCATAGCCCTAGTCTGAATATTGTAACTGATTGTACTGATTGTGTTTATGTTGTTGATGTGCCTCTGAAATAAATAAATAAATAAAATAAATAAATTCTCAGTCTCAGAAATTATCTTGAGATTAAATTGGAAAACAAAAATAATAAGCCCTCCATTAAAATTTACAATCCTATCATAAAAGTTGCGCCAAACTTCGTTTATTGCGGGGAACCGTACATTTTTTCGGAATAAAAGTATAAATGTACGTTCCCGAGACGTTTTTTTACAAGGTGTAACAAAACTAGGTATACAGGGTGTAATAAAAATAAGTGATAATACTTTAAGGTGTGTATGTGTTCCTTGTAGAGAGTTCACTGTGAAAGTAGCAGCACTGAAAGACCAACATTTTTTTTCACTTTTGTATTCAATGGAAAACTCGTGACGCTCGCCCATACAAAACTGAAAAAATTTTTTCGTCTTTCAGCGCTGCCACTTTCACAGTGAACTCTCTACAAGGAACACGTACACACCCTAAAGTATTATCACTTATTTTTGTTACACCTATATATAAAATATACTATACACTGTTCCCGTGCGATACTGTTTAGTGTGATTGTTAACTCACCAGGCAGCGATCTTCTGGTAGGTGTAGATCATCATCATCGGGACGGGAGTCATGATGGCGGCCGACACCGGCACCACTGGAAATAACAAAACATAATATAAAAAGCCATTCTTTAAGCAAATAAATATAATTAGGTATATTAGGTAATCAAATTATTATTTCATATTACCAAAGAAATTCAATTTTGAAGTAAAAAGTTTATCACTATTCACTAGCGCCATCTGGGGAAAACATTGAAAACTGCAAATGGTTCGGCTTATTGCTATTTTTATCTAAAACTAGCGGGCCTATATTTAAATAAGCTATCGTATCTATGAAAGACATGACAGGACGAAGTCTGTCGGGCCCGTTAGTCGTGTATTAAAATTTGCCTAATTCGACCTCTCAGGGCCAGATTTATATTTTTATAAGTAATAATAATAATATAATAAGTAAATATAAGTATATATCGGCCACTTTAATTTTTCCACCCCATTTACAAGTTCTGCCGCTATCCTAAGATACTGCCGCCCTGCCGCTTGGCATAGGCCATGGCCTATACTGCCTATACTAGGGGTTCCCAATCTTTTTCAATGGTATTTCTCCGGTCGAGCCGGCCCATTCGTGCCGAAGCATGGCTCTACCACGTTAAAAACCGTATACCTGTCGTAAGGTCGGCCTCAGGCTGCGGCAGCGCGTATCGGAGCAGGAATATCGCGATGCCGGTGTTCTGTATGCCCGTCTCTATGGAGATGGCGAGCGCGTCGGGATGCGGCCGCTTGAAGATCTTGGCGAGAGCGTACCCGAACATGTAGCCCAGCCACGGTATGCCCATACCGGCTACTATGATCTGAAAAGTTGAATAATGAGTATTAGTATATAGTATAAGGGTTGATTCAGACTGTAACGCGACGCGTAGATGCTTTTCTAAATTTATATGGATTTGACAGATTCGCAAGACGTCTCACGCGATTGAAATCTGTCGAGGGGTTCGAGTCAAATCTCATATAATCTAATGCTAAGTACTGACATACGGTTTTGCTCGATAGTTTTACTCCAAATCGAGCAATAACCACCGTGTGGATCGCAAAACTGACAGTGACAGCTCGAAGGCTCGCTTAGAGCCGGCTCGATGGAATTAAATATGTCAAATATGTCATTTCCTTCGATTTGGAGTAAAACTATCGAGCAAAACCGTATGTTAATTAAAATTTAAATAAACACCTCACGTAATTTGTGGACGCCCCCTTACTATATAGCTACTTAACCACACTCACCTGCCAAGTAAACAGCTCGAAGATATACAAGTTCGTAACAATCGCGAACACTATGATAAACAGGAGCAGCAGCGTCGAGAATCCCTTCAGGATCCTGACCATGAAGGCGGCAATCTTGGGCGTCCATCGCTGCATGCCGAGCCCTATACCCATCGGCACGATCAAGCCGACCACGAAGGTAGCGATCCGCGCGTAAGGCACCACGATGTTCGCGTCGCGAAATACTACTTGGCCGAGTGAGAATAACCAGGCTGGCATGAAACCTAGAATAAAAAAGTTTTGTATTATTATTCTAGAAAATTTGTACAAGATCTGCAGTCTTATGATACTGATACGATTTTGATTTACGAGTCTCAGATTGCCGCAGCACGATCGTGCGCTAGTGTAGCTGTCAAGAGTAGGAAAAGTCGTTGAGATTGAATTAGTTCCAAATTGAGCCGCAGCACGACCGTGCGCTAGTGTAGCTGTCAGGAGTGGGAAAAGCTGTTGAGATTGAATTAGTTCCAAATTGAGCCGCAGCACGACCGTGCGCTAGTGTAGCTGTCAGGAGTGGGAAAAGCTGTTGAGATTGAATTAGTTCCAAATTGAGCCGCAGCACGACCGTGCGCTAGTGTAGCTGTCAAGAGTGGGAAAAGCTGTTGAGATTGAATTAGTTCCAAATTGAGCCGCAGCACGACCGTGCGCTAGTGTAGCTGTCAGGAGTGGGAAAAGCTGTTGAGATTGAATTAGTTCCAAATTGAGCCGCAGCACGACCGTGCGCTAGTGTAGCTGTCAGGAGTGGGAAAAGCCGTTGAGATCGAATTAGTTCCAAATTGAGCCGCAGCACGACCGTGCGCTAGTGTAGCTGTCAGGAGTGGGAAAAGCTGTTGAGATTGAATTAGTTCCAAATTGAGCCGCAGCACGACCGTGCGCTAGTGTAGCTGTCAGGAGTGGGAAAAGCCGTTGAGATAGAATTAGTTCCAAATTGAGCCGCAGCACGACCGTGCGCTAGTGTAGCTGTCAGGAGTGGAAAAAGCCGTTGAGATCGAATTAGTTCCAAATTGAGCCGCAGCACGACCGTGCGCTAGTGTAGCTGTCAGGAGTGGGAAAAGCTGTTGAGATTGAATTAGTTCCAAATTGAGCCGCAGCACGACCGTGCGCTAGTGTAGCTGTCAGGAGTGGGAAAAGCCGTTGAGATCGAATTAGTTCCAAATTGAGCCGCAGCACGACCGTGCGCTAGTGTAGCTGTCAGGAGTGGGAAAAGCTGTTGAGATTGAATTAGTTCCAAATTGAGCCGCAGCACGACCGTGCGCTAGTGTAGCTGTCAGGAGTGGGAAAAGCTGTTGAGATTGAATTAGTTCCAAATTGAGCCGTAGCACGTATTGTTACATTAACCATTAGGGTAAATACTATAATGCTGTATGATGCCAAAAATTGGCCCCAGCTCAGCAAACGCATCAGGCAAGCCTGCTGCACTAATTGCAGCAGGCTTGCCTGATTGCCTGTTGCGGAATATCAATTCTGCAGGGGCTAATTAGTAGCTCTACAACACTACTAAGTTAAACACAAAACATACATAATAAGATTCTACTCACCAAAAGACGCGAGAGTCGATATACTCGTCATAGCGAGCGACAGGTTCAGGTTGCCGCCCAGGATGAAGGTCCATATGTTGGAGGCGCCGCCCCCGGGCGCTACGCCCGTGAAGAACATCCCCAGACGCATGTCCGCAGCGTCCGGGAAGATCAGGTAGCCGATACCGAACGACATCTGGTGATATTGATAAAAATATTTCATATTATACACATTACCAAGTGATTACGCCTAGCAACAAGCCGAGACAGTCACTCGGACCTCATTCTATTTACTAGGTCGAGTATCCACCTATACATCTAATCTAAAATGGCTGCTTGAAATGTACGAAGTAAAGTCCTAAAGTTAGTTAATATAATTATACTTTAAACTTACCAGGGGCATGAACAGAAACTGTCCGACCATTCCAATGGCCGGGCCTATCGGTCGCCGCAGCACACTCTTTACGGTCGGCCAGTGCATCGCGCAACCGAAGTTTATAAAAATAAGTGACACCTGTAATTTAAATAATTAAGTTAAAAACTGTAATAGGTTTACTAGGGAAATATAGATTGTTACCTGGGCCATTTAACAAGGAATACCTATGTTTAGGAAACAAAATTAACTGAATGCAAAATATGTAATAACATGACGACCTCTGTGGCTCAGTGGTGAGCGCGTCGGTAGCTCAAGCCGGGGGTCGCGGGTTCGAATCCCGCCGACGGAACAAAAAGTTTTCAATGTTCCCGGGTCTGGATGTGTATTAAATATATGTATGATATAATAAAAATCTTAAATATATGTATAGTATAAAGTATTAAATATATATCCGTTGTCTGGTACCTGTAACACAAGTCCTTTAGGTACTTAGCACGGGGCCAGACTGACGTGGTGTGAAGCGTCCATAGATATTATTATATTATTATTTATTATGATATTCGCCTGAAAAATATTATATTATAGAACTACTAGCTGTCCCGGCAAACGTTTCCTTACCATATAAAGTATTTCACCCGTATTATTTTATTGAAGTGACTAAATAAGTATGTCACCATGGCAACGTCCATCGCTATCCCGTCGCACAAACAATGGTCGCCGTCAGTCTCGAGTTGTAATAATTTACTATTGTTTATTCAACAAATGCATTTATCAATATAAAAAAATACCCAGTAGCCGATTCTCAGACCCACTGAATATGCATATAAAATTTGGTTAAAATCAGTGAAGCCGTTTCGGAGGAGTACGCGGCCTAACATTGTGACACGAGAATTTTATATATATGTCGTAGGATGATTTGAAAAATCGGATTATCGCGAAAATTCTAGGGACTTCGCGAAAACACGGATAGCACTGGTCAACAGTAAATTTGATACCTGAAAACTAAAAGCTATTTCCGTAAGAACTTTGTGCCCCGATCACATGTTTCTAAGAAATTTTCTTTCTATCAGCTCAGATTTTTAAGATATTTCATTCCAAAGTTTCAAGAATCTCGAATTTTAGTCTATTTTAGAATCGCTTTACAACTATTGAAATAATTTATTTTCATGAGTTTTGATAAAATATGTTTAGTAAATATACACAATATCTATTATTAAGATATCAATTTAAATTGCATATTATATTTTTTTATTAAAAGAGAGTTGTAAACTAAACTTTCTTTTTTCATACAAAAATTGTTACTCCACGTAGTATGAGCTAGGTAAAGCATTTTGAAAACCGTCATAACATTGGGAAAATTAGTCATAACTCATTGAAACAAGTTACATTCTCAATAAGAAGTGTCTCCCTCTGGCATACATATTACAAAACTAATAAAAATGAATACCTTCAACTGCAATGTGATTCTGAAATGGGCTAAAATGCGAGATTTTTGAAACTTTGGAATGAAATATCTTAAAAATCTGAGCTGATAGAAAGAAAACTTCATAGAAACATATATCGTGCACACAAAACTATCATAGAAACTGCTATTAGTTTGCAGGGAACATTTTTTTTTCGATTTTGTTGACCTGTGTAATTAGACAATGGTGATTACATTTTTCAACCTTACTGACAAAAGGTCGTGTTTTCGCGAAAACGCGAGTCTCCTGAGTAAGATTGCGAAACGAATCGTTAGTTATTATCGAAAAAAATCACTAATTGGTCGGTTTAAGCGCCCCACAACAACATCTTCTCTGATTGGTTGAAGACTTGACTTTTTAAATGTCAATTCATTGTCACGCATTGTTTTTTTTTTGTGGTCGTTTTTGTAAGCGAGCTAGCAGTTTTTGATGTTTTTAATTTGTTTAAAATTGCAGTTGGACTTGAAATATAGTGCGAAAAGTTATCTAAAAGTGTATCTGTAAATACGAAATGACTGATACAAGACGTGAAATTAGTGCTGAAAGTTCAAAAGATCCAGAAACTAATTCAAAACCTCAAAGATACATAATATAGGAAAAGATAGTGACCAATCAGAATAAGAGTTGGCCAGTAAGCAAATATCAAGCCACTCAGCGTTAAGAATATGCAAAGTTACTAAGGCAAATCGCGTTTTCGCAAAAAACCTAACTTTTTTTAGAGAAATTGAAAAATATAAACAACATTATCTAATTATTCGTGTTTTCACGAAATCCCTCGAATTTTCGCGATAGTTCGATTTATCAAATCATCCTACGACATATATAAGATATAAAGTATAGAGGTAGATGACGCCCGCAATCGTTGCACCGAAACTCGTTCATCCCACGGGATTCGGGAATCATAGATTTTTTCGTATTGTGTCAAATTAGATACTTAGATAATATTATAAAGACAAGACACGGGGTATGACAAAGTCTGCTTGTGTCGGGAAAATGTACAGTTTCCGAAGAATTCCTTTTTTACGCGGGAGGAGTCGCGGGGAACGATAGTTCCTTCTAAAGGCCAACATCTAATGTCTCAGGTATGACCGTCATCCCTTTATCAAGTTATCAGTCAGCTCATTTCTCAAAATACTCACAAACACAGCGACGCTAGTAGTGAACACGGAGTCAATAACTCGCACCGGCCTGATGATGATGACAGACAGCGAGCCGGGTATCGGGGTTTGTGCACCACCGCGTAAAAGTTCCAGGTATAGGTCGGTTCTACCTGTCATGTAAAATAGCCGTTATATGACTTAAAATTGTGAATTGATCTTAAACTCTACTATAATACTAGACGCACGGTTTGATGACGTCATTATGACGCATGTTATTTATATATTTCGATGCGTCAAGTTAATGTGACCGTATTGTAATGCTTTCAAACATACCATCTTTTTACTTCAATTATGTGGTAAGTCCAAAAATCTTTGTGGACTTACTACATTATTGAAGTAAAGAGGCTATATTTGAAAAGTGCCATCTATTTAACAAAATATTTTAGTCAAACAGCCCAATAGATGTCGCCTTACGTTTTAAAAAGACAGTTACTCAATATTTATTCGTGATAATATGATGATAATTTCGTATCAGATTTTAGAGTTATTTAAATTTTAAATGCACAATATTGTACTCGTCAGTTCTAAAGGATTAAAACGTTGTCTTTGTTAATGCACAACTTAAAATGCTTACACTGCCAATTTCACTGGCCATTTCCCAAGAACGTATAATAACGTATGGAGGAGTAGGTATAACAACACTTTCATATATGTTTGATTAACATCGTCTGCATAGTGTTGACAGCTACGCAACACGATGGCAATCAAGCCTATCCATCCTGGCCCTACTGGTAAGTAAGCAGTGGCGGCCTCACCCATTGCGAGGCCCCGGTCGAAAGGTTTTTGCGAGGCCCTTTCGAAATAATAACTTGCGAGGCCCCGGACCATTGCCCTGTTCGCCATCCCCTATGGCCGCCACTGTATAAGGTTTCAAAATTACAATCTTACCGAGGAAATGTCCATACACCCTCACAACGCCACTAAACCCGTTGGTGTCTGTGACCACCGCGGTGGAGTTCCACTCGCCAGTCGCCACGTGCTCAGCATCCGTAGTTATTAGTAGCTGGTCGCCAGCTTCGAGACCGGTGCCTGGAAATTACAATGAGGATTTTATCCGACTACGTTGAAGCAAAAAGGAGGGTTATGATTATTACCTGTAATATGCAAGTTGGTTTGTATTTGGCTCTAATGTTCGATGTTTTTAAGTTACCTAGTAACTTCTAAACTAGTTATGATTATAAATAGACAATGTGGTGTCGTTTGAAGCCTCTTGTTCATCCGCTGGTTAAAGGCAACAATCTTGTAATGTGAATTCTACATGATTTCACATTACAATGGCTACAGAAAAAAATGTTAATAAGTTTTTATCGCTATTTTTAACATATACGGCGGAACAATAGGGTCATCTAAACAGCGCCTCTAGTGGCAAACAATGGCAACTAATTCGAAGCCATAACACATTATAGTAATGGACGCTGTTAAGCATTTATGTACTAACCCACACAAAAATTACGTATTGAGTTATGAATGCAGTTATGTTCTATAGATGATGATTTAGAACAAGACGGCATTCAAAATTTAACAACAAAAAATTTTGGGTTAGGACACTAATGCTTAACAGCGACCAGTTGACATTCTCACTTTTAAAAGTACAAGTTAAGTATTCTACTCTATTCTATATGCCATAAGTCATAACAAACTCTCACCAGTAACTTCAACGTTGACGTAATAAGTATAGTCCATGTTGAACTCCACCTGTTCGGGGTCGAAAGTGGCCTGCAGGTTCACGGCCTGGCCTTGCACCTGCGCCAGCGCCGCCACCAACATAAATACGGCTGTGTACACTGGAAAAAGAATTTTAAAAAATTAAAGAAAATAAAAATATCATGTCCCAATTAGAAACTATAAGGGTCTTACTACAAAAGATTTAAACACCTGCCTGCCTACTGCCTATCATACGCCAACGAGATATCTCACTCTAAATGTTTTCTCGATGTTTAATGGTTTGTCTCTTCATCTCTATTGCACCTAGTATGACAAACATTTTTTCTCGCGTCCAAATAACACAATTTTTTAGAATTTTGTCGAGATAATGTCGAGATTTTGACATTATGAGACGAGTAGTTTTTAATTATCTAGAGAGTGAGATATCTCGTTGGCGTATGCTAGGCAGGCTGTTGAACAGTTGATTAGAGAAAAATTCAGTACAAAATGGTCTCAAAACAATTGTTCAACAGCTGATGTTGAACATGGTAGGATATTGTTTGTGGTAAGACCGTAATACTTTGCCAGACATCAGAATGCAAAATATTGAACCGATCAAATCACTGAAATTTTAATAGAAGCTATCAAAACATACTAAATAAATATTAAACGATATTATAGATAATATTAAGTATATAATTTACTATTTACTTACTCATTTCGATGTACTTTTCGCCACCAATCCGATGTTAAACTAATCAATAATTAAGATACTATAAAAATTAACTTACTTTTAATTTGCGATAAAGGAACAATGAGTTTATAATGGTGATAAAGAATTTTGTAAACGTGTGGCGTTTGTCACGTACAGATAACAGGTGATATGAATAGTCTTGATAGTTTATCGCGAAGATACGCATGGATTAAAGTCATTGCACTAGTGAACTTGATTTGGTAATCAAAACATTGCATTTCGGATGTGATCTAAGCTGGAGATATCAATTGTTGTTCTACTTGTTACGAATGTCACGTAAAGGTGTCAGTCTGTTATCGCAGAAACTGCTGTAATAAAATGTTTATGTAAATAATTCGTTCATCGTACTTTTATATCCGTAACAACTATTAGAAGTACCTATTCTATTCTGTGTCCCTAGTAAAAACAATCCTATATCTTTCCTGTGACAAAAGTTTCTTTATACAGCACTAGATTACCCAATAGCTATGTCCTCACTATGCGCTTTCGTCTTCAATTTTCGTCATCTTCTTTCAATCAACTTTCGTTTTGGCGCATTCAATAATTGAATGAACAGATTATTGTAACATGTGCGACGAGAACATTTTACTGGGTGGAATATGTGCGACTTAATTGGTCATAAGAAGTTCCAGAAAAAAAAAGAACAAAGCGAAAGTTTTGGATACGGTCAGAGCGCATGCGTCGCGGGCATGCCTCACGTGCGCTGTTGACTGCGCTATAACGCAGGCACAGCGTGGACATAGCTAATGAATTTTAATCACTTCCCTCCTTATATAATAAACCTTCCCTGGACTTCACGAATATTTCGACACTGACATTAGCCAAATCGGTTTAGCCGTTAATGAGTTTTAGTCTCGCTAAAACACGTTCACGGCTGACAAAATTTTCTCAGTGTCAATAAAAAATATCGGGAAGTAAGACAAACTTTCTCAATATTAGTATGAGCATTGATTCATTAATAAGTACTTAATGGAAGTGAACCTTGGAAACTAAGTAATTTAACCAATATAGCTATTATTATACAACTTAATACATTTTAATAAAACGATTATTATTGATTTATCATTTAGGATAAACATAGGCTGGTTTTATAGTAGAGCGTTTCGCAGCGCCGTTGGAGCGCGCGCGTTCGAAGCTGTAACAAACATACGGGCGAACGGCGCTGCTCAAGCGCGCGACTTAGAAACGCAACTACTACCCCCATACATCTTCGAACGCGCGGCGCTCCAACGGCGCTGCCGAAACGCTTAACTATAAAACCAGCCTTAATCGATTGGAAAGGAGGATAGATAATGTCACTTGACTAATTATTACAAACGACTTAATTTGACTGATAAGCGATGATTTAATTATTTATACCTATTCGTTCTTTCATTGAGCTAGTGAATAGAGTGAACTCAAACTGCTAGCCCGCCTACGGAATACGGATTACCAGACTTAGTCCAATCTAGTATAACGACCACAGTAATCCAAGTTCGTCGAGAACTCAGCTCGGAGCCAGACTGACGCGGACGGTGTAAAGAGAAGCGTCCATATAGTCTGTCAAGAAAGTCATGACAGGCGGGAAAATTTTTAAATGAAATAAAAAATAAGAGAACTTTATTCATTCGAGATAAAAATGTGCAAGGTGACAATATTTAAAATGCAATAAGCGTTCTCTGTGAAAATACAAAGAAAAAAATACACCTTTTAAGCGTGATTACGTTTAGAAAATTTTCCCGCCTGTCATGACTTTCTTGACGCACTATATACATGGGCGTAGCCAGGATTCTGGGGGGGCAGATTAAGAAAATCCTAAACTTCGAATCTTACAATAGTATTGAAGGAGAGGTAAAAATTAAAAAACAAAATATGAGCGAGCGAACTGGGATTGAATGACTCCCCTCTCCCTCAGCAACCTCTCTCCGCTCCACGTTTAGGTATGAAACTCGTGAGCATTAGCGACCGACCGCTCTTGTAGAAACAGAATACTATTATCTTATTCTATAGCAAGGTTAAAATTAAAAGATATATTGTTTTGTAAAAAATCTTTATTTTTTTTGACAACTGACATTCCATAATCTAACGAAATACTGATTTCGCAACAATAACATAACAATCTTTTCACATCTGATTCACCTATAAAACGAGCATGCGAAATAATCCAACAGTTTTTGCCAAAAAGTAGAAGTTAATAAAAAAAATAAAATGTCATCATGACATTTGTTTCAATTTTCCCACCATTTTTATAATTTTGACCATAAAGTTTTCACTACAAGCCTATTTAAAAAGTAAGACCATTTGCATATAAACTAAAAGCAAAATCTATAAGCTACTTTTGAAAATGTTAGCACAAAAATACTAAATGCTAAAACTTTCGTTACAGCTAGACAAAATACTATATAAGCACATGATTTTGAATCAAGTTTCAATTCACATAAACATTTTTATAGGTGAAATCCATCAAACAATACATATTTAACGAATAAATAAAACTTAATAACCAGCCATAAAACATTTTGGCGGCAACTATAAAATTTTTACTTGTTCATCTTTTAAAAATAAACACGGTTTTGCTTATTTAAATAAACACTTTATTCGACGTACAGCCGCTACTAAATATCAAAATTCATTTCTTTAGGAATGTCTTTTGGGCCAAAACATATGGAGGCCTAAAAATGTTCCTTACACAACCTAAATTGTTCTTTCCAAATGCTCTTCAAGAAATATAAATATTGCATATTGTATAATATCATACTTTTATGAACCTTTTATTAATTAAAAAAATACGGAAAAATAGCACGATATGCACATTAAAGTTAGTAATAGATTGACATAGTATTAAAATGAGATTGCGATTATAAATTATATTGTAACTTATTTGCACACAACATAAGTGACTTTGCACTCATCTGAATACATTTTATATCCTTTTCCTGAATGATTGAGCATCTTTATTAATCGATTTTTTATCTATTTACAATCGCATGATGAAGAAATGATATGCCGTTTAGAGAAAATCCCGATGATCATGATGAAGATGACCAATACCCGTCCTATGTAAATAGAAAAATTTTGTAAATAACAAAAAAAAAAACAAAAAAAGGTCGTTCCGTCGCAAGTTTTAGACCATACCTCTTTACAAAAAAAAATATACAGCATATTAAACTAGCTAATTTAAACTTTTCGAGATTTACTATCTTGGTCTGTTATATTATGACGTTTCCAATATGCTAGACAAGGACATTAAGATCTTGTATCTACTTGTCTTTTTATTTCTGTGGAAATATTTTCTGACTAATGGTAAGTAGTAAGTAGTATGTCTAAGTTTTCCGACGAAACGGGGAGAAGATAATATTATTCCTAATATAAATAAAAAACAAATAAAATAAGTAAGATAATAAGTAGATTCTAAGAAAATTATTATAACTAGAATATATAAAATAGTGGAGCAAGCTGTACTTATATTGCCATAATTTCCGAAAGTTTTCTAAATGTTTTTAGTTCGTAAATAAATATTCGAAATTTTTAGACCGTATATTCGAGGTAGTTATAAATGATATTATAGTTTGTGCGTTTTATGATGATATGCGTGACACATTATAATTGACAATAGTAGGTAAGTTACCTAACAAAAATTAATCGATAGTTTAAAAATATCGAATCACTTCGTAGAGGAATTGCAATCGAAATAATCGATTTTGTACTGACAATTCAGTGGTGCCGGCGATTTAAGATGGCCGCCCTTTTTTATCGATTTGATTTCGATTCAACAGAGTCAATCTCTATTGACATAAGTTCCGTTTCATGCATATGACATTTTTCAAATGTTTTCGTAACAATAATTTTAAACTCCTATTTCACAGTTAATATTTATAATTTTTATTAATAAGTTAGCATTTAGCATCTTTTCATTTTTATTCATTTACAATAATTACAGGAAACATTTGTTTTTGTAGATGGAATATAATTTATTGCATTTTGTTTTTTTTTGTTTTCTTGTAAAAAAACCCGTAGCAAGGAACATGAAAACTGTCACCCATATCATCTTAGAACGCACAAACTATAAGAGGTTGTATTAAGGCCGCGTTTCCACTGACGCGGAGCGGAGCTTAGCGGTGCCGAATTGACCAATCACCATACTCGAAATCTTCGCTGGAATAGCACGATTGGTCAATTCGGGCACCGCTAAGCTCCTCTGCGCTCCGCGTCAGTGGAAACGCGGCCTAACACTGGAATCCGCTAAAAGGAGTACATTGGAGTAAGTGGCAGTAAAAAGTAGCATTTTTCTAAAAAAAATATTCTGAGATATGTGTTAAATAATTGACTTCAATAGTTTTTGAATATAGTATCCAAAGGCTACAGGCTAAGTAATAGATTCCAGTGTTAAAAATGCGTGTATACTGTACAATGTTCATAAATTCGGTCGATCTCTCTCAAGATAGAGATCTCTAGTCAACTATCAAGATAAAGACAGAAAGTTTTAGTTAGTACCTCGCATTAGCTAGCATCATGGGTACGAGGGCTGCTATTTATGTATCCGGAACTGGCCACTTACAAGAACAATATTTAAAAAGTAATTACAACATTTGAAAATAGAACTCTTTGGTTGAAGAATACATTTTGTTTCATGTGACTGTCAATTATTTTTCCATTGTGGCGTCATTTTGAAAATTGCGTGTCTTCATTTGCCATGGATTTAACGCGTGAACATTTTCGTGCAATGATTTACTACGATTTTCGGCGTGGGCTAAATCAACAACAGTGCTTTATTCAACTCACCGCAACTTTTGGAGATGAAGCACCATCAAAAACCACTGTTTATCACTGGTACAGTGAGTTTAATCGTGGGCGGTCTATGCTCACGGATGAAAATAAAGAAGGTCGCCCAAAAACAGCTGTTGTCCCACAAAATATAGATGCTGTGCGGGAACTAATAATGCGTGATCGTCATGTTACATATCGCGAGATAGAGGCGTCCTTAGGCATAAGTATGACGAGCATACATAAGATATTATACGAACATTTGGCTGTAAAAAAAATATGTTCGCGTTGGATTCCGCACAACTTGACAATCGATCAAAAACGGGCTCGTGTCGATTGGTGCAAAAAAATGATAAAAAAATACAACCGTGGTACGTCAAAAGCCGTTTATAATATCTACACAGGTGATGAATCTTGGATCTATGCATATGACCCCGAAACTAAACAACAGTCAACGGTGTGGGTGTTCCAAGATGAGCCGAAACCAACAAAAGTTACTCGTGCAAAAAGTACTTTGAAGCAAATGGTCGCCTGTTTTTTTGGAATTAATGGACATGTGGCTACAGTGCCATTAGAGAATCGTAAAACGGTTAATTCTGAATGGTATACGACCATTTGTTTACCAGAAGTCTTTGAAGAAATAAGAAAGGACAACCGACAACGCAGAATCATATTACATCACGACAATGCTAGCTGTCACACCTCAGCTGAAACAACTCAGTTTTTGGAGGGTCAAAAGATCGAATTGACTGGTCATCCGCCGTACAGCCCTGATTTGGCACCTAACGATTTCTTTTTATTTCCATACGCGAAGAACAAATTGCGTGGTCAACGTTTTTCGAGCCGCGAAGAGGCTGTTGATGCGTTCAAAATGCACGTTTTGGAGATACCTCAATCAGAATGGAAAAAGTGCTATGAAAATTGGTTCCAGCGTATGCAAAAGTGTGTCGATCATCGCGGCGAATATTTTGAAAAGCAATAAAACCATATTAAATGATATATGTTTGTTTCTTTTTTTAATTCCGGATACATAAATAGCAGCCCTCGTATAACTAATAATAATATAATATCTATAGACGCTTCACACCACGTCAATAACTATGATAGACGATAGTAGTTGTTAATATTCGAGTATAAAAGGTGTATACATATAGCTTAAGGTTCATAAAATCACACTGTCTTGGTATAGACGTGGAACATTATTATAGACAAAACAGATATTTAGACGGTTTTGCAGTATCAATACAGCATGACTGAGGAGACATGATCAAAACTTAAGGAGAGTACTCGGACTGGATTCTCATTATAATTATGTAATAAAATTAGGCACTTAATTTTTGACCAAGTTTCCCTTTAAATAAATGAATCATGGACACTTAGTAAATTACTATGCAGCCGGCCCGGCGGCGTGCGCCCCGCGCCGCGCTCGGTGTCCATGCGTTGGGTACATATTTTTCAACTAATATGATAGCAAAATATCACGTCTTCGAGTATTGAACATGTCTCAACAGTCACCAGTCATGCTGTATATAAACAGTCGTAAACTACAATGTCGATATTAAGACAGTTGTAGACTGCAGTGTCAATATATCGACCGTCGTAGACACTATAGACGTGTTTTTATATATGTCGCAGTCATCTGGTTCATTCTGCGATTCGATTGAATGACTAGCGCATTTATTGAATGACACCATTCAATTGAATAACTCGACCGAACGTCGTCGCTCAACGTCCAACTAGTTAGCGATTTTGAACATAGCCATTTGAAGAGAGCAGAAATGAAATCAGTCAGGTAGTTGAATGTATTACATTTTTTCCCACTGCGGCGCCAGCAGTCACCAAAACAAATATATCGTCAAACAGCTCGCACAGCTGATAGCACTGTGTTGATAGTTGTAATAAAAATATGGTAAAGTGAATTGATATTACGCCGCCAACGGCAACTTAAAAAAATATTTTAACATCCAATTTAACCCTACACTATATGACTTTAAGTCAAGACGTTAAGGCCGCGTTTCTACTGACGCGGAGCGGAGCTTAGCGGTGACGAATTGACCAATCACCATGCTCGAAATCTTCACTCCGCTTCGCTGTCATTACGCTGGAATAGGACGATTGGTCAATTCGGGCACCGCTAAGCTCCGTTCTTCCGCTCCGCGTCAGTGGAAACGCACCCTAAACGTTACAGTCAACGTCTTGACTCCTTTAGTCATTTAATAAATAGAGTCATTCATGAACGCGCTAGTCATTCAACCGAATCTTATATCTTTAAACGAGCAATTCTTGTATATACAGGGTGACCGGTAATAGGTCTGTTTCCTTTTAACATGTAAAAATACATCACTTTTGCAGCCTAAAAAGCTATATCATACCCTGTCCAAAAGCTAACGGTTACCGAGATATTCAAGATTTTGTATTTTTTTCAAAAACACCCGATTTCAAAGGAAAACTTTAAATAAAAAAAAATCTACCTATTAATTTCTTAATCTTTAACATAATTTTAGTTCTTAGGTAGATAAACTACAAATACAAAAGTTATTTATCCATCTAAACAGGAAACAAAAATTAGCAGAGTGTTTCAAAAGTCTTAACAAAAAAAAATGAAAATGATTTTCCCTCATTTCACCCCTTATTGTTTAAAAAATCAATAAGACATTAGTCGTACAAATTACTTAATTAAATTCCTTATTTATTAAGCTATCCAAAAAGGTATAATTTGTGTGCAAAAAATTCACAACCATCTGGTAACTTGGTAAGGTAAGATAATAACTCTCAGCACAATTTTTTTGCCTTACAATTTGTTCAGGGTTAGGTTGCCAGGTAGTCAAATTCTTTTGTTATCGGAGGAAGAAGCGATCTATTATTGGTCGGTTTAAAAAAATCCGGTTTCTTCGTAACTGTTCGCGTCAGTTCGTAACAGTTCGGGTCTGTCTAAAGAGCAATATGTAGAGTTTTTGTTTAGTTAACGCTTCTCGTCCTGAGCGCGCTGACGTGTTATTTGCGATTCCTTCTGATCAAGTTTGTTTATCAAAAATGGCATCTTTTAGCAACGAAGAGTACGCTGACATACTGTACTGCTACGGTTTTTGTGATGGCAATGCAGCCGCTGCACGGGAAGAGTACCGGCGTCGTTTTCCCCGTCGAATTAATGTACCAAGTGCTGGAGTTTTTTCCGCGGCGTACCAACGCGTGCGGGAAAGTGGCTCTGTTCATCAAAGGCGACGTGATGCAGGAAGACCTCCTCGTTATGTTGCAGAAGACGAAGAGAGAATATTGGAACGTTTTGCAAGAGATCCGACCACCTCTACAAGAATTGTAGCGAAGCAACTGGGTTTAACGCAGTGGAAAGTGTGGTTCACCGTACATAGCGCTCGGTTATACCCTTTTCACTACACACCAGTACAAGCATTAGAAGAAGGAGACCCTGCAAGGAGGCTCGATTTCTGCCGCTTTATGCTGCACTCCGATGAAAACGATTATAACTTCTTAAGAAAGTTTTTATGGACCGACGAGTCGAAGTTTGAGCGTGACGGCATAACAAACTACCACAACATACACTTTTGCCTGGGGAGCCCCCCAGGGTGGAAACCCTCACTTGGCAAAAGAAGGTGCTCATCAAAGGAGGTTTTCCCTGAATGTTTGGATGGGAATTTTGCATAATCATTGCATTGGGCCGTTTTTTCTACCGGACAATTTAAACGGGGAGTCGTATGAAAATTTCCTGAGAAATAATCTTCACGAGCTCATGCAAGATATACCAGTTAAAACCCGAAGAGGTATGATATACCAACATGATGGATGCCCGGCACACTACAGAGTGACAGTTAGGCAATGGCTGGATCAAAATTTCCCGCAGCGTTGGATTGGCCGCGGCGGTCCAATACCTTGGCCCGCAAGGTCTCCAGATTTGACTCCTTGCGATTATTATTTATGGGGCCACATGAAGTCTTTAGTATACGCAACACCTATTAGCGATGTACATGAACTGAGGAGAAGAATAATTGATGCAGCAAACGAAATCCGAGAAACTTTAACAAGTAGAGTAACGCGATCTAATTTTCGCTTAAGATTACGCAAGTGCATCAGAAATCGAGGACGACAATTCGAACAGGATTTACCGTGATAATTATCAACTTATTATGTAAATAAAATATTAATTTTTATTCAAAGACTTTTATTTAACTTAACCTGACGTAGCAAATGTTTATTTAGACTTTTCCAATTTGCTAATTAGAATTTTACTACCTGCTAGTTCAGGTAGTTAGCAGGTTCTTCATTTGAACAAATCGGCGTAGGGTCCTTAATATTCCCTTAGTAAGATGTTATTTAGATTTTTGCATTACAAATTATACCTTTTTGGATAGCTTAATAAATAAGGAATTTAATTAAGTAATTTGTACGACTAATGTCTTATTGATTTTTTAAACAATAAGGGGTGAAATGAGGGAAAATCATTTTCATTTTTTTTTGTTAAGACTTTTGAAACACTCTGCTAATTTTTGTTTCCTGTTTAGATGGATAAATAACTTTTGTATTTGTAGTTTATCTACCTAAGAACTAAAATTATGTTAAAGATTAAGAAATTAATAGGTAGATTTTTTTTTATTTAAAGTTTTCCTTTGAAATCGGGTGTTTTTGAAAAAAATACAAAATCTTGAATATCTCGGTAACCGTTAGCTTTTGGACAGGGTATGATATAGCTTTTTAGGCTGCAAAAGTGATGTATTTTTACATGTTAAAAGGAAACAGACCTATTACCGGTCACTCTTTAACATCCAATTTAACCCTACACTATATGACTTTAAGTCAAGACGTTAAGGCCGCGTTTCTACTGACGCGGAGCGGAGCTTAGCGGTGACGAATTGACCAATCACCATGCTCGAAATCTTCACTCCGCTTCGCTGTCATTACGCTGGAATAGGACGATTGGTCAATTCGGGCACCGCTAAGCTCCGTTCTTCCGCTCCGCGTCAGTGGAAACGCACCCTAAACGTTACAGTCAACGTCTTGACGAGTTGTCCTTTAGTCATTTAATAAATAGAGTCATTCATGAACGCGCTAGTCATTCAACCGAATCTTATATCTTTAAACGAGCAATTCTTGTATATATATATATATATATATATATACTTATAATTGGAATCTCGGAATCGGCTCCAACGATTTTCATGAAATTTAGTATATAGGGGGTTTCGGGGGCGATAAATCGTTCTAGCTAGGAATCATTTTTAAAAAATGTCTTTTTATTCATGTTTTATAGAATACCGAGCAAAGCTCGGTCAAATAGCTAGTTGAACATTAAACCAGATGACTGAGACATATAATCTAAGACAGTCGTAGACACTAAACTGTCGATATATAGACAGTGGTAGATATAGAGAGATCTAAACCTGCCCGTTAGCTGGCATCAACGGCTCTGAAGACGCCGGATTCTGCGCCCTCTGAAACGGGGGTGAGGTCTTCAACCATTTTTTGTGGTGCATTTCGGTTTCGGACGCTGTGGATTAAAAAAAAACTCAGTTAATTATAATCGAATATCGCAAACACACACATAAATAAAACGGCAAATTTTACAGCAACTTACGCTAAAAATTATTAATTATTCATTGTTATGAAGTAACGTTTGACTTTTGTGTTAAAAAGCTATAGTGAGAACGGAGAAGTAATTGGTCTTGGTCAAAATTATCATTGTTTTTCATGAGTCATCAAACACGTGTAAATTCTATAGGGCTAACCCTTTTTTTCTCTTTCACTGACGCAGGAATTTGACGCTATCTCTTTTCCACAGTTCCGCTACTAAGTAAGAACTAAGAAGCAGAGATAGTAGGTAAAGTTTAAGAGACAAGTAGCGTTAGGCCTTTTAATTTTTTTTATTTAATAGGTATTCGATGACTTGAGTATAAGTCTATGCTATGAAAATTTTTCTATCAGAGTAATTGATTGAAAAAATTTGATTTGGCAAAAATTTGGCAGATGACAGACCTAAGTTATTTAGTCGGGCAATATCAAGCCAAACAAATAACTTACCAAGAAATTTATTCATAGGCAGATGGCGGACATATTATGTCATTTGTTCGGTTTACATCATAAAGTTATACCTAGCGGAATAGAGCAACAATCTGGAGCTGTCAAACGAAACCGAAATTGCTTTTCATTTGTGTGAAAAATATGTGTACGTATACACTTACACAAGCATGATTGAACATGATTTCTATGAGATTAAATTGTCAACGTGTGGCACGTCAAAAAAACGAGTGCTGCTGTCATGTATCACCCGTCTCTTTTTACCACGCAGTGTTACTGATAGTGACATCTCTCTTGCTCAGGCCTTTGTTTCTCTATTCCGCTAGGTATATTAACCTTATGGTTTACATCGATTCAACGTTACTCTGGGCTGGGTATGGTCATAATGCGACCAAATTACCTAGGTCCGCTGTCTGCCTATGAATCAATTTCTTCAGTGGTACGATAATTTGTCTGGCTATATCAAGTCAATTGTAAGGCTCGATTAATATGGATCCGCACAAACGAGCGGTTTGGCCGTGCGGCCAAAATTTTATGCAATATAACAGCTTTTATTATCGCTGTTTAACACCAAAGTCAAAGGTTTCTCAGAATATAGTAACAAAGACATATAAGCGACACCACCACCGAACCCCGTATACGTACTCGGACATCCCCAGCTATGTCGCCAACATGATTATAATATGAAAATAAAAAAATACTCGATTAGAATAACGAAAAAAAAAAACAAATTTAGTTCAAAATGATATTGAAATGAATCTAGCTGATAGCCAGCGCATAAATAAAAATAACATAAAAGTAAGGGTCAGCGCAGACCGAACGGAGCGCAGGGGAGAGGATTTTACTAACGCACTCAAAAATAAACTTTAAAATTATTAAACTAAAGTGCAAAATGCTTGAACCTTACAAAAAATGATTGCATTGAGGATAGGCGGGAATCCCCTTTACAGTCGAATGCACATTAGTTTTTAAGTTTGTGTAGGGTTCCGTACCCAAAGGGTAAAAACGGGACCCTATTACTGAGACTTCTGTCCGTCTGTATGTCTCCAGGCTGTATCTCAAGAACCGCTATAGCTAGACTTCTGAAATTTTCACAGATTGTGTATTACTGTTGCCGCTATAACAATAAATACTTACTGAAAATGAAATACTGAAAATAAATATTTAAGGGGGAATCCCATACAAGAACACAATTTTTGGCCTATTTTTGCTCTATAACGGTACGGAACCCTTCGTGCGCTAGTCTCACTCGCACTTGGCCGATTTTTTCAAGTTCGTTAATAAAACCTTCTCCACTGCGCTCCGTTCTGTATGCGCTGAGCCTAAGCTATAAAGGCTAGTTTACACTGAAATAATACTAACAATGTTGATTACCTATCATAAAATATTGCGTCACAACACGTTTCATTTCGGAGTAAGCTAACTCAAAGTAAATATATATTCTATTTGTTTTCAAAGTAGAAAATAAAATATACACACCATGCGGCAATCTTCTGGTATATGTAGACGATTGTCATCGGAATAGGTGTCATAATTGCCACGGATACCGGCACCACTGGAAACAGAAAATAATATTCATAAGTTACTAATAAAGAAACCACATTGGGAACCATCTACATATTACATACAGACAGACAGACAGATAGTCTATCTGTCTGTCTTTATACCCAAAATTTAGATTTTTTTACCCCCACCTTCCCATGTCAAGCTTTTTAGGGTTCCATAGTTTTGAATAAGTACCTTTAACATGTATTGTCAAATTGGCATGATGTTTTTTTTTTTGAGAGGTTTGAAAGAACATGGTATAGTTTTTGTTGCGAAGAAATGTACGGTTCCCGCGCGATAATTTCCGTATTTCAGCACGTCATGTAGTTAGTGAATAATAAATAAAATGCCTTACCAGTAGTCAAATCTGCTTCTGGCTGCTTCAGCGCATATCTGAGTAGGAATATAGCTATGCCGGTGTTCTGTATGCCCGTCTCTATGGAGATGGCGAGCGCGTCGGGATGCGGCTGTCTGAACACCTTAGCCACAAGGTAGCCGGCTAAGAAACCGAGGTACGGTATACCCATGCCGGCTATTACTATCTGAAATGGTAAAATGATTAGTCAGAATAGTGAAGTTAATAATAGTATTTTAACCCATCAAGCCCCATAACCAGAGTAGACAGAATAACTTCACGCGTGAGCGAGACACAATAGAATAACAATAGATTTCCAAGAATCCACGATCGAAGGATTAAACAGATAAAACCGACTTCAAAATTGTACATATAAGAATTACAATTCAGTATCCTAAAAACTACTGAACTGATTTTGATGAAACTTGCAGTAAGTATTCTCTAAGTAGAGCAATACCTAGTACAACAAAAAAGAATAGTTTAAATCAGACTTGTTGTTCCAGAGATATGCGACCACAAACATAAACACATACATACTTATACAACATACATTTTTGAAATTTGGAAAATTTCTTCAGACACTGATAATACATACTAACATAATTATATACGAAACCTGGGCAGTTGTGGAAATATTATGATAAGTGCTCACAAAAGTTTTTTCTCGATCGAGCAATAACGTCGAGCAAAACCCGCTCTCAAACTCCAAACATTCAGCATTGCTCGATAGTTTTATTCTAAATCGAAATATTTAATTCCATCGACCCGGCTCGATGCGAGCCTTCGAGCTGTGAGTTTTGCGGTCCACACAGTAATTATTACTCGATTTGGAGTAAACCGCATGTGAGTACCAAGCATTACATACATACGGGTCGAATTGATAACCTCCTTTTTTGAAGTCAGTTAAAAACTTAATTGAATAACAATAATTAATAACTCAAATATGTATAAGCGTACATACCTGCCAAGTAAACAGCTTGAATATATACAGATTCGTCACAATCGCGAACACTATGATGCACAGGAGCAGCGTGGTGGAAAATCCCTTTAGGATCCTGACCATGAATCTCGACACTCTTGGCATGAAGCGCTGCATGCCCAACCCAACTAGTAGGGGCACCACGAGACAGACCACGAATAGTCCTATGCGTTTGTACGGGACGACGATTTGCGCGTCCTTGAATATTACTTGGCCGAGCGAGAATAACCACGCTGGCATTAGACCTGGAAATTAAGAAAGGTTTAGACTTTAGAGCATATTTTAAATTTTTAATCAACTTTAGTATTTCAAAAAAATAAAACCGACTTCAAAATTGTACATGATTGAGAATTAAAATTCCCTATTTCAAAAACTTTAGAACCGATTTTTATGAAACTTGCAGTATTCCCTATGTTGGACAATACCAACAAAAAATATAAATTACATAAATATGGGACTTATAGTTCCGGGAATATGCGAACACAAACATAATTAAAAACATACATACATATTACATATTATACACTTTTGAACTTTGGCACATTTGTTCAGACGCTGATATAAAATTATAGACTAACATATACTGGCACATTTGTTCAGACGCTGATATAGAATTATAGACTATAAAACTGGGTAGTTCTGGAAATATTACATACACACGCGTCGAATTGATACCCTCATTTTTTAGGTCAGTTAATTAGACATCTTATTTACCTGATTGTAACGTCATATTCTACCTTATTAGAACTAAAAATAATTTCTATTCTTCATTATACTCACCGAAAGAAGCGATCATGGATATAGTGGTCATAGCCAGGGACATGTTCAGGTTGCCCCCGAGTATGTAGGTCCAGATGTTGGAGGCGCCGCCGGCGGGGGCCACACCCGTGAAGAACATGCCCAGACGCATGTCCGGCTGGTTGGGAAATATCGCGTAGCCGATGGCGAATGATATCTGAAAAAAAAAACAGGTAAACTGTAAAACATTACTTTTTTTAAAAGATATAATAATAATTATACAGGGCGTAAGTTGTAATACAATAGATAGATAATAGTTTACAGTATCTTTGTGTCCCTTATAGTTTACTGTTAAAATAGCAACGTTGAAAGAGTTAATTTTTAGGGTTCCATATCCAAAGAGAATTTTTTTAAATATTGTGTGGGCAAATTTGAGAAACATGGAAGTCAAAAGTAACTCTTTCAGTGCTGCTACTTTCACAGTAAACTTTATACAATTGATACATGAACTGTAACAAAATTATTACTTATTTTGTTACACCCTGTAGAGACATACAGCTGGAAACGACTCTGTTCATACCATGTTATGCAGCAATCATCACACTTACCAGGGGCATAAACAGGAATTGCCCTAGCATGCCAATCGCGGGGCCCACCGGCCGGCGGAGTACGCCCTTGACTGTCGGCCAGTCCATCGCGCAACCAAAGTTTATGAATATCAGCGTCACCTGAAACGAAACAGGAACTTTCATTATTTTAGAGAACTTGACAGCTTCCCAAAAATTACAGTAAGATTACACAGTAGCACAACGTCAGAGTAGACAGAATGAACAACGTGTTCAGTGGTTTGAGCTCTACGTTCAATGGACGGTAATCTGATGCAATACCGTCCATTGAAGATAGAGAAATATTTATAACATCCAATATAGTACAAGATGTTAGTGTAAACACCGTTATCCTTGAAACCATCAAATGAGCACGTCAAAATGAACAACTTTTTCTATAAGAACAATGCTGGGAACTCAAAAAAATCCGTCTTCATACCCATACAAATTGCCGATCCGGGCATCCGTATGGGTAATGTGTATGAAGACGGCATTTTTGACGGACTCATTTGATGGTTTCAAGGATAACGGTGTTTACACTATTTTTACTATTTGTACTAACACACTGTATAAATAAAAATCAGTTTTAAATTTTGTTACTTTCGCATAAACTCGAGAACGGCTGAACAAATTTGACTAATTTTGGTCAAATATTCGTGGAAATCCAGTGAAGGTTTATATTATTGTGGGTCGGATTATGCCAAACCCACCTAACTGCTAGCGCATCTCTACGAAATAACATAGGTCTTTGAATAAAAACGACAGCGCGAAAAATATACCATCCTCATCAAATTATGAGCGGCAGTCTTCCACCGTGCGTTTCTCGCGTAACTGTCTGATACGCACTGTAAAACTCTGGAACGAACAGTATTTCCGGAACAATATGACCTGCAACGCACCTGCAGCTCTTCTGATGCTGCGAGTGTCCACGGGCGACGGTAGTTGCTTTCCATCATGTAGGTGACCCGTTTGCTCGTTTGCCCCCTTATTTCATAAAAAGAAACTTGAGAGGTGTCAAGGGACACCCGGATGGAATGAAGGTATAAAAAACAAAAAAAAAGAGAGAGAAAGAGAGAGACAGACAGAGTAACATGCGCTACCGCACGGCTTACAACTAGCATTTTTGCTCTAGTTGTAATATTTTACGGACACTTTTTTGTTATGTCGTTACAACTTTTTCCGTCTAGCCCCCTTTGACAACGCGCGATAAGGAACTTCTTTAAAAAAAATTATATACTCACAAAAGCGGCGACGCTATGGTTGAATATCATGTCAATAGCTCGCTGCGGCCGCGTGACTACCACGGACATGCTGCCGTTCACATCGTACTTGTCCGGCCCGCGCTGGGCTTCTATAGATAACTCCGTTCTACCTGTAACGCATGGAAATTTAATAAGGCCATCGTATTAAGAGGATTCCACACCGCCCTTTTTTCCATACAAACGTTGTCCCCTGTTTCCTCCCTGGATAATGCTAGTAGAGTTATAATTTTTTTCCTGAATATCTACGGCTACTAATACAATGTCCCTATGTTTTCTTTTTTTTTCATAATTTAATTATTAAATAAGATATGAACGTTCAAAAACCCAAAAAAATGGCCAGATTTTCCGCTGTGTTCAAACGTCCAGAAAACAGATTTGGCTAGATTATACAAAAAAAGCAAAACATAGGAACACAGCTCAAGCCTTTTTTTAATCTTTAATGAAAAAATTACTTAAATCGGTTTTGGAGAAGGAATCAGGGGACAACGAATCGTTGATTTTCTGGATTTTCTGCAGTTGTCTCTATCGCGTTCTGCGGTATAGGCTTGAGGTAAGGGAGACAGCTATAGATATTACACGTACTTTTTTTTCATTTCTCTAGCCCCTGTTGTATCCTCTTAAAGGAGGTTGGCAATAGGCCATACATTTGTTGCCTCGCTATGCTAAACTACTATGAGGATGTCTGTCAAAGAAAAAATACCCACCCAGTCCCACACCACTTTGACAATATAATTATTGACAATTATTTTGTAAAATAATGTAACTCATAGTCAAATGACGGATAAACGTAATTTAGTCGGATTACGTCAAGGCCAGCAGCTGATAGATTACATCTAAACTCTAAAGGTGATTGCACGCACGCGCCGAACGCGCCGCATTTTAGAATTGTTTGTATGAAATTTTGTGAAACCTCGCACATTCGTCCGCACCGTCCGCGTACGGTGCGGACGAATGTGCGATCAGCTTAGAATTCACTTGATAAAACCCAACGAGTTTACATAGGTTTTTTATCGGACTATGATACAATTTCTAGTATTTTATTACATAAGAAATTAATTACGTTCTTACCCAAAAACTTCCCATCCACCTTCATAACCCCGTGATACTGTCCGTCTGTCTCCGTCAGCTTATACGTGGAGTTCCACCTGGCGTCCGCGATGTGAGGGTCCTTGGTCTTGATGATCAGCTCGTCGCCAGCTTGGAGACCCGTACCTGGGAATGGAAATAATGATTTGACTGATGGGACCAAATAAAAATTATGAGGTTTATTAGATTTATACTTTGAGGGGTCCGTTTAAAAACTACTTTGTGAACTAACGTAAAAGAGAAGTCGCTTTGAAAAAATATCTTGGATTTCCGATAACCGATTATATTTTTTCTCCTGTTTTCTGAGGTGCTATCCATACTTCCATACTAATATTATAAATGCGAAAGTGTGTCTGTCTGTCTGTCCGTCTGTCTGTCTGTTACCTCTTCACGCCCAAACCGCTGAACCGATTTTGCTGTATGGCATGGAGATACTTTGAGTCCCGGGAAAGGACATAGGATACTTTTTATCCCGGTAAAATGTACGGTTCCCACGCGATAAACTAATTTTGGCGCAACGGAGTTGCGGGCGTCATCTAGTTATACCTAAAAACTACAATCATCAACCAACGGAGCGGTTTTCCACTACGTCCAAATGGAAGACGAGTCGAAACCGTTAAAAACGGTCCAGGGTGGCTGTAGTACTATTTCTATGTTAGCTTACATTACACATACTAAATCCGGCTTCCGATACCCCACTTCTCTCCGTCTGTCGTGAATCTTGGTTCGGGTCGAATTCGGACGTATTACGAAACTTTCGTCCTAGACAAATAGTCCACACTCCTTTGGCCGAGATTCTCCTATCTAACCAAAAACAGTTGTCAAATTTCCCCTCATTAATCTTCATCTTAGAACTCACCGGTAACATTAACCCCCACATAATAGAACTGGTCCATGTGGACGTCTATGGTGGTGTTGGAGAAGGTGGCCAGCAGCTTGGGCGTGGCCTGGCATAGCACCCACAGGGGGCACAGCACCAGCAGGTACAGGATCACCAGGTGCAGTGGCCAGAGGGGACACATGATGGCGTTCTGGAAAGAATAAATGTATGAATAAAGATTCAAGAGTAGAACTATTATGTATCTTTTCTTGGAACTGTACTTTCCCCCTTGGTCCCATATAAAATTTGTTGAGGGGCCCTTAGGAATGGACTTTCAATTATGATTACGTACATGGGGCGGCGGAAATAAAGTGGCCTATACCGCCTACTCTCATAAAAAATATAAATTCGGCCCTGCAATCGAACTAGAATGCCGCGTCCTACTACCACTACCACTAATAACAACCGTGAAATGACGTTGTTAGAGCGGGACGCGGTATTCTCGTTCGATTGTTTCAGTCTCAAAACGGTTTCATACTTCATAGTAAGCCTACTGGTACGCACCGTACGCGCCGCATAGTTCAAGAAATGCGGCGCGTACGGTGCGGACAAATGTGCGAGGTTTCATATCATTTCATACAACGAATTCTAAAATGCGGTGCGTTCGGCGCGTGCTTGCTGATAAAATGTACGATCACCTTTAGGGCCCGGTTTAAAAAGTACATAGAAAATCAAATCTGTCTGAATGTAAGGGCAACTCAAGAGAAATTATACGAAATTTTAATATTCTCCATGCAGTTTTAAAATGTATTCAGAATCGCAATTCACAATACATTAACCGCGCAAGGTTAATGTATTCCAATTTCCACCGTTGAGAGCGAACGGTTCTTTTAAAAAACTTTTGTGTTCCACTTTTTCTTATTATTGTAAAGTGGCTAGATGTTTCTTGCAATTTCTATGCCATGTAACTCGTGATAAACAAATATCCTTTTTTAACCGACTTCCAAAAAGTAGGAGGTTTCATAATTCGACCTTATATTACTTATGTTCTTTTTTTTGTAGTCAAAGTTAACAATTCGCCTACATCGGTTCGGAAATGGATAAAGAGACTAAGAGATACTTTGGGATTTATAACATTAGCTGTAATATAAGAAAGCCTATATATCTAGAGAACTGCTAGTAGCTAGAAAATTCAAAAGCCTAGGAAACTGTGGACTCTATGTGGCTAATCAGGGTAAGTTCGGACACAGGGTAAGTCCGGATAATTCAACATATCACCAAATTAGTCAGTGTTTTTTTTGCCTGTCGCTACGGGCATATATACGCCATACTGAACTGCAACCGCAAACTGTAGTACCGTACCGTAACTGTAGTTTAATTTTGGGTTAACTTGAATTATCCGGACCTACCCTGTGTCCGAACTTACCCTGATATGATGTACTACATTTAAATACCCCCTATAGCAACTTGCAATTTCAATTCCTAAGTACATAATAATCTAATTTTTGCAGATTGCTCTTTAGCAGGTCACGCTAAAGTGTAAATTGTAAAACAGTTGACGTAAGACTACATAATATTAAAATTATCTTGAGGTAAAGTATCTTATAAAAACAATTTCATAAGATAAGTTCTAAGTGACCGCTTTTTGGGCACTTTTGCGGCATCATCACAGAAAGATAACATATTTTATTGCAAAAAGTCTGCCATATCATTTATTAATTTAAAATTTTTCATAATCATAATAAATATTATTATTAAAGTTTAGATTTCACTTGGCAACATAAAGCAAATTTTAAATGATAATTTCATAGTTTTTGAAAATTAAAAGTAACAGAAAACTTTTTTTTTAATGAAATAAGGGGGCAAACGAGCAAACGGGTTACCTGATGGAAAGCAACTTCCGTCGCCCATGGACACTCGCAGCATCAGAAGAGCTACAGGTGCGTTGCCGGCCTTTTAAGAGGGAATAGGGTAATAGGGGAGGGTAGGGAAGGGAATTGGGCCTCCGGTAAACTGACTCACTCGGCGAAACACAGCGCAAGCGCTGTTTCATGTTTTGTTTTCTGTGAGAACGTGGTGTTTCCCCGGTCGAGCCGGCCCATTCGTGCCGAAGCATGGCTCTCCCACGTAAAAACTCAAAGCAACTTGTAGTAATGAGAGTTCACACCTCTTACTTGACTCGACTTATTAAGATCTGATAATAATATTGTTTAAACCTCTAATATTATGTACGTACAATTACTATAAATCCATATTAATATTATCAGTGCGAAAGTGTGTCTGTCTGTCACGTCTTCACGCCCAAACTGCTGAATCAGTTTTGAAGGGCATGCAAATACTTTGAGTCTCTAAAAGACATAGGATAGTTTTATTGCGGAAAAATGCACGGTTGCCACGTGACAAAATACTTTCGGGCGTCATCTAGTATAATATAAACTGACTCTATAAGTATAAGATCTGATAATAATAATATTATGTATCATGTTTATAAATCGGATGTTAACATAATAATATCATTACGTGCACATTATTATAAATATTTTATAATTATTATTATCTTTTCTTTGTCATTATCTCACAGGTCTCGTGAGTTCACTCGTGATTCGTCATGACAAGATTGCATTATTTAAATTAGCACAAAAATATTGAAAATAAAAATCTTTGGTCCATATGGGGTTATGTTTCTCAAAATACTTTTTGCACAATAAAATGAAATAATGCTATAGCCTCACAAAAAATCGGCGTATAAAAACGTTCTGCTGCTCAAGAAGACTGGGAGTCTATGCTTCGATTAAACTGTATGTCTCTAATTTGGTATTCCATCAGGCGTTTTCACAGGTCGTTGAATCAATCGATCATTTGCGTGTGTAGACTGGGATTCCCAATTGTTATCAGTTATCACGTAGTAAACACAAATATACGTGATGATAACCCAGCAAGATCTCATCTCTCTATCAGATGTTATCTTAAACTAATAAGATGATCAGCTGTTAAAAAGGCTGATAGGCATACATTTTATATCTTATACCAGCGGTTCTCAAACGTTTTTGGTGGTGGGACCCTTTTAAGAAGTGACATTTTTGACGGATCTCCAAAAATATGTTTCCTCTTTAAATGAATTGTCTCCAATATGGTGTCGGATTACATTTAAAAAAATATTACATTAATATAATATTACATTAAAAAAATATATATATATGTTTCGCTTGTGGATGCCCAGCACACTTTTAGATTGGCTGTCTTATACACATGTACTATATGGGTGATATCTATATCTATATATTATATAAAACTCAAAGGTGACTGACTGACATGGTGATCTATCAACGCACAGCCCAAACCACTGGACCAATCGGGATGAAATTTGGCATGCAGGTAGATATTATGACGTAGGCATCCGCTAAGAAAGGATTTTGATCAATTCCACCTCCAATGGTTTAAAATAGGGGATGAAAGTTTGTATATAATTATTAAGACTTCTTAACGCGAGCGACGCCGCGGGCAAAAGCTCCTTTTCTATAAACGCTACTAAGCATCTACACTGCAAATACTACTTATTTTTAGGGTTCCGTTATCCGTACCCAAAGGGTGAAAATGGGACCCTATTACTAAGACTTCGATGTCTGTCTGTCCGTCTGTATTCAGGCTGTAACTCAAGAACCGCTATAGCTAGACTTCTGAAATTTGGACAGATTGTGTATTTCTGTTGCCGCTATAACAACAAATACTGAAAATAAGAAAATAAAATAAATACCTATTTAAGAAAATAAAATAAATAAATACCTATTTACATTTTACTCCCATACAACAAACGTGATTTTATTGGCCTTTTTGGCTCGTAATCCATAATGGCAACATGTAGACACAAATTTTCACAAATTCCTCAATTATATGAGTATTTTAACATTTATTAAAATAAAATAAATAATCAAGGGGGACTCCCATTCAAAAAACGCAATTTTTCCATACTTACCATACCATGCTCCGCTCTATAACGGTACGGAACCCTTCGTGCGCGGGTCTGACTCGCACTTGGCCGATTTTTTTAAAATATCTACTTCAAAACTACTGACTGGACTGATTTTGATAGGGTCAGATAGAGACTCTACACCTTTCTTGTCGCTACAAAATGTTCTTATGTACAATTTTGTTAGACGTATATGAACCTAGAATCTAGATGGATAATCGTTTTTAAGTTGTATATTTATAGATACAATCTAAAACCGATTATGTCCAACTTCCAAATCCATGAGAGCTGAGCCAATATTTGTATACGAGACACGACTCACGTCAGCCGAATCGTGACCATTGTAGGTATGACAGTAACCTTGTGGCTTAATTGCATAATATCGACATAATATTATCAGTACCTATAGTGCTATCGTGGAACGGTCACTTAAAAGGCTATTAGAACACAGCATATTAGCACACTTTTAGAAGGCTGTGCTATAAGCTATAGCTCTACAAAGCAGTTTCATTGACGACCTCTGTGGCTCAATTGGTTGAGTGTGTGGCAGCTCAAGCCGGGGGTTTGAATCCCGCCGACGGAACAAAAAGTTATCAATGTTCCCGGGTCTGGATGTGTATTAAATATGTGTATGATATAATAAAATCTCAAATATATGTATATAGTATAAAAGTATTAATTATATTTCCGTTGTCTAGTACCTGTAACACGAGTCCTTCAGGTACTTAGCACGGGGCCAGACTGACGTGGTGTGAAGCGTCCATAGATATAAAAAATAAAATAACAAAGTTTCAGGGGCTCGGCTATCCACAACTTATCTGACACTTAGAGTAGGGAGTATCTGTCAGATAAGTTGTGGATAGCCTATGGAGTATCGGTCAGATTACCTTTGGATATCCTGTCCGACACTTTACAGGCCCTCCAAAGACATAAAGTCCAACACTGCCCGAATTTCTTCTAACTTCTAGCAGGCGTAGGTCAATTACCCAATATCGAATAAGGTCAAAAAGTTATTCAAATCAGCTGATAGCACCTTACGTCACTGGGTTACATCAGTTTACGTCTTCACGATTTTAATTTTTAACTATTGTCTATTACAGAGCATATTTTCAAATATTAAAAAAAATAGCAGTGGTATTTTATTTACGTAAATCCTTAGTTATTAAATCCTAATAACTTATTTACACAGAAATAAATGTATATTTTTTTTAATAAACAGAGTACAAATACTTTTATCTAAGAACATTTTGTAATACAACAGTTTATAACTGTATGTTTATTATTTTTAATAATAAATTTAACTAAAAACTCTAGAAAACACAAAATTTCTAATAACCGCTTTCGAAAAGTTTTAGCAACACTATTCAATAACGTTGTTTTACCTCTAAAGTTGGCCATTCAAAATCGCTAGTTGATAGACAAACGTATCTCAGCAAATATCAGACACGATAATAAAGTAATTTGTCTACCTTTTAAAAATCCAATAAAAATATATTATGAACAAAAGTACTGAGGATCTGATGACAAAAAGTGAGAAAAAAAATTGACTCTAGCAATACCGGGGTGATTGGAAATTGGAATAAAACATCTTGATCCTTTACTTCCTTATAACGGCTCGTTCTGTGTGCAACATGCAAATATCGCAATCGAAATTTGCCATCAGATCCTGGTAGACCTATACTTTTGTTCATAATATATTTTCGACGAAACGTCAAGCTCCCGTTTAACATGGAGCTAGCTTTATAAATATGTAACACTACCGAAGTGTCCAGAAATACATGACATCAATAATGGTAACGACTCTACCTGGGTCTTTCTTGAATAAAATATTTTATTTAGGCTACGAAACAACAAAATAATATATACCTATTACGTTTTCTGTCTTGTTGTTTCGTATAATTTGCAGACATCTACAGATTTTTGATTTGCTTCTAACTTCTAAGTTATCAGGATGTTTCCTTTCAAACTAGTTAGCTGATCTGTGGCTACGATGGAAAAAGTTTGTACATATTATTATCATTATGAGGTAGACTAGCAGTTTTTGAGTTCTGAGTGACGCGGGATTCGGGAACAAACATTTACTTACAAATAACTAATAACAAATTAATAGATTTATAGCTTTATCTATACTAATATTATAAAGCTGAACAGTAACTCGTATAATATTTGTTTGCTTGAACACGCTAGTCGCTAATGTTAAGAACTAGGTACTGGTACTTTTTTTAGTGTTAGATAGCCCATTCATCGAGTAGGCTATAAGTTATCACGCTAAGACCAATAGGAGCGAAAAAACAAAGGAAAATGTGGAAAAATCGGGGGAAATTATTTGAAAGTGCAGGGTGCTTATCTCACGAACTACTGTCTATAACTGGAGTAATTTTTATGTTATTTGGCACAGATATAGAGTAGACCACGTGGGCAATTTTTTGCGGGAAAATGTACGGTTTCTGTGAAATTCCTAATAACCGCGCGGAACGTGTATTAATAATATTATGCTGCAAATGGCCAAAAGGTAGTAAATTTCATTTCTCATAAATATCACACCGTAGCAAATAACCACTCCATTACAAAGCATAATATCTTAATCAATAAACATGTAAATAATAGAAATAAATAGTTTCCTTATGAGTTATGACTTGTTAATAAATAGACTAACGAGAAAACCCATTTGTATTACAAATGAAGATACGAGTATTATCAAGTTATGAAAACCCTACGGTCTATGATGAGTTGATGACCTATGCGTAATCGCTATAATATCTAGTATAATGTTATTGAAGCGAAAATGACGTGTCTGTCTGTTTCACCTTGAGTCCCAGGAAAAGATAGTAAGTATTCGTCCTGAAAAAACGTACAGTTCTTGGGCGTCATCTAGTTGATCGATATTATGATATTTTATGACGAATATCAGTGAGTACTCAGAAGAATTGCAATCGATCTAGTATCGATAGCGAAGTTAGATAACAATTAATTATTAAGGTCTGTCAGAACCCAGATAGGTCAATAAATTTAGTTCTCAGAACAATCGCTAGGTTTGTCCGATGTAATATTTTAAGGTGGCATAAAGCAACTTAACGTGAAGAAATATTGCGCAGGTTTAAGCCTCTTCTATATTTGAGTAGTTTGATGTTAATGAAAAGAGGTTTTATTTTAATTAAGAGTTTACTATAGTATAAAGAACAGTCGACTTGTAGTGAAAAAGGGCATTGGGTAACTTTGTATGGACCTGTGGCGTCATTTTTTTTTCCAGCGGCCAGGGATAAAACCATAACTATTTTGTAGCACTACATTAGAGAAACATATATTAGTAATAAAAATTGTTCTAAGTAATATCGGAGCTGAGCTACGATCATTTTAGTATATTTATTTTTGCATCTTATGTTCACAAAATCAATAGTAATTAACGTTACTTTATGGAGTTATCCTTAACAAACAGGCGTAGAAAGGGTATATTAATCTGTTGGATATAATATATTTCTCACTAACTATCGCTCACGACTTCGTCCGCGTCAAATATGAATAATTTTTCATACATATTTTCACACTGGGTTTAACTCTCGTCCGACTTAAATATACCTAGCCAGACTTGAAACTATATTTCATTAGACAGTGGTTTTCAAAGGGCCGGATGCAATATTAGGCAATTATAATTATTGTTCTTGTGTATTAATGTGTTGTGGGTAAAATGACTCTAGGGTGTTGTTCCCATAATATTATAATGTCGATTATTTCCACTATTTAGCGAATTTTGCAGTATGCAAAGTAGTATGATGCCCGACGCCACCAGCTTTCGGCAGAATTTTCAGTCCAGCTTTTAATCTACTTCCCGGCTCATTATAGAATTGTACAGCTGCAGGAATGTTTTATAGAATACTAGCTGTCCCGGTGAACTTCGTGTCACTTTAAAACCCTTCCTGGACTTGTACGAATATTTTAAGACTAAAATCAGCCCAATCCGTTCAGCCGTTTTCGAGTTTTAGCGCGACTGACACATTTGAAAATCCATTTTTATATATAAGACTTCTACGAATATTTTAAGACTAAAATTAGTTAGGTATTAGCCCAATCCGTTCAATCGTTTTCGAGTTTTAGCGTTACTAACACAATTGAAAATCTATTTTTATATATATAGATATACTTATGAGAAGATTAACTATTTACTTACACAAAAAATATGAAAAAATCAAAACGGCCCTCTTTAAGAAATTCGAGAAAAAATGGATTTGCAATTTTTTGCAAAAGCAAAATAAATACTTAGTTAAAAAACTCATTAAATTACGGCGCGGCGCGTAGATTGTATGTTAACCAAAATGTACGAATAACTAAAATTAAAAATAAATGATGAGATGAATAATTAACTGTTCTTGTATCTATATCTACAGGTTGTAACATAAGTGATAATACTTTAGTTAGGGTATACATATGTGTCCCTTGTATAAAGTTCACTCTGAAAAGAGCAGGGCTCAAAGACCAAAAAAAATTTTTTTGTGATTTGCGCGCCTGGCGTTTCCCCATACAAAAATGAAAAAAAAAAAAAACTTTTTCAGCGCTACTACTTTCACTGTAAACTCTTATACACGGGACTCATACACAGTACACACCCTAAAGTATTATCACTTAGTATTGTTATACCCTGTATACTAATATTATTAAGTTGAAGTGTTTGTGTATTTGGAAAGTGCTAATCTCAGGAACTGCTTGTTCGGTTCGAAAAAATATTTTTTCGTTGGATAAGCCATTTATCGAGGAAGGCTTTAAGCTAATAAATAACGCCGTTTTATTGTATTTTCCTGAATATTCATGTTATGATTGAACTTACGTTTAGTTGAAAATACGAACTTAAAATGCCTAATATCTCGGCTCCGATATAGTTTAGCTATATGTCCCCCACAATAAAGTTCACTCCCCTTGAAGAGCGCCGCGAGATTTGAAAATGACGCCAATATTACCCAAACCCCTTTAAATGCCCCCATACAAGCTAGTAAGTTTAAGCTTTTCTAGCAAAAGCCTAATGTGTTAATCCAAAGCTTTAACAATCACCACACCAAATTACATCAAACTCAGTTCAGTAAGTTGTGAGTTGTAAGTTTGTGACTTGTGACTGACGAATTAACAAACAAACATCTCACCAAACCACATACTTATTATAGAATCTACTAACCCTACTAACACTACTAACATACTTATATAAGCTAATTGTTACTAAATATCTCTAACAAATCTATGGACAAATTAGTCTGAAATAAAGTTTTATTTATTTATTATTATTTATTTATTATTACTAAATAGTAAATAGTTACTGCGTACACCTTAAGGTGATGTTAACATTTCTGTTTCAACTTTTCTTTTGCCTGTAGGCTTTAAAGCCTATTTATATATTACTTAAGTAATAAAAAATAAATGAAGGACTATTGCGAAATTTAAATTCATTTCCATTTTCAAATAATTTCGTGCCCTCACAACCGGTCTACCTCAACCTCATGAATCAAGTCACACACATAAGATTGTGAAGGGGACCACAGTTGCACAACATCCAATGTTATTACAACGTCACGTACGTTACAACCACCTCTCAGAATAGGAGTGACAATCGCCTGAGGGCTGAGTGGTTTTTGAAACTGGTATCACAATAATATTATGTTAAGGTTATACAAAGGTATTTGCACTACATATTATTGTTGAAGTTGTATGCAAGAAAAACATTGCAGCGAAAGTCAAAATTCTCGGCTGCAATTATTTTATTTGATAACATTCTAGAATAAATAATTTTATAGCTTTGTTGTAAATTTTATTAAGTCTAAATTGGTCAAATGCCGTTGACTCTGTTTTGATGAAAAGCATGAATATATTGCAAGATAATTGAGTCATATTAATTGGAATATTTTGGAATAGAATTCTAGAAAAGGACATAGCTCAGTCTCGTCCCGGAAAATGTACAGTTTCCGTGCGAGAAACCAATAAGGCAGTATTCTTTTCTACGTATCTATTAATTAATAGAATGTAAGGTAACGTTTAAAATTAAATGTCAACTACATTCTTCCTGGATACATTTTTCTAAATTATTTACAGTTTTAAGCATATGAACTATTGGAATATAGTTTTACACAGAATATATAATAGTACAAGTAGTTTTAATGTAAACACAGGTAGTAATTATTGCAAGGAAACTCCGCCTATAGTACCTAATCATTATTACTCTATTATAACTTTAACTACATACTTAAATATCATGAAGGTCGAATAACGAGTCACGATTAAGCAGCAAAGTACGAGATATTTGCTGCAAATTCTGCACGATGTTTGTATTCTCAAGAATTTCTTAGTGTCTAAACACACTAGGCCGAAGTTACGCGGCGTAATTTCCGCTTAAAATAAAAATAAAAATTATGGAGAATTTAATAAGATTTAATTTCATCATAGAATATTTTTGCTACAACGCTTAGTTTTTTAGTTATTGGCGAAAAACCAAAAATTGAGACCTTCGTCGCTTGACGTCAGGTCTTTTAGTAAGTATGTTTTATCCCTAACCACCCTGAATAAGTTCCTGCAGAAATCCCGGTTAACCGGGAGCGGGAATTCCCGCTCACGCATGCTTACAATTACTACTTGGTTGACTGAGCCACTGAACTATGTGGAAATTAACGAAAACAAGTTGTGCTAATATACACCTTTTTAATTAAGTAATTTTAAAGTTATCTTTTTCATTACGACTTGATGCAATAATTTTTATTCGAGTTGGATAATGCGCAATAAAAATAAAATAAATTGATAAGTAAGACGTGTAAAATATTTTAAACTAGCTGTTGCCCGCGACTTCGTCCGCGTGGACTTCAGTTTATAGCGCGCGATGTTAACAAAATTGGTGTCAAAAGCTTTTATAAAAAAAAACCCTGGTGCCCCTTAAATCAAAACAGCTGTGCAGTGTGCACATAATATTTCATTTTTTTAATTAAACTTTATATTTTATGCCAAATTTTAAAGCTTATTTAGCCCCCCAATTACACAACCTTACCCATAAACTATTTATCATTGATAGCTTTAAGGTTACGTCACTGTATATAAAATAAAGTACCTACTGACTTATTAAATAACGTAAAAAAGAAATAACAATCGAAAAAAATCGAAACTGAAATGTATGATGATACCACCTCTTATAGAAAGATGTTGGGCAAGCGTTAGCGCGATGTAAGAGACGCACGGCGCCATCTAGTATGAACTTAATTTGAACAAATTTTCGTATTTTCACCCCCTTACAACCCTTTTTTCCATTAAAAAAGTAGCCTATGTCCTTTCTCAGGCTTTAGACTATCTGTATACAAAATTTCATTACAATCAATACAAGTGAAAGCGAGACAGACAGACAGAGATACTTTCGCATTTATAATATTAGTATAGATTCACCATGATAATTTGGGAGGAGGATAGGAAGTAGGAAGGAAGGGAGTAGGAGTTTCCGTAAATAGGAAGTTACATAATTATCTATATATATAAAACTCAAAGGTGACTGACTGATTGACATAGTGATCTATCAACGCACTGCCCAAACCACTGGACGGATCGGGCTGAAATTTCGCATGCAGGTAGATGTTATGACGTAGGCATCCGCTAAGAAAGGATTTTGATAAATTCCAACCCCAAAGGGTTCAAATAGGGGATGAAAGTTTGTATATAATAATACTTCTTAACGCGAGCGAAGCCGCGGGCAAAAGCTTGTTAATTATATACTTAAAATAGACTTGGTTAAAATTATGATAATCTTAAATTAAGTAAGAAAATATACTAGATTATAATCTGGTTTTATATAGAATAAATAAGTCAATAATTATTTTAAGATAAGTAGTCTATTTAGTACCTACAACATGTGTATTATTGTGTAATGTCAAATGTGTATATTGTGTATACGTATGTTATGTTTTAATCGACGTATAAAGTCACTTGAATAACAAATTAAAAACATTAATGTTATGATGACTTTTAAAAACAACGAGTTTACATAAAACATTTTAAACTCTACAGCCTCACTTTATAAACAACCTAAAAATCTATACTAATATTATAAATGCGAAAGTATCTCTGTCTGTCTGTCTGTCTGTCTGTCTGTCTGTCTGTCTGTCTGTCTCGCTTTCACGCCAAAACTACTGAACCGATTGCAATGAAATTTTGTACACAGTTATTCTAGAGTCTGAGAAAGGACATAGGCTACATTTTGATGTGGGAAAATATCTTATTTCCATGAAAATATCGATGAAAATTACTTCGCATTGCGCGTGGCCAGCGCTCATCCCGGGGGTCCTGGGTTCGAGTCCCGCAGGCGGAACAAAAAGTTTTCAATGTTCCTGGGTCTTGGATGTGTATTAAAATAATATTTCAAAAATCTTAAATATATTTTATGTATAATATTATAAAAAATCCAGAAATATATCGACGCGATGCAATGAACATTTTAGTTCTAATACGATTCAACAGATGGCGCTTTTTTTTACTTCGTTGTTACATAGAACTAATCATACTTATTAGTTATTATGTTTTTGTTTATAGTTTTTAATACGTTAGAATATTATGTTTAATAATATTATCACTTGCTATAATAATAATCAATCTATCTTATCTTATAGAACTCCTACTGCATTTCTAAGGAGTTCGAGTGTGTTGTGTTGGCCTATATTCCATCCAGAAAATATATCAATGCAATCAGCAATCAACATTTTAATTCTAATATATGAAAACAGATGGCGCTTTATTTTTTTACTTCATTATTATAACAGAACTAATCATACCTACTTTATTATATATTATTGTTTTTATTCATAACTAGCTGTTGCCCGCGACTTATAAATACTGCGAAATATACTGCGAAAGTATCTCTGTCTGTCTGTCTGCCTGTCTGTCTCGCTTTCACGCCAAAACTACTGAATAGATTGCAATGAAATTTTGTACACAGTTATTCTAGAGTCTGAGAAAGGACATAGGCTACATTTTGATGTGGGAAAATATCTTATTTCCATGAAAATATCGATGAAAATTACTTCGCATTGCGCGTGACCAGCGCTCATCCCGGGGGTCCTGGGTTCGAGTCCCGCAGGCGGAACAAAAAGTTTTTAATGTTCCTGGGTCTTGGATGTGTATTAAAATAATATTTCAAAAATCTTAAATATATTTTATGTGTAATATTATAAAAAATCCAGAAATATATCGACGCGATGCAATGAACATTTTAGTTCTAATACGATTCAACAGATGGCGCTTTATTTTTTTACTTCGTTGTAACATAGAACTAATCATACTTATTAGTTGTTATGTTTTTGTTTATAGTTTATAATACGTTAGAATATTATGTTTAATAATGTTATCACTTGCTATAATAATAATCAATCTATCTTATCTTATAGAACTCCTACTGCATTTCTAAGGAGTTCGAGTGTGTTGTGTTGGCCTATATTCCATCCAGAAAATATATCAATGCAATCAGCAATCAACATTTTAATTCTAATATATGAAAACAGATGGCGCTTTATTTTTTTACTTCATTATTATAACAGAACTAATCATACCTACTTTATTATATATTATTGTTTTTATTCATAACTAGCTGTTGCCCGCGACTTCGTCCGCGTGGACTTTAGTTTATAGCGCGCGGTGTCAACAAAATTTGTGTCAAATTTAAAAACTTTTTAAAACCCTGGTAAGTGGTACCCCTCTTAGGGCCGCGCAGCGCACTACATCGGAATGGCAGCGCTGAAAGTGCTTGCCTCGCCGCTGCCATTCCGGTGTAGCGCGGCCCTTAAAAGGATACAACAGCGGCTAGAGAAATGAAAAAAAAGTACGTGTAATATCTATAGCTGTCTCCCTTACCTCAAGCCTATACCGCAGAACGCGATAGAGACAACTGCAGAAAATCCAGAAGATCAACGATTCGTTGTCCCCTGATTCCTTCTCCAAAACTTAACCGATTTAAGTACTTTTTTCATTAAAGATTAAAAAAAGGCTTGAGCTGTGTTCCTATGTTTTGCTTTTTTTGTATAATCTAGCCAAATCTGTTTTCTGGACGTTTGAACACAGTGGAAAATCTGGCCATTTTTTTGGGTTTTTGAACGTTCATATCTTATTTAATAATTAAATTATGAAAAAAAAAAAAAAACATAGGGACATTGTATTAGTGGCCGTAGATATTCAGGAAAAAAAATATAACTCTACTAGCATTATCCAGGGAGGAAACAGGGGACAACGTTTGTATGGAAAAAAGGGCGGTGTGGAATCCTCTTAATTAATCAAAATACCCAAAAACAGCTGTGCAGTGTGCACATAATCTGTACTAATATTATGAATGCGAAGGTATCTCTGTCTGTCAGTCTCGCTTTCACGCCAAACGCCAAAACTACCGAACCGATTGTAATGAAATTTTGTATACTGATAGTCTAAAGCCTGAGAAAGGACATAGGCTACTTTTTTACTGGAAAAAAGGGTTGTAAGGGTCGTAAATTTGTTCAAAAAATTCATAATAGATGGCGCCGTGCGTCTTCTACATCGCGCTGACGCTTGCTCAAAAGTCTTTCTATAAGAGGTGGTATCATCTTACATTTAAGTCTCGATTTTTTTCGATTGTTATATCTATTCTACGGTATTAAATAACTCAGTACTTTATCTGTGCAGGCAGTGACGTAACCTTAATACCAAATTTCACCAACGACTGTTAAAGTTAATGCTCGAATTAGTATCACGTTAGCTGTTTCGTTTTTCATATGAATGAAAGAGAAGACAGGATATTTTAACAAGCTGTTAACACTAACAGACGTTGGTGAAATTGGGGCTAAACCTATCAATGATAAATAGTTTATGGGTAAAGTTGTGTAATTGGGGGGCTAAATAAGCTTTAAAATTTGGCATAATATATAAAGTTTAACATACAAAAATGAAATACTTATTGTTTGCACACTGCACAGCTGTATTGATTTAATGGGTACCAGGGTTTTTTTTATAAAAGCTTTTGACACCAATTTTGTTGACATCGCGCGCTATAAACTGAAGTCCACGCGGACGAAGTCGCGGGCAACAGCTAGTATATTATATTTTAATAAACAAGTCATTATGACTAATCAATCAAGGAAAACCCACCTCCTTCCTCTTGGAAGTAGGTTAAAATTGCGTCAAATGATATAAAATTATAGCGCATTTCTTTGGGGTAAAGGCGATAAAGAAGAGTAGAGCCAAATAGTGCGTTAAAGTCTTTTCAATGGCGTCATCTGCTTTATCTTTCTCTACCGCGATATTATAACTTATGGATCAGCTGCCTACATTCAGTGCCGAATTTTTTTTTTTTTTTGAGAGTAGGCCACGTTCTTTGCACCGCACCATGTGGCATGTACCTAATCTGTAAGACCTCTATGGACGCTGCCGCCCTAGGCCGTGTCCTTTATCGGCCTATTTATAAATACAGGGCTGCCTACATTAATATATTAATAATTGTAATAAAAACTACTATATTTATGTATTGTACGACTCTCCACTGTGCAGAATTAATGATAGGCTTAGGAATGCCTAGGAGATTAGTAGCAAATCCTCATTAGGGAAACGGAAGCTTTAATCACAGATATAACTAAAGGATAAACTCTTATGCAGGGGTATGAGCTGTTAGCAGTGGGGTAGCAAGCCTAAGGTGCCTGTAAAGTCAGGGTACCCTGCTCAAGCAAAGACTTAGAATTCTTTATGCTTAAGTGACAAAAAGATGTAAGTTGTATTTAACATTTAGCAAGCATTAGAGGCATTACGGAGCCCTGTTAAAAGTTAGATGATGCCCAGTCTAAATACAAATAAAATAATTTACTAGATGACGCCCGCAACCCCGTTGCGCCTAAATTCGTTTATCTTGCGGGAACCGTACATTTCCTGGATATGACTGATACGAAGTTAGCTATGAATATGGCTATTGTGGACATTCAAATTGAGGTTAGGCACTAGTCACTACTCGTAGGGTCAAAGGTACCTTTCGACTAACAGCCTTACAATCGAATGCAGAACGAAGACATGAGAATTGGACCTTGCAGACGTTTAAGGTCTCTAAGGGCCAGGCCACAAGCCCACAACACTGCGTTGCGACGTCACATCGCAAAAAATACATTGCTTTTCAGAGGTTGTTTTTGCGATACGACGTCGCAACGCAGTGTTGTGGCTCCTTCTTTCTGCGATTTAATTTTACGTCTATTAATAGCATGCTTGATTAATGAGTAATGACCATTCTTGTAAGAATTATTAACTTATTACTCAGCTACATAATATTATGTACGTAATGTAAGTCTTCAAAGTTGCGTGAGACTATAATAATATTATGTATGTGCCAAAATAGGGACAACAATATATTTTGCGTGCGAATGTTTGTTTACTGCTCGACTATTATATTACATCACATCACAGTGCGCTTTCTCTCGTGTCAACTTACCTTATGTGATATGTCGTAACGAATTCTTTAGAAAGTTTTTTTTGTAACTGGTAACACTACACTACGTCTTGGCCGGTCATCGGTGACTGGCGGAATTCTCGATCGCCTTGCAAATTCCAGTGTTGTCAGCGTTGGGAAATAAATTTGCCATTATCGTATTTGGGAGACGATATTTTGAACGCGTGATTCGCAATAAATAAGTTATTTTTTTTAAAGCGCCTATGCTGTCCCACTGCTGGACGAAGGCCTTCCCCAAGTCCTTCCATTCATCTCGATCCAGCGCCACCGTCGGCCAACCTGGCTTGTAAGTTGTATGTGTCAGTTCATCGCGCCATCTTTTTCGTGGTCGGCCAGGGCGCGACGCGGCGGTGTCGTCCAGTTAATTATTTATTACATTAAAATCCAATTTAGAACATGAATGTTCATCTATTTATGAATGTTTTAAGCATATCTGATCATAAGGATGTTATTGAGTTTAAATTGTACAAGTATTTCAGCACCAGCTTCAGAGTGGAAAAAATCCAAAAGAAATTGTTAGTTGTTTACACACGAACGAGTTTAATTAATTATGACTTTATGTAGTTTTGCTTAGCTAAACAGCAAAATTAAGCTTTCCCCGTTCGAATGACATGAGACATGAAATGAAACGGTTAAAAATTAACGCTTTTTAACCGTCTACATGAGGCCTACCACCGTGCACCGGTACGGGAACTAGCCCGGCGAATGGCGATTACGTAGTAACCATCGCTACTCGCACTCACTCAAATTTTGCCCAAATCTGGGCAAATTCCGCAAGACGGTATCACTGAAAGTTCCGGTGCCGCGGTCACATCTAGAGTACCCGAGTGGGGCAAATCATCGTCGAAGGTCAGCCAGATTCGCGACTGCCACCTCTGTACAGTCAGGACGTTAAATAACATATTTTGTACAGTCACGCTGAGAAGTACCGGATTTGGTTTTACTTTGTCATTTGAAAATGATGCAATTTACTAGATTCAGTACAGCTGTGTTTGTACTAGTTAATATTTATTACTACCCAAACATGCAGCACAAGAAAAAAATCTTTAGTTTTAGGGACAGCTGTCTCTGAGACAATTGACAAGACAAGCGGCGCTAATTCTGATTTTGGCCACGCGCCAATAGAGCCTTGTAGAGTTGTATTTGTAAAAAATTATACCTATACTTAAAAATACCTGAAAATAAATAGTTAGAAAAAGTTGTTGTTTTGTTACAGGTAGACTTTCAGCTTTGTTATATTCAATACTAGATGTCCCGCGCGGCTTCGCCCGCATATATTAGGAATTTTACGGAAACCGTACATTTTCCCTAAAAATAGCTTATGTCCCAACTCCCTTCACTTGGTCTACTATTTTCTGTGCCAAATATTGCCATAAAAATTGCTCCAGTAGTTCGTAATTTCTAATATTTCCCCTGTTTTTCTCACATTTTCCTGAGTTTCTTCGGTCGTATTAGTCTTAGCGTGATAATATATAGCCTATAGTCTTACTCGATAAATGAGCTATCTAACACTGAAATAAGTTTTTAAATCGGACCTGTAGTTCCTGAGATTAACGCGTTCAACCAAACATACTCTTCAGGTTTATAATATTAGGTAGGTACTTATAGATTTTTTTAAATTATCGCTTTACAAACTCGAGTCTCGGTCTAAAAGACTGAAAAGTACCAATAACAGGGTCATTACAGGCTCATAAGTCATAACCATGGGAGGATGCATGGTATAATATGGTAGTGATGATGATGAATGTAATTTGCATAATAGCATATTATGCTTTCCGTTCTTAAAACAACGCCGAAACTCCCAAACTCGTATCTATAAAGAATCAGGAGTTCTCTCAACACCTTCCGAACCACGGTATACCAGGTATACCTCGGTGCAAAATCTTACTTGTTGGTAGCATATGCTTAGAATACTTCTCACGAAACCGAAGTCACCACATGTTTCCCTATAAATTTTGAGGAGTTCCCTCGATTACTTATGGATCCTTCATCAGATCACCACTTTTGTGAATATAATAACCAAATTGGGATGATACCCTATATACGCAAAAGAAAAATTTTGAAAATCGGTTGACAAAAGGCGGAGTAATCGTTGAACATAAAAAAACGAACATAACACCTCCCCCATTTTTAAAGTCGGTTAAAATTGTAGCCTATGTGTTATTCTGATGTATAAGCTATGTTATCGTAAAGTTTTATTAAAATCCGTTCAGTAGTTTTTGCGTGAAAGAGTAACAAACATCCATACATCCACACATCCATACATCCAAACAAACTTTCGCCTTTATAATATTAGTAGGATAGGTAATATTGACTATAAACTTGACAAGATGGCCATGCTAATTTTGAGAGCTGTATTTGTATCATCTCCACCACAAATAAAAGTGGATTTTTAGTCTTGAGTTTTAGGTAGTTTCAATAGGATATATTATTGCAATTTTTATTCAAGCGAGCGGCAGCACCAGCAATCAGCATAGATAGTAAACAAAAAGTTTTGTTCAACATTTCAACATTTGTGTCAATATTTTGATATGATGTGTGCAACATGTTGGTTTTTTCCCTGTACCTATGTGCTGGTAGATCTGTCTGCTTGACCTTTGTGTAATATTCCCAATCCTTCGATCGCGGATTCTTGGAAATGTATTGTATTCTATTGTTGTCGCGATCACCGGTGCTCTTATGGGGGTTGAAGGATTATAGCTATAATATCTCCAGAGACACAATTTGACAAGATGGTGGGTCAAGTTCTGATATTGGCCATGCACCATGTCTTTTTGAGCTGTAATTTAAATACTATTCTACAAGCAAAAGTTAATGTGTTGATGTTTAGTTTCAGGCGGAGCTTCATTCGATTTTCTGGAACTGTTATACAATCAGATCATTGATGCGACATAAATGGATCAATATCATTGTAACCTTGGCAAGTAGTGTGGTATTGTCTCATTGTATTTCATTAAAACAGCATTAAGAGGATATACCAGGGGCTAGAGAAATGAAAAAAAAGTATGTGTAATATCTATAGCTGTCTCCCTTACCTCAAGCCTATACCGCAGAACGGGATAGAGACATGCTTCGGCACGAATGGGCCGGCTCGACCGGATAAATACCACGTTCTCACAGAAAACCGGCGTGAAACAGCGCTTGTGCTGTGTTTATTACCCTATTCCCTCTTAAAAGGCCGGCAACGCACTTGCAGCTCTTCTGATGCTGCGAGTGTCCATGGGCGACGGAAGTTGCTTTCCATCAGGTGACCCGTTTGCTCGTTTGCTTTATTATTTCATAAAAAAAAAGACCACTGCAGAAAATCAACGATTCATTGTCCCCTGATTCCTTCTCCAAAACTTAACCGATTTAAGTACTTTTTTCATTAAAGATTAAAGAAAGGCTTGAGCTGTGTTCCTTTATTTTATTTTTTTTTATATAATCTAGCCAATAAAAATTTCTGGATGTTTGAACACAGCAGAAAATCTGGCCTTTTTTTGGGTTTTTGAACGTTCATATCTTATTTAATAATTAAATTATGAAAAAAAAGAAAACATAGGGACATTGTATTAGTGGTTGTAGATATTCAGGAAAAAAATTATCAGAAGAGCTGCAGGTGCGTTGCCGGCCTTTTAAGAGAGAATACGCTCTTTTCTGACGAAACATAGTAATTGTTACAGATAATTTTGGATTTTATAAATAAAAATTGTTACAATACTATGTCAAAAAATAGATACAACTTTAACAAGTTCAATTTGGGACCATGCCTGATTTCTGACTCTTTTTCTCCTCAACTATTGTGGAGGCAGAAGTTTAACTTGTTTGTGCCATTGTTGCTTCTCATACATATGCCTGTATACTTTGATTTTTATCAGAAGTCACCTATTCCAGTTGTAATAATTTAATCAAATAACTGATACTATTACTAACATGATTATTATTTTGATGCTATCAATCAAGTATTGAGATAAAATGATAGCAGTCTAAAACATTATTTTTAAGTCGAAGATTGATGAGAAACTGAATGTGCATTGTGCAACCTAAACATTCAGTTTCTCATCAACCTGATCCATCAATCTGGTAAAGATTGACGCGAAACTGAAAGTGTAACCCACGGATTGATGGACTGAATATTTTTTTATTATGTTCTTGGTAGCCATCAATCTGGGATCAATCTCAGATTGATGGACTGAACTGATGCCAGATTGAGCATGTAACCTATGACTGTAATAATAATATTATAATAATATATATGGACGCTTCATACCACATCAGTCTGGCCTCATGCGTAGTAAGTACCTGAAGGACTTGTGTTACAGGTGCCAGACAACAGAAATATATTAAATAATTATACATATATTTAAGATTTTTATTATATTGTACACAAATTTAATACACATCCATGACCACACATCCATGACCATGACAACTTTTGAAAACTTTTTGTTCCGTCGGCGAGATTCGAACCTGCAACCCCCGGCTTAAGCAACACGGCAACACACAATCTTAACCATTCAGCCACAGAGGTGTAATGTGTATCTATTTTAAAGATGAAATAAGTTTCATCTTTAGAATATCATAATAATCGTAACACGAATTGTGAACATTTATAAGAAGCTTACACCATTATATAAATATTACATAATTCCTTGTAAACTTATTTCACAATTTGTGTATAAAACTTATGTAACTGTAACTTAAACATAGTAGTCACGGTTTATTTTAGGAAAACTACAGTTTTCTATCTAATAATCAGTTATTTACATGATGTGGTAAAACTTTAGCCGCTTATTAGTTATTACATAGACCTGCTATAAAATGTTAAAAGTATTAATTAACGTGCTAAAAACTTAATGACTACTTACATTTTATGTTGTTCTGTTAATCTCCTTGTTGATTATTTATCACGTGCTTTATATCCTTTTAATTAAAAACATTAAAATTCAAGAGTTTCTTACACCATATCACGTTGAATGTACAACTTAACTCGCTACATTAAAAAACATTACTCGTATACAGATAACCGTAACGTGTATCTGATACTAAAACACGTTTTAATTGTTATCCTCATAAAACCTGAATCCACAAAAAATAAATTAGTGAAAATTGGAAAAATTGTGAAATTCTTCTTCTTCTTCTTCTTCTTTTGGCGTAAGCCTCCCCATTTAGGAGTTGCCAGCGTCAGAGTTGAGGCGAAAAATGTGAACAGTTATAACTTATAACGTAAACTGATTGTCATGCAGCGGGCACGGGTGATGACTTCATGCGACCATGCAAATACAAGATAAAATAATGAAACAGAAAAAACCAGAACAAGCAAATAAGTACAGCAAAATATTGTTTCTTAGCCTTTAAAGATACACAGAGTACATAAACATAAATACAATCTACTTATATTAAATATAAAAGGAAGAGAATTCATATTACAACTAGAGCCTAATGTGATTATGAGCAATGAACGAGCATAAGATGTCTATAAATGGAGAATATACTAACGATAAAATAGATTTAAGATTAGTGGGACGAGGAATATTAGGAGGAAGGTAATCGTACAATGAAAGGTTGTTTTCGCAAGCAAAAAATATATGGTCTGGAGAGCCTTCATCCAAGCCACATTCACACAATGAGCTATCCCTCACCCTTATTTTAGCTAGAAATACCGGGTTACACGAGTGACCCAGACGTAGCCGACAGATAGTAGAGCAAACAGGCTTATTAGCTTTCAAATATTTAAAAAACCACGGTCGACTAGGTACTGAATCCTGAATTTCAGCGTAAAAACGTCCTTTATCCCTACTCGACTCAGTCCAAATGGAATTCCACTCCAGAGTCAAATGCGACTTGGCCAGAGGAAGAAGATCCTGACAAAAAATTTTGAAATTACTTAAACCACCAGACTTTGCAGCTTCTTTGGCATAAAGATCCACACATTCATTTCCTATAATCCCGCTATGACCAGGAATCCAAGCAAGTACAACCTGTATGTTGCTACAATAGCATTTAAATAGTAACTGCCTAATTTTAAAAATTAAAGGGAATTTAAATTTACTTCTAAAGGGGTTTGACAAAATCGCTTCCAGGGAACTTTTACAATCGGACAAAATAATTGCCTTATTTAGATTGTGCGATTCCACAAAGGAAATCGCTTCAAAAATCGCTAGAGATTCTGCATTAAAAACCGAAGAAAATGAAGGCAATTTATTATTAAGGACAACATTAAATTTTGGAATCCAAACGGCACTACCTACACAAGAAGTATCGGATAATTTGGAGGCGTCCGTAAAAATCAACGTCCAATCTTTAAATTTATCACTTATTACAGCATTAAATTGATTATTAGAAACAGGGGAACCTTTCACTATGGGTAAATTTAAAATAATATTGGGAGAAAATACAAGGGAGGAAAAAGCAGCTTCAAATAGCGGATTAATTGAAAATTGGGCCACAGGACATGGAAGAGAAACTATCTTTTGATAGCTCTTCACAACACAAGGTAAATTCTTATGTGTCCAATAACTGCTGGTTGAAAATTGTGAAAGAGAAAACAGCTTATTAATAAGAGGATGACGAGACCACTGGTAGACCTTAAATATAAACCTGTCCGACAAATATTGTCGGCGTAGGGACAAAGGAGGCTCCGCACATTCCACTTGAAGCGCATTAATAGGGGAAGACTTCATTGCACCTATGACTATCCGTAAACATTTTGCCTGCAGTTTATCACACATTTTTAAACTAGATTTGCTACATGGCTCCAATAAAAAGGACGCATAATCCAAGTGGCTACGAATTAAAGCATTGTACATTAACCTTTGGACGTATGGGTGGGAACCCCACCAAACTCCTGATAATGATCGAAGGATATTTAAATTTCTTTCCGCCTTTTTTAAACAATTATTAATATGACTTGTACCAGACAATTTCGAATCCAAATGAAGGCCTAAATATTTAACAGAATCCCTAACTGGAAAAACTTGGTTACTGTAAACTACAGAAATGTCTGGGATATACTTAGCTCTCGAGAAAACAACGACAGAGCTTTTTTCTATGGAAATTGAAAGACCATGATTCTCCAGCCAGTCGCTTAAGTAGGACACTGCAGAATTTAGTCGATTACAACCTAGAATAATACCCTTACAGATAATATATAGAGCCAAATCATCAGCATACTGGAGAATATTACAAAAGCAGCTTACAGAGCTTTCAAGGTCACAGGTATAGATATTGTATAGAAGTGGGCTAAGGACAGAACCTTGAGGAAGACCTTTCCAAACATACCTTGGAGGGACGGATATATTCTTATATTGCACCTTAACAGTCCTAGACGATAGATAGTTACACATATAATTAACAATTTTTCTTGATATACCTAATCTGAGTAATTTATGCCTAAGAACGGGGAGGAGAACATTATCATAAGCTGACTGTATGTCTAAAAAGACACCCACCACTGCCTCATTTTTAGAAAATGCCAAACGGACATCGGTCACAAAAGTTGCCAGACAGTCTGCAGTACTTAAGTTTTTCCGAAAGCCAAACTGATTATGTGGAAGAATATTTTTACCCTCCACAAACCATTCCAATCTATTTTTAATGAGATGCTCCAAAATTTTCGAAAGGGTGCAGGACAAGGCAATAGGACGGTATGACGATGGGATACCGTCAGGTTTACCGGGTTTCAGAATTGGGATAATAACTTGAGTCTTCCACTCTTGTGGAGGAATACCTGTCTGAAATATTACATTGAGAGCCTCAAGAAGAATTTTTTGCGTTGTAGTTCCGCTTTTAACAATAAATGAGTACGGTATCCCATCAACACCGGGGGCAGAGTCCCTTAGGGCTTCCAATACCAACTGAAATTCCTCCCATGAAAATGGAGCATCTAGGTCACTAGTGACAGTACCAGAATTTTCATATACCATTAATTCCTCCTGTAGAGGGGCTGAAGGAGGAGCCAACCTTTCTGCAAAGGAATCAATCCAACACGAAGGGTCACTATTAGAATCCCGGATCTCACAAGAAAATGACCCTCGATATCTTTTTATTTTTTGCCACACCAGAGAAGGGTGAGATTGGGGGGATAAACTTTCACAAAAAAGTTGCCACCCAAGTCTTTTTTTCTTAGAGAAAAGTCTCTTAGCCTGAGCAGCAATATTTTTATACGTAAGGAAGTTTGACATAGTCATTGATAATGAGTAGGCTCGTTCTGCCTCCTTTCTTTTTTTACAGATCTCTGTACACTCCGCATCCCACCAAGGAGGAGACGGCATTCTAAATGGACCAAGCTTTTTGACGGGGAAAGATTTTTCAGCGCTTCGTAATAAAGCCAACTTAAAGGACGGGTAAATATGATAAATGTTATCCGTTGTAATCTGAGGAATAGATTGAAACTCCTCATCTGTTGCAACAGAATACAGATCCCAATCAGCATTTGCCAGGTTAAATTTCTGTCTTGGGGGGATGTCAACGGAACAAGGTCCACTGGAGTTTTGAAAATATATAACAATTGGAAAATGATCACTTCCATAAGAGTTAGGAAGAATAGACCAAGAGCACTGCAAAGAAAGAGCAGAAGAAACAAATGATAAATCGACAGCGCTATTAGGATTCTGTGATGGTGCAACCCTTCGAGTTGGGGAGCCATCATTAAGAATGACATAGTTACGGTCATCAATAAAATCTAATAAAGAACTAGACAGGTTATCATTGAAATGGGAACCCCACACCATGTTGTGAATATTAAAATCTCCCAAAAACACAATAGGAGGTGGTAAAGGGGATATTAATGAAAAAAACTCAGTTAGTAGAGAAGCGTTAGGATTCGGAATATATACAGAAACATATGTGACATCCATGACTCGAACAGTAGCAATATTTATCCCATCGCTATGGGGAGGTAAAGGAATGAGGGAATATTTACAAGTATTACGAACTAAAATAGCCGATCCAGCCTTTGCATCACTCCGATCGTCCCGGAAACATGAAAAACCTGGAATTCTAAAACGAACGCCAGGACTCAACCATGTTTCCTGAACAGCCATGACTATGGGATCAAAATTTTGAAGTAGAGTCCTAATCTCCTGGTTTTTGTTTTTCAAACTACGACAGTTCCACTGGATAATTTTGAGTGCCATTTTGAGGTATGAAAGATGAAAGCTTAGATAAATGATTTAGGATATTGTCCGGTAAGCCGTCACTGAACCGAGAAACAAAATTGATGATAAACGCAAACATAAACTCGATCATATTGTCATTGGGTGATAATTGTGTAGGGACAACACTTTCAGTGGAGACTTGAGATGCCTGTCCCTGACTAGGAAAAGCACTTCCATTTTGTGAGGAAAAATTTGGGCTTCTTATTAAATCCTGATGAGCGAGATGGTCATAGCCTGGAGCCGCTGGGGGAGGAGTACGGCGAGGTGAAAGAACGGTTTTGCGATATGAGCGCAGAACCGTAGACGCTTGGGAACTCGGATCGGCGTGATGCAAAGGTAGCGAGGGGGGCGGAGACTGATAAGTTTTCGAGGCATCAGCGAAAGAACGACTTACCTTGGGGAGCCTTGCAGAAGCCTCCATGTATGAAATGCTTTCCTGAGACATTAACAATTTTATAGATTTTTGCCTAGAATATTCGGGGCAGGATATAGAGTTAGCCTGGTGGGGACCAGAACAAAAAATACAAGATACAGACTGCACTGAACAAGTTTCACCTTCATGAGTTCCAGAGCACTTAAAACATCTGGGCTGGGATCTACACAACGCCTTTACATGCCCGAATCTACAACATTTGTTGCATTGAATAGTTGGTAAACTATAAATTTGAACCGGCAGCGAATTGTAAAAACAAAATACTCGATTAGGCAGTTTTTGTCCAGAAAAAGTTAACACAAGATTGCGTGGGAATCCAAGTCGAAGAATTGTTGACAACTGATTTCCGGCTCAATCTTCGTGCCCTCACAACCTTACCAAAACCATTAGGGACTTCTATATTTTCCACTAATTCCTCCATGGCCCACTCGACGGGGACATCGCGGACTATCCCCATGCGAAATACGTTGTATGCGGGAATCGTTGCAGAGTACCCATTTTCTTGTAGAATAGGGTTAATAACAAAAGAGTTCGCACTTTCAAAATCTTCAAACTCTATTGCAACCTTATTCCGACCTAATCTTTTAATGCCATCTGTCACAATTTTTTTGATATTATTTTTAAAAAGAAATTGTCCGAAATTTATAGGTTTTAAAACCACCCCAGAAGCATTATTCAGTTCATTCCTTGAAACCTGGACAATAAATGGGCCAACATCGCCTTCAGAATATTTTTTATCAGCCAAAAAGTCTGGAGGGTTGTATATAAGCTGTATCGAAGGATTTACCAATGTATTTCTTTTGGAGTTAATTGGAATACTGTCTACATTTGGTCTTTTTCTAACAATAGACACGTCCGAACTCGTGGTGGGCATATCCAATGATAAGATATCCCCACCACCAGGATCCGGCGGATCAACATCCATAATTGACTAACTATTAAATAAAATACACTAAATTAAATACTATTCTATGTATATTAAGCTAAAAATTAATAATAACTAACTAAAGAAGGGAAAGAAACAACTAAACCAGAATAAATACTATGTAACCTCAAAACCTTGTATCATACATTCGAGAACGCAGCTTGAAGTCCAATTGTGAAATTCAACCACAATTCAACTTCCACAATTGACAATTGACATTTGACACGAGAGCCAAATTTTTTTTTCTTATTATGGCACTTTGGCTTTAATTATAATAAAATAAATAAAATAAAAATAAAATACGTTTATTTCAGGTAAAATATAACCCATAGGAAAATTCTTAAACTAGCAGGAAATGAATGTTATTTTGATTGCAGTATTTGTTGTTATAGCGGCCACAGATATACACAATCTGTAAAAAATTTCGAACTCTAGTTATAACTGTTCTTGAGATACAGCCTGGTACAGAAAGACGGACAGACAACGAAGTCTTAGTAATTTAGAGTCCCGTTTTTACCCTTTGGGTACGGAACCCTAAAAACGATGACTGACATGAAAGTAATGGAATTGAAGAAACTCTTCGAAATTTACAACGACAACCAAAGTGATTACCAATTCTAGCAAAGGTCGATCTTTAAAACTTTTCCTTATATTCGTAAACGATTATCCAAACCCTGGATGGATATTGACCACACACAGTGGTCAATATGCATCCAGGGATTGTATCTCAATTCGTTACCAGCCATAGAAATTTTAAAGTCAAACTTTACGGATCTAAGTTACTAGCATCGGTCGAGCACATAGGTAGAAATGGTAGAATATGTACGACCGAAGGCAGTATGTTTGAATAAACCTCTCATCATGTTCTCTGGAAGAGTTTTTTCTGCCAAGACGAAAGAACTACAATGCTAGATAAACTACAGTGTAAATCTAATGTCGCATACTACGGTTTATCGTGGACAGCGCTATAGGAAATTAATCCGTACCTTCAAGCATTTTTGTCACAATTATTATTGGCATCAGTCTAACACAACAAATTCCAATATTAATATAGCTATACCTAGCTCAGTTAAAATTTTTATTATTATAGTTTATTTTCGTGATGCTTTCCTTAAGTTATTTGACATTCCGTCGCTGCACCTTTTTGCTGCCTCCGCTTTGAATAGAAAGAGGAATTACAATTCTTCATACTTCTATTATGCAGTTTTATAATTCCGGACGTCACGTTATCGTGGATGCCGACTTCCACAATAAAACGTTGGGTACCTATGTTAATTATTGCCCTTTTGATTTTACGCACCGCGGACGTTTTGTGCGGTTCAGAAGAGGGTAGACGTCGTGATGTCCTCTAGCGTGCACGTTAAGAAGTTATCGTCGACGGAAATTTAAAAGCGTCTTCATATATTTCCATACATTTTACTTCCCTATGTTATCGTTTTACCGCGGACGTCCACGATCCGCCACGTCCAAAATTATGAACGAGCACTTAACATTTTTCTACTGATTAATTTCGTTGCGGGTCCTCGTCTTCTGAAGTTTATCCTTTATCTCCGTCCCATGTTCCTTTCCCCTGTCCTGTGGCCCCCATCCCCTGTCCACGCCAAGTGGTCTTCGAAGAAAGGATTTTTCAAAACGATAAGTATCTAAGGTTCAAGTTTCCTGGTTCTTTGATGTAAATGAAAAATGTCGTGTGTAATATAGATCCAAATAAAATAGTCGTAGATGGGTGTTCAATTTTTTAAATCTCGATTTTAATAACATACATTCACGCGGACGAAGTTGCGGGCAACAGCTAGTTATTTTATAAATATATAACGCAAACACCAGCAAAAATCTCACATTTATTCTTATAATTAACTAGCAGCCCGCCCCTGGCCCCTGCTTCGCACTGGTATGAAAGAAACATATTTCATTAAAAAACTACAACTTCTAAAATGTTTACTTGTTTATAAAATGCTATAAAAAGTAGGTATACATTTTTAGCGTTATACATTACTATTGACTAGCAAGTAGCATGTAATATCCCGTTCTACAATAAAACGAAAATAAATTATTGATCAATATAGCCAAAGGGTTACAACACCTGATAAAAATAAGTCGCTTACCTTCCATTTCTGTTTGTACACGTAAATAATCACTTCTAAATACTTGAAACGAACAATTAATCCGTTTACGTTCGCTGTTGGGTCGCTACTAAAAGAAAAACAATTGGAAACAGACAAAACAACGATAAATTACAATTCATGGTGGGTGGGGCTCGAGAGGAGTCATCAAAGTTCCTGGTGCTAGGCGCCTCAGAGGATTCAAAATATTGCAAAAAATGACACCGCACTGAATCGGTTAACTTTTAACACTTGACTTCTTCACTGTATTGACTTTTACATAGACTTTAGACCTAACAAATATAGAAAAACGATGCTGAAAATTGTAGGTATAGAATATTGTTTTCCCGCCATAATATACTCGACACTGGGCCATGGTTAAATAGCCGAAGTGCCATATCAAGAAAAAAAACCTTTGACATATGCCAGTTGACATCTGACATCTGACATCTGACATATGACAGTTGACGTTTTGTTAAAAATTCCAAAATTTTTCTTGCATTTCTCGTTTTTGGAATAGAATAATGTAAATGTGACGAGTGCCGTGTCGAGTTAAAACGTTAATATTTAGCATAATATAAATATTAATAATAACAAGTGAAAATATTTTGCGTCTTCAAATTGGGTCAACAGTCGACTCACATTGGTGTTTGTAGTGTAACGTCAAATTAGATTGTGAAATCGGTATTGCATTTTCGCATTAAAAATATTTACAATGCCTGACGAGCGACCTGCGAACGGGAACAATGAGGCCACTTCGCAGGCTCTTCAAGCGTCTGACGAAGAGAATGTGAAATCGTGCTGGGTATGCTTCGCCACAGAAGCAGATGACAAATTGGCAGCATGGGTCCAACCGTGCAAATGTATTGGCACCACGAAATGGGTAAGTTTGACATTTTACTTGTATATTAATTTTGAAGCTGGTAAATTACTTCTACAGTTTTAAAACCAGCTAAACTTGTTATAGTCTCTGACAATAATTATAATATTTTTTATTTAATTACAAGTTTTATGTTTAACAACTTCTTAGATGTTTTTTGTAGTACTATATTTTTCATTATGCCCATTTTCCTGATAATGCATAGTGTAATGATATTTAAAATATTTTATTTATTTTAGCCACTATATTTTGTAACCCTCCCTTATTTGTCTCCTTCATCTGCCTCCATTCATCATAGTTTTCTTCTAACTTCTTCAATATCATTGTCATATTCATAATTAATTTTGTCCATCCTTTCCTTTTACTTATTCAGTACTTGGAAATACTATGGGAATGAGAACAATAATTCTATAATTTATTTTTACGATGTTTACAATTAAACCATGAATAATCTTTTAAAATCCATAAAAATTACATTACTTTGTTAAATTTGATAAAATATGTACTTTGTTTTAACATAATACATGAAAACTACTAAGTATTGTTTTTGATTTTGATTTATGAGATAGATAGTGTCAGGAATGTAATAAAAGGACTTTAAGGTTGTTGTTTGATAAGGCTGTTTATTCACCAATGTCACAATCTGTAAAAAAAGGATAAGTGATACAAGATGACTGAGCGAGAAACAACATCTATATAAATAAAAATGAATTTTAAATGTTGTTAGTCTTGTTATAAAACTCGAGAACAGCTGAATAGCTAATTTTAGTCTTGAAATATTTGTGAAGTCCAGGGAAGGTTTATATTAATCCCTCAATTGTGGAAAAACTAGACACAATAGCTTATCTATTGTTATCGCGGCCGCATCTGGCCGTGGGAGTGTAAGTATTAAAGTCTTCCGGGTCATCTAGTAACATACTGTTTAAAGTACTTTAAGGTATTCAGAGAAAGTGCTCTCTGTTGCTTCTGCATTGTGGCATCGGTGTACAAAGAGCCTATTTTATGTTGCTTATATAAACATGTTTGCCAAGTACATTACTCATTGTTATTGCAATAAAATGATTGCAACTTAGGAAGTAAACAGTCTTTACCTTACTATGTTTTGATTGTTGATAATAATAATAGTAATAAAGCCTTTTTTTATTGGCACATAATTTGGCACATTTGTTCAGACGCTGATGCAGATTACAGACTAACATAATATATACGAAAATTGGGCAGTTCTGGAAATATTACATACATACACGTCGAATTGATAACGTCCTTTTTTTAAGTCAGTTAAAAATTAATTTCTGAGAGTCGAGCGATTAAGATTTATAAACCTTCGGCTTCGGCTTCGGCCAAAAATAGACCTTCGGTCGGACACTAGTTACATATAATTAGTTATGTTACATATAATTTAATATTTAGCTTTGTAGCCTGATAATACACATTTTAGAGCGATGGTAATGAGGCATGAATTTTAACAATTCAATTTATACCCTTAACACAGTCAGTTCATTCTTAGTACTGACATGACAAAAGTTCAAGATCCTTATTTGAAAACATATTTGATCCTAATTTGATTAGATTATTTGATTTGAATCCATATTTGATTAGCAAATGGTCCCCTACACATTAAACGTAAACAAGCATGCCTAACCAATTCTGTAAATATTTTTACGATTATTTAATCGCAACCTTATGTTTGCACAATGCAAAATTGTGCATTAACATAATATTTTAATTATCAGGTAATGATAACGACTTTGCAACAAGATTATTTTTTGTTTTTCGTTAGTTGCAGTGCAGGTATAAAGTTCAATGAATTGTATAGAAAAAAATCTCAATCTCATTTTTGGCATTTCATCAACATTTTTGTTTTGTCTTGACCTTGTTTGTTTTTTATTGATAGTTTTTGTATTATTTTCAGGTGCATCAAAGTTGCTTACAACGGTGGGTAGACGAGAAACAGAGAGGGAACATAAGCAGAAAAGTCCTCTGTCCGCAGTGTAAAGCTGAGTACATAGTTGTGTTTCCCACGATGGGTGCCTTCGTAGCATTACTGGATACACTGGAGGAGATAACGCACAAAATCAGTCCGTTCATAGCGGGAGGAGTGCTGCTAGGATCTATATATTGGATCGCAATCACATATGGTGCTGTTACAGTTATGCAGGTATTATTTTAAACTTCCTTGTCAATTAAGCCATATGTCTAGTCCAGCTGTTTTTTTTTTTTTTTTTTTTAAAGAAGGCAGGTCACTGTATCCCTGACGTCACTGCGACCCATGAGGATCTATTGTGACTCCTTCGCACTAGAGTATCATCCCCAACCCTATACTGCTCATAAATTGAACGATATGGTTGGGGTTGGTGCCACGAATTTCCTCTGTGGACCAGCTGTACTCAACCTTTTTGTCATAAGGCCACAAACATGTTTCAGTCTTGGTGTCGCACTTTGCAACCGAAATTATTTTGGGCTAAAAAAATAATGTTTAAAATTAACGATTTACGCGAGTCACTGGTACAGACCTGGCGGGCCACAGGTTGAGTATAAGCTTGTCTGGTCGCTAGATAGAGTTATATTAATTGGTCATTGACCTAAAGCTGTTTATCTCTTTCACACAATAGCCAAATTTCTCTTTATCTGGCGACTGGATTATAGTAAACTATTTATAACTTAATTTATTGTATAACTTACAGGAAATTACATTTACATAATACATAAAACGGTTGCATTATGTTTCATGACATGGCAGGCATACAAATTGAAACTGAGAGCCATAATATAAAATCAGAAGGTTTAGGAATAATTTTAGTGTGTAGTTTTTTTGTATATTTCAAGAGCAAAATATTTAGAATAGCTGCTTAGGTAGACGAGGAAAAAATAAAGTAATATTCGCGTCAAAAGATCCACAGACTATAACAATAATATTATGAATTGAATCCAAATTACAATTCAATGTGAAGGTCAAAACAATGAAACATTTCGTTAATTAATAAATTTAGGCAACTCAAAGCTTACGATTTTTAACTTGACCAAATGGATCCTGGAATTAGGACTACTTACTTTGTTTTAATTAATTTTAATCTAAATGTAAACAAGAAACAAAGCTTAGTATAAGGGCCGCGCCACACCGGAATGGTGTGGTCATATGATTTTCAAACTTTATCTTCATTATTGTAATACATAGAAGTCTACGGCCGCCCGTGGCCGCTCGTGGCCGCTGCCGGCGGCCGCGATTTTTGTAGCACAAAATATGAACTCAGTACAGTCACATAGATAAAAAATAAAAATGTTGAGACTTGATAAACTCTAATTGCCATTTCCTTTCCTAGCTAAAATGCTTTTCTAATTGGTCGCTGTTACGCATTTGTGTACTAACCCACAATTTTTTTGTTAAGTAATGAATGCAGTCTTGTTCTAAATCAGGGGTCACCAATTAGTTTCGCTCGGGGTCCGTTTTAAGAAATGAAATGACCTTCGGTCCCCATATTTAAAAAAAAATTAAACAAAGGTAATAATTACTAATAGATAAAGTAGAGTAATAAAAAGATACAAAAATTACTACTCAATGAAGTTGCACACAATATCTAGTATAAGAATACCGAATCTGAAAAAAAACTATGAGTTATTTATCCAAATATTTGAATTTTTAAATGCTGTAACTTAAAATATGGGTTAATGTTCGATTAGTGTGATAAAAATCATTACTCCCTACAGGTAATCGCCTGATAGAGGCAATAGACTGTTATTAATGATGTTATTAGTCATTTTACATATTATTATGATACAAACTACAAAGTCTGGTTCACTTCCGGAACGCGACACGGCGCGGCGCTGCGTTAAGATAGCGTCGCGTCTCGTCCCCTATTAAAGTCCCTGATTTAAGGGTCAATTCAGACCGCAACGCGACGCGTAGATGCATTTCTAGCACTGAATAAAACTGAAACAGACTTCAATTGCGTGAAACGTTTTGCTAATCTGTCAAATCCATACAAATTTAGAAATGCATCTACGCGTCGCGTTGCGGTCTGAATTGGCCCTTAGGGGTGAAATAAAAAAAATCTTTTAACGAACGCTTACTTAGAAATTACAGTTATGTAAGTACAAATAAAAAGATCATTTTAGGATTGCAAAAGAGACAGCCTATATATTATATTGTATTGCTTATGTTAACAGTTAAAAGTGTGAACAGTTATGCGTCTTATGTAGAACAGCTTATAACTGTTCTGCTAGAAAAATTGACTTATTGACAACTAGATAACACCTGCAACTTCGTCTCGTCGATATTCGATAAACGAATATTGACGCAACAAAGTTGCGCGGGAACCGTACATTTTTTCGAGATAGAAAGTATCCTATGTCCTTTCCCGGGACTCAAAGTATCTCCATACCAAATTGCAGCAAAATCGGTTTAGCGGTTTGGGCGTGAAGAGGACAGACAGACAGACACAGTTTCATAATAATAATATAGATAAATTTTTGTCCTTTTCCGAGGCACCATAATCATGCAAAATTTCATCCAAATCGTTTCCGGGGTTTGAGGTTGCAGACGGACTGACAAATATAATATATATTATTTACTAGCTGTTTGACCGAGCTTTAAAACAATATACAAATATGATATAGGTACTGTAAACGGATATGAAGCTAGAATTGACTTAATGGTAGAGAAATATTGCTGTAAGAGGCCTTACAGATGCACTATGGAAGACAAAAAAGAGATAGAACAGCAGATAGCAAAATTGCTAGATAATAAGCTAATAGAAGAATCCTATAGTCCATTTGCAGCACCAGTAACATTGGCTTTTAAAAAAGAAGACAATAAAAAAACAAGGTTGTGTATCGATTTTAGAGACTTGAATAAAATTGTGGTACCGCAGGCACAACCTTTCCCTTTAATTGAAGATCTAGTGATAAAGACTAGAAATTGTAAATTTTTTACTACTTTAGATGTGAATTCAGCATTTTGGTCTATTCCGTTAAGAATAGAAGATAGAAAGAAGACAGGTTTTGTAACTCAAGAAGGGCATTATCAATGGACATGTCTACCTTTTGGTTTAAAAACGTCCTCAGCGATATTTCAAAGGGTGTTGAGTAACATATTAAGAAAATATAAACTCAATGAATTTACTGTAAACTATATAGATGATATTCTAATATTTTCAAAGGATTTTGATAGCCATATTGATCACTTGAAACAGTTATTAGAAGCTATAAAAAAAGAAGGATTCCGATTAAAATTTGTAAAATGTAACTTTGCCTCAAATTCTGTCAAATATTTAGGACATATAATTCAGAATAATTCAGTGCAACCTTTAAAAGATAACATTATTTCAGTACAGAACTTTCCTACTCCTAAAAATCAAAAAAACGTGAGGCAATTTCTTGGTAAAATAAACTTCTACCATGAATACATTCCGAAAAAGGCGATAATATTAGACCCTTTACATCAATTGCTAAGGAAAGGCCAAAAATTTATTTGGTCTAATGAATGCCAAAAATCTTTTGACACGATAAAGAATCTATTATGCTCAAAACCTATATTAGAAATTTTTGATCAAAATTTACCTATAAACATTTATACAGACGCATCTATAGAAGGAGTTGGTGCAGTGCTAAAGCAGAAACAGCCAGATGGCAAAGAAAAAACTGTAGCATATTTTTCAAAAAAATTGACGGAAGCGCAAAAGAAAAAGAAAGCCATTTATTTGGAATTGTTGGCGATAAAAGAGGCGGTGGTTTTTTGGCAATATTGGCTAATAGGAAAACCATTTACGGTTTTTTCGGACCATAAACCTTTAGAAAATATGAATTTAAAATCGAGAACGGACGAAGAATTAGGGGATCTTACCTATTACCTTTCACAGTATGAATTTAATATAGTTTATTCTCCTGGAAGAAATAATTTAGAGGCAGACTGTTTAAGCAGGAATCCGGTATTAAATTCCGATGCAAATACTGATGAACAACTTAAAGTTGTAAATTTTATAATGATTGAAGACATCTTTAAAGATCAGGAAATAAATAAAGAAATACAAGAGCAAAAACATAAATTAATAAATAAACATAATGTATACTTCAAAAGGGTTGGAAAAAGAGATAAAATAATTTTATCAGAAGAATTATGTTTAAAATTTTTGAAAGAAGTTCATGAAAATATGTGTCATATTGGAATCAACCAAATGCAAAAGATGATTGGTAAATTTTATTTTATTAGAAATTTATCAGATCATATAAAGAAGATTTGTAAAAATTGTGAAATTTGCATAAAAAATAAAACAAGAGGACATGAAAAAATTGGATTTATGTCTCATCTAGGACCAGCAACGAAACCTTTTCAGATAATGTCCATAGATACAATAGGTGGATTTGGAGGTTCGAGATCATCCAAAAAATATTTGCATTTATTGGTTGACCATTTTACTAGATTTGCATTTATACATACGTCCAAAACTCAAACGGCTAATGATTTCATTAAACTTTTATCGAATATAGTAGAAACCGAAGAAATTGGTATGATTTTGACGGATCAATATCCGGGAATTAATTCGATTGCATTAAAAAATTTTCTTCGTGGAAAAAATATACCCTTGGTATTTACAGCAGTAAACTGTCCCTTTTCTAATGGCTTAAATGAACGCCTAAACCAAACATTGGTAAATAAGATAAGATGCAAAGTTAACGAAAAAGGAAAGAAAAGAGCATGGGCTAATATAGCTAAGGAGTGTGTTAAAAAGTATAATGAGACTGTTCACACTGTTACAGGTTTCTCACCATCTTATCTTTTATATGGCATAGAAAATGTAACGATTTTACCGAAGGAATTAAGAAGTAGCATATCAAGTGAGAATTGGATAAATGACAAGAAGATTGCTTTGGAGAATACAAAAAAGTCTCATGATTACAACAAAAAATTATTTGACAAAAATCGAAAGCATTGGGATTTTAATGTGGGAGATCTAGTTTATGTTGAAAATGGAAATAGACTGAATAGATATAAACTAGAGGAAGTTTACATTGGACCATTTCGGATAGTAGAGAAGGTGTCGAGTTCTATATATAAGATAGACACAGGTCATAAGAAAGCAGAATCAAATCTATTTCATTTGACAAAAATGATTCCTGTACCTATGTTAGATCTAAGTTAGATTTAGGTAGATGTAATAATGTAAAAAAAAAAATTTTTTTTTTCCTTTTAAGGGGGGAGATGTAAGTTTAAAACTTCTTATTTAGAGTAGGCTGGTATGTTTGCGACAGAAAAGTAAAATATTTGAATTTCGAAGGACGACAATGTCAAGTTTGTAAGAACTGAAAAAAATGTTTTAAGAGAAAATATATTTTGTGTTCAATTTGGAGGATTTAAATTATAAACGTAATTGTCGTTTCTTTATATTTACAGGTACTTATGTTATTCCATTATGGCTAACAATATGGCTATCAAAATCCTTTGAAAATATTAGAATATCATCTATATAGTTTACAGTAAATTCATTGAGTTTATATTTTCTTAATATGTTACTCAACACCCTTTGAAATATCGCTGAGGACGTTTTTAAACCAAAAGGTAGACATGTCCATTGATAATGCCCTTCTTGAGTTACAAAACCTGTCTTCTTTCTATCTTCTATTCTTAACGGAATAGACCAAAATGCTGAATTCACATCTAAAGTAGTAAAAAATTTACAATTTCTAGTCTTTATCACTAGATCTTCAATTAAAGGGAAAGGTTGTGCCTGCGGTACCACAATTTTATTCAAGTCTCTAAAATCGATACACAACCTTGTTTTTTTATTGTCTTCTTTTTTAAAAGCCAATGTTACTGGTGCTGCAAATGGACTATAGGATTCTTCTATTAGCTTATTATCTAGCAATTTTGCTATCTGCTGTTCTATCTCTTTTTTGTCTTCCATAGTGCATCTGTAAGGCCTCTTACAGCAATATTTCTCTACCATTAAGTCAATTCTAGCTTCATATCCGTTTACAGTACCTATATCATATTTGTCTTTTGCAAAAATAGATTTATACTCATCAATCAGCTTATTTATTTTATCTTTTTCACCTTTTTCTAAGTGATCTATTTTCATTTCTATGTCTTGCTCTATGACATGTTCATTAAAATTTATTTTTATATTGTGTTTACTTCCATCACTATCTATTTCCGTTTTCATACTTTCTATCATCTGCTTGTTATCATTATTATATTTTTTTTGGATAATTGTTAATTCTTCAGTTTGAATTAATCCAAACATTTTAATCAAGTCTAATCCAATAAGAAAATCATGTTTAAAATTATTTTCATCAATAACATAAACATCCGCCATTTCTTCTACTTCAAAAATCTTAATTTTTAATCTAGTCAATCCAGTCGCTTTTCTGACACCATTAATAGTTACTAAGCTTGCCTTGTTTACATAGCTTCCTGTATTTCTTATTTTAAGCAATTTTGAGTTTATCAAGGAAACGTTGGAACCTGAATCATAAATTCCATTAATTTCAACATTTTCATTTACAGTTAATTTTACAGTTATTAATGGTGTCACCACTAGTTTTTTTGTTCAGTCTCATTCAACTCGGCCTCAATAACTGAATTATTTACATGTCTAATTAAATTTCTTTTCACTTTATCATTGTCTTTTGTTTTGAACCAACATAAAGATTCTGGGTGATAACGTGTTCCCTTATTTAAATTTTCACAAATCTTACATGTATTTCGTGTAGCTTCATTATTTTCATTAGCTCGCCAAGTAGTTCTATAAGTTTTCTTTGCATACACAGTATTTTTTTTTTGTATCATATGTTCATGTTTCCTTAGTACATTAAACAAATCTATCGTATCTGTTAAAATCTCTCTATCAATTTTATGCAATATATTTTCTGGCAAACCTGCTGCAATCAAATCAATTAATGTGCCTACGTCAATAGATGTCCTCATTTCAAGTAGAAGCTTTTCTTTTCTTATTGCATAATCTATTAAGGAACCATCTCTATATCTAAATGCTAAAGCGAAATTGACTGGACTCCATCCTTTGTTTGCAAAAGTTTCGCAGAACTTAGACTTCCAAATAGACCATTCAGAGTTCAGTGTTAGCTTCATGATCATTGAATTATACCAATCAATACAACTGCTATCCAAAAACAATCTAAGAATCTCCACTTTCTGTTCATTACTTGTGACGACAAAACGAGCACATTCTCTTTCAAATGTGTTAATCCATAAGGTTGCGTTCATATTCTTAGTTGAAAATTTATCAATAATAAATTTTTCTGCGACATCCCTAAGGCTGTGATGTCTAATCTCGTGTATGTTTCCTTCATTTTTATTTTTTTGTACTGCCTGTTCTTCAACAAATTCTTCAAGATATTGATCTCCAAATTGCAGATTATCATTTTCATCTACATAAGTATTCCTCAACTCCTCTGTCATATTTATCCAGATCCTTCTGGTCTGGTATATTTTCTTTAGGCTATTTCGCACTTTACTATATGTAGTAGTTTGCATTATTTCTGTGTGATGACTAATGTCTTGCAACTCTTCAGGTATATAGTACTCTTTATTATTTTGAGTTGTTATCATTGTTATAGAAAGTACATTTGATTTTCCGTCTCTTGATGGCAGCAAAGTAAATTTAAATTGTAGCTTCTCCATATTATTATGAGCTAATTGTCGTTTTGTAGTTTTATTGTTCTTATAAAACGACAATTCGCTCATAATAATATGGAGAAGCTACAATTTAAATTTACTTTGCTGCCATCAAGAGACGGAAAATCAAATGTACTTTCTATAACAATGATAACAACTCAAAATAATAAAGAGTACTATATACCTGAAGAGTTGCAAGACATTAGTCATCACACAGAAATAATGCAAACTACTACATATAGTAAAGTGCGAAATAGCCTAAAGAAAATATACCAGACCAGAAGGATCTGGATAAATATGACAGAGGAGTTGAGGAATATTTATGTAGATGAAAATTATAATCTGCAATTTGGAGATCAATATCTTGAAGAATTTGTTGAAGAACAGGCAGTACAAAAAAATAAAAATGAAGGAAACATACACGAGATTAGACATCACAGCCTTAGGGATGTCGCAGAAAAATTTATTATTGATAAATTTTCAACTAAGAATATGAACGCAACCTTATGGATTAACACATTTGAAAGAGAATGTGCTCGTTTTGTCGTCACAAGTAATGAACAGAAAGTGGAGATTCTTAGATTGTTTTTGGATAGCAGTTGTATTGATTGGTATAATTCAATGATCATGAAGCTAACACTGAACTCTGAATGGTCTATTTGGAAGTCTAAGTTCTGCGAAACTTTTGCAAACAAAGGATGGAGTCCAGTCAATTTCGCTTTAGCATTTAGATATAGAGATGGTTCCTTGATAGATTATGCAATAAGAAAAGAAAAGCTTCTACTTGAAATGAGGACATCTATTGACGTAGGCACATTAATTGATTTGATTGCAGCAGGTTTGCCAGAAAATATATTGCATAAAATTGATAGAGAGATTTTAACAGATACGATAGATTTGTTTAATGTACTAAGGAAACATGAACATATGATACAAAAAAAATATACTGTGTATGCAAAGAAAACTTATAGAACTACTTGGCGAGCTAATGAAAATAATGAAGCTACACGAAATACATGTAAGATTTGTGAAAATTTAAATAAGGGAACACGTTATCACCCAGAATCTTTATGTTGGTTCAAAACAAAAGACAATGATAAAGTGAAAAGAAATTTAATTAGACATGTAAATAATTCAGTTATTGAGGCCGAGTTGAATGAGACTGAACAAAAAAACTAGTGGTGACACCATTAATAACTGTAAAATTAACTGTAAATGAAAATGTTGAAATTAATGGAATTTATGATTCAGGTTCCAACGTTTCCTTGATAAACTCAAAATTGCTTAAAATAAGAAATACAGGAAGCTATGTAAACAAGGCAAGCTTAGTAACTATTAATGGTGTCAGAAAAGCGACTGGATTGACTAGATTAAAAATTAAGATTTTTGAAGTAGAAGAAATGGCGGATGTTTATGTTATTGATGAAAATAATTTTAAACATGATTTTCTTATTGGATTAGACTTGATTAAAATGTTTGGATTAATTCAAACTGAAGAATTAACAATTATCCAAAAAAAATATAATAATGATAACAAGCAGATGATAGAAAGTATGAAAACGGAAATAGATAGTGATGGAAGTAAACATAATATAAAAATAAATTTTAATGAACATGTCATAGAGCAAGACATAGAAATGAAAATAGATCACTTAGAAAAAGGTGAAAAAGATAAAATAAATAAGCTGATTGATGAGTATAAATCTGTTTTTGCAAAAGACAAATATGATATAGGTACTGTAAACGGATATGAAGCTAGAATTGACTTAATGGTAGAGAAATATTGCTGTAAGAGGCCTTACAGATGCACTATGGAAGACAAAAAAGAGATAGAACAGCAGATAGCAAAATTGCTAGATAATAAGCTAATAGAAGAATCCTATAGTCCATTTGCAGCACCAGTAACATTGGCTTTTAAAAAAGAAGACAATAAAAAAACAAGGTTGTGTATCGATTTTAGAGACTTGAATAAAATTGTGGTACCGCAGGCACAACCTTTCCCTTTAATTGAAGATCTAGTGATAAAGACTAGAAATTGTAAATTTTTTACTACTTTAGATGTGAATTCAGCATTTTGGTCTATTCCGTTAAGAATAGAAGATAGAAAGAAGACAGGTTTTGTAACTCAAGAAGGGCATTATCAATGGACATGTCTACCTTTTGGTTTAAAAACGTCCTCAGCGATATTTCAAAGGGTGTTGAGTAACATATTAAGAAAATATAAACTCAATGAATTTACTGTAAACTATATAGATGATATTCTAATATTTTCAAAGGATTTTGATAGCCATATTGATCACTTGAAACAGTTATTAGAAGCTATAAAAAAAGAAGGATTCCGATTAAAATTTGTAAAATGTAACTTTGCCTCAAATTCTGTCAAATATTTAGGACATATAATTCAGAATAATTCAGTGCAACCTTTAAAAGATAACATTATTTCAGTACAGAACTTTCCTACTCCTAAAAATCAAAAAAACGTGAGACAATTTCTTGGTAAAATAAACTTCTACCATGAATACATTCCGAAAAAGGCGATAATATTAGACCCTTTACATCAATTGCTAAGGAAAGGCCAAAAATTTATTTGGTCTAATGAATGCCAAAAATCTTTTGACACGATAAAGAATCAATTGTTTATGTTTTCCTCCTATATGTCGTAATAATCTTATATATATATATATATATATATATATATATATATATATATATATACAAGAATTGCTTGTTTAAAGATATAAGATATAGTGCGGCGTATGTAGCTGATATTTACAATGTAAACATTCGTTGACCCGCATCGTGTGTGAACTATTAGCGAGATTGTGGCCGTGTTTCCGTCAATACGGAGTTCAATATACCAATGCGCAGTGGTCGATCGTGCGACCTGTAGACTTATTCTTATGATTCGAATGTCACTTCGAGCGCAGGACATTAGACGCGTGAGACTCGAGCCCCTCGGTCTTGATTTGTACAATGAATAATTTAACTCAGATTCGACAGCTTAGAACCTAGCACGACATAAAACGCACTGTTATAGGGTTCTTCCTAAACCTCCTTTATTAGCCATGATGAAGTAGTCTGGGTTCCCTAGAATTTTTTTTTTTAAGCAAATTTTTTTGTGGTTAGTTGCTTTTGAGCTGCTTACCGAATTCCACCTTCTCACTCCAGGTAGTCGGTCACCGCGAGGGTCTGGAGATGATGGAGTCGGCTGATCCGTTAGTACTGCTGGTGCTGTTGCCCACCATCCCGGTGGCCCTCATCAGTGCCAAGATGTACAGCTGGGAGGACGTGGTGCTGATGATGCTGAGGAAGTACTGCGCGAAGGTGCCCGCCCTAGCCTATATATTGCCCTTCGGCAGGTAATGATAATTTTTGTAGTGCCTAAGTGTGCGCGCAGTACATACACTCTGTTCCTTTAAGGTGATCGCACATTTATCAACACGAAGAACACGCCGGATTTTAGGATTCATTGTATGAAATGATGTGAAACCTCGCACATTCCGGCGTGAAAACCGGCGTGAAACAGCGCTTTCGCTGTTTTTCACCGAGTGAGTGAGTTTACCGGAGGCCCAATTCCCTTCCTTACCCTCCCCTATTCCCTTCCCTTCCCATCCCCACCCTCCTCTATTATCCTATTCCCTCTTAAAAGGCTGGCATCGCACCTGCAGCTCTTCTGATGCTGCGACTGTCCATGGGCGACCGTTTGCTCGTTTGCCCCCTTATTTCATTAAAAAAAAAAAATCGTCCGCACCGCCCACCGTGCGCGCCGCATTTCGTGTACTATGCGGTGCGTTCGACGCGTACGCTGTTGACAAATATGCGATCAGCTTTTGTCTTAACCAAGTATGTAGTCAAAGGTTCGACACGACTGTCGAAAGATCAGGCGCGGGATAAAAATTTTACATGCCCATCCGACGTATGGATCTTTACACTAGTTACACAATCAAGTGATCAGCCTGCAATTTGGTCCTAACTCACACATTACTTCTGAGAATTTAAAAAACGCACGCATCGCGCTACTTTTTTCGATTCACTTCGACTCTGCGCTAGTATAAATTATCCCTTAAAAACAATAGAAGCTGCTACGCGCAAATCGAACCCACGACCTCCGAGTTGAGAGCCTGTTTCTAACTACTGAGAACGTAAAGTTATAAAATGTTGTATGTTTCAGTGTGGAAGGCGACAGGGGTGCCATCGTCAGCGGTCAACCGACCAACTCCAACTCAAACGCCAACTCCCATCTCTCTCCGACCAGAATATTCTGTTCAGCTCTCCTCCTCCCCACCATTTCCACCATCATTGGCAAGATCTTCTTCAGGTCCATAAAGAACAACCTACACCGAACCATCCTCGGAGGCTTAACGTACATAACCATCAAAGGAGCCCTGAAAATCTACCACAAACAAATGCTGTATATCCGGCACTCAAGCCGAAGAATATTGGACTACACGGAGTCCAATCTGAAGTTGTACAGAAACGACACCGGCCCCAGCGATCCCGAGCAAGTGATTTAGGACTTTATCGCCATGCGATAAGAGCTATATTTCAATGACATTTTCATACGAGTGAAGTTGGTACGGTTGGTACGTTGAGCGCCCCTAGCGGTGGGTTTGTGAACTAAATTTTGTATGGAAATGTAATAGGGCTGTAACACGTTTTATTATTAATTCAATTTTAATGTCTTCAATTTTTAATGCAAGTTATTCTTGGCAGCTGTAGTGGTCTGGCGTTTCACCGAATACGGTGTCTTTTATTGTATGTGTAAAGAAATTGACGGCGCTTTAAGAGCAATAGTTAAAGCTTAAAACAATGTGCGAGTTCCGAAATTCAACCCAGTATACTTGGCGAGTGCTAATGACGTTATGTATGCGACGCCATATTGTGCAGCAGGCTTAGCATAACAACATTAGAAACGGGAAATAATTGACATATTAACAGATTTAAGTGACAAAATGGCGGATTTCCTTTGTCTATTCTTCCGTAGAAAGAAATCGCTTCTATTTTGAACATGCTAAGCCTGCTGGTGTGCCACAGTGTAGCGTGGATTCTTATAGTCGTGTATAGTATACTATACTGGGTTATAATTCGAAACTTACCTACCTAGAATTGTTATATTTCGATGTTTTAGTTCTATCTCAAAAGTCAATTAAAAGTTCTACATGTATGCGCTATGTAGTTTAAGTATTTTTATACTAATTAGCTCACATTTTTAGTATATTTATTGCAAAATCATTTTACTTGTGTGTTTTTAGTCAAAAATTAAAAATATTGACCATGACAGTTTTGCAGTTCAGTAATTTATAAAAAAAAATCATAGAATTAAGCATTTTTTAAAGTATCTCCCTTATTAGTAAAAATATCTACGTGTATACAGACGTTATAGTTTTTGTTCTTTCTCAAGGTTTTGTCCTTGTCATGTGCCATTTTTCGGGTTCCGTACCGGGACCCTAACACTAAGACTTCGATGTCTGTCTGTCAGTCTGTATGTCTCCAGGCTATATCTCAAGAACCGCTATAGCTAGGTTTCTGAAATTTTCACAAATTGTGTATATCGGTTTCCGCTATAACAGCAAATACCAAATACAAAATAAAATAAATAATATTATCCCATAAAATCACATTTTTGCTCTATAATAGTACCCTTCGTGTGCGAGTCCAACTCGCACTTGGCCGATTTTTATTAATGTAGACAAGAACAAAACTACTCCAACGTCAGCATGCGGTGTGTGCCTTTCTTTTACTAAGAGCCTTTAGTATTGCTCAAATCGAACATTGTTTTAAATATATGATTTATAATCTTAGCCGGTAAAATAATTTAACTCGCTTAATATAATATTATGTACTGTATGTGATTTATTTATGTTTGTTTTTTCAATACTTACTTTGTTATTTTACTGACTGCGATTAAAAATTTGAGTAACAAAATTCTTCGAGTATATGCCATATAAACTAAAAGATAATTTGTATGTATTGTATGTTATAATATTTGTATATTGTTGTAAATTTTAGAGCATTTGTCTCTAATTTGTCAGTGCTTTGTAAATTATTTCAATAACTAGCTATATGTACATAGTTAACATAGTTGTTAGAAATTCCTATTGCGAGTCCACTTATGGCCCGCACGTAGACAAAGAAGGGGCTTGTGTCCATAGCTATTTACCATCAGGTGATCCATAAGCCTATTTCCTGGTATACAGGATGTAACAAAACTAAGTGAAACTTTAGGGTTACTTATTATGGAGTTTACGGTGAAAGTAGCAGCGCTGAATAAAAATGTTTTTACTGATTTGTATGGGCAAGTGGCCCAATGTCATGAGCTTGCCCATACAAATCACAAAAAAATAGCTCTTTCAGCGCTGCTACTTTCACAGTGAACTCATACACAGCCTAAAGTATTATCACTTAGTTTTGTTACACCTGTAGATACTAGATTCATGATGCTGGCGCCTGTCATTGTATGAACGTAAATCTGCACTCCTACTTATACTAAATGTTTATTTTTATAATAAAAAATCTTTGTTTAATATTAAATAATTTACCTTGTAAGGGGTAATATGCGTTGCCAGAAATTGGCCTATAATTTTTTAAGAGTTTACCAATCTAACCTTTTCTTTCTTCATCTTTCTTTGTATAAAATAAAATTCTTTGCACTTACTTTTTTTTGACAACTAGAGGAACAACATAAGTACATGTTTTTTTTATTGACTATGAATAATTGCCATAAAAATTTAAATCATTGTATCAAATACAGGGTGTCACAAATATTTCTAAACATTTTTTCTTTTTTCTCAATTTTTATATCCTATCTATATTGTTTTTCACAATGCTTATCAAAACCTTTCAACTTTCAGACTTAAATTGTGTGATACCCTGAAGTTGAATACAATATTTTGTTTTTCAAATACTTATGACTGTTTAGTAAACTAAGTATGTACTTGTGTAATTCGTACACTGCTGTATCGTCATAGACTAATGATCTGACTGAGCATTAATTAACAATTCTTGTAAAATAGGACAAGAAAGAGACGAGAGATCGTAAAAAACGCGTAAAAAGAGTTTTTGTCTCTTTTGCGCGTTAAATAGCATTGAAAATATAAAAGCTTTCGTACAGAGAAACAGCTACAAAATAAGCTGTTTTCAATTCAATTTCATTACCTCTCAATCAATTCAGCAAATGTCAATCAATTCAGCAGTCAAAACTGTCAAACTGAAAAATGTCAAATCAGTACAAAATACAGAAATGAATTGCAAGCAGTTGCATTTTGCGATTTTAGAAAAATGAATCATATTATGATTCATATCATGATTCTTCAAAGTGACCATTTTAGCCCCGCTGGTCGCTAGTGCGCGCCCGGGCTTAGGGTCAATTTATACTAGCGCAGATTCGAAGCGTATCGAAGCGAACTAATAAAACTGAACATAACAAATTCAACCTTAACTCCAAAGCGTTAACATATTACTCCCGAGAATTTAAAAATGCGCGCGCATCCGCGCGCACTTTCGCGAATTCGCTTGACCACCGCTTTTGGTGCGTGCGCATTCTCGCGCATACAAGCGAATCTACGCGTCATCACTGTAGGCACTCTGGCGAATCCGCGCGCATTCGTTCGACTTGTTGCGAATTTGACGCTTCTATTATAAATTGACCCTTAGTATTCTTGTAGTCTGTGTAGAACTGAAATTGATTTGTCTTAAATTGTAACTGTTCCATTGTTCGAAAGCGTACATTTTATTTTGATTGAACTATGGTTGTAAGTGACATCAATGACGGCATTGATGTTATGACCATTTATGTGAAATATTTTTTGTGAAAGTACAGTTAGGAAATTAATGTTTAGCAGATAACTATTGTCCTACTGCAAGCGACTGACGGTACCACAATTTGAAAAGAAGTTATGCATACTGTTACTATAATCTTAATTCTTAGAAGTTTACCAAACAGGCATAATGATTTGAAAGTACTGTATAGGAGCTATTATGTTCTCTTGCCAATAACGCATCGAAATTTGTTGGTAATTTTAGCTTTATCATGATTATTCTCATACTTTTGTACAGTATCATTCATTATAGATATTTTTTAACATATTTTCTTTTATTTCAAGACCTTTTAGGTATTCTTTATGAACAATATAAAAAAAATCCTTTACTGCGGTAGATAACAGTAAAATTAGAAATAAAATTATTTTATCCTAAGATCCGACCGTAAAATCCTGCATGAATCGTTTTTTTCGATCAAATATATTTTAAAATAATCTTTAGAACGTATAGAATGGATTAATGTTGGGTTGCCTTGTCAAAAGTAGCCGCAAGTACCTTTAATTGAGCAAAATGAAATTCAATAGAAAAGTAAGAACTAAGAAGGAATGACATTGAGGAATGACAGGACACTAAGCATAAAAATAAAAACGCCTGTTAAATAAAAATAGCAATCCTGCGGGTTCTCGACGTACTCAATTCCTCAAGCCAGGCATAATAATTGTAGGCCTGAACATTGATGAATAACTATGTCTGTTTACGGGCTGGCAACCCTAGGTTGCGGCCGACTTAGAGCTGGCAACCATTTATACCTTATTTTGTCACGTCATTTTCTTTCAAATGATGTAAAATTTACTGAAAAAAAAGATACATGCAAATTTATGCATTTATCTCATGAACATTAAACTTAATTAAAGGTACTTGCGGCTACTTTTGACAAGGCAAGCCAACATTAATCCATTCTATACGTTCTAAAGATTATTTTAAAATATATTTGATCGAAAAAAACGATTCCTGCAGGATTTTACGGTCGGATCCAATACTATTTTACTTTTAGGAAATTGTATAGAGTTAGACGGAAATCCGAAGTAGTTTCTGCTTTATTCTTATCTACCTAACCCTTTTGTTTGGAAGTGCTCAGAACAGCAAAAACAATCTATCATTTAATGTGACCAGACCTTTACACATTTATGTAAGGGCGTGTTCACACCAAGTTGCAAATGCAAAATGAGAAGTTATGGTGGTAGGTGTGTTGCAGGTGTGTATTGGTGACGACAGGCGCTTTCCATTAATATAATATAATAATAAGTATCTATGGACGCTTCACACCACGTCAGTCTGGCCCCGTGTTAGGTACCTGAAGGACTTGTGTTACGGGTACCAGACAACGGAAATATATTGTTACGGTACATGGTATACGGACACGTGGTGCGCAAGTACATACTCGAACCTTCTAAAAAGGTCCAATGTTTGTTTACGTGTTTACCCTTTATTTGTTAGCGTGTTTGAATTTAGACCTTATGACTGAGTCCATAAGGTCTAAATTAAATTCAACTTACTGCACTTATCGCAAGGACGGCAGTTTTATTGTGGCACATTCCCGAGCCTACTAGAAATTTCCCACGGTTGTTTACTTGTTTACGTGAAATCGGGAAATTTCTGGAATTCGTCTCGCCATATAAAAAGAGCCGCAGGCAGACCCGGCAATTCAGTTCAATCTGAGCGATCTTCGAGGCGATTTCGGAGTGATCAATAGTGAGTGAACCAGTGAAACCTGCGACTTGGCTACGACCTAGGACAGTGATAGTGCTTAGTGATTGGACCTAGTGATTAGTGTTTGGACTTAGTGCTAAGTGTTGTGACCTAGTGTTTAGTGCAGTGTTAATAAAGTCTTCAAGAGAGTCACCAGGTCTTTCTCTCCAAATCCTCGAACCCTAGCACGTAACAACTGGTGTCAGAAGTGCGATTTGGAGATGCCATTGACTCCGAGAGAGGACTTCAAGGGGAGTGTCAGGACAAGGGCGCAGCGAGCTGCTGCCATTGACTCCGAGAGAGGAGTTGCGGAGGCCACACCCACTGGGGACCAAGCTCCGCCCACTGAGGGACAGGCCCCACCCACTGGCCCCGCCCACATGGCTCCGCCCACTGGCCACGCCCACCAGGCTCCGCCCACTTTGGCTGAAGCCACGCCCACTGGCTCCGCCCACCGGGACACGCCCACTGGCCACGCCCACTGGCTCCGCCCACCAGGCCACGCCCACTCAGGTCACGCCCACTAGCTCCGCCCACCGAGCTCCGTCTGCTCAACCCCTGCCTACTGGCTCCAGCCACCATGCATCGCCCGTAGCTTCTGCGGCCCCTCAAGTGGCTCCCCAATTACAAAGCCTAATTGAGTTAATTCAGGCTCTGCAGGAGTCACAAGACCGCAAGCTCGGCGCTTTGCAGGAGTCACAAGACCGCAAGCTCGGCGCTTTGCAGGAATCACAAGACCGCAAGTTCGGCGCTTTGCAGGAGTCCCAAAAAGCTGAAAGTCAGGCGTTGAAAGATTCTCAAAAGGCAATGATGGAGGCACAAGACCGCAAGCTTGGCGCTTTACAAGAGTCACAAGAACGCAAGCTCGGTGCTGAAATCAGAGCGATTCGAGAATCACAAGAGCAACAAAAAGACCTCCAAGAAAAAGCGCTTGGAGCTATAAAGGATGTCAGTGACACGGTGTTTAAGCTTCGAAAAGATGTCGACGTAATGGACGAACGAGTTACGGGGTTAGGAGTGGATATGGAAAATGTGAAAACTGGCCTCACAGAACTACAGAAGTGGAAAGTGCGCGTGGAAACCACAGGAATCGCGACGTCTAGTGGAACTTCCGTAGTGGTACAAGGACCAAGAGTTAAAGTGCCACCATACGACGGTACTACTTCTTGGAACGCTTATCGTCAGCAATTCCAGACGGTTGCTTCTGCCAACGGATGGAATGATGAACAATGCCTGACCGCTCTCACAGTTGCGCTCAGAGGGCAAGCTTTGTCGGTCCTAGAAGCGCATACAGGAAATGGGTTTAAAGACCTGATGGAGGCACTTGAATCCAGATACGGGGAGCGACACCTGGAGCACGTGTTCCGTGCCCAACTGCGTGACAGAGTCCAACGCCCAGGAGAAGGACTACAACAATGGGCGTTGGAAATAGAAAAACTGGTCAAGAAGGCACACCCAGGAGCCGATTCCAAGATGATCGACACGAACATTGTGCAAGCATTTGTCGACGGAATCAGGGACCTAGAGGTCAGAGCTGCAGTGAGGCTACGTCACCACACCTCGCTTAAGGAAGCATTGGCGCATGCTTTAGAGGTCGAGGCTGTTCGGCGTGACATACGGCAGACATATAAGATCCGCGAGGTCTCTGAGGAAGTCAAGGAGGTTAAGGCTCCTACGAAGAGAAGTTCTGGAGCCATGTGCTACAAGTGCGGCGAGAGGGGCCATCTTCAGCTTAACTGCCCGCAGAAAGAGACCCAAATGGCAAGGATGAAAATGCTCGAGGAACGTCTGGAACAAATGGAGGAGCTGCAAAAGCAAGGGGCCTCGTTCCCTGCCCGGGATCAGGGAAACGAATAAAAGCCAGGACTAAGGGGCGAGTGCTGGCTGACACGGAGGAAGCCCCGATAACTGTTATCTCCCAAGCATGCAGCGGGAACAGTCTTGTGATTCAGGGGACTATTAACAGGACGGATTGCAAAATGACTCTAGATACAGGAGCCTCTAGAACGATAGTGAACCCAAATCTGGTAAAAGCCGCAAGAAGACACAAGAGGAGAATTAACTGTCGGCTCCTTACTGCCTCCGGTCAGCCAATACCCGTCCTGGGAGAGATGTCAGTTACGATTAATGTAGGGGGATCCTCATACCCTCACGACGTTATCGTGGCTGAGATTATGGATGATTGCATCTTGGGTTTGGATTTCATGAAGAAGCACAACTGCAGAATTAATGTCGCCGACGGAGTGTTCAAGTGTGGCGAAGAAGAAATTTTCATCCTTGGAGGCGCCTGCGGGAAAGTTGAATGTGTAAAGAAAGTCATAATACCTGGACGTGCGGAAGCTCGGGTGCTGGTGAAACTACCGCCAGCTGGAAAGAAGAAGTTGAATAGATGCGTGTTGATCGAAGACACACCTACCAAGACATCAGCGCAAAAACTGATGACGGCGAGAACCCTTGTTAGTGGAAGCAGTAACGCTGTGGTCAGGGTTTTGAATCTTGCTGATCGCGAGATCTGCTTGAACAAAGGTGACGTCATTGGAAAGTGCGAGGAAGTTCTCTGGATGAGAAAGTGTAGTTCGATCACAGGCTCAGACTCAGCAAACACCAGCAACTATGGATTAGTGACTGAGCTACTCGATGACTGCAAGAGTAATCTGACTTATTCGCAGGGCATGAAAGCTAAGAAGTTTTTACAACGCCACGCGAATATCTTCTCCAGTCAGGAAGGCGACCTTGGAAGAACGTCGATGGTTCAGCACAGGATAGATACCGGAAGCGAGAACCCAATTCGTCAACGAGCAAGACGGATACCCATTGCAAAGGAAAAAGAAGTTGAAGGCCTTTTGGAGGACATGAGAAGGCATAAGATCATTGAACCGTCTGCAAGTCCGTGGTGCTCACCGGTTGTATTAGTGAAGAAGAAAGATGGCAGCACAAGATTTTGTGTGGACTACAGACGTCTCAATGATGTCACCAAGAAGGACAGTTATCCATTACCTCGAATTGACGACACTCTGGATACCTTGAGTGGCATGAAATGGTTCTCGACCCTGGACCTGAAATCTGGATACTGGCAGGTGGAAATTCATCCAAAAGACAAAGAGAAGACAGCTTTCTCCACCGGTAAAGGTTTATGGCAGTTTAACGTCATGCCCTTTGGATTGTGCAACGCACCTGCCACATTTGAGCGACTCATGGAGTGTGTACTGGCAGGCTTAGTTGGAGAGGCTTGCTTAGTCTACTTGGACGACGTCATCATTGTTGGCCGCGACTTCGAGGACCATTTGCGAAACTTAGAACGAGTTTTCGCCAAAATAGAGGGGGCCAAGTTAAAGTTGAATCCGAAAAAGTGTCGTTTATTCAGGAATAAGGTGAACTATCTCGGCCATGTTATCTCCAGTGATGGAATTCAGACGGACCCGGAGAAACTAGAAGCAGTCCAAAATTGGCCAACCCCTAAGAACAAAACCGAAGTGCGGGCATTTCTCGGCCTATGCTCCTACTACAGGCGTTTTGTTAAGGGATTCTCAGAGATAGCCAAGCCATTACATCGGCTGACAGAAGATAAACGACAGTTTATTTGGGACGAGACTTCCGAAGATTCTTTTCAGAAACTAAAGAAACATCTGTGTGAAACACCAATCCTGGGGTATCCACAACCTGAAGGTCAGTTTATAGTCGACACGGACGCAAGCAACACGGCCATTGGAGGGGTGTTATCTCAAAAACAGGGTGAAAGAGAAGTTGTAATTGCATATTTCAGCAAATCTTTAGCTAAGCCAGAGAGAAACTACTGTGTGACAAGAAGAGAACTCTTGGCTGTCGTAAAGACGCTACAACATTTCAGCAAGTATCTCATTGGCAGACACTTTTTACTGCGAACTGATCACGCAGCCTTGAAGTGGCTACTACAATTCAAGAACCCAGAAGGCCAAGTAGCTCGATGGATAGAACAACTCCAGGAGTATGACTTCAAGACGGAACACCGCAGCGGAAAGTCCCATGGGAATGCCGACGCACTCTCACGAAGGCCGTGTTCAGAAGACTGCAACCATTGTGTTAAACAGGAATCTAATGAAGTGACACTAAAGTTAACGAAAACAAGTCCTTTGGGCCCATGGGAGAATGATGCTATGAGGGAGGCTCAAGAAACAGATGACGACCTTCGGCACATCATCACATGGAAGAAACGGCGTGATGAAAAACCAATCTGGAGTGAGGTAGCACCCACTGGCGCTGTCACTAAGGCGTACTGGGCGCAATGGGACAGTCTGATACTTCAAAACGGAATACTCTACCGGAAATGGGAGAAGACCAACGGCAGAGAGTTCCATCTTCAGATAGTTGTCCCAAGAACGAGAGTACCGGATGTTCTCCGTGAAATGCATGATGGCGTATCAGGAGGTCATCTAGGAGTAAAGAGGACGTTAACAAAAGTGCGAGAACGATTCTAATGGTTGCATTGTCGAGACGATGTACAGGATTGGTGCCGCAAATGCGCTACTTGCGCTGCAGTGAAGGGACCACAGACAAGGAGCCGTGGGAGCCTGCGCTTGTATAACGTTGGCGCACCGTGGGAACGAATCGCAGTTGACGTAGCTGGGCCATTTCCTGTAACAGAATCAGGAAACAAGTATTTCATGGTTGTCATGGATTACTTCACCAAATGGCCCGAAGTGTTCGCCATACCAAACCAGGAAGCTACAACAGTTGCTTCTAAGCTAGTCGAAGAAGTAATATTTCGCTTTGGTGTGCCTCTAGAAATCCATTCCGATCAGGGCAGGAATTTCGAATCGCAGGTCTTCCAGGAAGTGTGCAGAATTTTGGGAATGCATAAAACGAGGACCACCGCGTACCATCCACAGTCTGATGGAATGGTTGAGAGATTTAACCAGACCCTTGAGAGGCATTTGGCGAAATTGGTAGATGAGAAACAAAAGGACTGGGACAAGTATATACCGCTCTTCCTTCTGTCGTACCGTACCGCCGAGCATGAGAGCATAAAAGCTACCCCGGCGTATGTCAATTACGGTAGAGAACTGCGAGTACCAGTAGACCTCTTGACAGGAGGATCACCGGAAGAACCAAAGACCGTACCAGATTATGTCTGCGATTTAAGGGAAAAGATGCGCTATATACACGCCATGGTTCGGGAAAATGGGTTACAGTCAAGTGAGAACATGAAGACCAGATACGACCGGAAATCGAATACAAGCGGCTTCGAAGAAGGGTCACTGGTGTGGCTGCATAACCCAACTCGCCGAAAAGGCAAATCTCCAAAGTTGCAGACCAAGTGGGACGGCCCATACAAAGTGGTTACCCGATTGAACGATGTGACTTACAGGATTCAAAAGCAACCAAGAGGGACATTCAAAGTGGTACACATAGACCGTCTGGCGCGATACCATGGCAGTAACAATGATGCTCGGGACGAGCATCTCTAAGAGGGGAGTAGTGTTACGGTACATGGTATACGGACACGTGGTGCGCAAGTACATACTCGAACCTTCTAAAAAGGTCCAATGTTTGTTTACGTGTTTACCCTTTATTTGTTAGCGTGTTTGAATTTAGACCTTATGACTGAGTCCATAAGGTCTAAATTAAATTCAACTTACTGCACTTATCGCAAGGACGGCAGTTTTATTGTGGCACATTCCCGAGCCTACTAGAAATTTCCCACGGTTGTTTACTTGTTTACGTGAAATCGGGAAATTTCTGGAATTCGTCTCGCCATATAAAAAGAGCCGCAGGCAGACCCGGCAATTCAGTTCAATCTGAGCGATCTTCGAGGCGATTTCGGAGTGATCAATAGTGAGTGAACCAGTGAAACCTGCGACTTGGCTACGACCTAGGACAGTGATAGTGCTTAGTGATTGGACCTAGTGATTAGTGTTTGGACTTAGTGCTAAGTGTTGTGACCTAGTGTTTAGTGCAGTGTTAATAAAGTCTTCAAGAGAGTCACCAGGTCTTTCTCTCCAAATCCTCGAACCCTAGCACGTAACAATATTTAATACTTTTATAACGATACAAATATTTAAGATCTTTATTATATGATACACTTTTGTTCCGTCGCGGTCGGCGGGATTCGATCTCGCGACCCCTGGCTTGAGCTACCAACAGCTCACCAACTGATCCACAGAGGTCGCCATTAGGCGATAAGTTTATAATTTGTTTGCCTTCTTGTATCAAAATAAATGGTAAGTTCAAATGGTAATAATATCCTGGATGCAGAGATGAAAGTTCTTGATAGGATACCAAAGCGTTTAGACTTGTTTGCAAAGCCTGCTGTTGCTGTCTGAATTGACCCTAAGTCTGAGTCTAGAAAAACTCACAAAGACTGGCTACAGTCTAGACTCTAGATATTAGCATATCCATCTAGATTTCCCGGTTGATCGTTATCGCTAATTATTAGTTTGAAACACTCGACGGCGAACGATTAAAGCGAACCTGACTTGTAACATAATTATTATGATAACATTATAATTTGTTATTGTTTGAGTGTTCTAGGACTGTAGTAGACTAGTTGTTAAACTTCACCATTGAGGGTCAATTCAGACCGCAACGCGACGCGTAGATGCATTTCTAAATATGTACTGAACTGACAGATTTGCAAGACGTCTCACGCAGTTGAAATATGTCAAATCCATACAAATTTAGAAATGCTTAACTACGCGTCGCGTTGCGGTCTGAATTGACCCTAAAAAAGAGACCAAACAAATGCGACTTTTTAACAAGTGAAGAAGACTAACTAGAATTTGGGAAATTATAGTTACTATTTTTATCACTAGAGGAGCAGTTTTGTATTGACAGAAACGTTGTGAAAGATCGAGCAAAATTTTGTCTATGCTGGTGCTGCACTCTAGCGTTAAATTACAGTAATAATATATTCTATTGTTGAGTTTTTTACAGCAAACAGTGACGGAATGATTTAGATTATTCTTTTTGCCGATCGATACCCTAATTGTAATTTATATAATCAACCAAAGGGAAAAGTTTGGCAGTTGGCTCTATAAGAGTGTGAGATAGAACGACGGCGAAAAACATCTTATTGTAGTTTTTTTCGAACTTCTTTAGGGCTCTAACTTACGCACAAAAGGCAATCATCTAGTTTTTTTTTATTATGAAATAAGGGGCAAACGAGCAAACGGGTTACCTAATGGAAAGCAACTTTCGTCGCCCATGGACACTCGCAGCATCGGAAGAGCTGCATATGCGTTGCCGGCCTTTTAAGAGGGAATAGGGTAATAGGAGAGGGTAGGGAAGGGAAGGGAATAGGGGAGGGTAGGAAAGGGAATAGGGTAGGGGATTGGGCCTCCGGTAAACTCACTCACTCGGCGCAACACAGCGCAAGCGCTGTTTCACGCCGGTTTTCTGTGACAACGTGGTATTTATCCGGTCGAGCCGGCCCACTCGTGCCGAAGCATGGCTCTCCCACGTATATATATTATAATATTATAAATACATCATACAATATGGAGGTGTATCAGTAGATACGCTATCTAATCGGGCCGGCAAATAAAATCTTGCAGTCTACATTTTGCATCGACGACGACTGTATAAGAAGGTGTTATCAGTTATTAAACAACGATTAATATGCTCAATCATTGTTCGAGGTAAGGGAAATTCCTAATAAGCTAAACAATTTTCTTTTAAGGGGGCGACTAACCCAAAATTTTCGATTTTATAATTCGTTTTTATATTTGAAAATAGACCCCGAATTGTTTCATTTTCTAAAATTAGATACTACATTAGATTTCCAAGAATTCGATTTGAGCAAAAACACAATATCTTAAAATTTTCTCGATAGAAAAAAATCACAAAGGTGCATCTAATTTTCACGAATTTTTCATTTATTGCCATAACCGTGCATTGAACTAAGATAATATTTTAACACATTGTATAAAGTTCTATCATTGAGAAACCGACCTAGCGGATTTTTATAATGTTGTATATTTATCGAGTTATTGAGAAAAAACTAATTTAACGATGAATCCACGTCGTCCTTTTTCACCTGGCATATGAAAGACAGGCGTGAGTGTGAAGAGAGAAGGACGATGTTTGATTTTTTGGGTTAGTCGCCCTCTTAAGAAGCTAGAATACTACTAGAAGTGACAATAAATTGGTTTTTGAGTTCCGAGTGCAGATTTCTGATATTACTTATGTGTAAAGTGAAAAAGTGCATTTAACAGAGTTACGTTTTTAAAAGGTCAAAGCAATATTTGGGACCCTTATTTAACAAGAATTACATTTCAAAGTGCAACATCAGACTGCCTATAGTAGGTTTTTGGATCGAGACACAAAATAAGGCACTTTAAACAATAATATAAAGTCCTCACTAATAAAAATCATATAATATACTTACTGTCTTTGTCTGATACTAATATAATAAACTCCCTCACCGGTTTCATTGAAACCGATCCAGTTACGCAGAAGTATTCTTATAGTGCCCAAGTGTGTGCGCAGTACACAAGAGCACTCTCTATTCCTTTACTCTCATAACCCAGTGGGACGGAGGACCGACACGACTGCCGAGAGATCAGGCGCAGGACCGACTTTTTACATTCTCATCCGACGCATGGATCACCTTGTCAGACAATCAGGTGATTAGCCTGCATTGTCCTAAGCTAACTTGTCTGATAAGTTAGAATGATAGACTAGGACAAAACGTCTGTATGCAGTCTGGATCTTTTTATTAGCTAGATGTTTATGTTTAAACAAATGGACTCAATTTTTACCCAATTATTAATGCCAATAAATAAATTTAAAAAAAAAGTGTCAATAAGGCTCCGTTTCCACCAGAGCTGAGCGGAGCTGTGTTGCGACTTGCGAGGAATGTGTTTTTGAGAACCAATAGCATCGCCGCGCTGAGCGATGTCATGGCAAAGTCATGTCATTGAAGCGATTCTATTGGTTTTCAAAAACACATTCCTCGCAACACAGCTCCGCTCAGCTCTGGTGGAAAGGCAGCCTTATTGGGTGTGTTTCATCTTGTACACATTTCAACTTTTCAGATGATCAACTCTTTCAACTAGCTATACAAAATGGCTAAGTTCATAAAGTCGATCTTCCACACGGGTGAGAGGAAGTATAAACATGATGATGAGGACAAAACGGAGGCCTCCCCTCCTCTTGACGATAGGAGAAAGCTGTCAATATCCCGGTCTGGTAGATTGAAAGCGAATAAGAAGAGGCAGACGTTGTCTTTGGATGTGTATGGGCAAGTGAGTATACTGCCTTATGCTAAGTACTCACATACGGTTTTGCTCGATCGAGCAACAACGTCGAGCAAAACCCGCGGCTCGGGATTTCGTCCACACATTCAGCATTGCTCGATAGTTTTATTCTAAATCGATATATTTAATTCCATCGAGCCGGCTCGATGCGAGCCTTCGAGCTGTGAGTTTTGCGGTCCACACAGTAAGTATTACTCGATTTGGAGTCAAACTATCGAGCAAAACCGCATGTGAGTACTTAGGAGGAATTAGTGATTAATTTAATTAAGATTTGGATATATTATGTTCAAACAATTTATATCAAACTTTTCGTGAAATTTAAGTTATTTTTATCTGAGAAGTCATTGTGAATTGGCCGTTAGAGTCAAATTAGACTGATTTTATTTACTCTAGCTAGGGGATTATCCTAAGGGCAAACCCACACGTACCACAACCACACCACATCACAACGACAAAATGCCGTCAAGCAGTGGTTACGTGTGAATGGTCTCGCTGCAGCTTTTTGTAGTTGCGCTGTGGTACCGACAAAATGCCGACGTGGTTGCGTTGTCGCCAGTGGTTGCGATGTGGTTACGTACGAAAGTCAATGAAACTGAGGGGGGGAAGAGCGCGGGCGGTGCGCGCACTGTCATTGCATCGACGCGACGCAACGTTGTGGTTGCGATGTGGTCGGTATCACAGAAGTGGTCGACAACGACTGCAAAATGTGGTACTCGTGAATGGTCCAGTTCATTTACAATACGAAATATATACCCGACCACGTGGTGTGGTTGTGGTACGTGTGGGTTGGCCCTAAAATTAAAAGTAGTCTACAAAACTAACCATTGTATTTTGGGAGCCTCTGGAACTGGATTAGAGTCTAGATCGAAGTTTCATATCATTTCAATATTGTATGTTTGCAGGAAGAAAATACAGATTCCAAATGCGACAAAAGCAAGAGTGAGAAGGACGGTAAAGAGGGACAGAGTCAGGAGACGACGCCGGAAGAGGAAATAGACCACGCCTTCGAGATTATCGACAAATCATAGCGTTTACTGAGCTGTAAGTGTGAATGTTTGGGATATCATAGCTATTTAGTATTTATGAACACATCAATCCCCAAGCGGCAGCCGGCTGCCGCATAACAATTGAAAATCTATTGTGTCTGCGATGCCCACGATCGAGGTTAATTAATAAATAAAGGAATTAAAGACGTGAGTGGAAGAACAAGATACTTAACTAACATTTTGTAACATCAGGACAATCACGCATTTTTTCCCATATAATTTGAGCGAACCTTGAAACATACCTACTTCTTCTGGCTACACATAAAATCCACATTTTTTATTTTAAATAAAATTATTCCAGTCCTAAAGCTTCCATTTATGCAAAAAAAAAAGCGGCAATTTTTTAACTGTTACCTGCTTATTCCACTGACGTCTTCAAAATTACGCTAACTGCAACACTCCAAACGCATTAATTAATTACTTAACTTTAATTCAATTAAGATCTGGACATAGTCTCCTTACATTTTTTAATTCTTCATTAATTAAAAGTTAAGTAATCATTAAATATCTCTGAGTGCTGCCGCAAGTAAGAGCCAGTCCACACGGCGCGCGACACGGCGCGTTGCGACGACGCAGTGCTGCCGTTTGACGCATAGCCGGCCACACGGGCGCTGCATCAAGCAGTCTTATCGTCAACACCCCTCCCGCTTCGTATCGGGGCCTGCTGTCCGTCATGTGTGCGTAAAGGTAGCATTCGGATCAAGGCGACCGCGACCCACTGCTTTATACAAGGTGTAACAAAAACAAGTGATAATACTTTAGGGTGTGTACGTGTTCCTTGTAGAGAGTTCACTGTGAAAGTAGCAGCGCTGAAAGACCAAATTTTTTTTCACTTTTGTATGGGAAAACTCGTGACGCTCGAGCCCTTGCCCATACAAAAGTGAAAAAAAATGTTCGTCTTTCAGAGCTGCTACTTTCACAGTGAACTCTCTACAAGGAACATGTACACACCCTAAAGTATTATCACTAGTTTTTGTTACACACTGTAGAGTTCACTGTGAAAGTAGCAGCGCTGAAAGGCCAAAATTTTTTTTCACTTTTGTATGGGGAAACTCGTGACGTTCGGGCGCTTGCCCATACAAAAGTGAAAAAAAAATTGGTCTTTCAACGCTGCTACTTTCACAGTGAACTCTCTACAAGGAACACATACATACCCTAAAGTATTATCACTTATTTTTGTTACAACCTGTATAAAGGCCATGCCCAAACGTCGCGCGACTCGGTCGCTTGCATCCGTCAGCACTTCCTATTAATTCATATAAAGCAGTAGGTCGCGGTCTCGCGTCTCAGTCTCGCGTCGCGGTCACCTTGATCCGAAAGCTAACTTTACGCGCCGCGCTGCTGTCACGACGCAGCACGCCGTGTGAACACCTTGGTTATTTGTATGTAAAACGTCGACACAACGCTGACGCAACGCGCCGTGTGGACTGGCTCTTAGGGTTTTGTAAAGCGTCATGTTGAAGTAATTTTGGCGCGAATTATAAATTTTTTATACATATTTAGTTTAAGTACCTATAGCCTATACAACGTTGCTGCCTTTTTTAACCGACTTCCAAAAAGGAGGAGGTTATATGTTCGGCTGTGGAGATTTGATGGTCAATAATTTGTTATTCTTTTCTATCAAGTATCTTTCAAACGTTGGACTGAGAAGGACAGCAATGTGAACTATCCATTGTGTAAATATTCATATTGGTAACTAGGTAATTTTAGAGTAATTGCAGTATTTGTAGACGTAGATGCGGAGCATAAAGTTAATATACCTAGCGGAATAGAGAAACAAAGTCCTGAGCAAGAGAGATGTCACTACACAGCACTCTTTTTTTGACGTCCAGTCGGCACGTGCCGCACGTAGACAATTTAATCTCATAGAATTCATGTTCAATCATGCTTGTGTAAGTGTGTACAGATATTTTTACACACAGATGAAACCAATTTCGGTTTCGTTTGACAGCTCGAGATTGTTGCTCTATTCCGCTAGGGTATATTAACTTTATGATGCGGAGTAAAAAAATGTACAATTTCCTACACAGTACAAAACAGGAGGAAATTGATTCCTAGGCAGTTGACAGACCAACGCCATTTGGTCGGATCATGGCTAGGTTTGACGTAACGCGACCAAACTGCCTTGGAATCAACTTCTCTCATAGTACATTTCTCTACTCGCTGGTATATTTTGCTAATGAATAAAAATTGCCAGCCTACATCCATGTTTAATATTTTTTTCTGTAAAATATTTTACATTCGTCCAATAATTTTGTACTTTCTGGTTAAATAATGAATTTATCGTAAACGGTATCATGACAAATTCTATATTTAGCCAACAATCTTCCACAAACATCAATAATAATATTTTTTTACTTAAAAATTTTTAAACACCAGTGTTACGCCTAAAGATCATAATCAAGACACATTAAAAGATTATATTAAAACGAAATGTATGTTATTGATAATCATTGGAGGTAAATAAAGACTGATTGTAAAACTCGATAGCATTTTATTGATTCGATAATTGATATCGAAGTGCAATATTGCGCTTTTCGTCGAACTATTTAATACCTGAATTTCCAAGGTCCTATATTTCGTTATCTAGATTTATTAACGACTGGAGTGACGCCCGCACTCCGTTGCGCCAAAAATCATTCATCGCGCGGGAACCGTACATATTTCCGGGATAAAAGGATCCTTTTTTTTTTTATGAAATAAGGGGTCAAACGAGCAAACGGGTCACCTGATGGAATGCAACTTCCGTCGCCCATGGACACTCGCAGCATCAGAAGAGCTGCAGGTGCGTTGCCGGCCTTCTAAGCGGTAATAGGGGAGGGTAGGGAAGGGAATAGGGGAGGGTACGGAAGGAAATAGGGGAGGGTAGGGAAAGGAAAATGGTAGGGGATTGGGCCTCCGGTAAACTCACTTACTCGGCGAAACACAGCGGAAGCGCTGTTTCACGCCGGTTTTCTGTGAGGACGTGGTATCTCTCCGGTCGAGCCGGCCCATTCGTGCCGAAGCATGGCTCTCCTACGTCAATCCTATGTCTATGGGGACGTCCACAAATTACGTGAGGTGTTTTTTTTAATTTTCTGACCCTCCCTTCCCCGCCGGTGAGATTTTATTCAACCTCCTCCCCCATCCCCCAATCTCACATGAGATTTTTCAAAGTGTAGGTTTCTTACGTAAACGCATTGGATTGTTTGACAGTCAGTAGATGCATAAACTGAATGAATTTATTTTCTTTCGAACGAATTAGTGAATAATCTTTAATCGTATTACGATTACTTAATTTATTACTTAATCTTAAGCATACGTACAATCTGGATGAAATGGACCAAAATAGTTAAAAAAAAATTACGTGAGATTTGCCGATACCTCTCGCCAACGTAAAATTAGATGAGATTTGACCCCCTTTGGGGCAACGGAGTTGATTTGAAAAGTTGTCTAATAATTGTTGTAACTATTATACTAATCACTTTAAAAGTCAAAAATAAAAAAAACGTAATAACTATCTTATTAGCTAAACTTTATTTAAACATACTTACAAACTTTGCACTATTTCATGTATTGAATATATCACAGGTTCACACTTTCATCTTCTTTTTCTTCGGTTTGATGGGCAGAGGTCCGCCGATTTTGAACACAGTACTGAAATAAAACATTTCTTAAATATACAATTTAAACATTACTAAATGATAATAATGATTAAAATAGCCTCTAGTCATGGGAAAATGTAGCGCTCTATTAACAAAAAGATTATCCCAGAACTTTTTGCGTTTTGTGGCGAAATTATAAATCTTATATCTTTAAACGAGCAATTCTTGTATATGTCGTAGATAATTTGTTTTATTTAGTCTTTAGATTTAATTTAAGAACCAGAAGGAATTTTTAATTAATTTTAGCGGATGTTAATTCTTATTTGATTTGACTTCCGGGTGTTAATTAAATTAATTTTAATATTCACCGGAAGGAAGTTTAAGCGAGCACCGTGACGTCACATCTTGTGGTGGTGGCGGCATGTGGACAGAGTCGGAGTGGGAGTGGTGAGACTTCTCATTTGGTTGAGCAGAATTATAGTAACCGTCGAGAAGTGAACACTACTTTGCTCCGAAACTGTCGGTTCGCATAGTTTAATTAAATTATAGTGATTTGTGCACTAAATAATAAATCAGTGTTAAAACAAGTGTTGGAGTTTGTTATTTTCAAAATGAATCCTGATTTTCCTGCTGTCGATCACGACGAGAATACGGATCCGCCATCTCTGACTCCGTCATCAGAAGTGGGATCTGATACCCAGTGGCGCGCCCTCTTCGAAATGCAGCAGAAAAACATGATGCTACTTATTGAAGCCATCAAATCGCCGACGACACCTGTGATTATTCTTCCTGAAATCGACCCGGACCAACCAGATGTGGACGTACAGGCTTGGTGTAACACGGCTGAAATCTGTTTTGGTGACCAACCACCACAAGGTTCATCCTTGGTTATAGCGCTAAGTAAAGCCCTGAAGGGCAGCGCTTCAACATGGCTATCACAAATTTCACATGCAGGTATGACTTGGCAACATTTTCGTGAACTATTTCAAGCTCGGTACGAATTATCAGAGACATTAGCGGCAACGCTTATCAATTTAAACAACGGAAGGCCAAAAGAAAACGAATGTCTTGCTGCATACGCTAGCCGACTTATGACGTCATTGACAACGAGATGGAAAAATCTGGACATTGAAGAAATAGTGACTTCATATGTTTTGGCCCACATTGCCCAGTATGATCCCCGTGTTTACCGTTTGGCGTTTACTACCGAAATCAAAACTCGCAACAAGTTATTGCAGGAGGTGAAGGCGTGTTCGAATTTAAAACGGCGACTTGGCCCTGAATGCACATCAGATGCAAAACGCTTGAAGATGGAATTCAGCACCCAATTCAAATGCCATAATTGCGGTAAGCTGGGTCATAAAGCAGTCAACTGTCGTTCTGGAGTCCGCAAGACTGCCTCGAATATCGGATTGGCAATACAGACACAGACGGCAATCAACAAAGACAAGCAAGTAATCTGCTACCGTTGCGGTGAAAGCGGACACATTGCATCGAAATGTCGTCGTGGCGCGGGCGTTACCAGCAAGCCGAGTGAGCTTCCCGTGTCGAGTGGCAGAGCAGGCGTAGCTCATCCGACGGTCCAGCAGCGCGTGGATAGTTGTGAAGTGTCAAGTGTAGTTGGACAATTAGTACAGTCAGGTCAGTCGTATGATTTTTATTTTGATTCTGGTGCCGAATGCTCTCTCGTTAAGCAATGTGTTGCTAACAAATTTGTGGGCACGCATTCCTACGTGCCGGTGTGTATAAAAGGGATAGGTAATTCGTTTACAGAATGTAGAGAACAGATTTTATGCGACGTAATTATTAATGGTCACTCTTTGCAAATTTTATTTCATGTTTTACCGGACTTTTCTTTAAAGTATGACATCATGATTGGCCGCGAAATATTAAAATTAGGTTTTCAACTGTGTTTAACTAGTTCTTCCCTTACTATTACGAAGTCAAAGTCGGTTAATTTTTGTAAACAAGTAAGCAATACTAATGCAAATTTTGATGACATTGATAGCGATATTGAAAATAAAAGCAAGTTGATTTCTTTGCTATCTGAATTTTCTCACGCTTTTATTAATGGTTTGCCAAAAACCAGAGTTACTTCCGGTGAACTTAAGATCACACTTAAGGATCCACACAAAACCGTTTATCGTCGACCCTATAGACTTAGTCAGAGCGAGAAAGAAGTAGTACGTTCTAAAGTAAAGGAACTTCTTGAAGCCAACATTATTCGTCCAAGCCACTCTCCATTCGCGAGCCCTATTCTTCTTGTGAAGAAACGAGACGGTACCGATCGCATGGTTGTAGACTATCGTGAATTAAATTCAAACACAGTGCCTGATAGGTTTCCGCTTCCTCTTATAGGTGATCAAATTGCTAGGCTATCAGGGGCATCCTTCTACACCTGTCTAGATTGTGCCAGTGGCTTCAACCAAATTAAAATCGAGCCTGCTAGCATTGAACGTACAGCCTTTATAACACCAGACGGGCAGTTCGAATACCTCGCCATGCCGTTTGGTCTTCGAAACGCTCCAAGTGTTTTTCAAAGAGCTGTTAGTAATGCCCTAGGTGAATTACTCCATTCGTATGTAGTACTTTATATTGATGACATTTTAATACCTTCTGTGTCTGAAGACCAAGGCATCGATAGACTTCGTGAGGTGTTATTAGCTCTCACAAAATCTGGGTTCTCACTGAACATTTCTAAGTGTTCCTTTATGAAGCGCCGCGTAGAATTTTTAGGCTATGAGATAACAGCTGGTGAACTAAGACCGAACCCTAGAAAAATTGAAGCTTTAACTAAACTTCCTCCTCCTGATAATGTCCACCAACTTAGACAGTTTATAGGACTTGCTTCATATTTCCGTAAATTTGTTAAAGATTTTTCCAAAATTATGGCTCCGTTGTTTTTATTAACTTCTAATAAACGATTTGCTTGGAAACCGGAGCACGAATGTATAAGACAGAAAATCATTTCAATTTTAACAACAAAGCCTGTATTGATCATTTTCGATCAAAATCTCCCCATTGAATTGCATACTGATGCGAGTGCTGACGGTTACGGTGCTATTCTTTTCCAAAAAGTTGATGACAAACTTCATGTGGTAGAATATTTTAGTAAACGCACTTCAAAAGCTGAATCTAAATACCACTCTTACGAGTTGGAGACTCTGGCTGTAGTGAATGCTGTAAAGCACTTTCGTCATTATTTGCAAGGAATTAATTTTAGTGTTGTCACTGATTGCAACTCGTTAAGGGCTTCCAAAAATAAAATCGATATTACACCCCGGGTTCACCGCTGGTGGGCTTTCCTTCAGGCCTTCGACTTCCAAATTTTATACCGCGAGGGTCGTCGTATGGCCCATGTCGATTTTCTTTCCCGAAACCCTATAGAACAGGTACCTGACTCTACCAAAATTCTTGAAAAGGTGACACCAAAACGTGTTGATATGGCTTCTCTTTCTGATAATTGGTTATTAGCTGAACAATTAAACGATCAAGAAATACAGTCCATTGTCACAAACCTTAAAAATCATAATATACCTTCAGATGTCTCAAAAACTTACGAGATTCGTTCAGGTATTTTATATCGAAAGGTACAAAGAAATAATCGCACGCGTTGTCTTCCTATTGTCCCGCGCGCATTTCGTTGGTCCGTAATAAATAACGTTCACGAATCTATCATGCACCTCGGTTGGGAAAAGACCTTGGAAAAGGTATATGAGCACTATTGGTTTGAGCATATGGCCAAGTATGTACGTAAGTTTGTTGACAACTGCATTACATGCAAAATATCAAAATCGCACTCGGGTCGTATTCAAGCTGAACTCCATCCTATTCCAAAAATAAATGTTCCATGGCACACGGTTCATATCGATATTACCGGAAAACTTAGTGGTAAAAACGACGTTAAAGAATACGTCATTGTGTTAATTGATGCTTTCACTAAATTTGTTCTACTTTACCACACAATAAGAATTGATACTGCTAGTGTAATGAAATCTCTCAAGTCTAGTATATCTCTATTCGGAGCTCCCACTCGGATCATTGCAGACCAGGGACGATGTTTTGCCAGTAAAGATTTTAAAGATTTTTGCGAAACCCATAAAATGTCTTTACATTTAATAGCTACAGGCTCGAGTCGTGCTAATGGACAGGTGGAGCGGGTGATGAGTACTCTGAAAGGCTTGTTGTCGTGCGTTGAATCTTCGAATAGATCGTGGCAAGAGGCTCTAGAGGAAGTACAGTTGGCTTTAAATTGCACAGTCCACCGTGTCGTAGGAGCGAGTGCCCTGGAGCTTCTAATAGGTCGCGTAGCTAGACCTCTGAATCTGTTAACGTATGAGGAAACTGAACCTGAAGTTAACATTGCCGAAGTGAGAGAGCATGCGGCAGCAAACATTTTAAAATCAGCTAGTCATGATAAAGCTAGGTTCGATAAAAATAAAGCAAAGCTTATTAAATTTAAGGTAGGAGATTTAGTTTTACTTCAAAACGAGGAGAGAAATCAGACTAAGCTAGATCCAAAGTATAAAGGGCCTTTTAAAGTTGTTGAAGTGTTAGATAATGATCGTTATCTCTTAAAATCCTTAACTGGAAATAGAACTTATAAGTATGCCCATGATCGTCTCAGAAAGATGCCTTTATGTAGTGTTCCTATTGATTCCAATGTAAGTGACAATGATGTGCCGGATACCGGAGATGTCGAGGCGAGTGTTTCGTTACAGAGTTAGACACATATTCTGGCTACATGGTCATACTTACCTGTTTGTCTGTAGTCGTAACTGTGATTCACTTGTGAGTCATTCAGGGGGCGATGGGCAGCAAACGGTATGGTGAAAGACCTTGGTTTCTATAGAAACTATCGTTAAAGAATCGTGGACTCGATTTTTGATAGTTGGTACTATTGTATAAAGATGTCGGGCCTTAATATGTGATCTTAATGTTAAACACAAATTGGAACAAGTTAATGTTGTAATAAAACTAAGTTAAAGTTGTAAATTTGTAGTAAAAAGGCACCTTTCTTTGATGAATTCATGACATAATGATTGTTAAACTCGGTCAGGCTGGCCGAGGTTTCATGTCCTACATTAACTCCAGATAGTTCTTTGTTTCTTTTCAGATAACCACGAGGACGTGTGACTCGTCAGGCTGGCCGTGTCGTAGATAATTTGTTTTATTTAGTCTTTAGATTTAATTTAAGAACCAGAAGGAATTTTTAATTAATTTTAGCGGATGTTAATTCTTATTTGATTTGACTTCCGGGTGTTAATTAAATTAATTTTAATATTCACCGGAAGGAAGTTTAAGCGAGCACCGTGACGTCACATCTTGTGGTGGTGGCGGCATGTGGACAGAGTCGGAGTGGGAGTGGTGAGACTTCTCATTTGGTTGAGCAGAATTATAGTAACCGTCGAGAAGTGAACACTACTTTGCTCCGAAACTGTCGGTTCGCATAGTTTAATTAAATTATAGTGATTTGTGCACTAAATAATAAATCAGTGTTAAAACAAGTGTTGGAGTTTGTTATTTTCAAAATGAATCCTGATTTTCCTGCTGTCGATCACGACGAGAATACGGATCCGCCATCTCTGACTCCGTCATATATATATATTTGGAATCTCGGAATCGGCTCCAACGATTTTCATGAAATTTAGTATACAGGGGGTTTCGAGGGCGATAAATCGATCTAGCTAGGAATCATTTTTAGAAAATGTCATTTTATTCATGTTTTATCGAATACCGAGCAAAACTCTGTCTAACAGCTAGTACTTTTTAACTGTGGTATGGATAAAAAAAATACTTACTGGCAAGTTGTGCAGATAGGACTGAATTTGCAGAACACTAGAAATAGAAAAAAAAAAACACAATAAGTTTTACAGCAATTTTAACAATGTTATTAACATTTACAAGAAACGCTTTTGGGGATTCTGTTTTTGATCCTTCGAGCCGGATGCCACCAATCACAAAGCTAAGTTAATGATCTATTGGCTGGGCTCGACATAACACTACCAAATTACGTAGGTCCGCTATCTGACCATGAACCAACATATTTGTCCCGATCCCTGCTGTATGCCACACGGCAATATAGACTCTATCGACGTGGCAGGAGGGTATATTACCGCTCAGACAGACGGAGCACACGTAGCCGATGGTGAGCAGGTCGCGGTGGCAGAAGCAGGCGGCGCGGTAGTCGACGCGGCCGCGCCCGGGCAGCACCAGGGACCGCCGCTCGTGAGCCTCCGGGAGGAACACCCACTGCAAATAAACAAGTAAAACCGTTATTTAAAATATTAAAATCCTGACTGCACTGATATCCAGTGTCACTAAGGCTTCAGTTAGGGCGGGAGCGGCGGCGGCGCGTGCCAATGTATAGATTTATATGGACAAGCCGTCTAGTACATTGGGCGGCGAGCGGCTTTTGAGGCCTGTCCATATAAATCTGTACATGAAACACGTTGTTCCCGCGCCACTGTCCACTGATTTCGAGACTTAAGCCTTACAGTAAACACGAATTTAACAACAACTCTCAGGCTATAGACAATATAGTTGCGCGCCAGCTGACAACGTCGCACAGCAGTTTGCGACGTTGTCAGCTGGCGCGCAGCATGATCATATTTTACTCTCTTTTATTTACACAAAGTATAACTACACAAATTCTACTTGTATTCGTCTGTCGGCATAAACGGCACATGACAGATAAAGGCAGCCGATCTTGAATAGTTATTTTATGTCGCAGCATTAATATCTTTATTATAAGGGGCTATTTGTTAGGCATAATCATGCCACAATTTCAGATTAGATCAAAGTACACAAATCGATTGATTCTCAGAAACCCTGTCTTTTACAATTATTGAAGACATGAGTGGAAGAACCAGATAAGTAACAGTAAAGAGTTTTTTTCAATATATGAAGGCTTTAGGCCGGCCCTATTTATTATATTTTCAAATCATTAATTTGAAAATATATGATTATAAAAAAACCGTGCATTGTGTGTAGCCAGATTTAACCAGGTGATGAAGTAGATAAGTTACAAGGTTTGTTCAAATTAAGAAGAAAAAAATGAGTAAATGTCCATATGTTACAAAATGTTATGTATCGTGTTTTTCCACTCACGTCTTCAATTATAGTAGTTGCATAACCTAAATCTTACCAGCAAATACTGCAACAAGCCGTCCAGGGATGGCACTTTAAGATACAGCCCTCCGGTGATGTCACAGCCCTGCTGCAGCAGACTGAGGTGTTTGTCCAGCGAGCACACGTCTATCAGTACTTGTTGTTTCTGAAATTATAGTTAAGATTGTACTCATCAAATATACAGTAAAATACAAAATTATTAGCACTTTAGAGTTTGTACTACACAAAATCCTGTTATTGGTATTCCTTACAATTATTTACAGATGTCACCTCCCAGCGCGCCTGGGATGAACTCTGCTCCAGATCCACCTTAGTGCAAATAAGTAATTCATTTTCAGAAACAGCGTTGGCCCGAATTAAGGCAGCTAGCTGCCCGGAATCAGGCGCTTGGCTCCAGGCGTTACCATCACCGCACCTCGGCACTCTTCTATATGATAACACCCTTCGAGTAGCAGTGGCACTGAGACTGGGTTGCGAGGTGTGCGAGCCTCACCGCTGCCCATGCGGTTCTGAAGCTGACGCCTACGGTCACCACGGACTCAGCTGCTTTAAAGCAGCCGGCCGTTTTGCTAGACACCATGCACTTAATGACATTCTTCGTCGAGCTTTGGTGTCAGCAGACGTACCGTGTGTTCTCGAGCCCCCCGGTTTGAGTAGGAGCGACGGCAAACGCCCGGATGGCCTTACTTTGATACCATGGGAAAAAGGTCGTTGCCTCCTATGGGATGCCACGTGCGTGAGTACATACGCCGCTTCGCACATTTCCGGCACTGCTCGAACCGCGGGGTCTGCCGCCGAATACGCAGCCAGGCAGAAACACACTAAGTATGCGGATCTGGGACAGAAATACCTTTTCGTTCCTTTTGCCATGGAAACAGGGGGTACCTGGTGTAACGAAGCTAAAGCTTTCGTTCGCCAGCTCGGACGTCGGTTGCGGGAATCGGGTAAAGATCCCCGCTCCGGGGCGTACCTGGCCCAACACGTCTCCCTAGCCATTCAGCGCGGTAACGCGGCCAGTGTGATGGGGACATTTGAGCACGGTACACTGCGGGGTGGCCTTTTTGATTAAGAGTTTTAGTTTTTCCCTTTTTTTTTAGTCTAATTATTATCATTGTTAAATTATTTATATTTATGTTTCTGTAGTTTATTGTTATTGTTAATTTTATACTCTGAATAGTGTGCCTAATTATCTTAAAATTTATCATATTTAGATTTAACATATATTGGTAAAAAAAATTTTACATATTACTTTTTTATTTTTAAATAAAAATCTAAGTGGCCATTTAGAATGACAGCCAACGAATTTGAATTTCGAATGTAAAAATGTTGTTTGCTCACTGTAGTATGAAATAGATACATTTTTTATTGCTCACATTAGAAATAGTATTTTTCTTTTTCAAGCAGAACATTGCCAAAGCGTCAAAGCCTAAAATCTAAATGCTTCCTCGATAAATGGACTGTCCAACACACGAGGATTTTTTATTGTTCACAAAAAACAAACTCTTTAAATAGATAGTAACCTGAGCGGTGAAGAACACGTTCATGTAGTTGATATACTGCGCGGCGGTGTCCGAGCTCCCCGTCACCACCAACAGCCGGCTGCTCATGCGCACACCCAGCGGCGCCTCCCGACGCATCTGGATACGAATATAAGCTTTATTATACGTGGATAAGGTTAACAGAAAGTGAAGGAAGTGTTAAACAATGCAATTTTTTATAATTTTATACAATTAGTCTTATGATGTATCACAATGTAAGTAGATATGAATAAATTGAAAATCCATGAATCTAAGGTGAAATTTACTGCAATGCTGTAGAACTTTTTGATTGGATTAATTTGGGAACCAATAGAAATGCTTCATTTCCGTGACCACGCTCAGCGGAATGATTTTATTGGCTCTTGTAAAATACATTCCTCACAACGCAGCTTAGCTCATCTCCAGTGGAAACGCAGCCTAAGCCCGGGCGCGCACTAGCGGCCAAGCTGCGGCGGCCAGGCCGCGGCGGTCATCGAGATATACGAGACACACCTTCGTATGAAACCGCCATAGACGACGCGCACCTGGCTGCGGCCACACCATACTTTCGATGGCCGCCGCGGCCTGGCCGCTAGTGCGCGCCCGGGCTAATGCTTACAATGAGCCTTCAGAGCTAATTCCTCTATCAATGTGTGTTTGCACGGGCGTATATATTATAGCTTTGATAAGGGGGGGGGAGTCCCTAACATAAAATAGCGGCCAAGTGCGAGTAGGAATCGCCCATCAAGGGTTCCGCAGCAGCAAATAGGCAACGTGTTTAGGAAATCAAAAATATTTTTTTATACATGTATCGCACCGATTTTAATCGGCGAGGTACATATATCATTGTCGAAATTGGACAAGCAAGATGGATAGAAATGGGGGGGGGGGGGGGGGGTCCGGAACCCCAGGACACCCCCCTTATATACGCCCATGTGTGTTTGAAACAATCATGTTAACCTTTTCACTTATAACTCCTCCCCCCCCCCCATTTATTATACCTCATTATATCCAAATAAAGATTTTTTTTAACTTACTGCAAACATAGCTTATGAGTACTTACCCTGGAAATAAAACACAGTCCCATAGCCATGGCCCCAGCCAGTAGGGACTCCCCAGGCCTTTCTTCTTGTGGCTGGCTCTTTATTAGGTTCACCAGCCTGAAAATAATGAAGAGAACCTCGAAACAAGAAAATAACAACATGGGTTTATATAAATTTTTATAACTTAACCCTTCGATCGTGGAAAAACGAGACACAATAGAATTTTTTCGACGTGGGAGAGCCATGCTTCGGCACGAATGGGCCGGCTCGACCGGAGAAATACCACGTTCTCACAGAAAACCAGCGTAAAACAGCACTTGCACTGTGTTTCGCCGAGTGAGTGAGTTTACCGGAGGCCCGATCCCCTACCCTATTCCCTTCCCTACCCTATTATCCTATTCCCTCTTAAAAGGCCGGCAACGCACCTGCAGCTTTTCTGATGCTGATTCTGATTAATTATTCCAAAAATTCTTTACTGAAATAAGCCAACCATCAACAAACTTTATAACTGTTTGTTGATGGTGAGTTAAAATCAGAGTGACTGCGGTCAGGTAAACTCAGTGGTCCTAAGTATTTGTAATCATTCTTTTTAAAAATCCTGTTTTTAAATACTTAGTTTTTTGCCGGATCATGATAGATCAAACTGACTTAAAAAAAACTGTAAGCAATATGTCAAAATAAGTTTCTTTCACTTAAAAAATCATACCTCATTTTTATTGTTTTCTCAACTAGCGTAAACAGTTCATATTGGCCGTCTATCTGTCGCACATCCAGTGGCTTACCAGGGGATGGATATAGATATTCACTGAAACAAACAAGAGACAAAATATTATGATTAATCAACAGCATTGTAAAAAGTAAAAGAAAAATTATAAAACTAACACATTTTTAATAAAGAATGGCAAATAACAAGCTTTTACTACACAAATGGCTATTTTCACCAACTGGTCCAATGCCAAATATCTTTATAAAACGCCTTATTGTCACCTAAGTCTAATTGTTACCTTTTCTAAAGTCTGAACTCCTAACTCTGAACCCATCAATCCCCAAGCGGCAGCCGGCTGTCGCATAACAATTGAAAATCTATAGTTTCTCGATGGAGGTGTTAAGAGATATGAAAATATGTAAAGCAATGCTATAGGGGCAATGCCTATGTCACTCTGAGAAGAGTGACAAAGGCAAAAGTATACATCAATTAACTTAAATATATATTATAGTTTATGATATAAATACCTTTTATGGAAATGGCATCCTATAACAGCTAACTGGTTCCTCGCTTTCTGCATTAAATGTGAGTTGGCGAACGCAATCACAGCGTCCAAGCATCCGGTCAGAACTTTGGGTTCCTCTGTTATATACCGCTGATTCGGATTCGTGTCCACTACTATCACTAACAGACTGAAGTCCGACGGGACTAAAAGAAACAAGAGACATTAATTATAACGAAAAATATGATGTACTTATTAAAATGTGACTGTGATTAAGTTATGCAGCGTACCTTCGTCATCTGCCATGTTTTTAACCGTTTTATAACTTTCGTATGTTACGTATACAGATTTTACTGATGTTTAATTAACAAATTTAAAAGCATTAATGGTATTTAAATACTATTAATTCTAAAAATATCTTTTTGTTTATTCCGCTATCTGCAGATAGGTATTGACAAACATGTTTGAAGTTTCTTCTTCTTCTTTTTATAAATATAGTGTTTTTGTGCTTTTTCCAATGACTTGTCCAATCTACTAGTCATTAACCCTATAATAAAACAATATTCTTTAATATAATTTTCAGCATCGTTTTTCTATATTGTCAGGTCTATAGTCTAGTCAAAGCTTAGACTTTGTAAAAGTGTTAAAAGTCAAATACATTCAAGAAGCAATTTTAGGAAAATAATTGGAAAATAATACAAAAACTCCAATTGACACTTGACATTGACACAATGACATTAGCTTTTTTTTATATTTTCATTTATATTTTTTAATTTTAATTTTAACAATCTTAACTAGATGGCGTAAGGATAGACACTTCTAGATTTTCTATTGGTTCCTCACCGATCTGAAATTATCTGTAGGTTGGCATCACTGACTACATATGGGTTGTGTTTCCAAAAAATATCAGTGTACTATCAAGTGTGACATAAATCAAAAATATACCTTAAACCTAAGCGATCATTGGCCTAAGCGATTAGGCCAGTACACTGGTAATAGTTTAGGAACACGCTGACATAATAAAAACTTGTCAAACAGTTGACAACTGAAAGAGTTTTGGAGGGCATGTCACTCTCACTTTCAAACTTCTTCTACTTTTTATTGTTGGTGTGGTTTTTATTATTTTTTCCCAAATTGTGGTTTTTGGGTTTTTGATATTCATTATTGGTAAAATATTAGCCATTAAATATCCGTTAACTTGCACAAGTGCAGGCAAGATGTTGTCAAAACCAAAATGTATAATTCCTGTGAAATTTGGTGTGAATATCGGTAAATAGGGCTATTTCTTCCGTGAATTTTAGCTAAAACATCGTTATAATAACTTTATTATCCTATTCATTGGAATATTATTGTGTCTTTTTCAAGTTGAAATGTATCAAGTTTTACATTCTTTTGCCCAGTTTTGTAGCAATAATTATTGATGGTATTCCCTGGTATTACCGATAGTTTTCTACGCCATACGCCATCTAATTACTAAAATGGAAACTGACAATCAAATTAATAAAAATATAGGAAAATCCCTCATTGAGATTTGAAAAGTAAATACTTTATAATAAGTAAATACAAAATTTGTTAAATAGTCATTAGCTAATTGTATATTATAGAAAATTCACTTTGTAAGTGATAATCGATTCGAATAGGAATCATACATAAATATTTTAAATAACAAGTATAATATAATAATAATTACAGGTATGTCCCTACTATCACACACAAAATGAAAAAAAAAATGGCGCCTGACATTTTCGAATAGCATCATGGCAATTGACATAATTTGAATGAAACTTTTTAGGCGTTTTAGTATTCTTAAATAAATGTATAAATTATTATAGTGTTTAGGGCCTGTTTCAACTTTCACCACTTCCTGATTAGTGCCGAATAGGCTATCCACCACTTACTTGAAAACGAATGCTCTGCATTATATGGCTGTCATGAAAATACATTAATTTTGATACGAAAATATTGTAATAATTGGCTAAGCATTTTTATAAAACCTTGGTACTACACAACTACACTACTTATTCACTTGGGACGAGTGGTAGGTCCAATTAGTTTGCGTTAATACAATATACTTAATTAGCATATGAAGACTTTATTTTAATCTACTTTCGAACAAGATGTGTGACGTAATCTAGGTAGGTACCGGTGTCACAGGTATGAGGTAGCGGCGACGCGACGTAACAAATCGCTGCGTCGGACGCCGCCGACGTGTGTCAACTTGTCACAGATTCATATTTGTCAATAAGCGCACCACGCATTCTTGACCGCGCATTTTTGTGGACGCCACCTATCCAGGGTTGGTAGTGGAGGGAAAAATAATAAGACTAAGTAAAATTAATGATTATTGTAAAGTTTTCTCATGACTTCTAAGGGCCAGCCAGCCAGCAGCCAGTAGCCAGCAGGTGTTAGGTATCAATTAGATTCTACATGTTACCCGATTTTATGTTTTATTTTACCACGACTAAAAGCCCAATGGGCCCAGCCATAACCATACAGCATACTCTTCAATTGTACAGGATATGGGCTATAGCCTAATAAGTAATATGCAAGTTCATGACGATCGGGCGCTTAGTGCCTATACAAATCGCAAAAAAATTACAAAAAACTACATAGAAACACGTCAAACCCGTATTATACACCCAGTATTATCACATTTGTTTTATTACTTACATTCTGTATAATAGTACCTAAGTATAGGTAATAGGTAAACAATCGATTATGGGCAAGCTGCAAGGTTAGATGAATACGAGCTTTTGCCCGCGGCGTCGCTCGCGGTAATCTACCTATATACTAATACGTGAGAGAAAAACTTTGTAACCCTTTTTACGAAAAATGGGGAAACGTAGGTGCATGAAATTTCGCACAGTTATAGTTTATATGGTGAAAGAGTGCATCGAGCTAATATTATTTTAAAATTATGCTTTTATCATATATATTTTTAACAAATACGTGATATTTACGAATATTTTCGAAAACGTTACACACAATACGACACTACTACTAGGGAAAATGACAGATTTTTGAGTGACAAGCCTATACTTACGAATTATACTCTTTTATTTATGGTTAAAGTCTGTTGACAACAAGTTGACAAATTGAAAATGGATTATATTTTTTTAAATTTAATTTTAGATACTATTAGACAATGCTTAAAGCGGCCAGTCTGAGATCAGCTGAGTCCCAGAGACAAGAATTGAAAAAAACTATGATGAAGTCAATATTTTTTACAAAATATAGGTAGCAGTCCTAATGTCGTTGCAAGTAAGGTCGAATTTCGACCATTGGGCGATCTCTAGTAAGTATTATTATATGTATACAAACTTTCATCCCCTATTTTAACCCCTTGGGGTTGGAATTTATCAAAATCCTTTCTTAGCGAATGCCTACGTCATAATATCTACCTGCATGCGAAATTTCAGCTCGATCCGTCCAGTGGTTTGGGCTGTGCGTTGATAGATCACCATGTCAGCCAGTCACCTTTGAGTTTTATATATATATATAGATATAATATTATATAGCCCTCTACATAATATTTGCGATACCAAGTATTTGTGCATCAGGGGCAAATGTGGAAAAGCCGCATTACTACTTCAATTGAAATGCGGAGCTCTACAAAGAATATAGTTAATCAAAATCAAAATATTTATTTCTAAATAGGTTAACAAAGTTAACACTTTTAGAACGTCTACATGAGGCCTACCACCGGTTGGGGTACTAACCCGGCGAGGAGAACCGGCGTAAGAAACTCGCACGGGGCCACCTTTTACCAAAAAGGTGAAAAATAACAATGATAGCTTAATCTAATTGTTTAAGATGATCCGGAAAATGTTCTTAGAGCATATACTGTGGCCTACGACGTCCTTTTTGGCACGCAAAATAGATATTGGCCGCTCAGACTCACAGGCTAAAAAATTTGAACACAGTCCATTCGTTTGGTAGAATAACTGCGATACGAGAATTTTAGGTAAGTATCAAAAGATTCCTCATTCTATAATGTTTTTTATCTTATAACAAAACTCACTTTTGGCAGCCCTACCGTGTTCCACATCCATCATAGACCAGCTCGTGCGCCGCGCGATACCATCGCCAGTAATTATTGAATTGTGCTCGCTGGTAATGTGATGCTCGTTTATCATACGAGCTTAGATTCCACGATCCACCACCGACGGGGTCATTCTTGTGCCTCGAATGTCGCTTCGATACCTGGCTGCCATAATCGCGCTTGATACGTCTAAATTCAGTGTTAAATTAACTAATTCCAGTCGCCTTGATTCAGCTTAAGTTCGTGGTCTACTTTGAACAGGCTAAAATCTAAATTAAAAAATCTTAATTTAGTCGTCTACATTCAGTCATCGTAATTCAATATCAATCTTAGTTTAAAAATTAAGTAGTCAAAATCTGGGTGCACGGTAGTGCCCCCGCCAAGGCGAGCTAATTCAGTCTACTAAATACAGTCAGTAGTTCATTAGTCTAAATTGATGAGTCGAAAGCTTAATTACATAGAAAAAAACCTGCAATAAATAAATATAATGGCACACTACCATGGATTATTAAATAGTTACTAGCTATTTGACCGAGCTTAGCTTGGTATTCGATAAAACACCAATAAAATGTCATTTTCTAAAAATTATTCCTAGCTAGATCTATTTATCGCCCCCAAAACCGTCTATATACTAAATTTCATGAAAATCGTTGGAGCCGATTCTAAAAATTGCTCATTTAAAGATATAAGATATATGTATCTACGAACAATAATGGGGATTGTCCATTTTTTTTTAATTTTGCTCATTACAAAAACATTTCGAGGAATAAGGTCAGTGATCGTTTTTCTGTATATAAACGAAAAAAATACCCATTATTTACTTATATTTTTGAACAAATATGTTTAACCTTAGTTTGACCTTCAATGGCATTAAATTAGCAATAAATTCGACCAACATTACGTTTCGAACTTTTGGTAAGCTTCTCGTATTAGCTTTCACATAATGAGAACTTGCATTTGACGAACCAGCCATTATAAATAAGATTGAAAGGAAATTTAAAACATACTGCAGAGGTCAATTGGCCGCCGGTGATGACGTCAGAGCGAAACTTTAAAAATTTATTGAGAAAAAACTAGCCAATGAATTTCAAAATTATTTAATTTATATTCTTAAAATACCCTATTTTAACGAAAAAAAATATAAAAAGTACATGTGATTTTTTTTGGACAATGCCCATTAGTGAGTCACGTTGTGTCTACTGTGGTAGAGTTAGCGCTACGGCCTACGTCGAGCGTCGCCGTAGCGCGTAGGCCGTCTACGTTGGTCCACGAAGAATTTTAGTTTGATTTTGCTGTATTATTGTTTTATAAATCTTGATTGTTTCGTATCGTATTTTCCTTTTATTTTAAATGTAGGTAGTTTGTGTAATGTTTAAATTTTTGTTGAATAAACGTTTTTTATTTTTATAACAATAGAATTCTTGCGCTTACTAGTTACTAGTACTACTAGTTCGTATTTTTTATTATACAGGCAATGCTTTTCTACCTATTTCAATGTTTATAAATTGCAATGATTGTGGGTCGATATATAACTTATTTTCCAAAGTTAAATAACAATCCGTTTCTCTGTGTCGTGTACAGCTTGGAAAAAAAGGGTCTGATGCGGTGACAGCTGAAACTAAGAGTTTTTATTTATGACAACACTAAGGCTGGTATAAATAGTCAGTACTTAAGATGCGACCCGATCTCAAGACGCGATTCGGCTCTGTGATTGGTCCAAATTTTGACAGCCGACCAATCACAGGGCCTAAACCGTGTCTTGAGACCGAGATGCATCTTGAGTACTGACTATTTATACCGGCCTAAATTTTACTTGTCAACTCTAGTATACCTTAATAGGTACTCCTATATAGGTAATCCTATATTGTGTCAAAAGCGTAGCGTAGGGTTGCTATATTAAAAGAAAAGCTCCCTCATTAATTATACACATTCCTTTTTGCCAAGCTTTACTAGCCAGTAATCTGTTCTAATAAAGAATATCACAGCATTTTCCTCAATTATACCTCAAAATTCAAATTTTTGGCTCTAGCTATATGCCTTCTCTAAGTCTATGTTTCAATAACAAAGAAATTTTGGGCAAACTTTATCAACGTATAACGACTATTCAAGCAGCGCACCCTAAATTAATTCCTTTATCAAACGTAAGACGGGAGCTTATTATTACACCCAACTTACATCCAAATGTTGTTCAGAGATATTTTGCTTATAATACGACCTTTATTTCCACGTTCTAAGGACCATCTCATACAAACGAAGAGGCAAAATAAACCCAAACGGGCCGTACTTACGATGATGTCCACAGATAAGACAAAGTTATGTCATCTGTCAAAATACATGTTAACAGCGGAGAAGATGAAGGAGATAAGATTTGAATAATATTCCATGACAGCTGTCACTGTCTTCACAGACTATATTATCAGACGTTGTAAACTAACGATTTACCTTCGGTGGTCTATAATGCTTGTTACAAATTGAACCAAGTATTTGGAGCATCCGAGGAATGTTACGACAACTGCTCAACACTTAATTTCGATAGATCGTGCACTTACATATTTTTGATACAAACGTTACAGGCAAATATCTGTTCAATACTTACATTTTAAAAATGATGAAGATATTATTAGCTTGTAAGATATTTGCGAATAGAAAAAAGAGTAAAGGCAATAGAGCAAGAAAGAAACCAAAAAGATATAACAATGTGCAACACAAACCAAGTATTTTTAATTAGGTACAACTTACAAGAGTAGAAATGATTAAGTGCCAACAAATAATTTCAATGAAGTACAAGACTTATAATTAAGTAGCCACTGAAACGTAATTAACAAAGTTATCAGTAAACGCATTCAATTGAATAACATTTTACGAGAACATTGTTAACAGAGTTCCGTGCCACCGGCCGGCGACGCCACATTAGCGCTCGCTTTCGAAAATCGAACGGAGAAAAAGAAAAAAGGCGGGAACGAAATAATTATGCACGTTCCGTTCGGTAATGGCCGCTACCGTTTATAATAGCGCGCTCGTTCTCAGAATTTAATTACGTCCCAGATTAGCCGGCGTGCGTTCCGTTTTGTTAATAACTCTAATAATGGATGACCGGGCTTTATTGCATTAGTTTTGTGCCAGTGTTGACATTAAAAACTATAATAATTAATCGCTACCTATATTTTTATTCGGTTATAATCTCGTATTATTAACAATAAATAGATTTTAGAAACAAATTGTATACGGAACGCAAAAACGATTCCATAATAAGAAACGGGGTCCGAGATGAACACAAAAGAAAAGATAACGGGGCCATTGTTTTTTATCATGTTGTCAATATCGCGCGGCCAAATTTTCAATATTGGAATGCCACGATCCGCCAATAAGAAGCGAGGTAGAATTGATTTATTGTCCAATTAGCGTCGGTCAGGTGTGCCAACTGCCAAGATAGCATCGGGCCGGGCGACCTAACCGGCTACTAGTTCTTTCGGCGCTTTCCAAGTTTGAATCAAAAAAGAACGTTTACACGGTCCTGCGAGCTCATTGGACATTTGAAATTCTGATGCGTCCGGGACTCGAGTCGATTTGAATTAATTGTGATTCGATTTTTATTGGAACTTTAATTCGATTATTTTTTGTCGACCATTAAAAGGTCAACGGTAATTAATTTCTATGGAAGGGCTTGACTGATTTTAAATGGCTCGTTATCATAATCATGCTAATGACTCGCTGTATAAATCTCACATTCCGATGACTTTCTTTACTGAAAGATTCCGACAAATTAGTGTAAGGAGAATTGAACTTTATTTGCTACACACGAAAATACAAGTTTCATTGCAGAAACAGCAGTACGCTACGCAGCCCGGCGCAGCTAAAAGCTACTGTCTTCTTGAGTACTAAATAAAATTCAATTTTAGACAGTCTTAAAAAAGGAGCGCCGTCGTCTCGGTGTGCACTGTGCCCTGACCCTAAATTGAGCAAACATCTGCAAAGTTTGTTGTAATTTTGTGATCAATTAAGTGTCAGCAACATCAAACATGGCGCTGATTTCATTTGGTGTTAATAGCTATTAGCGTATCGGGTTACATCGGAGAAAGGTTTACGATGTAGAGCAAACTATTATTGGCAGTCGTCCTGTTATTGTTTGGGCTTTGGCACATAATAACTAATAAGTTATTGTTAGAAAATACTTCTTGGAAAATACAAAAACTACGTCTACAACAATCTAGAACTATAACACTCTATAACAGCCGCAGTTTAGGGCTCCCACACATAACTTAGATACCTACAATAATATTATATACTTACGAGTTACGTGTTTAGTGTTAGTGTTAGTTTTAGTATAATATATTAATGTATGTTAGTCTATAAGGTATTTATAATATGGGCCAAGATGCCTGACTTAAAGAAATAAATAAATAAAATACTTAAATAAATAACTGCGAATTCGTAGTTTTGTGTGGGAGCCCTTAAAAACAAGAAAAATCGAAATAACATTTTTACTAACTCGTATCTAAGTATAACTCTATACTTACTAAACGAGAAAATATCACTAGAATACGTTTTAATACCAGCAATTCAAAACAATAACACGAGTACGAAATGATCTATCTACGTTATAAAGTTAGGACATTACAGACACCCCATTTCACACGGAGCTCGCCGCACGCTAGAAAAAGACGGAAGACAAACTTAACAGCTCCCCATAATAAATGTGCGGGAAAGAAAGAGACGTATAATAGCCGGAAATTAGTACTCGTCTATCTTTCATTTTACACCCCAAATTTTCTTATTCCAATTTCCTCTCGCAGCGTACGACCAGCGTTGAATGGACGCGAAGGGAGCGTAGCGTTATTTGAATTTGAACTCTATTTTTATACGTCAAAGTTGAAATTCGAACGTTCATCGTGCAAACCATAGACAATTTGAGGTTTGAAAACTTTTTAGAGCACTCTGTCATTTGAAATGAGTCATTTTCTGATAAGAATGCCCTATTGGGTGAGACGTGTGCAATTCGGGCGGTTCGGCCGATCGCTATTTCCGAACAGATAGCGCTGTTGCCGCCAGTTTTAATAAAACATAGGGGGAGCCGAGATATGAAAATGTGCTGGAGAGGAAATTTGAATTTATACACCAGCTACTTTTATTCACGAGGGTTAGATTAGCTATATTTACGGCGGTCCCGACGTATCATTTTACGATTATCGAATTAATAATCTGTGAAATATTTCGGCGCGCAGGTAAAGTATTATTGTTAGTGCGTGGGAATTCTGCGCTATTTTTTTCTGCGCTCGATTAGTTTGACCGTAGGATTAAAAAGTTCAAATTGGCATGTGTAAGATGACCGTGAGAATACGCGTGTTAAATGGCTTGGTAAATCGAATTATGAAGCCATTGCGATAATTTTGAATTTGGAACGTTTGTCTATGGTTCAAATTTTTTAAGTTAGGGATAGGGTAGTACACTCAGTGTGCACAGTGCACACTGAGTGTACTATAGAGTACTTTGTAAAGTAAGGATTAATAATAATTTTAAATATAGGGAAAAATAAAGAATCTCAAAGGTTTCACATACTTACAGTGCAAAATATTATTATTTTTCCTGTCAAAGTCTTAAGTTTTCATCAAAAACCTTTTGCGGTATTAATCAATATAATGATTATGTAATTGTCCATTTAATAATTTCTTATAAAAAATGGGAATTTTATCAATTTCAGCATGTTTTGTAGAGTCCAACGCTCTATCAATATTTTTTATCAATGAAAAAGAAATCAAAGCCACCAGAGCATTAATCTGCCTTTTTAATTTCATTCATACTACTCTTCAAATATTATTAATGGACCCATAAAAAATTATAGTTCATCCCCATTCATTCATTCAAGGTTCGCATTCCAAATTAATGATACATCTCATTCACAAAAATTCCCAATCATAAATAATTTGAAAAGTTACAAATTTTTATAGGTAAAAAAAAATCAACGTGGCCAAGTCCATGCCCATTCATTGCGAAAAAAAACTCATTGTATGGAGTCCATCTTTATCACTTCATTCTATCCCATGGGAGCTATAGGACCGAGGACCACAGAATGTCATAATTCATTTCTTTCTGTCATTTTTTGTATTATTCGAGTTAAATCGCGGGTGGTGACAGATTCTAGTGATTTTTATTTTAATAGCTGACCCGGCAAATGTTGTTTTGCATGTACTTACGTTGTTATCGTTATTAAAATTGGTTTGTATTAAAAATGCTGAATAATAAAAATATAAAACCAGAAATATTAATACTGCCTATAATATAGTACGTCTACGTAGTAGCCTATACTTAGCCTATTTTTATAAGATATATCTTTTGATAGAGATTTCTGTAACTATAAAGTATAAACGTTTGTTACTTTCTTCAAATTAGGGTCAGTTTACATCGCAACATGATGGAGCGATGCGATGAGATGTATTTTTATGAAATGAACCATTTGCGAAAGCCTGGTTTCTTTGCTCTACAAAAATACAGCGTAAACTATTTGATCTTGGCTACTTTTTACATGAAACCCATTAAGAGTCCGTATACAAAATTTTGCCGATTTCGCTGATTTAACAGACGTGATTTAACAGTTAAAATACAGTATTTCTATAAGTAATAATGCACAACACGTAAGATCATTTCAATTATAATCTAATGTTGGAGCTAGATTTTTGTTTTTTTTTAAGTATTTTTAAATAAACCAACTCAAACCGCGACAGTTTTGTGATTTTTGCTGGAAAAGGTTTAGAATATCACCTGTTTATGGATTGTATTGACGTCTTAACGGTATGAAAAAATTACAATGTACTGTTAAGAAAGTCGTCTATACAATGTTGGAATTACTTTTTATCATTTTAATATGAAATAGTTGAGTAACTCGGCAAAATTTTAGAGAAAATGGGCAAAGAATTGCTGTTAATTTCGGCAATTTGGAGCTGTAATTCATAAAAAGAAAACGACATAAATAATCTATAGATAAAATTCTATCCAATTCGAGAAAAAAGAAAAAAAAAGAAAAGCAAATTGTGCCAAAAAACACGATTCAAAACAAACTAAATCTCACATTATATCAAGGCTGCCTTGCGGCGAGTGAGATTTAGGTTGTTTTGAATCGTGTTTTTTGGCACAATTTGTTTTTTTTTTCTTTTTTCTCGAATTGGATAGAATTTTATCTATATAGATTATTTCTGTCGTTTTCTTCAAAATTTCGCCAAAATTTCGTATATGGACTTTTAAGTGCACATTGTCGCTGAAGCTTGTTTTCCGCGAAAAGAAAAAATAATAATTGGCACCATTTAAAAATTAATCAACAGAACATTCCAGCTATCTAATAACAGCTGTAATTATTTTGTAATTATAACGAGAAAAACATAATTGTACATTGTCGATATTAAAATACCATTGAACCATTTTAAATTCTCATATCGAAACTATTTCGAGAACCGTACATTTTTACATGGAATGAAATGTGCATATCTGTCATAAGTACATTATCATTGTCAAGAATATAGAGAACTACTGTTAGCGAATATTTTTCATTTTTTAGCACTCACGTGTCACGCAGTCTACCGCAGAACATTTTCGATTATTTTAATTCAGGTTTACAACAATAAAAAAAAAAACGAAAAAAATGACTATGGGTAATGGGCCTGTTTCACGTCTTCCTGATAAGTGCTAGATAGGCTATCCACAACTTATCTGACAGATTCTCCATACTCTATCTCATATCTGTCAAGTAAGGTAGCCTATCCGGCACTTATCAGGAAGAGGTGAAACAGGCCTTACATCTTCAAAATTTTTCTTACTCGTTTGTAATCTGTTTTTATTAATTATAAAAATGTGTTATACGATCTGTCATGTTGTATAGAAATGAGTGAGACTTTGTTGTCATCAGGTGAACGCTAACTGTTTGTTAATTACAAAAAATAACAGCGCAACGATTTTCCACAACCTGTGAGTCGGTTTCGCAGAAGTTTGATGCGAATGTAAGGGTGTGCTCATGTTAGACGCGACAAGTGCGACAAGCGACTTGGGATTTAGAAACACAATATAGCAATAGCTAATGCCATTTAGAAAATTTTATTGTATGCAACAAGTCACTTGTGTTTTGGAAAAACATATTTTAATAACTAAAACAACACGCCAGGGGAGTCTTAAGGTGCGTTTCCACTGACGCGAGCGGGCGGAGGGGAGCTTAGCGGTGCCCGAATTGACTAATCGTGCTGTTCCATTGAAGCGGAGCGAAGATTTCGAGCGATGTTTATTGGTCAATTCGGCACCGCTAAGCTCCTCTCCGCCCCGCTCCGCGTCAGTGGAAACGCACCCTTACTCTGGAGCTTGAGCATATTATGATAAAGCACTTGTCTCAGTCCTCAAATTATCTCACCATGTCAGACTCCAGTTTTGAGTTAGTATAATAAAAAGTGCGCGTCCACTGGATCGGAATCGGAGCGTACTATTATACGAGACTTAGTGAAAGTCTTTTTAAAAAAAAAACACTTTTATTAACTAAATTAAAAGGTACAATTAAAAGGTACAATTAATTATAAGGAAATTGAAAATAGAAATCGGTTAGCAAAAAAGTTCGACCGACTGATTCAGAGATTGAACTGAGTCTGCCCTGCCTTCCACTCTGCTTTGTAAATATGCGGTAGTCACTCTATCGACTCTAAAAGAGACTCTAAAAAGCCTTTCTAGCAGTCTTAGCTTGTAAAGAAAAAAGCATTCTTAACACTTAACACATAATATAGTTCCTTACCCATTTCATCCTATAATGTCTTCAAATGCAGTATTCTTGTCGTCTAGGTGGTCGCGCGACTCCACCGTGTCCGCGGCCCATCTATTGTAACTCTCGGCATCCACTGGTTGTTATTGTTGGCTAATGATAAAACACTCTATTTGTTGCCGGCATTAAAATACCGACTTTTTATTAACTTCATTTATTGATTATTAATTTATTGCTAGGGTTGACGGTTCCAGTTTTTTTTCTATGTACACGCATCGGAAACAGAATATAAGTTGAGCATGAAAGAATTAATAGTTCTAATTTTTTCAAAAGTAATTAAGTAGTCTGTTATAATATAAATTTCGTCTTAAATCTTCTGAGTAAAGATTTTAATTTTATTATCTTTAAGGTTCCTAAACGATTTTAAACGACGTCTAAATTCCCAGCTAAGGAAATTGAAAACCAATGAGTTATATTCTTAGCAAAATCAAGCTCGCAACTTATTTAAACATTTTCACTATTATTTAGTTTCGGATTACGCTAACTATACTGTTTTTAAAAACCTATAAGTCTAGATTATACCTGAGTATACGTCTATGTAGTGACTAGTGACGTAAGTTTACTTGTAAGCAGCTAACGTAACGTAAAAAGTACAGAAACTAACATCAAAAAATTTACCAATTAACAGCTCTATTAAATGTATAAACTCCTGTCTAAAATCCTGAAAACAATTATTTAAGTAACAATGTCATTTTGAGAATAGTAAAGTTCTTTAAACCGAAACCGGGTAGAGCAAAAACATAGACCGTGCAGCAGTATGTTTAGAAAACTTTGCGGTGCAGTAACTTTTTAATCGACTTCCAAAAAGGAGGAGGTTATATTATGTTCGTCTGTATAGTATTTTCCTTTGTATTTCGTAAAGTTGTCAGCCCTGGCGCGGTAGTTTTTCCCACGTGGAATGTTAATGGCGAGTCAATCTGCTAATGATTCCCCTTACATCGCTAACGAGAAGATCAAATTTATAACGGCGTTTTTTTAAATGTTGACGTTTATAAACAGAAAAGATTACCACTACCAATCATAAAAAAATGGGCGAAGTTTATACTGCGTGTGACGTTTTTGAGATTTTTTGGCCCCTTTATTTTTAGGAATATGCATACTAAAACATGTGTTTTAGTATGCATATTCTGGATTCTCAATTCGTTTAAAACTTTCTACCAAAAAAAACAAAGAATCCACGTTCGTTATTCAAATTTCAAATGCATAAACGTATTCCATTACCGAAGTTCTTACTAAAAACAAAAAAAAAAAAACGTCATAATGAAATTCTTGCGTGGCGTGGGTCGCAAATAAAAAATGTGAATGAAAATGTCAAATAAAAACTCAGCAGGTTCGCGTTGACATGCGTTAACGATTAATAATGTCAACAACAATGCAAAGTTATATCTTTATTTGATTTACTATCTGATTCTAGTAGGCAATAAATAATACTTATTCTCATGATATTGTTAAGCCTTTTGAATGATAATTTTGGGTAATTTTGGTAAAAAATATTTTTTGTTAAGTACGACTGCGTTTTTATTTGATAGCTGATTTTTTTGTAGAAGCAGGTTTAAATGTTTTCTGCGTCCCTAAAATAAGACTACAGAAAGATCTACTAGTCTACGTAAAAACCTAACTTTGGGTGATCTTGGTTCTTCACATAAAATACAGCATTTTATTAAAAAAAATATATTTTAATTCCAAATATTGTGCTTAAGTATTTTGATATTCTGATATTCAATATTTTGTTTCATGAGTAGAATAATTATTAACACATACAAATCGAACCTATTATAAAAAATAAATTGTAAGAAGTTGCTGCTGCTGATGCGAATATTATACAATAGTGTTCCAATAAGTATTTATAAATGTCATTGTCAACTGTCAACCACCGTAAATACCAAGACTATTCACACCCACTTTAATATCATAATTTATTGCAAATATTGCGAATTTTGCAATTGTTGTGATTTGCGAATTGCGACCTATATTTTGATGTATGTGCCCATAACGTTTATTCTAAAGTGTCCTTGCCCGTTTGCCACCCAGACATTGTAAAAAATTCGTACAGTTATGAATTACCTACCTGTAAATTGTAAGGGTACATTTGGTAATGATCGATATGATTGCCACCATGATTGCGAAATAAAGCGTACACAATTATAGACGAATGGGTTCTACAGTCTACGCGTTCGTAATAGCTGGAATTTTACGGAAACCGTACATTTTTTCACAAAAAAATAATCTACTCGTCCCTTCATGTCGTGTGCCAATAACTTAAAAATTGCTCTAGTAGTTCGTGAGTTATGCCCTTTCAAAAAATTCCCCGTTTTTTCCACATTTTCCTCTGCTTCTTCTTAGCGCTTAGTCTTAGCGTGATAAAATATAGCCTATATCATTATAGCCCAACTCGATAAATGAGACTAACACTGAGATTTTTTCAAATTGGACCTGCAGTAGCTCCTGAGATTAGCGCGTTCAAACAAACAAACAAACAACAACAAACTCTACAGCTTTATAATATTTATTTAAGTATGAAGCAGCATAAAGTGGGAAGTGGTGGGGGTAGGTAAAATACAAAGTGTTCAAAACAAAAAAAATATACAAAAGAAGGGTCTGAAAAAAAGTTACAAAAAAACTTAAAGTATAATATTACAAGCATCCGGCTGAGATGCTTACCACCCCCATCATTATTGTACCGTGGTAAATTCTTGTTTACAATGTTCACTTTATCGACCGTTTAAGTCAATGTTCAAATAACACTTCACAGCATTGAAAATCATCATCAGTTTACCGAATTAAGTAGCCTTAGCTACAGTATATTATTTTACAGTAGACCAACTTTATACTAGACACAAAATCGCGATAAGTTTCAATAATTATCCTCTGATTCTAATATTTTCATAATTATCAGCCTATTGCCGTCGACTGCTGAACGTAGGCAGGCTCTAATATTTTATTAATGCAAAATTATTACTCTTCAATTTATTGTATGATCCAGTCCGTTTTTAATCAATTTACTATAAAATGTCATATAAACGTCAAACGCATTCTGATTGGCCAAAACTCTGAAAGTCATACTGACTTTATGAGAATACTATTTTATTGTTAAAAACCAGACTTTTAAACCAAAAACGAACTTAAAGAAAGCTTCAATAACTATAATCGGGGTGTAAAAAACAACGTAGCATTACTTAAGGCCCTAAAATAAGCAGGTCGATGTCTGTCAGTACGAATATCGACGTTAAGAACATTAAAATAACATTCATATCAGCGCGCCTTGTACAGCGGCTGTTACGCGCTCGCCGCGTGCCTTGATAATAGAAAATGGGAGTAAAAACCTTTTGTTTTTAGTATTACACAAATCCAATATATCAGATCGTTTCCGTTGAGTTACGACACATATACTACATTTTTTGTTTTTTCTAGAAAGTGTGTAATTTAGCCATAAAATGATTTAATTATAAAAAACAGCGTTATAACAGTCATCTTTGAGATTTTTTTTTATCGAGCAGAATTTTTCAAATTGTGTACTGATATACCTTTGCGTATAGGAAATTTTCTCAATTTTAAAACGGTACTTATTTTATACTTAAATAATGACATTTCCTTTACTAAAAACGTGTTTTAAAAAACCCATTTTACGTAGTTGCAACAACCACAGCGCCTTAACACTTATCTCGAATCTCGATATGCTGCACGAATTTGACTTCCAGCTAACAGCTAAGTTACGCTACTGTATTATACTGTGAGCACGTTAGGATTAGGGCCGTTAGCCCTTTAATGTGATTGTAGGGTGACCAAACATGATTTCGGCCATTACACCCCTCGCTTTGATCTTATCGCCGCGTAATCGATTTTCCCGTTAGCTGGGGTTGTTGCGAAATTGCGAGTTTTTGCTAAAATCACAATATTTTTGATATGCTTAAATATTGTTTTTCCTCAGCAATTAAAGTTTTTTTTTTATATTTCTCAGATACGTTAGGTTTTAAGTAGAGACTTTTAAGGCATTATTTAATAAGTACCTGTACATTGTACAATATATATACAAGTTCGTATTAAAAACATGTGCACCTGTACAAGTTTAGTACTGTTCCAAAAAAATGTTTTCCAATTTTTTTTTGTGTCTGGCAACAAAAAGTGATATTCAAATTTCGCGTCGCCGTCCAATTATTTTGAACGATATTTATTCGATTGTCGCTCGCATCCTGCATCTTTTTTTGCATCCCAAACCGAACCTAATTTGGTCGGGCCCTATCTCCAAATCGGACGGTAGCGCGAGAAGACAAATAGAAATGATAATAAATTACATAAATAAATGCGAAAGCAGGTACAAAATTTTTGATACGATGAATAATGAGCAAGTGCATGGCTTTATCGCAAAAATAAATAACTATAAATACGTGATACATAATTTTGTAACATAATGTTTTAATCAGGATGTAATTCTAAAATTTTTAAGCATAATTTTTTGTCAACAACGAAAATATAGTAACAATCTACAGACTAAAACAAATAAAACTTTTTTAAAAATTTTGTATTCTTACTTAAGTAAATAAAAAAAAAGCGTGTAACTTTTTTGTATATTCAAATGACTTTTTTTTGTTACATTCAAAACGGCCACTAATGGGGGTGAATATTTCCTTCGATTTATTGAACCAATTAGTACCACGAAAGAGTTTATCGGTCCATCACTCTATTTGGGAGGTTAATGGTCGAAATTCGAGGAATAACTAGATAACAGGAGCGAGAATGTTACGAATTAATTGGGTAAAAATATTTTAGGTGGCAACACTAACTTTTTTTTGTATTTTTTGGAATTGTGGTTTAAAACTGCAGTTTTGGTTAATATTTTGCAAGGTTTGGTAAGATTTCTTTAAAAAGCCATTATTTAAAAGTGACACATAGGTAGATCGAGATCCAAGAAAATCCTTTACTGTTTTTTGAATTTACTTATTTTGTCTATTATAAGAATATATACGAGTATACTGTAGAAAACTAATTCATTTCTATAATATTGTCTTTGAATGCTAATTGCTACAACTCCTCTTTGTAAGGAAAATATAATTATTTAAAAACGTATTAATTATGATAAAATACTCAGTCAAAGGAAATTCGTTAAGTACAAATTAAGTATAATTACGTAGAAATTTATATGTGGCCACTGTGGACGGTACAAAATTCACGAATTTTAATTTGGGTACAAAATTTTAAGTGATATTTTTTCGGGATAAACGAGTGCTACAGTGCAAGTTGACATTTTGGACGAATAATGAAATGTCCTAATTTATAAACCAAGTTAAACGCATGTAAATAACTAATATTAATATATTAATATATTATTATTATATTGCAGGCTAGGCTAGGCTTGATGAAAAAATTTACACAGTAAACAATATTATTAAACTAGGCATAGTTTATTGTATAAGACTGATCTTGCTTGTACGTGGATTGAGATTCAACACATACAAACTTCCTATTACTTATAAAGTATATTGTATTGGGCATTTTGGTATAAGTATTACCTTTACCAGAAAAGCACTCAAGAAGTTCAAGCCTAATGTTATGTGTAAATTATTTTTGATATCAATGACTAAACAAGTCTTCAGGATGTTATAAATTAATTTATATGACAGTGAGTGACATATTAAAAACTAAAAAACTGGGCGCTATTAAAAATGTCGGAGTTGCAACACGCCCACGGCACGGTGCGGACACGTTACAGTTGTTTTTTGTCTGTACCGGTCCTTATGCAACCTTGTCGCACCAACCTTTCCCTTATACCTCCCATACAGAACCCTACACACGCTTACTACGACACAGTCCCATCTCTTGTCCAGTGTCGATCTCAAAATCCGGTAGCTAAAACTAATTTGTGAAATTACGTTCTAAGAATTGGGAGTCAATTAAATGGCTGGTCCGGACCAGTTCGATAACGTGTCCGATGCTGGCCGAGATATCGGAACTGTTAAAATTAAATTGGCCACTGTCTTCACGAAACGGATTTATACTTTTTAATTTTCGTTCGGTTCGAAATTCGAATGTTTCGTGTTTATGGACGAAAGCGGTTTTGTTCGACATTTAAAACTGTTAAGGCAATGTTCCGAACTTCCGATCAACGCGGCAAGCGACCGCGACTGACGAAAATCAAATAAAATGCGACTTTATTACCTAGACCAGGGGTTCCCAAAGTGCACGACGCGGCGGCGCCCTGGTGCGCTGTGAGTCGATCCTCCATATTCCATAATGATCCGAAACCACAAATATTTTAAAATTAAATTTTAATATTAATTGGGTGTGTAAAGCAGATAGATGATTAAATGTATAATTATCATTTACCTGCTTAACCTATCTATAATCATTAAATGTGTTTATTTATGTATCTTTTTCTAATAGCTAGGTAGAGTAGGCCGAGCGCCGCGCCGTCACAAAATATTGCGATATGTTTTAGAATTTAGAGAATTACTATTCTCTCAAATTACATACTGAACTAATAGTCACCGTAGTTAATTTGGTATTTAACCAGTTGGCTAAGCGTCGTCTAGCAGTAGTGTTGAACATTGCAGTCAACAAGTCGGCTAAACGATGTATAGCTGTGTAATTGAATGGCGTTGTTCAGTCAAAGGGCTAGCTGTTTGATTGAACGGCTATTAAACTAGTTGGCTGCGACACATATATTCTGACATTATAATATTTGAATTTAAGTCGGTCGCAGTCGCTTGCCGCGTCGATCGGAACGGTACCTTTGAGATTTTGTTCGACATTTGAAACTGTTAAACCCATAAAATTGTGTTTACAATTCAAAATGTCTCAATCTCCTAATTTTTACAACTGATCAATAAAATTTGATTACAAAACACTTATTTGACCAATATATAACGATCACTCAATTTAATTTTTATTATGTTTTATATGAGTGACAAACAAATGTATTAGTGATAATAAAATAAAAATCTTAAAAAAGCTAAGTGTTTTAGCTAATATTTGCGTCTTAAAACAGGTTGATTTAGAATTTTTTGGTTTTTACTTTTTATTAATTAATTAGTAGATAGTCTCATGGGCGTACCGAGGGGGGGGGGGGGGACAGGGGAGGGCGTGGATCATGTTGACGTCCCTACTAAGTATAATATTATCTAGTACTTTCATCTATAAAAATTAAAAACAATAAAATGAATTTTTGCCATTTGTTTGCGATACAATATTTTTACAACTAAAAATTATTAATTTTTTATTCTTTATAAACACCTAGGTACCTTATAAGAAATCTGATTTGCCCCCCCCCCCCCCCCCCGTGGCCCAGAATCTGCGTAATTTGCCCCCGCCTAGCCCAGAACCTGGGTAATTTGCCCCCCCCGGCCCAAAACCTGGGTATGCCCATGGATAGTCTTAATCCGTCACCGGTTCCGAAGGTCTACCTAACCTTCGTTAAAGTTAAAGGAATCTCATCTTTCACTGCCAGACATTTTTGACAGTTGCTTCTCACTGCCAGAAACCCTTTAATATTATATTACTCTTTGCCATATAATGTCGGCTGTACACTCTCGCCGAGACACAGCGAGGCAGCCCGTGTGCGAGAGTGTAAATGAGTGCGCTCGCCTCGTCTCGCCTGTCTCGGACCCTCTCGGTCCGGTGTCGGTATTTAGCGCCCGAGTTATAGCGATTATACTTAGATCTTTGGATTACAATGATATCTTTTGATGCATGGTGAATGGTTCATAACTGCGATTGACCTAAGCGAGAATGTACATGATCACACTCGGGCAAAGGGCTCTCACACGAGACTCTCGCCCGAGAGCTCTCGGCGAGAGCGTACAGCCGGCATAATATATTAATAATTAAAGTGCAATTAAAAATAATTTATGTTCGTTTTAACTTGTATTTTATCACTTAATAGACCCACTTTTGTATTTCTATTATGAATGGTGTCAAAGTATTTTAGTGGCAATTTCTTAAAACATAAAATAATTGAATGGCTTTTAGCAATGTACTAATGGAAATGTAATTTTTAATCGCTTAATTTTATTAAAGGCCGTTTATTGCTTGACCATTAATTATTGTAAGCACTCTATTAATATTACACTTAGATCTCAGATAACATGTGTACAGTACATAGACAATTTTTTTTTATGAAATAAGGGGGCAAACGAGGAAACGGATCATGGACACTCGCAGCATCAGAAGAGCTGCAGGTGCGTTGCCGGCCTTTTAAGAGGGAATAGGGTAATAGGGGAGGGTAGGGAATGGAATAGGGTAGGGGATTGGGCCTCCGGTGAACTCACTCACTCGGCGAAACACAGCGCAAGCGCTGTTTCACGCCAGTTTTCTGTGAGAACGTGGTATTTCTCCAGTCGAACCGGCCTATTCGTGCCGAAGCATGGTTCTCCCACGTGTATACAGGTTGTGGAGTAGGTAAGTACTAGTTGATGCCCACAACTAGGCATGCAGTTGCGCGGACTCGATTATAGCATGAAACGAACACATTTCATTATTTTTTTATGAAAAATATTTTAAGTCCTTTTTCGGGACTCAAAAAGTCTGTATATAAAATGTCATCAAAATCGGTTTAGCGTTTTTGAAGAGGTAACAGCATTCGCATTTATTATGTACTACTAGCTGTCCCGGCAAAGTTGTTTTGCCATAAAATGATTTTTCCTGTTATCGTGCTTTTCTCTTGAAGTTTTTTCTGATTTTTTTTCTATGGACCTAACGGAGCCCGAGTCCCTTTCAACGAATGCAAAACCGTGGAAATCTGTTCGTGCATTCTGGAGTTATACCGCCAGGAAGGAAAACCCGACTTATTTTTATATATTGTATTAGATTAGATTATTAGGGATAGAACATTTTTTTTATTACTATCAAGCTAATTTTTTGTGAGTAGCTTAATTTTGATGAGACGAACAACAATTTCCTCTGTGAAAATTCTCGAAAGTGATAGCTAACAGAGATAGAAAGGATTTAATCTTTCGGTTTGATGGTCCTAAAAATATTATATGGATTGTTCTAATTGTAGGACAATGTTACTCGTTAATTATATTACTATTAACCTATAAATATACAAAATTCAGCTTGTTAGGGTTCTGTAATCAACAAAACTTGGTTGACTACGGGCCTGTACTATAAGCTGTTTCCTAACAAAAAGCTATCCTCTATTTCTTCGACTAGTGGACTTTTTTACGTAATATACAAAAGGTGTTCCCGTCCAATGTAACTTATCACTCGCCTCTCAATAATTAAACAGAAAAATGCGGCCTATTTTATTGGCGATGGTTAATTCATGAACACGCTGTATAAGATGGTTGTAAGACGAGTGTTGCTATATAAAAGATGCTAAACAACCTTGTAAAATTGAAAAGTATTTAGATATTTTTTTTAATACAAAGATCCAAAATAGTACGTATCCGTAAAAATAAAGTTACATTATTATGTAACGTTACATTATTATCTAACTTTATTTTCACGGATACTATTTTGGCGCGTTCAAAAATATATTTTAAAGGACAGTGAAAGAAAAAGATATTATTATATCTTTTTCTTTAAAAAATTATAATAATATATTGTATAATATTTATTTGAACACGCCAAAAAGTATATCTGTAGCCCTAGCACGGCCACCAATAGAAATGCGAAAGTATAGACAAACCGTGGAAACAAACTTAAGGTGGCGTTCCGATCTTTTTTCGTTAGGAAAAATTCGATTAAAATGCCACTTTATGAATTTATGACTATAGTCCTAAAAATTTAAATAATATCCTACTCTATGACATATACTATAGGGGCAGTTCCATGTAAAAGTCTACCATAAACTAAAAAAATAAATACCTGATTTTGGTATTAAAAATACTTAATTATAGTCACAGCATTATGGCACTATTAAGATTTTATAGAAGCAACAATTTCTAAGCATTACTTTTCTAGCAAAGCTGCCATTTATGAGATGATGTCGTGAGCTCGGCTGAATGTGGTTTTGTGTGATGAAGTTCTGACTTAGTTTTCACGTTATGTATTTTAAATTCTTGTCATATTTTATTACACACTGATTGTTCAAACAATTAAATACCGATATAGCTTTTGAGATTCGAGAAAATTCATTTTTATAAAGATATAATAAGCTTGTAAGATCACAGTGTCGAGTTGTAGTGTCAGTCACATAAAAATCATTACTTTTGTCTATAACTACAGTAAAATTACTTTTACATCAACAAAATTAGAAACTTTCCTACGTGACGGCGTTACTCAAATGATAGTGGCATTAAAAATTTGTCATCTTTTTTTATAACACCTAAACTCTAAAAAATATTTTTGTAGTGTCGGTCACATTATAGAGTCGATCACGCCCAAAAGTAGCGTTTTGTTTGTTATTTTTGCTGATAGATGGCGAAAACAGCTATAGAAAGCAGAGAGAGAGAAGCAGAAAGCTAAATTATTAATTTAAGAACCTGCCAGACCACCTCAAAGTCAAATAAAATCCAAAATTTTGCGATGTCTGGAAATGGGAAGCAATTGTCACAAAAATCTGGCAGTAAGATATGAGATTATTACAGATATCGCAAGAAAATAAGATAAAATTATTGATTTTTAAACTTTATTGAACGTAAGATAGACCTGTAGAACTGGAAACCTTCTAAAGTAATAGCGACCGAAACTCTGGTCGTTCTTACCTCTATAGGTCTCATATAATGAAAAAATTTTAGCTTAAAAAAGTGATGAAAGTCTGCCTATCGCTGCCTCTTGGGTCATTATGTTAATAGTTTTTGAGAAGATTTCGTGTTGAGTTATTTTTTGACTAATTATTAGTGATTTCGTTTTTGTGACGCTTAAGTTCAAAAAAAACATTTTAATGAATTAGCTAATTACTGATTAACTTTTATATACTTTTAGAGTTCTCACTGTACGTGCTGAGATACATAAATTTTAAAGTTTAATGTAAAACTACCGACTTTTACCTGCACAAAGTGAGTGTAGTGTCGGTCACGTTTTGGGCTGTAGTGTCGGTCACGATTTCTTTTGCTAATAAATATTTTTTTAAATAACTTACAGGTTATAGGTAACCATTCTATAATAGTTTGTTTCATGCACTTTCCATAAAAATACAAAGTAGAGTTATTTAGCACACAGAGAGGAAGATTATTGGTGTTTACAAACACTCTCGAAAGCGACTTCCTTTTGCATGTAGTGTCGGTCACGTTTATGTTTGACTAAATAAATGCTATTTGAAAACAACAGTGTATAACATTTTTTCTACATAAGTTAACTTGTTTTATCTGCTACAAAGCCATCTTAAAATTGATACTAACAACATGATAGTAACCATAATATATGACAAAATAAAACGCAAGTCGTATCAAATGTAGAGTCAGTCACATATGGAATTGTCCATAGTCTGTCATAAAGTGGCATTTTAATACTCGCGATTGGCCGCAGTAAAGATTGGAACGGCACCTTTATTTTATGTCCACAGTTTGTCTATACTTTCGCATTTCTACTGTTGGTCGTGCTATTGAGGTATAATAATTGTTAGTAGATTTGTATGTATTATATATAAATGTAGTTTGATTTTTTTTTATGCCAGCTTCAGAAAAGAATAAGCTGAAAGGCGGTAAAGCGCTTTAGTAACAAACAGTTAATTATTTTTTTAGTAAAAAGTTGTTGCCTTAAAAGTTCCTTAAATAATAATATATTTACGAGTATAATTTATATTCTACAAAGTCTCAAAACGAAATAAATATTCACTTTCTTATCCTGTATTTTTCTTTATGATTATGCTATAAAACGTTTCAGTAATTAAAATAGAACAAAATGCAATTAAACTGCACCAATTTGTATACGCATATCTTCAATCACATTTTTCCCATTACACGGCTAAACCGACTCCCCAGTATGGCAACACTGAATCTACATGTTGACATAACTGGTGTGATGCGCAGCAGGGTGCTACTACGTGGAAACATGGCCATACTGGATGAATTTGCGGTGGCGTAGCTAGGATCGATGACCCTGGGGCAAAAAGTAGGGCCTCAGCCAGAGGCGAAGCAACTCAAACTCAACATCAAAGACGTATTTGGGAATTTGACTTTCCGTGCCAACTTCCCTTTAGTTTTTGTTTTTTATTATTATTAATAATAATATCTATGGACGCTTCACACCACGTCAGTCTAGCCCCGTGGTAAGTACCTGAAGGACTTGTGTTACAGGTACCAGACAACGGATATTTTTTAATACTTTTTATAATATACATATATTAAAGTTTTTATTATATGATACACATATTTAATACACATTCATGACCCAGGGGAACTTTGAAAAACTTTTTGTTCCGTCGGCGGGATTCGAACCCGTGACCCCCGGCTTGAGCTACCAACGAGCTCACCACTGAGCCACAGAGGTCGTCAATTATAAATTTATTTAGGTGATAATTTAATTAGTTCTTACTATCTGTAAAAAATAACAGCTACAAAACATCTACAATAATTTATATACTGTAAGGCTGAGTTTCTACCGGCCTAATGGCCGGTTTTCATTACTCCAATCCAGTGATACAGTCCGGCGCCGGATAATGTAAACTACCTACTTTAATAATGTAAATGTGCACTGGAATGTACTGGATGCAATTCAGTGCATTCCAGTATTATTACAAACTAGCTGTGCCCCTTGGTGTTATCGCCGGTTTAAGTGATATAATATGATAAAAGACTATGACAAGTACCAATAATAGGGTCAAAACGGGACGGTAAATAGTTCTATAATGGCTTATGGTAGTGATGATGATGATAAAGATGAATGTAATTTGCATAGTAGCATATCCATTCTTAAAACAACGTCGAAACTCCCAAACTTGTATATATAAAGAGTCAGGAGTTCTCTCAGCACCTTCCGAACCATGGTATACCTTGGTGCAAAATCTTACTTGTTGGTAGCATATGCTTAGAATACTTACTGCTCACGATACCGAAGTCAACACCATGTTTACACATACATTTTGAGGAGTTCCCTCGATTACTTAAATGGATCCCTTCATCAGGTCACCACTTTTATGAATATGGTACTTACCAAATTAGGATGATAACGTATACACCAAAAGAAAAATTTTGACAATAGGTTCACAAACGGCGGAGTAATCGTTGAACATAAGAAAACGAACATAACACCTCTCCCATTTTGAAAGTCGGTTAAAATTGTAGCCTATGTGTTATTCTGATGTATAAGCTATATTATTGTAAAGTTTCATTAAAATCCATTCAGTAGTTTTTGTGTGGAAGAGTAACAAACATCCATACATCTATACATCCATACATCTATACATCTATACATCCAAACAAACTTTTGCCTTTATAATATTAGTAGGATAGTAGGATTAAGTAGGATAGGATAGGATTGGACTGCCGGATTGGAATAATGTATACCCACTATAAAGGTGTTAAAATACTGACGTTGTAAACTGTGGAAAAGCGGCTGACAGATTTTCTGTTTCACACACAAAACAAAATTGTTGCATCTCGCTCTATCGCTATATTGTCGCTTTTTTGCAGTTCACCGTGTCGGTGTACTAACAGCGTAAAACGGAGATTGGGGACCCCCTGAGTATGAGCCCCGGGGCACCGCCTTGTAGCTACGCCACTGCTCATTTGGTACGTAATTGCCACCGAAGATGGCAGCGGGGTCGCTCATTAGCTCGTATTACCCCGTCGTTGGAGAATTTTTTCATTGCGTTATTAATTTTTATTACTTTTTTAAAAAGGTTTATGTGAACTTTTTAAAAGAAGTTTCAGGAAGTATTGTATCAACCTACCTTACTTTTCTTGGACAAACTTTTAATGTTGCTTAACTTTTAAAGATTACTTAACTTATATTTAACTAGATGATGCCCGCAACTCCGTTGCGCCAAAATTCGTTAATCGCTCAGGAGCCGTTCAGTTTTTCGGGATACAGACAGACAGACAGACAGACAGACAGACAGACAGACGGACAGAAAGACAGACAGACAGACGGACAGACAGACAGACACACTTTCGCATTTATAATATTACTATGGATTTTCTGTAAGAATCTTAATTAAATTAAAATTGAATAATCACCTAATTTCTCTAAGTTTGGTAACAATTAATATTGTAATGGAGTAAATGGATAATATAGTGGACACAATTCCTATCACTTACCATCAGGTGTCTGTTTGCCCGTTTAATCTTGTACGAAGCAAAACAAGGATGCGGATGATTAAACAATTAATCATGAAATTAATCATGAGCGCCCCGCGTCCCGCCACAATAAATGAACGAAGATTCGAACACTGGAAAGGCGTAAAACAATTTTATGCTTAGCACTAACTAATGTACCTAGGGTTGTCACAATTTGTCAGTTATAATTTATATTGTAACTTGTATAATTAATAATTCTTATTCTGTACCTACTCAGTTTTTCTGTTCTCAATCTTCATTATTTTGAAGTCGGTACCAGCTATTACCTAATCGCCAGTTCTAGGACAAAATATAATTGCAACTTATAGGACTGGTACCGACTTCGAAATTATGAAGATTGAGAACAGAAATACTGAGTACAGAATACTTTTTAGTTCATTTAAGAATATTACTTTTGTCTTTACCTTGGAAGTCGGTTTAAATTTTTTCTTTAAAAATAATAATTTCCCTCTTTTAGATATCCCTAAAGTTGTCTATCGGCCATTCTCAGGAGAGCAAAATTTAAGTGTCCTGGGCTTGTATACTCTGTAATATTATCTTATTCAAATATGCAATATTTTTAAACGGTAGATAGCATCCGTAACTAGCTACAAACTTAAACACAGGCTTCTAATTTAAGTAATTCAGACTAAATTAATTTAAGTCGTGTTCAAAAATCCTGTTTTTCTCATTACCGTGACGTGTCCCCACGCCAACTTGAACTCGAAACTTGCTTGTAATTTTTATAACACACATATTAGCCATGATCTATTCATCGTTTTAAATGCTCATAAACATTGGTTATCGCATTGGAAAATATCGACTCAATAAGCCCAGCCTATAAATAGTTATCATGAAATAATCGCTTGTCCTATCAAAAGTTCTAATTACCGTAACGCATGCTGTTTTCGGGTGCTCACCCAAAAATAACAGGATTTGGCACATTACAAGTGCACGGGTCACTTCTCCTTAGCGTGTTCCACGGCCCATCAGCGGTCCCACGTCGTTAATGTTAGTGTGCCGCCCATGAAGCACGAGAGTATCTGCTTACCGTAGCTCTGGTAACGAACTTTTCTAATTACCGTAATCTTATTTTGCTACTTGATTTTTAAATAAGATTGTATGTTGATCATGTCAATCTAGAAAGTAATTTGGCCTACGTACTTTGCCCTAAGCAAGTTTTTGCAAACTGTGTCGGTTTTTTTAAATTTTCACTTATAATACCACAAGAGCTTCAAAATTATCGGATATTTCCCGATAGGTTCGTTGCAAACAAATGAAGGATTCAAGTTTTTCAGGTTAAAAAATCACGAGCGCGAAGCGCGAGTGATTTTTCCTGAAAAACTTGACGACTTTATTTGTTTGCAGGGAACCTTGAGGGAAATGCCAGATAATTTTGAAGCTCGTGTGGTATTCGGGGGATTATTTTTCCGTCCCAAATGTCGGCCAATATAATTGCACCATGAGACACAATTGAATTCAACCTGTCAGTTTGACGTGTTTGTCTTTTATATATAGCAACTACCAGAGAAAATTTTCAAAAAATTATCAGTATAATACCATGTAGGTTGTACCACGTGACGTCGAATGGTGCAATTCTATTGGTCGATATTTGGGTCGGAAAAATAATCAGTATAATACCATGTAGGTTGTACCACGTGACGTCGAATGGTGCAATTCTATTGGTCGATATTTGGATCGGAAAAATAATCAAGAAAATCTAACTTTTCTTATTACCGTATACTAATTACTATATGTTCCTAATTACCGTTGTATGAAAAACTGATACGTACTTTTTTATCAATTGAAGTTTTCTCGCGGTTTTCATAGATTATTATTATCATGAATGAGTCTTCAATAATACTAGCTTTTGCCCGCGCTTTGCCCGCGTTAAAAAGTATTATTATATACAATCTTTCATCCCCTTAGAGGTAGAATTTATCAAAACCCTTTCTTAGGGGATGCTTACATCATAGTAGCTTTATGCATGGAAAGTATTAGCCCAATCGGTTTAAAATTATGTTGTAAAGTGGTCTGGGGCTCTCTCTAGCGAGTATAAATTAAGGTATGGAGTTCGACAAGGTGGATTAACATCTCCTCGTCTGTTCAACCTTTACGTAAATAAGCTGATCGAGGAGCTGAGCAGCACTAATGTCGGTTGTGCCATTGGCGGAGTACGGCTGAACTACATTAGTTATGCTGATGACATGGTGTTGCTCAGTCCCTCGATCAGTGGCCTCAGAAAACTGCTAGGCAAGTGTCAAGCGTATGCCGAGGCCCAAGGACTCAGATATAACTCTTAGAAAAGTGAACTTCTTGTTTTTCAACCCCGTGAACACAAAGTTAGCACAATACCACCCGTGTTTCTAAATGAAGTTCCACTTGCTAAAGTCAATAAATTCAAATACCTGGGTCATTGGGTTACTGACACGCTTGCTGACGAAGTAGACATTGAGAGGGAGCGAAGGACGTTGGCCGTACGTGGGAACATGTTAGCTCGTAGATTTGCAAGATGCTCTACAGAGGTGAAAGTGACTTTATTAAAAGCTTACTGTCAGTCCTTTTACACATGCAATCTATGGGCGAGCTACACCCAGCGTGCGATAAATGCTCTTCGTGTTCAGTACAATAATATCTTTAGAATGCTGTTAGGACTACCGAGGTACTGTAGTGCCTCAGGTATTTTGCCGAAATGCGCACTGATGGCTGTAACGCCATACTAAGGAAACGAGGGGCGTCATTGATGCAGCGTGTCAGAAGTAGTCATAACAGCATTCTAAGGGTATTACCTGACAGTTTTGATGGTTTGATAAGGCATTGGATAGAGGTGCATGTTAGATAGAGATTAAGTTTCATTAATAGTTTCAATGCCTTACCATTCATAATAAATAATTTTATACTATAAGAATTGCAATGTAATGTACTAACATAATTTTAATTTTAATTGTACTTTCTACTAACACTATGGATTTCTTGTGATCCGAAATAAATGGTTATTATTATTATTATTTAAATTTACAAAGTTTCATAGCCTTTTGGGGGTAGAATTAATAAAAAAGCTTTCTTAGCGGATGCCTACGTCATAACATCTACCTGCATGCCAAATTTTAGCCCAATCCGTCCAGTGGTTTGGGTTGTGCGTTAAAACATCACTATGTCAGTTAGCCCCTTTGTGATATATATAATATTTAGATATTTATATGCTGAGTATTCATAAAATTATATACAATTTTTTTTTGGATGGGAATGACCAGAGAAGAAATTGGAGAAAAGAAGGCTTGTTCCTTGGAAACGTCGAGTAAAAATTTGAAATTACCCAGTTTTATATCAGAGATCAAGGGAAAAGTGAAAGAAAGGTATACTTAATATAAGAAAATACTGCTTATCAGCGAAATTCCAACAAAATGGCGAAAGAAAACTCAAAAAAGAAATGAGTTAAACTTTAGAGCTTATTAAAAAAGAAAAAATGGAAAAAAAATCGAGAAATAAGTGTTCATAAATAGAGATGAACTTGTAAAATTACGAGAAAACAAAAATAAGTAAATTTGGAGCTGTAAAAGCTGTGATCTACATTTGAGTTGCTATTCTGTCCAAAGAGATTTAGAATATAATTATTTTTAGGTTCATCGTACCTGGAAACTTAATAAATATCTACCGATTAAAACAATATTTGTTGTTATTTTCTCATTTTTCAGAACCGTGGTATACCATGGTTCAAAATCTTACTTTTTGGTAGTATATGATCAAAATACATGACATAAAACCAAAATAACCATATATTCCTATTTGAATTTCAAGGAGTCTCCTCGATTCCTCACGGTTTCCATCACCAGACCACCATTTTTGTGAACATGGTAGGTACCAACTCGAAACGATATCCTGTACAACAAAAGAAAAATTTTGAAAATCGATTCTCAAACAACGGAGTAATCGTTGAACATACATAAAAAAATCCACAGCCGAACGTATAACCTCCTCATTTTTGGAAGTCGGTTAAAATATTGTACCTACTAGATGATATTATTGATACCCGCTTCCCGCAACTCAGTTGCGCCAAAAACCATGCATTTTTCCGGGATAAAACATATCCTATCTCTTGTCCCGGGACTGAAAGTATTTCCATACCTTTCAGCAAAATCTGTTCAGCGATTTAAGTGTGATAACAGACATTTTCGCATATTTTATAATCTTAGTAGTGGATTATACATTCTTATAATATTAATTGACATTGTTTTTTATCTTGCGAGGAAAAAACCGACTCATCACGGTATTTTTTTTTTAATATTTAAGTACTTACGTAAATATTTTTTTCAAGGGTTGAATTGGGTTTACTCATACTTACTCATTATTTATAATTGGTCTAATCGATAGGTTGTACGTTATGCTTTTTTAAAAACTTTCAAAATATTTTTTTATTAAGAAAGCAATTATATCTCAATTCTCAACCCTGAGCCCCTGAATCTCAGCCTGCATAAGGGCCTTACCGTACTGACTATTCACGGGCGAGTTCTGAGTACGGCAGCCAATTTTCAAATATATATGTATATGTTACCGGCCAAACCCGATTTCAGGACAAACCAGTTTTGCCTAGGCTCAACTAGTTCTTCCTATACGCGATAGGATTAACTAGTATAGCCTAGTCCAAACTAATTTTCCTAAGCCCGATAGGATAGACCAGTTTAGACTAGGCCAAACTAGTTGATCCTAATATCAATACGCACACTCTAGGATAAACTGGTATGGCCTAGTCTAAACATTATAGTATATCTAGAAAGTAAAAATAAATAGATACCTAAACTGAATAAAATACTCCGTAATTGGATTTTTTTTATTAAAGTAGTAGCTTTCATTTTCTTAGCCTGTTTCACAAGATTTTGTGCTGCAGTTGTTCTAGCTTTATGAATTTCTATTTCAGATGAAGAAACTTTTTCTTGGTTCCGCAACGTTATCATCACTGTCTTCTGTCAGGGTAACATTGCGATCATCTTCTATTACCTTCCTTAAATCATCCTGAATATTATTTATGATTTCTCGCAGCAAAGAGGAAGTCGAAAGTCCTACTCTGCGTTCTATTCCAAATAATTCCTTGTTTGGCGATTGTTTTATCCCTGAAGGGTAAGTGCGGTTTTTCATGAATTGAAATATATTATTATCTCAAGCCTTATTTCGTTGAAATGTCGTCCTTCATCCAAGAGCCTATCATATCCTCAATATCTTGATTGGCACGTTCAACAAAGGCTTTGACTGTGCCTGGGTTTTTCGTACACAATTTTGAGTGGGTCACAGACTGGCAAGACCAACGACCTCGCTAATTTTTTTTACTATTTAGACTAGGCCATACCAGTATATTATCCCAGAGTGTGCGTATTGATATTAGGATCAACTAGTTTGGCCTAGTCTAAACTGGTTTATCCAATCGAGCTTAGGACCAATTAGTTTGAACTAGGACATACTAGTTAATCCTATCGCGTATAGGAAGAACTAATTGAGCCTAGGCAGAACTGGTTTGTCCTGAAATCGGGTTTGGACGGTAACATATATAAGTATGCTTAGCCCTAGGACTTCGCAAAGGCCTTGTAGGGGTTCCGTGAGCACATAAACTGTTTTTAGAAATGCCATAGCCCATAATATACCAACTACCAACATAAAGACAATTTATTCGAAGACAAATGGTTCCGCTACCAAAAAAGTCTAAGAACCGCTGGCGTAAGGGAACGAATAGGTGGCCAGGGAAGTGAAAGTCGGTCCGTTGGCCACTGGCCATCTTTATGTTCATGCGAGCAAAATAGCCTGCGATCTAAACGATTGCGTTTATAATCTGTCAAAAAAGTGAAGAAATTAAAAAGTGGCAACATCTTAGTGTCATCCCTTTCAAATCAATCAATAAGAAAAAAGGGATGACACTACTATGTTGCCACTTTTAAATTTTTTCACCTTTTTTGACAGACTGTAGATCGTTGGCTATCTTGCTCCGAGCGTGAACACAATCCCCGCGTTCTATTTAGCGTTAAAAACGATCAAAACACTCAAAATAGGAGTCATTTTGAGTTTTGATAGTTATTAACGCTAAATGGAACGCGGGGAATATTACGGTGATAGCTGTCAGCCTGTGAAGGTGCGACACGACATTCTATACTTGAAAATCGGGCGCTCAATCTCTGCTCCTCACAAATCGCAAGTATGAAAAGTCCCTTAGCTGCCTGTGGGCTAATTAAAACATCGCGGCAGCCATGTTGGCTGACAGATAATCTTTCATATTTTGTCTTAAGCCAGTTAGCCCGTGGCTAAGCGATTCGGTTGTTGCCCCTTCGACATCTCAATAAAACAGTTTTATTGCCAATACGAGGTACTCGTAGATTGATACGCTAAGCATTTTTTTAAAGAAGGCTTTACGGGTTGAGATTTTAAGATAACTTTACGCCCTGAATTCACTTTGATTAGCTATAAGACGTGCAGGTGATTAGCAATCAGGAGAAAGCGATTGATTAGTGCAAGTCCTTTATTTTCTCCTAATCATTTATCACCTCCACTCGCTCTAATCGAAGTGAATCTCTGAGGTAGTAAGTACTACGTACGTAGTCAGTCATGTCAGTGAAGTGAATACAGGCCCTATGTGTGGACAGCGACTGATTAGTGCAAGGCACTAATCGCCTGCACTAATCAGCTGCACACGCACTAATCGAGGTGAATACAGGCCCTTACATTGGTATATCGATTTATTATTATTATCAACTAGCTGTCCCGGTGAACTTTGTGTCACTTTAAAACCTTCCCTGGACTTCTACGAATATTTTAAGACTAAAATCAGCCCGATCCGTACAGCCGTTTTCGAGCGCGACTACCACATTTGAAAATCCATTTTTATATATAAGATAGTTATAGTAGATATAAGATAGTTATAGTAGATATACATTAAATTAATAAATATTATAACAACTAACACTTGTTTTTTTGTTAACACTGTTTTTGCGGGTTTCGATCAAGGATGGATCATTAATCAAACCTAAGAAAGATGAATCAGTAAACTTTCTGTTAGTCTCTTCTAACAGTTTCAAAACCTTATACCACTTAAATGAATAAGCCATACAATTTGAGCTTCTTACGTGCCCCAAAAAACTACACAACATTAGAAGAAGGTAAAACAATCACTTCTTTTGAGCACGGAACTCCAAACCAAAGTTCAGCGACCGAAATGAAGATATTGGCAGCCATTGACAAACGACGGTGAGGCGTGGAAGTATTAGTTATAGGTGACTCCGCAATTAACAGTCACACCCACATCCACGTTAAATTAAAAACCACTGTTGATTTTATCGACCACTCGGAATTTTAATAAGAATCGTAAGATAATTGCTACGTTGTCATGATTTATTCCGCTGGGGAATTAAATATTGAGATGTTAAAGCGTTTGATTATTGTAAAAACTTCTGTCTTCATTATACCATCGGAGAAATTGACTCATAATCATACCTATGTCATTTGGTTGGATTGTGTCAAGTCAATATTAATTTATGATCCATTGACTGAGTTTGACATACTCGACAAAATTACGTAGGTTACACATCTACTGACTAAATCAATTTCTCTGATAGTATTAGAGTAACAAAAAATCCAAAATGTTGAGACTCTGAGGTTGAGACTCTTTACTTGTTCAGGTTTTGTCCTTGTGCAAAACATTAGAAAAGCTACTTGACAAGTCTTGTCAAGTAGGAAAGAAAGTATCTGAAAATTCTTATTGACAGTTTTTGAAAACACGAGTCCACCTGGGGCTAGTGTGAGTCGGATTGGTCCCATTAGTATGGATAAGGCCTTGATAGTATTGGTATGGACTATGGAGATACCTTCAGTCTCGGGAAGGATAAATAGGGAAGGGATACCTTTTATTCCGGAAAAATGTACGGTTCTTACGCGATAAATGAATTTTGCAAACTCATTGCGCAACGACCCATCTGAAGTCAGAACAAGTTGCTACATTAAGTGGAGCAGCTCAGCATAAGTTTCTCATTTAACTGTAAAACCTTCCATCCTCCTACAACTTTTTATTCGCCTCAGAAAAACTCATATACATAATAAAACGATATCGACCATTGAAATACTCGGGGTAATTGAAGAAATTGTCATAACAATGATAAATATTTATACTGACCTGAGTAAGGCTCGCAGCACACTTATCGACTCGAAAACGGATCGGCACCGTATTGAGTCGTTACTCGTTCAGTGTTGTTTGTATGAAACGTCGGAATCGTAACGTTGTCGCCTCGCCGCAAACTGCGCTTACGCCTCGTCGTTCACACTTGGGCCTTCCTTTCACGATTAACGTTTGAATTCTAATGTGCTTTCTGCGCGCGCAGATCTCTTCACGTGTTTTTAGCGCGCGTGGATTCAGCTCGCGTGTTTTCAGTTATGTTTATTATGCGCGCATTTTCAGCTCGCGAGTTTTCCGCGTGCGGTTTCAGCTCGAGTGTTTTCCGCGCGCGGATTCAGCTCGCGTGTTTTCCGCGCGCGCATATTCAGCTCGCGTGTTTTCTCAAATTAAACGCTACAGCAGGCGATACAGCGCATCCATTTTCGAGTTGATATGTGCTGCGACCATTATCCTGACCTGCGTAATTGTTGACATAAATGGCATAAGATGGCGGGCCCCGCTCCCGCCATTACTGCTAATTGGCGCGCCACAAAAACTATAATGTTAATTCTTATAATGCACAGATTCGTATGCTGCGACACAAGCATTCGATATACTCATTTATTTATTCAGTGGCGGCGTCAGTTGGATGACTGCCCAGGGCGCCAGGAAAGGGCGCACCAACAGCACCAGCTAGCAGATACAAATTGCAAATTGCAGTGGTATGGCAGCCATTGGGCGCTGTCGGAAAAGTATGGCAAGGTGATTTTCGTGAATGGCTACTCGACGATGATGATTAGCTATGCAAAAATTAGCCTGGTACAAATGGTTCAATTTTTTTATTAAAATTAACGTATTCGCGTCGGTATGGCGGGCTGTAAGCCGCACCCGACAAGTATGGCATTACGCTTTCGCCTACTTATTTTTTTTCGACTATCTGAAAATACAAGCATTTTTGTGGAACAAATCGTTCGACACTCGTTATTTATCCGACACGTTCGATTAACGCCTACGCGTTTGGGCTGCCAGTGCGAGCGCTATGACCATCATTTTCCTTTTTGCCTTTACGTAACTATACCCCTGTAAAACCGCCATACTGGTACAAGTGGGCAAGAATTTTGTGTCAGTATCTCCATCTTTTGTGGCCTAGTACCAGAAAATCAAAGCCGGGACGCCAAATTAACATCTAACAAGGGCAAAGTGGGATAGAGGGAAATTTTATCGAGAAATTTGTATTTCAGAACAATTGCAAGGGTAATGACAAATAAAATGTCAGAAAAGAATGTTTGGACCGTAGACGTATCAAAATTCATATACCGTAGACGCACACCCTTATAGGTCTCCTCCAGGGCGTCAGCTAGGCCAGCGCCGGCCCTGTGTTTATTTATTTACCAAAATGGCCGTTTTATTGCCTCGCGTTCTGTAATTTATTGTAATTGTCCGGTTATAACGATGGGATGTGTACGCGGACGTTTATGGGTGGTGTTTTTGCGGGAACTTTTTCTGGATACACCTGTAATGTAATGAATAGGTGTCGTTAAGGCTGTCTTACTACTGGCGCAACTATAGTCCAGTCGCCTGATAGAACGCCCTATTTGTCTCTTTCACTCACGTGCGAAATTCCATATTGTGGCCAGCAGCAGCAAAATAACGTGATAGCAAATGGAAAGAAATAAGAAGTTACTTATTTCCTTGTTAAGGTCATGTTCTAAATTTCTCTTAGATAATATTCGACGACTGCAGCAGGGCTCGCACTTATTCAAAGTCAAGTCATGCCATTAATCATCAGAATAATAAAACTACAAAATGAAATATCAATCTATCTTCAAACGTGTCCTAATTTGTTAAAACGGTCAAGACTCCAAAAATCTGTCGTTTGACGTATTTGAAAAATCGTTTGCTATTTGATATGATCCAGACTAGATCGAAGCTGTATTGCTGATTGATTAAGATAGCAGAATAGGGCTCTAAGGTAAGCAACTGTCAATGAAAAGCCGTTATAAGTCGTAAGTCCGTCATTGTCTCTACAATGTGTATGCTGACGTGTTCAGACTTAATTCTGCCCTTTTCCTTTACTTTATTCTTTAAAAAGTTATGGGTGGTGGAAGGAATAAAATATATCGGTTTAATTTATCCTGTAAAAACAATTACCTCATCAATGAAATTTTACTTGACTTTTAACTTTTAAGGAGTGAGCACACTGAGACGGGCCGTGCCGGAGCTCAGCGTGCCGGAGCGCATCGCAGAAATCCGCCTCCATACAATTTGTATGGAAGCGGATGTGCGTATCGCACACTGTGCGGAGGCGCATCGGCGCGACAAGACCTGCTGCAAAATCCGTCAATGCATTGCGCGCCGACCCGCCCCGGCACGCCCCGACAAAGTGAGCGTTAAAATCCGTCAATGCGATGCGACCCGACCCGGCAATAGTGTGCTATAGCACATTTTGCGCTGCGCAGCGCCCCGACCCGCCCCGGCACGCGCCGACAAAGTGTGCGCGTACCTTTAAGGTACGTCTTTGGTCGCTGGCAATATCATAAAATTATATATCGTATAATAATTATTATATTATAGTGATATTTTTTTCTACAGGTATTTATCACTTTCTTTTGTTACACTGAACTTTTAGCTATCATTTTAAACCTTCCCTTCAGAGTTTAGTCCTACAAGGATCTTGTGTCTCTTGGAGGACATTGTCACGTGGATGAAAATCAGCTGTCACTTAAAAAGTCGCAGACGACATTTATTTATTCGACCATATTAAAAATGCTACCTGGATGAAATTGTAGTGTATTTATTCATTTAAATATTGCGCTCAATGCTCATTCGCAGTGTCTCGAGTTTTTTTTCGATTTTCAAGATGGCGGCTTTTATCCCAATTTGACAGTGTCAAACCATCCTTGTAGGTCTGTAACACGGTATGCGGATGCCACGATCAGTTTCTCATCAATCTGATCTTACCAGATTGATGGAAAACTGATCGTCTACCCACGGATTGATGGACTGATAATTTTTTAAATATTATACAGTACTTTTTATAACCATCAATCTGTGATTGACGCCTGATTGATGACGGATTGATCGTGTAACTTACGTATGTGTTTACAAATAATACGTCAACTGTGATCAATAAAATCACTGAATAGAATAATTACTGAATGAACAATTAGAGGTTTTTGTGACTTCGACAAACAAGCACGAAGCACATGATAGAAAGTGATTAGCATTCTTGTACATGCAACAATACTATTGTTTTGTTGATCTACTTTAGAAAAGATGTTATCTACTTAGGAATTACTTTAATTTACTAGATAATAATATAAGTAATATGTTACTAACGCTAAATTACAAAACTATTTAAATGATAATATTTTGACGTTAGCTTTAGTTCGTTTATTTTGGCGCTGATGGCAAAGACCTACGAATAATGAAAACTAAGGAATTAGGAAACGTACTCTCATACTAAAACTGTTTTGAATATGGTTCCTTTTTGCACTCTAAAATAATAATTATGGCAATAGCAACGAAACACATACACTCAAATTTACGAAATAAAGCCGTAATATGCATGATGACTATTTTTTTTTTCTTATTGGTAATTGAAAGACCCTTAAAAAATTGAAACATCGTTGAAAGAATGACTCTGATAGCTTAAAAATTCACCAAGATATGACAATTCAAACATCTCATAAAATAGACCTGCCCGAAACGCTTCATACAAAGTGCTACGAAAGACTGACGTCACTCTTTCGTAGTTTGTACGCATCGGGAGAGAACTTTGTTCGATAGGTAGGTATATTAAATATTGCCTTTATGAAAGTGGTTTCATAACAAAAGTTGTTTTTAATTGCATAAGTTATCGAATGGTATACAAATATTAAGAAATTTGATTGAAAAAAAAAATCGACTTGAATATCCAACTTTGAAGACGCATAACAAAAAAAATATACAAATGCTATCAAGCTGAAATTTTGGGAACACTTATTTTTTACCGTGATTTCTTTATTTTATTAACAAAATTTGCTAATCCTTGACCTTGTCATCATCCCTATTGTCACTTCTGTATAAATTACACAAAATTGTGTACCGAATGCATGCATAAAGTATGCATGTATTCGGGTCACATTTTGATATTTTGACACGGTGACTCTTCCTTATTTTTTATTAATCGTAGCCAAAGATATTATTTTTCTCTCAATTTGACTGTTTGAAGTAAAACATTAAGGGGAGTTTGCACCCATGTTGCACCAGAGGCGTGTTACAGTTATGGTCAAAGTTATGGTTACAGTTAAGGCTAACTTAACTTTGACCACATACTTTGACAGATGTCTGTTACTGCTCGACAAGGCTTTAGATGAACGTGGGCGGGGGCGCTGGCCGCTGCTGGTAAAGAAGAACTGTCAAAAATAGCGTTTTTGTATGATGGCAGCGTTAGTTCCTTTTTTCGCCACGCTCATTTAAAGCTCTTAGGTTCTCTTAAGTTAAGTCTCGTGGGTTGCACCAACTTACTTTAACTATAACTATTAACTGTAACTTTAACTAAAACTACAATGCAAAATGTCAAATCTTCGGTTAAAGTCAATAATGGACACCATATTAAACGATAACCATAGAGCTCGACAAGGCTTTAAATCATAGTTTCTCAACCTGGTTTTGCTCACCGCCCACTTTGAGAATATTTTTGTTTTTAGAGCCCCCCCATCTTAATTTTACTTACCATCTGTTGCGAATTTAAAACAGCTATTGCCACGATTATATTATTTAAACGTAAGATAGGAATTTTACACCTATCCTATTTCTGAGTTTAAAATGAAAAATGAAAGAATGAATGTTTCAATGGGAATAATTAAAACGCATGCTTAGTTATATTGAGCAATATTTTGCATAATATATAAGACGTGCACACGTGATAATAAAAATGATTACAATACTTACCTACAATAACAAAAATTAAACGATATTAATTTTTAATTTACTTTAGTACGTAATTAGCGTGTATTTTTTGCCTTTATAGACTATATTTTTTAATCTACCCACGCCCTATCTGCGCCATCTCAATGCCCCCTAATTTTCTCTGGGTTTTCTACTGCCCCCCCGAAAGTCTTAAACGCCCACAGGGGGGCGTTATCGCCCACGTTGAGAACCTATGCTTTAAATGAATGTGGCGAAAAAAGGAACTAACGCAGTCATCATACAAAACGCAATTTTTGACAGTTCTCCTTTACCGCAGCGTCACCGCCCACGTTCATTTAAAGCCTTGTTGGACCAGCAACAGACATCTGTCAAATTCTGTGGTCAAAGTTAAGGTTAAAATTAAGTTAGCCTTAACTATAACCATAACGTTGACCATAACTGTAACTATAAACACGCCTCTGGTGCAACCCACCCTTGGATGGTTATCGTTAAATGTGGCGTCCATTATTGACTTCAACCAAAGATTTGAAATTTTACATTGTACTTATAGTTATAGTAAGTTGGTACAACCCACCCTAAATGTTAACTTTAAAGTCGTAGCTAAATTTTATTTTGTTTCGTAAATAACAAGTCTGATATGAGATTAATTGCTATTTTAGAGCGTTGCCTGACCCGGGGCCGACTGAAACTAGTTTACTACATCTTAATGTTTGATTTTAATCTCAGATCTCATAAATCAACCGCTAATTTGTTGCTCATGCACTAATTTCGTTTTATGGTGTCACTTTTATGTAAAAAGGTTTATAACCCCGACGTCAGATTCTCTGTCTCTTTCTCATGTATCAGTTAAGACAGAGATAGAAAATAATTGATCGTAACCTACATTCTAAGAATGAATTATTTAACACGAAATTGCTCAATTAAATATTATTATTTATCACTCAGCGTTCGAGACTTGAATATATTTAATCTTGATTGTTTTTTATCGGCTTAATCGGCGACTAAACCGGGTGTCACTAACCTTTGGCATTAAACGTTAATTTAGATTAAATGTTTTTGTTTTATTGTGACATATTCAAAAGAGACATGACCATGACTCAGTCGGCAAATAAATTGTGTTGAACTTGTTTTAAATACTTAATTAATTTCATTCATTTTTCAAATACTAAATTTCTGTGGAGATCAAGGCTTTTGACAACAAATTATTTTAGATGATAAAAGAATAAAAAAAAAACTAAAAATTTAATAAGGCCTTTTGCTTTTAATGCTATTTAAATATTTATTAAGTATATATTAATTATTAATATTATTATGTACAAAATATATTGGTAGTACTGTGATATTATCTGAACGAAAGAACTGTACTATAAGACAGATTTAATTTTTTTAACGTTTCATGTTAATATATTTCTGAAACACGTAAAAACACTCAAAAACATTGCAACATAATAAACTGACCGTTTCGAGGCAAAGGGGCACTAAGTCAAAAATTCGCAAATTCAAGATAATTTCTGTTTATTATTATTAACTTATTACATTTTATATCTTCAATGACTTATTTCTCCAATTTACACTTACGTCAACTAATAACTTTAATTAATGCGAGTTACAATATTTTACCAGTCGTCCATTAGAAAATCTAAAACCTTATACATAGGTAATTTAATAAATTAATAATTAATATTTACACGTACTTAAAATTTTAATAAAATCAATTTGTCAACGGGAAGTCACGTTCAATAAAATAAACGATATATTATTGTATCTAATAAATTATTTTAATCTACAATCAATTTTTTCGATAATATTGTATCTTTCTATAAATAAATGCATTTTTACATTCCATAATACCACAGAATAGATAATAGTACAAGATAATACTTTAAGTTTCAAACATGAGTTTTGAAAAAATTGTGATGTCAAAAATGCATCTTTAATAGATTTAAAAGGAATAAATGAATGAAGATTGGTAAATTGTGATCTTTTTAGCAAAATCAAAGCATATTTTAAGTATATTATTCTTTGTTTATAATGTTTATATTGAGTAAGATTTAAATAACATTAAAACTATGTAACATAGACGTACTGTAAAGTGCTGTAACTTATGTATTTCATTTTTTCAGACAACTTGAAAATGTAATCACAATAAAATAATACAAAATTATGAATTGAAGTTTGAATGACAACAGTTTAAATAATTTTGACAATTTTATATTTATAAACATTTTTTACAACAGTAAAGCATATTTTTCACTTAAATGTATTCAAATGTTTTTATTTTCACGCTTTACAAGGTAAGTAACATAAATTTTTTTGGAAGAAGATATAATAAGTACAAAAATTTGCCAAATAAAATAAAAAGTATTGTTTACGTTAAAATAAATAAATAAACGTGTTATGTCATTCGAACCGAATCAGCACGTGTCATATCTTGTATCTCCAAATACGACCAGTTTCTAAAGATTTCCGGCAGGAGTTCATCCATTGACTAACGCTCCTTATTGATATCAATATTAATCAATCGATAACTCGGTTGAATAGATAAACCCCTATCAGAAAATTTCAGAAGGGCCAATAGTAATTTTAAATTTATATACAACATTTATCGTCTATCAATATATTTAGAATTGCACTTACTCATAATTTGTTGAAACAAAAACGTCTTATCACTTGAGCTATATACAGCACTGGCACTAAAACACAGTTCAACGGGGAAAAACCGTTCGAAAGCTAACAATGGGGCGCAAAAACTTGAAATGTCAGCCATTTTCTAAGATGGCGTCTCGCGCGCCGGCTCCGGCCGTCAATGCGGCTGGAGCGAGTTGAGTATGTTCATGTTGATTGCATGCTGGTGCGTCGGGGGGCCGCCGAGGAAGCTCAGCTGCGGCCGCGTTGCTGCCGCCATCGCTGCGAACAACGGTGGTGCTCCTCCACCGCCGAAGAGCGCGAAGGATGGCGGCAGCAGCGGTCGAGCTGACAGCCGTAGTTTCTCGATCTCGGCTTCTTGGAGGCGTTTCGCTTTCGCGCGACGGTTTTGGAACCATATTTTTACCTGGAAACAAAAATATGTTATCTGTTTAGTATACATCTAAAAAAGTTTAGACCCTATTAGAATATAAAATTTAGATTTAGCTATTAATCTGGAGACTGCGAAAGGGAAATCGTAATGGTTGTATATTGAACAGTGAGTTGGTAGCTAATATTTATTAGAGAGTATTAAAAGTCTTGAATAACTATACATTGAGCGGTATTTATTCGAACAGAGTTTCACCTTACACGTCTCAAAGTTATTTACAGAATGAATCAATCAATGCAATATGGCTGGCTTTTATACCGTTATACACAAAAGAAACGAACTGCCGTTGACAATTCAAATATAGTAAAATAATTAAAAATGGCTAAGAATAAGTTAAATACATAGTTCTAAATATTAATTAATGTACTTCCCATATTTAAGATAATTATTTACTTAAATATGAGAAGAGGAAGTTATAACTGAAGTAAATAATCCTCCCGCCATTTATAACTAACTATTTGTCAAAATCAAGTACCTTACTTATTACTATTTAAAATATAATAATCACTTATTAAAATTATATATAGTGACTAACATAATATACCGATTTAAATAAATAAATATAATATCATATAGCTTGTCCTTTGACATCCGCTAACATATTTGATATTTTAATGTAGGTAATTTTTATATTTCACTATTTATCACCTCAAATTATACGGAGAGTATAGTATGGAAAAAAATCTAACGAATGATTGGATTCCAATGTCATCTCTTCAGAATCTATATCGTATTTAATAAACCGTTAATCCCCCAATAGACTCAACGAGACCAGACCCATCCCGTTAATACTCCTAATAACTTCAAAAACACCGTAGCTTATAGCTACTGTTACAAACGCACCTGCGTCTCAGTGAGTCGCAGCGACGACGAGAACTCCGCCCTCTCCGCGATGCTCAGGTACTGTTTGTCTCTGAATTTCTTCTCCAGGGCTAATAGCTGCTGGGTGGTAAACGGTGTCCGCGGCTTGCGATTGGGCTTGTGCTTGCGGAGCTGGCATCGCACCACCGGCGGACCACTCGGCACGCTGGCTGTAAAGAAAAAAAATTAAAAATTCGTTGCCTGTAAAGTCGGTTTACGGACGGTAGTTTGACGTGACAACTACTTCGATCATGCCTCTCTCTTGTTCTTCTTTTTCGTGCATGCAGCTGATGCAGCCCATAGTATCGAGTTATTAGACGTTGCCACGTCAAAAACTTACTATGAACAAGTATAAATTACCAAAAAATAAAACGTAATTTTCCAGCAGAGAGCATGTTGATGACGATGAATTGTGGCTTAAAACATATCTCGACAACAACAAAAACAATTCATCATCAGGTGTAGGTAGTTTTAAATTAATAAATATTTTCAAAACAAATATTAGGGTTGTCAGCATCGTGGAATTTTATATAATATAGTGGTATGATTTTTGTTCCAAGCGCGACTATTTTCTACTAATGTAAAAAATAATATTTAATTAGTTACCCCTATAACCATTTAATAATGATAAATTAATAATGATTTATACATATGTCAGAGCCTAATATTAAATAATAAATATAATCGTTTTTAACAATTAAATACTATGATTGAAGTTGATAATATTATGTCACAAAATACTATTAAATCATTAAAATATTTCAAATAAATTTATATAAACAATAGATAAAAATCGTTCTACCTGCAGACACGTACCCATAGACAGACACGTCAAACTTATAATGCCTGCTCCACAGAATTTCTGGAGTATGTGAGAAAAGAGAATGTGGAGCCGATTCTCGTATTCTTTTCATTAATGTTCTTCGGCTTTTGTCATTAGATTCTCACGAATATCTCGCCAGAGTGTGGAGTGGCTATAACACTATAACTCCTCTGTTTTTCAGAAGGTTCGGGGGTTAAACATAAAAATAATGAAACTTATTATAGACACTTATAAGGTAACCCCTGTTCTTGTTTCGTCGTACCGGGTCGTAGATATAAACATTATTTAATGTGAAAGTAAGCGAGCATCCTCATCCTAAAAGCTATTGACGTTGATTGTTGAGCGAGTTACGTAAATTGATGTCCCTTCATCAATACAATACAATAGTGTTAGGATGGAAATGACGTAATAAGTTTAATAAACTACCTTGTTCCGTTAAATGATAGGTTAATTTTGAAGGTACAATGAGCAAATAGGACTTGGTTAAAAATATTTAATTTTCATGTTCCTATAAACAAGCTGTCAAAATAAAAATAAAAAAAGCTGGCAAACGTGAAAACGAAACAGCAAAGCAAACTGTAATTAAACAAAAATTGTATCAGATCGCTTGAGTCGAGGTGTCTAAAGTACCTACTTAGACTGGGATTAGCAATTTATTTATAGGCTGGCCTTGACTCTGTTACTGGTAATGAATATTAAAATAATTCATTATTACTATCATTGTGCAACGCCGTCTCTTGGTGACAAATGAGAGCTAATAAACATGATTATTGTAAATAAATGTATAGAATGAATTATGTAGAAATTGTGAAAATATGGGTTGCGTAGTTTCGGCATACCGCGAGCTTTGGCTGTATGATATTTTTTTTTTAGTTTTGGCTGCTTTCCCACTAGCGGGTTTTTATTTGGAGTTAAAATAATCTTAAGTATTCCACTTATATCTACTACATAGTAATACATGGTAATACGAATAGTTTAACAAAGATGCAATACATAATTAACTACATTTTTATCAAAACTAGCCGCCGTAAATGTCACATTATTGTAAAAAGAAATGTAATAAAAATAAATTGTAAATTTTGAATGAGTAATGGCCGCACCATTTGAAAATAGAACTAAGTCACTGCGTTCGAATTTCGATTGGGTAAGTATCTATTTGTTTTTTTTTTCATTTAATTTATGAATGACGCCAGCTATTACGGGAGCCCTAGAACAAATTTTTATTTGATTACTAACAATGATATTCTACTTAATATACAGATATGTTACGTCCATACTATTTTCCGGCTTAAATCTCTTCCGAACAATTTTCAAATTCAAAATTGCAAACATTGACAAATTTGACAGATACCTAAGTGAAACAAAAGATACGAAAAACCATTTACATAAAAGACACAGTTCTATTTTTAAACGTAATCGTATCGCTGCCTCTTTCTTCGCCTGAGCTATGACGAAAATTCGATTTTTTCAGATTGTACGAAAAAATAATTGAAAATGTAAATAATCGAGTTATTTATTGCAATCAAGACATGTGGTAAGAGATTCCATGTGTTTTGTTTACTTTCGAGTCATAGGTAATTGGTACATATTTTTCGATACACGCACGACGTCATTTTCAATTTATTTAGGTAAGACAAGACGCAGCACGTTCGTGACTGCGCTCGATGCAGACTAAACAACAGAGTACAGACGGCCCAATTGGGCCGTATTTGAATCTTCACAGCGAGCGCGGTAATAACATAATATCTGCTTTGAGTTTTTCATCATTGATTACTAACAAGCAAATTTTTTGTGAGTAGCTTTTCGAAAAATCTCGAAAGTGGTAGCTAACAGAGATAGAAAGGATTTCATACTTTGACTTAATGGTTCTAAAATAAGGATTGTTCTATTTGTAGGACAATGTTACTCTTAAATTATAATATGACTATTAATCTATCAATATACAAAAAATCTGCTCGGTAGGGTTCCGTTATAGGGTCCTGTAATCAACAAAACTTGGTTTACTCATTGTAAATTTTTAACGGCCTCTTCGCTCTGACCTACATTTTATTAATAATAATATTCTTAAATCGTATACTTACATAATATTAATTTAGATACAAATAATTTATCAAATAAATTGATAAAAAAGATAAGAATGACGAAATTAAAATAGGTACCAGCTGGACTTTGACATTTTGACATTAAGCTACTCTATCGTCTATGGTCTCATATACAGAATGTTTTTTATTCATATTAATTTTTTTTAATTAATGAACTATGTTTTTTTTTTAAGATAAAATAATATTTTTTTACTATTGAATAATAACAATCTATTTCAAGTTACTTTAATGTTTTCTTATAAGCAAGTGGGAATGCTTTAAAATCAAAATAACAACACTGACGGCAAACTTGGCAATGCACTTTAGATTTATTTGTGAGATATAGTGATTTATTCCGTCAAAGTATAATTGACTAACGCAAACTTCATCAGAGCAATTAGTAACAAATAAAAACATATAAGTCGACGCGACCTTCCCTCGACTTTTACGGCGCAAGGCTTAGCACTGCACATAATCGTTTATAAAATAAAAATATCACCGGTATTTACAATCTGGACGTATCAATGCGCTTCCTAACGCTAATGAAGATATAATATCGATTTCTATGCCTGTTTATTTCCCGCGCTCCGCCATTTTGTTCTAATGACAGAGGCTAGGGTAATGGCGGCCTATTATGGCTGTACTGAGATTTAGTTGTCAATGTCGTCCCATTTAATTGGATTATTGTATTTTCTAACCATAAAATGTTTCTTTTAATGGTTTATCTATAAGGTTAATTGTGTTAGCAATCTGTTGTATTTAGTTAAATGATTTTATTATGCAGTTTTATGTAGCACGTAATTAAGCTACAGATAATTACTTTATTAATGTCTATTGTCTAGTTTCTGAGGATTCTTGACAAGGCTCTATATATTTTCAATAAAATTGTTGACTGGTTAACTTTTTCACTTTAGGCATAGAAACATTTATGATAAAAATCAATTTGACTAACCCTACGGACGTATTGAAATGTGGACTTCTAAAATTAAGCTTACAGCTATGCTACACCAGCAGAATATACATTCACATCGGTCGAGTTATTCAAAGAAAAACGTAATTAATTGGAATTGTAAACGGACATATTTATTGGTAATACGCTAATGCCGCCGATGCTACTTCCTTTGTCCATTCTGGATTGATTTGTAATTAATTATCATTAATTACAATTCATTATAATTGCTTCACTTCATTTCCATTAAAATACTTTCCTTTCAATGCTTTCTTGACCATATTGGATGTCGGATTTATATTAATTTCATATAAAAATTATAAGCAATTTTACTTTATGGTGCACACAATGTTAATTGCGATGTTACTGCATATTATATCAGTTGCAACTTCTATGTTCAATTATTAATAATAAGTATAGACGTAATTTTCTACAAACAAAAAAAATCTAACCTGACCTAGTCTGAAAGTTCCTAAGGTAATATAATTATAGTTAACTAGAGTTTTATGCTTAGGTTAGTTAGATTAGATCAAGACCTTAGGTAATAAAATTTAAAATCTTTTGGCATCTTGTAAGTCTTTCACTTTTTCTTTGCAAAAAAGTAAATAACCCACATTCGCTCGCTCCAACGACCTTTGTCGTCTATTTATAACATTTTTCAATACATACATATTTATATGCTTCAAAGAACGATAGAAAATGTTATTCAATTATAGTAACGATTAAGTAATGTATGTACGTTGTTTTATTACCCTATAATAATGGCAGGCCTCGATAAAAACTCGATATTTGCTGATTGCATAATTTCGCGGTCCCAGTATAGTTGCGTTATTGACTATTGTACCTCTCTTTCGTCTTACGCGTGTTTTCACTGGAGCGAGAGCGACGGACGTGTACAGTTGCTAAACGACTTATCTCGTTACGCTATTTGATTTCCTGAGCTTATCAAACACTTTAAATATTTTCAATTTATATTGCATACGCATATTTTCCGATTTTTATGCTTGATGTGTAATAAATCGTGAATAAAATATTATAGTGCGTGCTTTTTTACGTTTTATTATAATAAAGGCTGGATCAAATTGATGAATATTTCTATTGGTCACTTTTTAAAGACTGAAGGGTGACGAATGAGATAACATATTTGACAGGTGGCATCCATCATACCCACATTCATCCTGGGCTGATATTTCATTTTGAATATCGATTTAATTTTTTCACGTGACAAACATATTATTTGCCAGTAGCACCTACTTAAATCATATCAATTAATAAAAGTCTCATAAAAATAAATTAGGGTCGTGTGAGTATTAATATATTCATCTAAACAGGCTTTCAGATGGAAGACCACCCATTAGCGAGCTTGTTCGACATATAATGCCAATTAAAAAACACATCATATATTTATTAGTGGCATCATTAGATCCTCGATGACAGATAAGAAATTTCGATCAATTATATTATGTTCGATATACTTTCCAAAATACTGATTTCTAGTAAAATTTATGAGTCTTTCGAAATGTTTTTGGGCTCTCCGATTCTGCTCTAATTAGGTTCTAAATGAATATTTAATTTTTCGTGTCGACGGATCTATGTGGTTTATAAATTAAACATTTCAAACTACTAAATGACAAGATGTTTATTTGTCTATTAAATAATTCAATTAATTTCTTAATAATGTTGTTAGTAGTTGTACAAAATGTTACCATACTAAAGCTTAGGCTTTGAAAATCAAAATGTACAATTTTGTGAACTTAGCAATAATATGTAAGTACTAACGGTGGGAGAACTGGAGCATAGCTTGAATGATGCTTACCTCAGAAGCTGTCCTGTTAAGAAAACGTCAAATAAACGCAACGTACCTTGGTGGAACGGTACTCTGGCGCAACTCAGGAAAGAGACCCGAGCTTTGTTTAAAAGAGACGGGAACTGGGACGCATACAGAACCGCCCTGACGACGTTTAATAGGGAGCTAAGGAAGGCCAAAAGACGCTCTTGGGCAAGGTTCTGTGAGGAAGTAAATAACACCTCGCAAACCTCCAGACTATATAAAATCATATCTAAGGCCCCTAGCTCTTATCCCAGTACTCTGAAAAGGCCAGATGGTACTGATACTAAAACGGCGGGAGAAAAGCTAAGATTACTAGCCGACGTCCACTTCCCCAACAGTATCCATCTCGAAAATCACGGAGCCTTCTCTCACACGATTATTAAAACGAGACCATCAGTTGACGATTGGAGAAGAGCTTCCGTGATCTTTAAGCCTGACCGAGTCACTTGGGCAATTGACAGTTTCAAGCCTTACAAGACCGGCGGCGAGGATAATATATTTCCGGCCCCCCTACAGCAGGGCAAGGACATTATCCTTCCTCTGCTACTGAAAATATTCAGAGCAAGTTTTGCGTGGGGCTACATCCCATTGGCATGGACAAAGGTAAGGGTGTCCTACATACCCAAAAGTGGGGACAGAGACAAAGCTCTACCAAAGTCATACAGACCAATTAGCCTCACTTCTTTCATGCTTAAAACAATGGAGAAGGTAGTCAACCTACACATAAGGGACACCTATCTCACTAAAATGCCGCTGCATGAAAGACAACATGCCTACCAAAAAGGCAAATCTACCGAGACGGCCCTAATGGACTTGGTAGATCGGATTGATAGAGCAATTGAAGATCAAGAGATTGCGTTATGTCTTCCTCGATATTGAAGGCGCATTCGACAACACTTTAACCAGCCCTATCACAAATGGCCTGGCTTCAAAGAATGTAGATCCAACAACTAGGAAATGGATCAAAGCCACGCTCGACAATAGGGTAGCCTCATCGACTTTTATGGACCTGACACTCAAAATCAGGCTGACACAAGGTTCAAGGAGGCGTGCTGTCACCCCTGGAATGGTCCCTGGTAGTGGATGAGCTACTAAGGGAACTGAATCTCATAGGTTACTACGCTCAAGGGTACGCTGACGACCTGGCGATTATAGTGGTAGGAAAATGCGCATCGGTGGTCGCTGGGTTGATGCAGTCAGCACAAAGAGTCGTCGAGGATTGGTGCCAAAGGGTCAAGCTAACAGTAAACGCTGATAAGACGGTCTTGATACCTTTCACCAAAAAGAGGAAATTGGAGGGACTAAGACCCCCAACACTCTTCGGGAAAACTATTAAGTTTGCGGGTGATGTCAAATATCTAGGAGTAATCCTAGACAAAGGACTCACTTGGAATAAGCACATCGAGTAGGCTAGTTGTGCTCTGGGTTCCTGTTGGAAGCTTGTGAGCTTTAAATGGGGTATTCGTCCAAAGGCAATGCTATGGCTATATACAGCCGTAGTGAGACCTGAGAAAAGGCTGAACAAGTAAACTGTAATAAAAGACTAAACAGCGTACAGAGACTGGCATGTCTAATAATCACGGGTGCACTCTCGTCAACACCCACCGCTTCCCTTGAGGCCCTGATCAACTTAACTCCGCTTCCTCTGCTTGTTCAGATGTAGGCCAAAAAGGTGGCTCTCAGAGCCAGGACGGCGCGTAGGACGAATTGGGTCTCCACCTCATTTCGACAGCCGGAACAGTTTCTCAGTGAATCACCTGTCATGGCCATGCCATCAGATGCCATGATCGAGGTGTATAGCTTTTCGAAGCAGTACCAGGTTTTTATACCTTCCAGGGAGGACTGGGAAAGAAAAATCCCAATCGATGTCCACCCTAGCGACATAGTTTGGTTCACGGATGGATCAAGGAAAGACAACCGTGCGGGAGCCAGATTCTACGGAGGCAGGCCACCAAAAGGCAAGCCTAGTATGGGTCCCACAGTAACCTCCCTGGCAATTAAACCGCTGACGAACTGGCTAGGCTTGGGGCCGAGAGCCTCATATATGGTCCAGAACCAGTCTGTGGTATAACTCCCAGTACCGCAAAGCAAGTGCTCGAGGAATGGGGTCACAGACTATGCAGGAAGCAATGGGCTGAGACTCCTGGCCTTGACCACTCCAAGGCACCTTTTCCTGAGTTCAACAAGAAACAATCAGAATTAGTACTCACCTTGGGTAGGAACCAATTAAGAATCCTTGCCAGAAGCTTAACTGGGCACTGCAAGCTCAACAAACACTTAAATAGAATGGGTATTTGTAGCATAACGACTTGCAGATTCTGTGAGGAGGAGGATGAAACACCTATTCACCTTCTCCTCGACTGCCCTGCTCTACTACAGAGCAGGGACAGGCACCTTGGTCGCCACGAATACTCGTCCACAGAGGAAATTCGTGGCACCAACCCCAACCATATCGTTCAATTTATGAACAGCATTGGGTTGGGGATGATACTCTAGTGCGAAGGAGTCACAATAGATCCTCATGGGTCGCAGTGACGTCAGGGCTACAGCGACCTGCCTGCTTAAAAAAAAAAAAGTAACAATATGTAAGTAAACTTCTAATAACAAACACTGCAACAAATTACGCAAAGGTGAGCAGTTCCGAGCGAAATCCGACCTCTCGCATACGTCATGTCAGAATATTGACAGAAACGTTGTCCATTGTCCATTGTCAGACAGTAAATAAAAAATGTTTTTGTTTACTGTCTGTGCTGGTGCTACGATCTAGCGTAAATACATTACATTTATAATTATTATATCCTATTCGCACTATAAACATCGCACGAAATTAGAGATTGTAAATAGAACACGCTGTACATAACTATTACGGGTTGGCGGTTGTAACTGTCAACACCCCTCTCCCTGTCATTGAAAATACTCTGCATAATGATGAGTATGGGATTAGTGTTTAGTGTTTTAGCTTTCCGTACCCAATAGGGTAAAAACGGCACCCTATTGCTAAGACTTCGATTTTTAAATTGATCATGTCCGAGCGTACGTTAAATAATATTAAAAAAGTAATATTACGTTTCACTTCATAAATAGGTTATTCAATTTCAAACATCGAACTGAACATCGGTTACGCCGCGATTGGCCGAGCCCTAGAGCACAGCGCCCGGCAGCCGCGCGCACAATTTCACAATTTGTCCGCGCGCGCTTTTTGCGCGCTCAGGTAATTGGCGCTCACCTGCGCACAACCCGCCGCATAGCGCGCCAAATATGGCGACCGGCCGCTCGGACATTTCGCTTTTTAGGACTATCTGACAAATGTGTAATTATTTATTTAATATCCGTCCGCGGCCGCCGAATTTGGCCACAATTCGCATACCGACGATGCGCTTTTTCATGGCGTCGCGCCGTTATACGCTTTATACGCGATATGTCATATTAAAATGTTTCTCAATTAAAATACTCGTCGGCCAATTAATTATTGGCGTAAGCGATTAAATTTAATTAGTAGAGCGAGTAGAACTAATGAGAGATACGAGAAATATATATTCTGGGGGCTAAACACCAGTAATTAGCAATTAATTAATTTTACGGGGCTGCTTTCAACAGATATTAAATATTTGTAAATTAATAAAATTATTTTATGGATGAAATAGTAATACACACGTCGTCATCGGTTTATGATACAAAATTTGAAAAATAAAATCGGCATCGCATTTGAAACCCCCTGTAGATGTATAAGTCATAGACAACAATAAAATATAATTTTTAATAAGTACGTGTAGCATTTACATTTGAGTTAGTCGTACTCGTAGACATACAAATTACAATAATATTATAATAGAAATACCAAGATAATGAGAGTGGCCAAAAATAGCACTATTTTGATACTGATTTGGGCCATTGTGATATTTTGTGACAATTGACGAATGACTTTTAAATGATATATGTTAGCGTAATTTTTTCTTATAATTATTCAGAAGTTTTTGCCGTCAAATATACGCGGTGCCTTATACTGAGCATTTAAATATATGGGCAAAATATTATAATTTATAACCTTCTTTACTAATAAAAATATTCACAATGTTTTGTCCTTATCTGATAAGTTGATAGACAAGAAAATTTTGTAGCTTTGTACAGCTCAATTGATACGTTAAATAACTATTTTTATTAGTAAGGGGAAACATATTTACTAAGGATTGCAACAAGTACAAATATTTTTATTATAAAAACGATTTTTTATAAAATATATTTTTTATTTTGCTTACAAAATAGACATACTTAGTCATTACTAAATAAATCATGTCAATTAGATGACAAAAGCTGTTAGTTAGCACAAATGAATATTCATAGTTATGAGTGATTAAAATAAATATAACGCTTTATTATACTTGTCAACGGCGGGAGCGGCCATGTTGAAACAAGTGACTACAGGTGACATCTTGCGTCAGGTAAATCAAACGTAATTGTTCTGACTGGTCAGCTGCTAAAATTAGGCAGCTGAGAACCACGGAAGGAATTGCATAACGCAAATTAAGACTTAATTAGGCCGAATAAGTCGATAAAATCGCAGAAGCGTGTCTGATGTCGATTAGTGACTGACATAAGATTATTTAAAGCGACAATAGAATCAGCAGAAGCGGATGGCCAGAAGCGAACCATAGATTTAGTTGGCTCCTAAGCAAATCTGTGGATCGCCTTTTAGTTCTTAAGTAAATACCATTTTGACGAACATAATAATATTTAATATTATGTTATTAATAATTGTCAAACTAAGCATTGAATAACGAATTTTATTATGTAAAATAAATAGCTTTTAAGCAAAAGTTTCCAGCTACTAGTGCAAATAGCAACAAGCGGCTACTATACATTTTTCCTCAAAGAAGGCTGGCCTTTATCCATACCATCTGAATATTCTGTCTGTGACAAAGAAGAAGGGGCATTTTTGTATGGAAGCCGTACCCAAGCTGTAGCACATCCACACATTTATTATATCTAATGAAAGGCTTGAAGAGCTGAACATTTTATTGTATTCGATGTAAAATCTGTAAACCGTGAACGTAACCGAAAAAAAATATCACAAAAACACCAGGTGTATTACTGCATCAATTTATAGTGTTGCTGATAAGTGATAATTACTGATAAGCAATCATTTCTGTATACTTAGAATCGTATAATATGGCAAACTTGAGGAAAGTGTTATATTTAAGTATATTGTTTCATATTTTAAAGAAATGTATGAGAAAACAATAAGATGCTAAAAATCGAACCTTTCCTGGATTTTATTGTGTATAATGAGTTATGACTTTGGATATTTTTTGTATAATTAGCAATACTAAGGAATGATGCAATTAATATTTAAAAAATAAAAGAAAAAAATATTATACAGTTTTTGTTTTCCTTTTTGCGATTTTTTCTTACTTTCTACCCTCGTTAACTTTTTTCTTCCATGGTTTAGAGATTTTTCATGATACAATAAAATGTTCAACTTTTCAAGCCCTTTCATTTGGTATATTACGTCTCAAAGTGCTACATTAGTGGGTACGAAATGCCCCTCCTTCTTTCATTAAAATCGGTCAGTAGTTTCAAGAAATGAACAAGCAAACCTCTTTAAATTCTATAAAGGTTGTATATTTTTAGGGTTCCATATCTAAAGGGTAAAAATGGGACCCTATTACTAAGACTTTGATGTCGGTCCGTCTGTCCGGCCGTCCGTCCGCCCGTCCGCCCGTCTGTCCGTCTGTCCGTCTGTCCGTCTGTCCGGCCGTCCGGCCCTCCGGCCGTCCGTCCGTCCGTCCGTCCGTCCGTCCGTCCGTACGTCCGTCCGTCTGTCCGTCTGTCTGTCTCCAGGCTGTAACTCAAGAACCGCTATAGCTAGACTTCTGAAATTTTCACAGATCAAGTATTTCGGTTGCCGCTTTAACAACAAATACTTAAAAACAAAATAAAATTAGTATAGGGTGGCTCCCATAGACCCATACAAGAAATGTGACTTGTGCGCCCCCCCCCCCAAACCCCTCTCCCTCGTGGAAGTGTGATCGCGTCGTTATTGTTGAGTTTTGATTCTCCTTTTTTAGGAACAAAGTTATAAATTATTAAAAGTAAAATTATTGTACTCTAAACTAAACATATAACACTTTTTGACTATCATTTAATTACGTACTTATATGGAGGGCTTGGGCTTTGGCAGGAACTTGGGGGGGCTGCGTCCCCCCCCCCCCCCCCCAAACCCCTCCTCCCTCGTGGAAGTGTTATCGCGTCGTTAATGTTGAGTTTTGATTCTCCTTTTTTAGAAACAAGGCTATAAATAATTAAAAGTGAAATAATTGTACCCTAAACTAAACATACACTTTTTGACTATCATTTAATTACCTATATGGAGGGCTTGGGCTTCGGCCGGAACTTGGTTAAGGTTGGTGGTGGTTAAGGTTATAAATTAAAAGTAAAATAATTGTAACCTAAACTAAACATAAGTACACTTTTTTTGGAAAAAAATTATCCATCTCCTTTAAAATTATTATACTATGCTAACGCGGACTAAGTCGCGGGCAACAGGTAGTGAAACAGAACCAAATAAATTGTTAAACATCCTCATGATCCTCGATCATTTGAGGAGTTGGATAGTTTAAGATCGAGTGAATCTTAGCCCTAAAATAATTGAAATAAACATAAAGTTTAAAAAACTAAAACCCGACTACTAAAACACGCTCTAAAAAGTACGAAACAAGAAAACAGTTTATAGGGATATGGAAATGTTTAAAGGATAGCCGTGGTCGTATGCCACCTACTAGAGCAAAACAAATTCATTATAATATTACTATATTAATATAATAAAGGGCATACATACGACCACGGCTATCCTTTAAACATTTCCATATCCCTATAAACTGTTTTCTTGTTTCGTACTTTTTAGAGCATGTTTTAGTAGTCGGGTTTTAGTTTTTTAAACTTTATTGCTCTATACGGTGCGGAATTTTGAGATTTGTATAATATGGGCTAGCGCCCAGCGTTGTGAATTTGCCCTGGACACAGAAGTTAAAAAGTAACTCTTTTAGCGCTGCTACTTTCACAGTCAACAGGGGACTATAAATACACAGCTTAAAGTATTATCACTTTGTTTTGTGACACCCTGTGTAAGTAAATAAAGACTGTGTTAGGGTCAATTCAGAACAAAACGTATCATATCCATACGTGTGTAACGACTTACGAACTGAATGTGACACCGGCCTAACGTTTGATCTAGTTTTAAAATGATTGCAATAAATGCATGATCTATTAAATGATTTATAATAATTTGTCCACCACCTGCAGTTTTATTATCGAGGCTTTTTTCACCTTGTTATGAAGTTGTAACCAAATAAATTGTAATATCTATTATTATATTCAATTAACATTTATACTTACAATAAATTAATTGTTAATATATTCACAGTGGACATTTGTAAAAAATTGTTTTATTTATTTGTCGCAAATTATGGAACTCCCGTTTGCATTTCAACATGGTATTTTGGACATAAATTGACGTTAATTAATATGTACTTAGCTATAAAAATGTATTTATTTACCTGTTTTTATTCATTAATAATGTATACTTTCGTTACATAATACTAGCCATTATATTTGTTAGTAAAATAATCATTATGTGTGGTCATAACGCGAGGTCAGACTTATAGTACTTAATAGATTTAGGGTTCCGTACCCCAAGCGTAAAAACGGGACTCTTTTACTACGACTTCGCTGTCTGTCCGTTTGTGTGTCCGTTTGTCTGTCCGTCAGTCTGCCTGTCTGTCTCCATGCCTGTATCTTAAAAACATAGACAGATGAAATGTTCACATAATATTATATATTATGCATCTAATTTTGTTGCCTTGTTCTGTAAAATTAATATACAGGGTGTAACAAAAATAAGTGATAATACTTTAGGGTGTGTACGTGTTCCTTGTAGAGAGTTCACTGTGAAAGTAGCAGCTCTGAAAGATGAATATTTTTTTTCACTTTTGTATGGGCAAGGGCCCTACAAGGAACACGTACACACCCTAAAGTATTATCACTTATTTTTGTTACACCTTGTATAAGGGGATCTCCCGTACAACGTTTTTTTTTGCTGGATATCAATAATGGCAACTTGAAATATTCACAAAATTATCACAATTATATTTGTACTTTATTAACTAATGAAATTCAATCAAAATAAGTATTTGGGTATTGTATTATAATAATTATCCCACCAAAACATGAAATGTAAAAAGGAGCCAAGCAAAATATTGCATAGCCATGCAATATATCTATCGTAAAAAGTTTTCAGATCACATACAAGCCAAGCCTTCAACTTATTTTGTAATTTAAATCAACATTCAGTGAATTTATCATTAGTTTTCTTTATTTTATAATTATTATAGTGGCTCGGCAATGAGCACAAGAAAAACAAATATAAAACTTCATATTTGGGGTAGTTCATACTTACACAAACGGCAAGCGTAAAGTGTTTTTTAGTATGTAACGACGCATGTGCACGATGGTGGACCCAATAAATCCAATCAATTATTTCTCTAGTGCTCATTGCCAAGCCACTATAATAATTATAAAATAAAGAAAACTAATGATAAATTCACTGAATGTTGATTTAAATTACAAAATAAGTTGAAGGCTTGGCTTGTATGTGATCTGAAAACTTTTTACGATAGATATATTGCATGGCTATGCAATATTTTGCTTGGCTCCTTTTTACATTTAATGTTTTGGTGGGATTTCATTTCTTTTTTTAAGGTTTCTTTTCTTTTCAGGTCACGTTCAAACTTTTCTGTACTTAGCTTAGCAACCATTCTCTATCTCTAGGTATATATTCTAGGTCGTAAAATTAATTGATAATAACCGGTAGGTACTTCTACAAAGTACAAATTCTATGACGATAGCCCAACAACTTTTGAACTTTCAGGAGGTTATTCGTGCACCGATGTTACTTTCGATTGAGTATTACGACCTATTCCAGATTTTTTTAAACCATAATAATTATACTCCGCAAACAAGCGATACCGCGATATAAAGGGAGTGCTACACCATCTATCGAGCGAGTATGGAGTGTACATCGTAATTCGCAGTTCTGATTTCATTTATATTTTTATCGAATTTAATTATCATAGTTTCATTGTTAACTATGTTAACACTATTTTTCCTTTTCTACGTAAAATAATTATTATGAAGTCGAAACTCATTTTTAATGTTCTTGCGAAGCCACAAACATAAAAATATTTTCTTTTATTTAATAAAGATATATTATACTTTTTAGTTTTTAGGTTTCCTTGCCCAAAGGATGAAAACGGAAGCCTATTCCTAATGAGTCTAGACTTCGCTATCTGTCTGTCGTCCGTCCGTGTGTCACGAGGATAGATCTCGAGAACCGCAATAGCTAGATATTTTAATTTTTTACAAATTATGTACTTTTGTTGTCGCTATAAAAGCTAATAGTCCAACTAAAATAAAATAAATGATTAATCGGGGGTCTCATATTACAACAACACGTTTTTTTGCCCTTTTTTGCTTAATGGTAAAAGTATTAACCTTACTTTTACCATTAAGTTTTATCCATAATGGTAAAAGTAAGGTTTTTGAAAATTTCAGAAAATACTTATTTGTATTTCAACTTTAATAATAAGTAATAAAAAATACATAAACTTATGATTTAAGGGGGGCTCCCATACAAATTTACCGTACGGAACCCTATGTACGCCAGTCCGACTCGCTATTGGCCAGTTTCATATTTTTTCCTTTCATTGTGGATAAGGACCTACCTTGTTGCCAAATTTCAAGGTTCTAAGTCTGCTAGAAGTACCTTAGAATTTTGATGATCTGTCAGTCAGTGAGTGACAAAATGTAGTAACTTTGATCATCCGTAACTATTAAACTATTTATCGAAATGTTATGTTATTTGGAGGTTAAGCTAGTTTTAATACTTGCTCCAAGTGACCGAAATTCTAAATCCCTAGCTTTGTCAACATCGAAGATAAAGGGGGTGTGAAAAAGCCGCGAACCGCTTCGAGAAAAGTATGCTACGGCCGTGCCTTTGCTAAAAAGCTTGGCTGGAGCACTGCCGTGCTCCCAGATAATCCCATACAAAAAAGGTTCTTTTTCTATTTTCGCTCATACCTACTTGAAACTCTTTTTGAGCGAGTACTTGGCCGATTTTTATTTATTAAGGTGCCTTTAATGGATAACCATGATTGCCTATATATATATATATATATACAAGAATTGCTCGTTTAAAGACATAAGATATTGATGATAATTTGGCTCTAGCGATATCGATTTTTCTCAGCAATGACTAAAACTAAGAAATTAAAGTTCATTTTCAGTATTCATCATGTCTTTGTCTTTGAATTCCCCATAGCATAACACGATTGGTCAAATTTTATAACACAAAATAATCAATCAAAAAGACCTCTGTAAAAAAAGGGATTCTAATTTTGCCAACAGAGGAGAGTGATTTAAGCTTCCAAAATTTGTACATAGATCAATGATATTCTATGTTACTAACGTAACTAGATTGGAAGTTTACGGTAGCAACGCGTTGCCACTTCGAAGATGCCTGCAGGCATATCTCACATACATAATGACATAAGGAATATATGACTTGACATTGTCTTTTGAACAAAAAAGTGGTTACGCATTTCTGAGAATCTTTTGTAAGACATTGCTACTCTAGTATTTTAGAAACTCATTGACATAGATTGGTTCAAGCATACACTTTAATTTGCCTATAGCTTATATGAAATATATTTATGGTTTTTAAATTACGCAACAAAAACTATTTTGTCGCTTACACCCTTTCCATTTCTTGGCCCGGCCTCTCATAGGAAGTCCCCCATATGCCTAGGAATCAACTTCTCTGATACTAGTACAATCGACGACGATCATGGGCAATTTGGTACGAATGTATATTGTTGACGCAGACATAAGCTACTTTTTTGCGGGAAAATTTACAGTTCTCCCGGAATTCCTTACTTGCGCAGGTAAAGCCGTGCAAAACTTATAGTGACTTATAACTAGCTGACCCGGCAAACGTTCTTTTGCCATATAAATTATTTCTAGCATCAACATAAAAAGTAGATAAAAACCTATTCTCAGGCCTAACGAATGTACACACAAAATTTCATTAAAATCGGTTGAGCCGTTTAGGAGGAGTTCGCGCACAAACACTGTGACACGAGAATTTTATATATCAGAAGATTAGTGATCGAAGATCAGAAGATAATATTTGTGTTGTAGGTTGTCCTGACTTTTGAAATCTTTTTTATTATATACTTGTGTTAAAATGGCCCTAACCTACACTTGTCGCTTTTTGCAACATGTCATGTCTATTTATATTCATAATTATTAATCTAAGTCTGCCGCGAGAAAGGACATGATTTACTAAAAAAAGTTTATAATAATATAATTACCGAACTAAAAGAAACCGAAGAATCTGAGCGGCTACATGAAATGAATGGCAGTCCATAAACAGCATGTGAAATTAAACATTTACCATATACCAGCAGGGTGATTACTGATATTATGTATCTTGCGACAGCAATGCTACTGCAGACGTTTGACAGCATGATTAGTACAATATCCTATAACTGTATGTCAAAAATATAGTTTGTGAACAGAATTTTTGACGCCAACGAATTACGACCGCATATTATAGTAATTTTGAAGTGAAAACTTTTTTTGCGGTATTTCTTGGGACATCGACAGGTACAACTCGTCAAGTCAAGTGACCCAGGGGGGTGAGCCAAGATTTTTTCGTTATCGCTTCGTTATAGAATCGCCCGCACCGATCAAAATGTATGGAATTGACTGCGTTCGTTAATATTACGTTGACGTTCGACTCGTCTTATGTCAATTGCATACATTTTGATCGGAAATTCTATAACGAATCGATAAAGAGAAGACATGAAGCTGATCGAAATTCGTCGTCGAATCGAAAACGATTCGTCAGACGCAGTGGCAGTATGAGATGAAGAAAATCTCTCTCAACGTGGCGAAAATGTTTCTGATTTATGTAATGTAATTATCATCATGTTCGGGTACGAAATCTCAAAAAATATTATACTATCAGAGAATTTTACATAGACAGATGGCGGGCCTTCGTAATTCGGCCGCGTTATGTCAAACCCATCCGACCGGTCACAGCTGTGAGCTGCTAACGTTGAATTGACACATCCCGAC